>NC_136068.1:1827710119-1828313756 GCF_964261635.1 Lissotriton helveticus | reverse complement strand
AGTTCATGCTCGACTGATTTAGCTTTTTAGTTGAAAATTAACAGCTGCTCTTCATTAAGTTGAGCTACAAAATGTCCTAAATCAATGCTTTTGGTCCTCACTTGGCCCATAGCATATTCAACTTCATTCATATCTATGGCTGCCTCATTCTCAATCATAGGCTGGCCAAGAGTGTCTTTACTATCATTGTGTGAGCTCTGGCTGCCTTATAAACAGTCTTTGTGGTAATTGTTTCCTCTTGTTAAATTTCATCATTCAACATTTTCAGATAAGCAAGAAACACTGCTCATTGTATGTTATCTTTAACTCCATTGAAAGCATCTTTGCAGCTGTCATGGCCACCTAACAATTCATTTTCTGAACCCCATGGTTTAAAATGTTGCCCAAGGGTAAAGTAAAAGAATTCTATTTTCTCAACAGTTTGACAGCACAGTTCACAATGAGTAATGAGACTTGCTTTTGAGTGTGTCACTAAACATCCACTACAGGCAGTCGCTGCAAACTTTCCTTGCTCAATGTTTTGCCCATGTTATTTCTGTACGTTAGTTCTGCAGTACTTCATACAGATAAAGGTTTTCTAAGTGCACTTCCCAAGTAGGGTAATATGTGTCCATCATATTTGTTTTAAGTATGTCAGTGTTTTCTGGATCAAACTGAGCAATATATCCAATTTCTGGAAATGTTTTCGGCACCTTTTTTCACGCTGATGCTAGGCCGAATTTACCCAAATGATCAATTTGGATTTACCATATAAGCTAGAAGAACTCAGCTTATTGCAGGTCACGGATGTATGACGTTACAACGCATACTTTTACTCCACATACCATTACAACGCGGTATTTACAACGAATACCGTTACAACGCATAGCGCTTAGAGGTGCTGGATAGTGGTAAGTATAATTTTCTATTCCAACTCCAGTCCCCGTGGACACTAGGGAAGGTGTTGGATAGAAAATTAAACTTATTCCCTATCCTAGAGCGCCCCCCAGCGCAATGCGTTGTAATGGTATGCGTTGTAATGGTCGCGTTGTAGTGGTAGTGCGGAGTAAAAATTGCGTTGTAACAGGTGTATACCCAGGTCACATAAGATCAAATGTCTCTCTGGAAAAGCATCTTTAAAATGAAACTGTTAAGCATTTTATTTAAATACTTCTCTGCTTCTATCACTTCCCTTTCTTCCATTTCTGTCTTTTCAGACTTTTTAATGTATGAAGTGACGTATTGACCAACAGCAATAGAATTATCTGCACCCAACTGAATATCCATGTTAGCATTTCACATAAACAGGATTAACGCATTGTAATCATTGATAGGTTTTGATGCCACACTTCTCTTCAGGTTTTATGTGAATTAGGTGATTTTCCAGTAACAATATGTCGGACTGCAGACATGAACTGTTCACTCTTCCTTTTGAAATTATAGACCTAGGGAACCCAAAGCAATCTTCAGTGTAGTATTTACAAAGATTTAAACTTAATGTTTACATTGGCTGGCCTGAGAAATTCTTGAAGATCTTCCCAAGCATACTCTTCATAGCTCAAAGTGACAAAGCAGGTAGGTGCACCTAGATTGCATAACATACACTTTAGCTCACCATGGTAGTTGAACCAGTATTAATTGGAACAATGTTGGCAATCTGTGATGTTTATGAGATGAATCTCTAGAACTGCATATTTTCATTATACTTTTCCACAAAACTTCTGGCAGTGATATCAGTGAACCGTGTCCCTGTATTCATAACATGGGCTACAGCATAAAATACCTCCAACCTCTTACTTGGATGTTGGTTGTGTGTAGTGGAGTGTGAGGCAGAACGGGTCTCTCCGCCACAACACTTTTCTCCAATGAGGGTTGTGCATAGTAGGGTGTGGGGAGAGACTTATCTCGCTGGTTGATTCCTCTCTCTTGGTGATGGTGTGCATAGTAGGGCGTGGGGAGGCACTGGCCTCCCCACAAACACCATTACCCA
This sequence comes from Lissotriton helveticus, assembly GCF_964261635.1. Classification (NCBI taxonomy): domain Eukaryota; kingdom Metazoa; phylum Chordata; class Amphibia; order Caudata; family Salamandridae; genus Lissotriton; species Lissotriton helveticus. The sequence goes on along the minus strand of NC_136068.1, from coordinate 1,828,311,787 downwards.
GGGTATGGGGTATGCATAGTAGGGTGTGGAGAGGAAGTGGTCTCTCCGCTAACTCGACAAGATAACAAGTATGTGTAGGAGTTTGTTGGGAGCGACTACCCTCTTCACTGATACCTCTCTCTTGGGTGACAGGTTTGCACTGTAGTGACTGTGGAGGGACTAGCCTTTTAACTAACCACCCTCTACAGGGTAACAAACATGTTTTGTAGTGTGTGGAGAGGGCCTAGCTTCTCCTTTGTGAACTCTCACTTAGGTGAAAAATATGTATAAATTGGTGTGGGAGCGACTGACCATGGATGATGAATGTGCGTAGTAGAGTTTGGAAAGGAACTGTCCTTTCCACTGAGGCCTATTGGATAACAAGTGTGCATAGTAGGTGTGGGGAGAGACTAACATCTCTGCTGAGACCTCTCTCTTGATTGACAAGTGTATGTAGTTGGGAGTGGAGAGATTATAGCCTCTCCACTGAGACCTTGTTCTGGGATAATGGGTGGCATTAGTAGGGTGTGGAGAGGGATTACCCTCACTGCTGACACCTATTCTCTAAGTGTTGTTTCATTCGTACTAGGGTGTGGGGGGGAACTAACCTCTCCACTAACACTCCTCAACAGGGTGACAGGCATTCATAGTAGTGTGTGAAGAGGTACAAGCCTTTCCACTGAGACCTCTTTCTTGGATGACGGGTGTGCATAGTAGGGTGTAGACAGGGTCAGGCCTCTACACAGAGACGTCTCTCTGGGATGACTAGTATGCATAGTGGGTGTATAGAGGGACTAGCTTATCTAAATATAGCTATCCCCAGAGCATCAGGTGTGTGTAGTCAGTTATGGGTGGGGGACTAATTCCACCGCTAACACCTTCCCACAGGATGACAGGCACACATATTAGTTTTGGGGGAGGTACTAGCCTCTCCGCTGACATCTCTTTCTTGGCGTGCTTAGTAGGGTGCACAGAGGTTCTGGTATCTCCACTAAGACCTCTCTCTTGGATGCTGGGTGTGAGTATTAGAGTGTGGATAGGGAATAGCCTCTCCGCTGAGTCCTCTCTCTTGGATGATGAGTATGCTTAGTAAGGTGTGGGAAGGGATTGACCTCTCTGCTGAGACTTCTCTCTTGGATGACAGGCTGTGACACCTGTACCTGCCGTTTGAACTCTGCCCATACCTGAGATTAAGGCTGGTAACCTATGTGTCCTTCAAGTGCTGGTCATGGGAGTACCAGTGTTTTTGCAATAGATAGATATTTATATATATATATATATATATGTAAAAGCATTTCTTGGTCTACTACTAACTTTGGCGAAGATTGACAAATCTTCATGAAACTTTCCAGAAAGTATATTCTTTCCCCTCACCTCCTAACTGGAATGTTTTGAGCTGATCGTCAAGTAAGGGCCGAGAAAAAAGGAGGGATTCCAAAGCACATTTCCCCATTCATTTTTCCATAGGAACTTTAAACGGATTTACACCAGCCACAGCCCGTGGAGGGAGTTTTGGTGGGGCGGAGAGGCGGGGCGGGAGAGGGGCAGGGTGGGGGTTGCTAAAAACCGGAGTATGGATAATTGAAGGTAAGTAAACGATTTAATTAATAAAACGAATTTCGTAGCGCGCCCTGCATCACATTTTGCGATGCAGGGCGCGCTACGAAATTCGTTTTATTAATTAAATTGTTTACTTACCTTCAATTATCCATACTCCGGTTTTTAGCACCCCCCCGCCCCGCCTCTCCGCCCCACCAAAACTCCCTCCACAGGACGTGGCTGATTTACACTAAAGTTGTCAGAAAGCTAGATGTTGGTCCAAAAAGAGAGCGTTTTGTGATATGTTGTAAATCTGTCCAGCAGGTTTTGGGCAATTAAGGCAAACAAATTTGCATATATCACACCACAAAGGATCTGCAGTGTAACAGATCTCATGCTGAGAAATGATTGACTGGTAGCACATTAACAATGATGTGGAGGAAGCTTAACACTTTGGACTCAATCCTGAGTCCTAGGAAAAATGCAAAACAAATACACATAAGAGGGCAGGATATGCCTACCCTGAATCCCAATGTATAGTGGCAGGGTCCTCGAGAGACTCTCCCAGTGGCCAAAATGTAATTTTTATGTTTAATTTTGCCAGCAATATGCGGAGGATCTTAAAATACTTGGTAAAATAAACAAAACACCGCCCAGTGGGACCAGGGTCCAGGGAAGGCGGTGCATTTTTTATTTAGGGAGAGGGGGTTGTGGATCACTACGGAAGCTTCTAAGAGACTTAGGGGACCTCATTACTCCGGGTCGGACCTTTATTAAAGGGGAGCTGTATGGCTCCCATCTCTGAGCCTAGAAAGGACCTGGGAACACCATCCTCTGAATCATTGTCCATAATAAAGGGAAGGTGGATGGTGCCCCCTGGGGTGGATCACAGTCTGGGAGTGTGGTACATGTTCTAATTAGGAAGAGTGGGGTGCATGGACCCTACAATAAACACAAGAACGGTTGTGGCCTATATTCGCCTGCACTCTGTTTGTCCTACTACTTCTAGTAGTGCTCACTCTTGGAGTCTACCGTTACAAAACACCTGAAATCTGACTAGATAAATATTTATTTATTTATTTATTCAAGAGTTTTATATAGCGCTGGCTAGACCCGGAGGTATCAGAGCGCTTTACATGTGGTTCAACAAAAATTACATTACAAGATTAAATCAGTTCCAATTTACATCAGTTTCTAGACAAAACAATTGCAAGAGCATAGAAGACGAGATAATTGAAGTGTAGAGGGGAAGGGGTAAGGGTAAAGGGCTAGGAGGGAGATACGGCAGAGAGACAAAAGGAAAGTCTGTCCAAAGTTCGTCTGGGTAGGTGACGGTCGAGGGGAAGTCCCAAAACCCATCTTCTCTATAGCTATCAGGTAGCTCCACCGGGCATTGGCCAAAGACCTCGGTCTCAATGGGAAAAACAATTAAAGAAACATGGAGGGCAAAATAAATGGAGCGTAGAGGGGAGGGTGCATGGAAGGAGAGAAGGGGGGATAGGGGAAGAGACAACAGGGAGAGACTAAATAAGTCTCTCTAAAGGACCACTGGGTAGGTGACGACCAAGCAACGGCGTAGCTAGAGCTTGTGGCGCCCGGAGCTATCCCTCAGATTGCCGCCCATGGCATCCGCAGCCCTGTGATTGCGTGAGCTTAAGTCTCGGACACATGTCACACATAGCAATCTGAAACCTTGGCAGCTATGGATGGCATGTGTCATGAAGTCATTTGCTGACTGCCTAACTTGGTTAGTCCCCCCCCACTTCTTTTTATAAGACTTGTGCCCACTGCCCTGCCACTCACTAAAGAGACCTCAGGGTCGGACCCCAAGATTGGCTGGAGGGTCTTGGAGTCCAGTGAGATGCATCCTCAGTGGGGTGACAAGGAGAGGTGCCAGAGCAGCGGGGGGCACAATGCGGACTCCCTGCAGACACTGAGATATGCAGGGCGCAGATGGAATATAAAGAAGACCACTCGAAAAGCAAAGATGGATGAAACATCACCGGAGGTGCACAGCATGTGAGACACAGCAGCAGAAGGGTGCCCACCCCGCAGTCTGCACAGCTCTGTCCATTGCCCATCCCACACTCTGCCCAGTGCTCACCCCACAGCCTGCCCAGCTCTGACCATTGCCCATCCCACAGTCTGCCCAGCTGTGCCCGGTGCCCCCCGTCAGGGTGTTCATCTCTCACCCTTTAGCCTCCTCAGCTAAAAATGAAGCTCTGTCTATGCTTTTAAATGATGGAGGACTGTGATGAGTGTCTCCCACTCTGGGTATTCCTCATTCCTTGGCCCCACCCCTGCCCTAGTTATTTCCCATTCTCCACAGCCCCTGTGCTGTACGAAGAGACTGCCCCTTTGCCGGTTATTCCTCACTCCCCTCCTCTCTAGGGCTGCGACCATGGTACATTCGTGTTTTTTGCAGTCATTCTATAGTGCTGCCTCGGTGCTGAGGCGCTTTACACGAGGCCCAGGGACACTCCACAGGTGCACCGGGGGCTGCCCAGGATCACAGGGTGTGGAGCTGGTGCCGAGACTGCACCCGGCTCCGAACTCGGCCTCTCTGCTTGCTCCCCCATGAAAGGCCAGCGCTGCGTCAGGGCAGGGTGTGGGGGCAGCAGATAGCGCCTAGAAGGGCCGGGGCTGAACATAGAGTGGCTCATAGAAGGGCAGGGTGCCTGGTGTTAACCTATGCTATGGTGAGTAAAAAACAAAAGTTGCTATTGCACTCTACCTGAGCTGTGCTCTGGGATAATCACCATCCATAACAGGCAAGGCGCGACCCTTCGGGCAGCTGGCAGCCTCTCACGAGAGAAGAGCGCGTGACGCCTCGTCACTGCTGCTGTGCTGCGCTACATTTCAGCGTGAGGGCTGGACAAACTTTATGCCCAGGGCCGTCATTGGTAGCGCTTTCGCGCGCTACAAGATTGACGGCCCTGGGACTGGAACCACAAACCAGGTACATACGTCGCTTAACAAGCACTAAGATGGTGTGCTTGCTGTTCACACGGGGGCTAAGCGGCATGCACTGGCGGCCGGTGGCAGCGGCCTTTATAATTTATTTGGGGACACGGCGAGTGTCCAAATCAATTATAAAGGCCGCTGCCACCAGCCGCCAGGACAGCGTGACCACTGCCGCCACCAAAATAGTGCCGCCTGGGGCGGACCGCCCCCCTGGCCCCCCCCTAGCTATGCCAGTGCGACCAAGGAGGGAGTCCACGGCCCATCTCCCCTATAGCTAAACCAGGTAGGTCCATCTGGCATTTGACAAAATAGTTTAGTCTCAATACGTTGAGAAATACAAAGTTAGAGGAGCACACTGACCTAAAAGAATTATTTTTAGCTACAATATCTATCAACAAAGAGTCCCCACTTCTAAAGCATGTATTATGCATTCATATTCAAAATCAATATTGCACGTGAGACAACATGATCATTCTTTTCTCAAAAAAGGGGAAAGATCTCCATGTTCATTTTTCTTTTTCCTTTTTATTCATGCATCACAACAACATTGTAAAAAAGGCTTGATACAGCTAGAACACAGCCTAGGCGTTTCATCCCTGTTACACAGGACTTCTTCAAGGCTGTGGAAAGACACACACAAGACAAAGCTTTAAAACAATAACCTAGCACAATACAATTAACATGGACAATAACAGAAAACGACATGAATTTCCCCTTTTAACACAATACACTTAACATAGATTTACACAAGAAAAACATGAATTTCCCTTTTAACATCATTAATACAAGATAAAAACTGAACATGAACCTAAAAACTCATGCCCTGCATAAGAACAGACAGGAGACAATGACAGTTGTTAAAACATCCAAATGCACAAAAACACACATCGAGAATACAACATGAATACAATATGATTCAAACAGTACATATTCTCAGTTCATTAAATGCAAGTGCGAACACTTAATAATGAAGTGGGCATAATACACATGATACAATACATTACCTCTACATATACACATTAGTGCACTCAGCTCATTCTATTTGCCTCCTCCCCATAGAAACATGGAGGCCCCATTAACTGAGTCGAACACCCAGTCTAAGTCTCATTTCTTTGGCACATGACCTTAACTGTCTACACTCAGGATAAGTTCCTTAATATTTAAACTTAATCCTAAAACCTCCTTTCGACAGCAGGCCATGCTGTCTCTATTTAGACTACTAGCAAAAGCAAGCCCAACTGTTACAAGCTTTCCAATATAGGTGCACCTTACTCCAGGAAAAACTTTTCTTGACACACCAATACATAGGACTTACCAAGCAATTCAGGCTTGTGTAATCCAAATTTTCAACAAGCCAAAATATCACTCACTCCAGGGTTCAACTAATTCCAATGCTGTGTACAGAAGAATAAAGAAGAGGAGAGAGAACAACATGAAACAAACCTTTCCAAACTGTACCGAACACCCAACCATATTCCCAACTTAGAGCGGCCATCAAAAACCATCCTTACCTAAACTTAGCATGAGTCAAGAAACCGCATTTTGAAAGTACACTAAGTCCAGATGAACAATTCACATCAGGTTCTTCTAAACAACTCCCCGCAATCTGCAGGCAAAAGGATAACATCATTATTTGTCCCTTTAACAAAAAAGGAAGGAATACTAATTCTCTTAAAATAGCATTGCACGTACCGGCTTGTGTATTTATGTCTTCCACCTCAGATTACTTTGATGGAACAACCACAGCCTTCGTGTTATATTGAGAAGGCCCTGAGTTTACGCCGGCCGTTGTTTCGCAGCTATACAACCGATGGGCATTTGGTGCTCCCTGAAAGGTGTCAAGAACCCCAGTGTTATTCTCAGTTTTACATCCAAAAGCCATTGTCCATAATTAATTTTGGTTGAGCAAGGCTGGAGGATCGTCAAGAAAACCCCTTCCCTCCTCAACAACTGGCCCTACCCTGAGTGCGCTAACACAAAAACAATTATTGCACAACTTTCCAGATATGACAAGGCATTGCACCCAAAATGCACAAGCAAATTTCACCTCTAAGATAGTCAAGAGCCTCAGCACCCGAAGAGGCCCATTATCGACTTGTTAAGAAATTGTGTCCACAAGCACAAACATGTGATGCCTCCAAATCAGAAAGAAACACATTGACCATGAGTAACCTGTTATCAAACCCGTCAGGTGATTGTACACCCACAGCCGCAAACAGAGTAAAGTGAACCCCCCGAACACCAGCACCAGAAGTGTCCGCTATTCAACTTGTTAAAATGTTTTTATGTGTCTACAAGCATAACACGTGTTACGTCAAAATCTGAAGGAAGCACAACCACCAAGAGTGGCCTGTTACACAGCCCATTATAAAATCATCAATCTGCACTGCAAACACCGTAAAGCGACACGCCCCGAACACGTTGTCAGCCCCCAACTGACTCGCAACTTCTTACCTAGTCGGAGCACGAAAGAACCATCCACTGTATGAGGGGTGTAGCCGAGCAGACATCTTCAAACCCTTTAAATATTCCTCCACCTAAGCCGGTTGGTCCACCCCATTACCTGTGTGATCCGAAGAACGGACTAGCCTTGTGCCAACAGTGGCGGCCATCATGTAACGGGGTCCTTTACAGTCCGTCTCATTAGAGACGGACTGTAAAGGTAGTGCAGCAAAGTGTTTTCCCTCGCTCGCGATCGCGAATGTTAAGTTTGCGATTGCGAACCGTAAATTTGCGATCATGAGCTGCTGCTCGGTTAGAATTTCTACCCGAGCAGCAGGGATACCAGCACAAACTGAAGTTTGTACTGTACTCCACCACTCGTGGAACTTTGCAGAGTTTTTTGTAACTATGCGGAGTTTTGCGCAGCAAAACTACACGAACTACGCCCAGGCATTAGATCATAAGATGCACGTTGGCAGTCAATGCTTCCAAAAATCAAGAAACAATGTCAGGCTTTATTACGGCCATGATAAACCTGTTCACAGCCATCCCGAGTCAGGCAAGGGAGGCCCTTCATTGTCATCATATTCACCACAGCTCTTGAATGACGTGTTGGCCATCTTGGGCTACGAATCCCAAATCCTTCCATTACGAACGTATCAAACATTCCCAAATTCCTTAGCACCTTATTTCGACTGACATCTCAGAAATATTACAATTAATCACTCCCTTATTATTCCACTTACATTCTTGGGGTGTGTAGACTTGAATTCAGAAGTGAAAATTCTACGCAATAACCAGCCAAGAAAGATGATCAGATGAGTCATACAAAGACCTATTCACCTCTAACAGAACTTTTCCAATAGGGTCATTGAAGGATGCAACCCAAGAACATCCAAATGGATTTCCAATAGTCAGTGGATAGCTAAAGCGTCTCAAAGGGATAACCATACATTCTATAGTTTCCATTCACGCCCTTAACCAACAAACAGCTGCCGGAAACTCAGGTCTAATAGCCAGTAGATAGTTAGAGCATCCCAAAGGGATAATCATACATCCCATAATTTCCATTCATGCCCTTAACCAATAAACAGTCCATTAGCGTGAAATCCACTTGGATTCGGTCTGTCTTAATAAAAGCTACCGATCACCACCTGTTTTATCCACTCTAACAAAACCAATACCATAGTACCTACAGAGAGATTCCTTGTTCCTGTCACATGCGTGTGCTGATAACGGGTACAAGGCCTCCTTGTTCTTAAACGCGCTCAAATGCTCTGCAAGTCTAACTCATAGGGCCAGATGTATGAAGCCTTTTTTCCGTTCGCAAATGGACTGATTCTCAGAATCGGCCCGTTGGTGAACGGGAAAAAGTCTTTTGGAAGTATCATCCCAAAATCCCTCGCACAATAGGGAATAGCAACATTTGTGATTCCCTATTCTGCGAATGCATTTCAGGAATTGCAAATTGCGATTCCTTAAATGCATTTCTGGAAGCACCCAAGTTGTGCGATTTTGCCCTTAGAATTGGCACATAACCACCAACTTCAAGTTGATGGTAATTTGTGATTTCTTTGAAAAATTTACTTTTTTGCATTTTTCAAAATGCCATGTGGTGCACATACATGCCCTTAGGGCATGTATGTGAACCACATGTGTATACATGCTTATTTTAGGGTTGCAAAAGGGTGTCCTTTTTGACCCCCTTGAAATTGCATGCGCAATTTGCGAGTACCTATTGGGTACTCGCAAATCGAGAATGTCTTCCTCTCAGCCCATAAGAATGAATGGTAAGGTATTCCTTAATTGCGAATCACAATTTGCGATCCGCAATTAAGGAATACGTAGGAATCACAAATAATTTTGCGATTCCTACATACATTGCTTTCTGCGGGTCCTTAATAGCGATTTGCTAAAACCGCTATTAAGGACTCACAATTTTTTTTTTTTAATACAAATGCCCCTTAGTTCCCTCATACTACTGCCAATGTACACTTTCCCGCAGGCACAGATGATGACATAAACACCAAAAGTTGTACGACTATTGAAAAAGCTGTTGATCCTATATTCACGCTTCGTGTTAAATCCGAAAGTCGTCGTCTTATTCATTCCTAGGTGGCACATGCTGAAAGTGGTGCACATGAAAAAGCCTGTAGGTTTATGGGGCAACCAATTCAAAGGGCTCACCTCTTTTATTTCTCTTGTATAACTGCGGCTAACCACATCTTTAATCATACGACCTCTTCTATAGGTGACTCTCAGATAGTTGCTAATATACGTCCCCAAGCCTGGGACACTTTCCAACACGCTCCAATGTTTTCTGAGCACACGCCAAATCTGATGGCAAGAGGAATCAAAATTGTTTATTAAGGCTAGAGGTTTGCATTTCTCATCCCCGGTCTTAGTCTTAAGCAGATCCCTTCTGTTGATGTCAGCTACCTTCCTCCTGGCATTACCCAGTAACTTTCCATCATACCCCCATAAAGTGAGCCTATCTGTAAGATTATCCTAATTCCTTTCATATTCAATGTCCTCGCTACAATTTCGTTTGATTCATAACATCTCCGTAAAGGGGATCACTTTGATCGTGCTCTTTGGGTGCACACTGTCTCCCTGTAAAATGCTGTTGCAAGCTGTGGGCTTACGAAATAGAGGAAATAGAGTGCTCTCAATCCTGCTGTCTTTAATATACAATTGAACATCCAAGAAAGCTATCCTAGTTTTACTGCTGTTCATTGTGAACCTCACATTTGGATCATTATTGTTCAGGTATCTGATGTATTCCTCCATTTTGTCTAAGGTCCCTGTCCATATTACTACGATGCCATTTATAAATCGCCCCCAGTAGTGGACATACTGCGTCCACTCCGAGGCCCACGGGAGGCTTCAGGTACTCCATCTCTTGAGTTGATGTTTTATTAAATGGGGGTACATGGCCTCCAATCCCAAGCCTAAATAGGACTCTGTGGACCCTATCATCTGTGGCAGTGTCCTAATTAAAGGGCAATGTGAGAGTGCTCCCGAGGTGGACCGGTATCTGGAGCTGTGGTGCATTTCTTATTTTACCACTTCGGTGCTCAAGACGAGCTCAGCTCGTCATGACCACACCCGTTTTTATTGCTGTCCAGCACAGCAGAGGAATGACTCCAGCAGCCTTGTGGTTAGGGAGAGGGGGAACATGGACTACCTTCTCAATCCTCAAAGCGGCGTTGGGCACTTCATTCCTTGGGGTTGAATATGTTATTAAAGGGGGGTGCGTGTCCTCCTTCCCTAAGCCTAAAAAGGCCCTGTGGACCCTATCCTCTGGGACAGTGTGAAACATAAAAGGGAGGGGGTGTGGCCCCCTTCACCAAGCCTCTAAGAGGCCCCAGCGACCCGATCCCCAAGCTTATATATTAAAAGGGAGGGGTGCTGCATGGCCCCCTCTTCGAGCGAAAAGAGTCCCTGGGATACCCAACCTCTGGCCGGCTCAGGTACGGCGCCTTAGGTTCCCGCAACGGACAGGATTGTACCCTGCCCAACAACGCTGTTGGGAAAAGTGTAATGTGCTCCCACCCAACAGGGCAAAAGCTACACCTGCTGGGGGCAGCATAAAACTATTTCCTGCCTGTGCTCTCGGGCTAGCAACAATTCTGAATAGCTCTCACCCTCCGAGAACAAAAGAAAACTGCTCTAAAGGGGTTGGCTTTATGTATGGTACTAAAATATTATTGTACATCGTTTTACATTTTTAAAACCTAGAAATTCATTGAAAGAAACTAAAGACTAAAGTGTTGCTATAGTTAGGTAGCTATGTCACCCAAAACATGCAGTCTTAAATAAATAAAAAAATTTAATTCACCTGTGATACTTACACTCTGATAATTATGCCACATATTACATCACTAATGACATTTTCTATGACAATTTTGAGAATCTCACCACCACATTTGCAATTAAATTATTGATGAGAAACTATGCATGGCAGGGGCGCAAATTATAGTTAACTAACTGTGAGATTTAAAGCTAAATGAGGTAAATATAACTGATGAGTTTCAGTGGCTCTGTAAGTTTAAAATGGCATGTTTTAAGTGACATTTTCACCTAACTATAACAACGTTACCCTTTGTCTTTTTCAGTGAATATATTAAGATAGATAGATAGATAGATAGATAGATAGATAGATAGATAGATAGATAGATAGATAGATAGATAGATAGATAGATAGATAGATAGATAGATAGATAGATAGATAGATAGATAGATAGATAGATAGATAGATAGATAGATAGATAGATAGATAGATAGATAGACAGAAAAGCGTTGGATATGTTGGATCTTAAATACTTATGGTTAATTCTGTAAGAGTCTAAATGATTACTAATTTGAGTTTAATTTCAGAGACGTTCGTAAATTCTAGATTTTTTTTCATGAGCTGCCAGAACAATATTGCTCAAAAATCTAAAATACTGTTAAAAAGTGTATAATACAGTTATTTAAATGTTTGTAATCTTACCTTGGCATGTGTTTTTATTGCAAAATCCGGTTGTTTGAGAGCAGGCGCTGGCCAAGAGACAGTTTATTTATTGTTTAGAAAATATATATTTTGTATACTTGGAATTTTGTTGACTGTTGTTATAAGTGGACAAAGTCAAACATTACACCCAGTAATATTGAAGTGCACCTGCATGTAAATTACATATTCACTCGGTCTTTATAATGTGTTTGTATTTTCAGCTCCGGCCGCGCCTCCTGTTTGCAGTTTCCTTTCTAGGGCACTGGTGGTTGTGGTGGTGTTGCTGCTTGCTGTGGTGATAGTTCTGACAGTTTTCAGTAAGTGGATTTAGGTTCACCTATGACGTTCTCTAAACAAATTTCTTCACCTGATAGATGAAAATTGATCTGGTTCACAAGAGCACAGACAAATAACAATATGCATGTTTAGGCATAGACATATACAAACATTACAAACGTATGGATAATGTTTATTCTTATAACAGTCGTGGTAGTACTTATAATAATGTACAGTTAAAACACTGAAACCAATAATCCAATCTATCACCCAAAAAATACAAAGATTTGTATCCCATAACAAATAGAGCAGAAATGATCAGAGAAAAAATCACATGTTCATCAAAAAGAAGTCACTGTGACAGTCCCACCAAAAATATTCAAAAGATGTAAATAAAAATTTCTTCAATCCTTTCTTAATATATAACAAACAAGCACTGGCAGAGCGAATATGCCTGTCTCATTTCCGGCATGTGGTCTTTGCTATATCATTGCCAAGGCTGCCAAGTAGCTTGAAGACATGTGTGGCTCCTTCTGTCAGTCTTACACTGAAGGGAAGTGTTGCTTCATTATCCATGCACTACAACTGAGCCACCAGGGTCGAGCTGGGATCACAAACCAGACCTGGGAATTATGTCTGACCAGCCTCGGGAAGGGGTGGGGGGGCTGGCGTGCATGCTGCTGTGCTTTTGTTACAAGGGTCCGCTATTGCAGCAGTGCTGCAAAACTGACCCCCTGCAACGAAAACAGGCCCCCACCAGCACAAAACTGGCCTCCCACCCATCGTGCCCACCAGGAACACACCCGGCGCCTGCTATGACCAGTCCGGCCCTGTGAGCCACTGCCTTCCCTGACACATACACCGAATGAAACCAAGCATGCTTGTGACCAAGAGACGCTCCATATAACTTAGTCACGACTGTCAGTGGCCCCACCCAATGCACCCACTAATGTGCGCAGTGATAAGTGGCAGTGGTCCTACACAGTACATGTATCAATCGACCCAGTAACAAACAGCCTTAGTCCTATAGAGTGCATGAATGAATGGGCCTACTGACAAGGACCAGTGGTCCCATTCAGTGCATGCATCCAAAGAAGAGCAACAGTGATTCCACAATAAGCATGTATTGATTGGCCAATCACCAGATCCAGTGCCCCCACACAGTAAAATGCATTAATGGGTATAGTAACAGGCATCCGTGGCCCCAGACAGTAGCTACTTCAATGAGTCATCAATCACTGGTTCTAGTAACAGGTGCCAGTGACCCCACACAGTATTTCATCAAATGACATAGTAATGAGTATCAGTGGTACAGATTGCATGGATCAATGGGCCTTATTAGGAGGGACAGTGCTCCCCACAATGCATGATTTAACAGGGCTAGTAACTAGCATGCATAGGCCCATGCAGTGCATTCTTAAATTGGATAGTAATGAGCACCAGTGGCCCCATATTGCAGGAATCAATTGGCTCAGTATAAAGCATTAGACCCCAAACTGGCCATTCAGTAATGGCTCTAGTGTAAAGCAACCCTGGTCCACATAATACATGCATCACTAGACATAGTATCTTGAATCAGTGGCCACAAAGAGTAAATGCAACAACAACACATGTCAATTACCTCATACTGCATCAGTGGCCAAGTAACATGCATCAGTGGCCCCATACAGTTCATACATCTATGTGCCTGGTAAGGAGCATCAGTAACCCGACACAAAGCTCACATCAATGGTGTGGTAAGTAGCACACATGGCCACCCTCAGAACATAGTTCTAGTCACAAGTGTCAGCTGCCCACACATTGCATGCACCACAGAGCCAATTAAAAGGCATATGTGGTTCTGTACGTTGCAAACAATCACTGAAATGAACCCCAGTGCCTCACAAGATGCGCTTATCAATCGGCAAAGTAAAGAGACGCAGAGTGCATCTATTATTGGGCCGAGTAGGGAACATCAGTGGTCCTAAGGAGTGCATGTAACAATAGGTCTAATAACGAGCTTCAATTCCGCTACACATTAATACATCAATGGGACTAGTGATACTCCAACCATGTTCTCACTCCAGGCATGTATCAGTGTGTCCAGTGGTATTCAATAGTGGTCTCAGACCCTGCATGCATCAGTGGGTCTAGTAGCATGTGTCAGTGGCCTGCATGCATCGATAGGCCAAATAATTAGCTTTAGTCGCCTCACAAATTGCAAACATCAATAAATATGGTGAAGATCATCAGTGGCATCACAGGTTGCATGCAACAATAAGCCGAGTAACAAGCATTAATAAGTTTCATGGGACAATATTTTTATGCAGTCTGCATTGCACCGTACCCAGTGTGAACTCAGAGAAAGGTCAGGAAAGAAGCAGAAGAATAAAAGCAGAGGAGAACATATAGCTAAATGTACTAATCGATTGTTTTGGTCGCAAACACTCCAAGCTGAAACATTGGAGCATTTACCACTGCAAAATAGGATTTTACTATCAACTTTTATTAACTCCTAAAATGGGCTTGTCATCAGTGATGTCAATAACCATATCATGAATTATGTAATATGTGACATCATCAACAGTGCATTGCGGGGCTGTGAGTTATAGTTAGCTCAACTAACTATAACGGCTGAATTTCTCTGGTTTTGTATGAGTGAAATGTCCAACTAACTATAAAGTCCCTGAAACCTGTGTTTTTTTCAGTAAATTTCTAAGGTTTTTTAAATGATAATTGCTAACTATATTGTCCCTGAAACCTATGGTTTTTTTCAGTGAAATTCTATGGTTTTTAAATGCTAATTTCTAACTATAATATCCCTGAAACCTATGGTTTTTTCAGTGGATTTCAAAGGTTTTTGTAATGCTAATTTCTAACTATAACGTCCCTAACACCTATAGTTTTTAGAGTGAATTTCAAAGGTTTTTTTAAAGTCTTATTTCTAGCTATGCCTACAGAGGTAGGACATGTGCAGAAAGAGGAAGAAAGGCATGAAAGAAGTTGGAGAAATGAAGAAAGAGACAACAGATGTCCAGAAAGACGAAGAAAAGTGCAGAAAGAATCAAGAGACATGCAGAAAGAACCAACAGAGGTGCAGAAAGAGGCCTTGTTGCAAAGTCATCCTGTGCCCTCAACTTTTTGCTGACTGGTACAGGTGGTAACTGACTCTGACTAACCAGGCCCGGAGCCAATGCTATGCTGAAAAACACTTAGAATACAGTGAAAACACCTACATACACTAGGGTACAGTATGATTGGGGTACCCCTGGATTGGCATGCCTCCCCTGTAAGACCCTAGTACATAATAGGCAGGGGGGTTAAAACTATGTCTAACTAAGAGGTACAGAAAGAGGCAAGAGAAGTGCAGAAAGAAGCAGTGGAGTTACAGAACGAGGCACGAGTGGTACAGAAATAGGGAAGAGGGGTGTAGAAAGAGGCAAGAGAGTTGCACAAAGAGGGAAGAGGGATGCAGAAAGAGGCAGGAGAGGTGCAGAAAGAAGCAACAGAGGTGTCGAAAGACGCAAGAGATGTGCAGAAAGGAGCAAGTGAAGTGCAGAAAGAGGCAACAGAGGTGCAGAAAGATGCAAGAGAGGTGTAGAAAGAAGCAAGAGAATTGCTGAAAAGCAACAGAAGTTTAGAAAGAACCAAGAGACATGCAAAAAGCCAAGTGAGATGCAGAAAGAAGCAAGAAGCAAGAGCAGTGCAGGAAGAACCAACAGAGGTGCAAAAAGAGGTAGCAGGGGTGTAGAAAGAGCAAGCGAGGTGCAAAAAGAGGCAAGGGAGGTATAGAAAGAGGCAAGAGAGGCGCAGGAGAGGCATGTGAGATGCAGACAGGCAAGAAAGGTACAGAAAGAGGGAAGATGAGTGCAGAAAGAGAACATGGGAGCAGAAAAAAGCAAGACAGGTGCAAAAAGAAGCATTGAAAGTGCAGAATGAAGCAAAAGGGTTGCAGAAAGAGGCAAGAGGAGTGCAGGAAGAAGCAACAAAGGTGCAGGAGGAGGCAAGAGAATTGCAGAAAGAGACAAAGAGGTACAGAAAGAGGGAACAGAGGTGCAAACAGAGGGAAGAGCGGTGCAGAAACAGGTAAAAGGGGTGCTAGAATTTGCAAGAGTGGTGCAGAAATTTGCAAGAGAGTAGCAGAAAGAAATAAGAGCAGTGCAAGAGAACCAACATAGGTTCAAAAAGAGTCAAGTGTGGTGCAGATAGAGGCAAGAGGACTGTAGAAAAGGCAAGAGAGTTGCAGAAACAGGCAAAAGAGGTGCAGAAAGAGGGAACAGGTGGGCAGACTGAGGCAAGAGTGGTGCAGAAAGAGGATACAGAGTTACAGAAAAAGGCAAGAGGGATGCGTAAATTTGGAAAAGAGGTGCAGGAAGAAGCCAGAGCAGTGCAGAAAGAACCAACAGAGGGGCAGAAAGAAGCAAGTGAAATGCAGAACGAAGCAAAAGAGGTGCAGGACAAACCGACAGAGGTGGAAAAAGAGGGGTGCAGAAAGGGGTAGGAGAGGTGCACAAAGAGGCAAGAGGGGTATAGAAAGAGGCAGGAGGGGTACAGAAAGAGGAAGAGAACTGCAGAAAGAAGCAACAGAGGTGCTGAAAGAGGCACAAAGGGTGCAGAAAGAGATAAGACAGGTGAAAAAAGAAGGAACAGAGGTACAGAAAGAGACAAGAGAGGTATAGAAAGAGGTAAGAGAGTTGCATAGAGGGGGAAGAGGGATGTAGAAACAGGCAAATGGGGTGCAGAAAGAAGCAAGTGAGGTGTAGAAAGAGGCAAGAGAGATGCAAAAAAAAGTAAGAGAGTTCCAGAAAGAGGCAAGTGAAGTGCAGAAAGAGGAAAGAGAACTGCAGAAAGAGGCAATAGAGGTACAGAAAGAGACAAGTGAGGTGCAGAAAGAAGCAAGATAAGTGCAGAAAGAAGCAACAGAAGTGCAGAAAGAGAGAAGAGGGGTGCAGAGAGAGGCAAGATCGGTGCAAAAAGAATCAAGAAAAGGTGCAGAAAGAAACAGAAGAAGTGCAGAAAGAAGGATCAGAGGTGCAAAAAGAGGCAAAAGGAGTGCAGAAAGACATAAGAGGGGTACAGAAAAAGGCACGAGAGGTGCAGGAAGAGGGAAGAGGTGTGCAAAAAGAGGCAAGAGGGATACCGAAAGAAGTAAATGAGGTGCAGAAAGAGGCAACGGACGTGCAGAAAAAGGGAATAGAGGTGCAGAAAGTAGAAAAGATTTGCAGAAGGAGGCAAGAGAAGTGCACAAAAAGAAAGAAATGAGTAGAAAGAAGCAACAGAAATGCAGAAAGAGGCAAGAGAGGCACAGAAGGAAGCAAGAGTGGCTTGCACAACATTAGTACCATTTTAACACCCACATTTAGCAATAAGTAACAGGTGACTACTCTAGATTTGCAAACAGCCTTCCACCACCCTGTAACAGTTGTCGCTGCATCCTTGGTAACGTTTGAGCCGTTTGAGCTAGAAACAAGGCTTTTTTTGTTCAAATCTGCAGATTAGGGAGCAGATGATGAATTATGTGGCTGAAGCAGAAAATGTATAATTGTGCGAAAATCAGTGCAGCCAAACAGTCGCATAATCCAGTGGCCCTGTTCATACCTCTGACTAGGTCCACAAGTGCTCCTCAGTGATTCCTTCTTTTTTTGTCACACTGAGTTCATAGTTTAGCTTCTATGGACACGTGGACGACTAAACCTGACATTGCCACTCCCCAACACAGACTACCATACCACATAATTACTCTCCATAACACATAATCCCACTCCACATAATTCTTATACACTAAATACCATACTTTTTACCACATAATTCCACTACACACAACGTACATCCACTCCACTCCAAAAAACATTAGTAAAAAACTTTTACATTTAAAACGCTATTACATTGAAACACTTCTTTAACAATAGGTCGCGTTTGCAGAGTGGTGGAAAAAGGGTGCTGGGCCTCCAACCAGCGCTCAGGAATTCTGCTGCGTAGGACTTACAGGAGGTACCAGAAGGGCTTCTTGGCCCCCAAAGTCCCTCAGGAGCAAATTGGACTTCATATCCATCCTGTAGTCTGCCAGGTGGCATGTTTGCAGAGTGGTGGAGAAAGGCAGGCATGGCCTTCGAAGACGTCTTAGCAATCCCACTGTGTGGGACTTACTGGAAGTAAAAAGAGGGGTATTTGGCCCCAAGGACATCCTCAGGGGCCAACTACCCCTCCTACTACCTCTAGTATGTACCACACAGCAGGATTGCTAAGTTCTCATAGCACTCTGCAAACACACTCCCTAGCGTGCTCTTGGATGGGGATTGAAGTCCCCTTCACTGCTGGGGGCCATTAGGGTCCAACTAGCCCACCAGGTACCTCCAGTAAGCGGAAACACCTGGATTGCTGAGAGTGGTCCGAGGCCACACCCTCTTTTAAAACAACTCTTCAAACGTGACTTGTGGAGCACTGCTGCTCGGGGTATGAGGTCCACTTGTGTCCTGAGGTCCTCAGGACACAAGAGGACCTCATCGCCCCACCAGCAGTACGCCAAGATGTGTGTTTGCAAAGTGGTGTAAAAAGGGGTGTGGCCTCGGACCACCTCTGTGCAATCCAGCTGTGTTTTGCTCACTGGAGGTACCTGGTGGGCTAGTTGCCCCCCAGGGACCCGCAGCATTCAAGGGGACTTAATTCCCTAATTTAGAATGAGCCCGGGGGCACATTTGCAGAGTGGTGAGCAAAGGGGATGTGACCTATTATGCTAATTTAGCAATCTTGCTGTGTAGTACTTACTGGAGGTAATAGTAGGGGTAGTTGGCCCCCAAGGATGTCCTTGGGGGCCAACTACCCCTCTTGTTACCTCTAGTAAGTCCCACACACTAGGATTGCTAAGACGTCTTCGGAGGAGGCCATATCCCCCTTTCTCCACCACTCTGCAAATGCAGTGGTGAGATGCCAGCTTTTTTTACTATATTTTTAGAAGGGGGGCTAGTATTTTTAGGGCTCTAGGGACCCCATCCCCCAGGGCCTGAACTTAAAAAAAAAAACAATAACTGGAAGGGGCCGCATTGCCCCCTTCCTGAGGCCGATTTCGGCCCCGGGGACGCACCCCCCGGGGCATGCCTCCTTTTCTATGTATATTTATAGGGAAGGGGGACACATGCCCCCCCTTCCCTGGGCCACTTTTGACCCCGGGCCATTATTTAAATTATATTTATTTGAGGAGGAAAGTCGCGCGGCTCCGCTTCCCAGGCTGATTTCGGCTCCAGGGACCTCATCCCCCAGAGCCCGTCAATTTTTTAAATAAAGGGAGGGGGCCACATGGTGGACCCCTATTCCACCTCACGCAACAGATCCCGTCCCTTCCTCCCATCGCAGCCCCCCCTACATGGTCCAGGAACCTATCACAAATCAACACAATCGAACTAGAAGAAAGAATAGCCTCCTCCCTGCCAATCTCCACGGAAGGCCTCTCAGCTACTTAACTCATCTCACACTACAACACTACCACGTCCGCCATCCTAGACCAATTGGCACCCCTAAAACAGAAAAAACCTAGGAACATCCATCGAGAACCTGGTTTAACAAGGACATCAACGAAGAAAGGAGACATCTCAGAGCCACAGAACGCCATTGGAGAAAGAACCCCTCCTCTATCCATCGCGAGGAACTCAGAGCAGTGAAAGTAAGGTACAAGAAACACATCAACAGCGAAAAAACAAACTTCTTCTACATTGCGCTAGACAAGGCAAAAAACAGACCAAGAGAACTCTTTGACATCATCAAAAAACAAACATCCGAACCATCTACTATCCATGCCCAACCCTCCAAAACCCTATGTGATAACTTCGTCACCTTCTTCAATGAAAAAATAGCCAAGATCGAACTATCTCCAGACATCAACCCTCTTCCGATCGGCAATAACGACCTAACAGCAATAGAAACCACCTCTAGAGATCCCTCCTCTATCGCCTGGTCCTCCTTCGACCACATCCATGAAGCCGAGATCCTCAATCTAATCTCATCCTCCAAACCCTCATCCCACAACCTTGATCCCATCCCCTCCCAAATGGCCAAAGACCTGAAACTCACCCTTGCTCCACTCTGGTGTGAAATCATCAACAGCTCCTTAAAAACTGGCATCATTCCTGACTGCCTCAAAGTCGGCCAGGTCACTCCTCTCCTGAAGAAACCAGGCCTAGACTCTAATGGCCTAAACAACTTCAGACCAGTCTCCAGTCTGCCCTTCCTAGCCAAAATCTTAGAAAACTGTGTATTACGTCAACCTAACAATCAGATCGACAACATCAATCTTCTAGACCACAACCAATCAGGCTTCAGAAAAGGCTATAGCACCGAAACCGCAATCCTGAACATATTGGATGACATCCGCAACTCCCTTGATTCAGATCAGTGCTGCTTACTCATCCTTCTAGACCTATCAGCGGCCTTTGACACGGTAGACCACAAGCTGCTCATCAAGGCCCTTAAAGAACGATTAGGTGCGGATGATGTGGTCCTGCAATGGTTCGACTCCTTCTTTCAGAACTGCTTCCAAAGAGTCAAAATAAAATCCTTCACATCCAACCCTCTCCCCGTGACCAGAGGGGTCCCCCAAGGATCTGTTCTTTCCCCTCAACTGTTCAACATATATATGGTACCCCTCACCACCATACTGAAGAAAGCCACATCCCTTTCCATCTCTATGCAGACGACACACAGATCTACATAGAAACCGCCTCTTTTAACGACATTCTAAGGCTCAACAACACTCTCAAAGAAATCCAAGACTGGCTAGGGAGGAACCACCTTAAACTCAATCAAGGAAAAACCGAGATCCTCCTCATCTCTAGCAAGGAGGATAACCCTCAAATCACTGAATGGGTGAAAGCTAATGATTCTCTCAAAGGAAATCTCACCCTGACTAACTCGGTAAAATCACTTGGAATCACCCTTGATCACAAACTATCAATGACGAACCACATAAACAACTTTGCGAGCGCCTTCCTCAATCTGAAGCTCCTCAACAAAATCAAACCACACATTCCCCAGAGTGATCTCAAACAAGCCACCCAAGCACTGGTGCTGTCCAGACTAGACTATGGGATCGCAACCCTATCCGGCACAGCCCTATCCCACCTAGCGCCACTTAAAACTACTCTCAATGCAGCAGCCAGAATGGTCTCAGGTGCAAAGAAATTCAACTACATATCTACTGCACTCAGAGATTTAAAATGGCTCCCAGTGGAAATGCGCGCCAGCTTCAGAACGGCCTGCCTTACACACAAAGCCTTGCACACAGGGAAACCGGAATACTTAGCCTCTAAACTCAAGAAAGCGGGTCAATCCAGAAATCTCAGAAGTTCAAACTCCCTCCTACTCATCCCCTTGAAAACCCGGAAACAAAAAACCGCAACCCGCTCTTTTGTTGGCAACGCCCCAAAAATTTGGAACTGCATCTCTGTGGACATCAGAACTACCCCTTCCTTTCCAGAATTCAAAAGCCGTCTAAAAATCCTCTACCGCAACAGCTCACCCTGTAACCCTGATGACCACAAAGACGCTACCTCAGAGTCGCCCTTCTGGCGCCAGACAATTCTGTTAATCTTTGAACATGTATGAATCTGTTTGTATTGTCCTACACTTGTCTTTTCCACATCGACTGTATAGCGCTCCGATACCCTCTGGTCTGGCCAGCACTATAGAAAACTTCTAAAATAAAAAAATAAATAAAAAGGATGTACTCCCAAAAGAGATTGCCTCTTGGCCCTTACGGCACAGGTGAAGGCCTCTTTCCCTGCTGCCATAGTTTTTTCATAGTTGGTGTAACCATCAAGCATTTATGCTAATTGCTTAAATTTCTTGTGCATTGCCACCCAATATCTTTGTCCTGTGGCACAGTGCTAATGTTCAGACACATCTACTTCATGTGTAATGTTTCCAATAAACACACCTTTTGGAGAAGTCCACACACTAAAGCAATTTGTCAGATTATTGAAATCTTTTAATTTCTATACCCCACAGCAGTCATATTAAACCACAAATGGTTCCAGGTGCCTGTATTTTGATGATGAATGTATCAGTTTTAGTAGTTCAACACCAGAAGGACAAATTTGCTTAATATTCTTCTTGATGTAATTTATAGTGTTGTTTACTCTGCAATTCTGAGCTGAAACTATGGTGCTGAATTTACATTAGCAAATAAAGTCATTTATAATAAACATTTTGACTCCATGCATGTGCTTGTTCATTCACATTATGCAGCCTTGACCCTTATCTGTTTACTATGTCAGCCCTTAGGTATGCCACTCAAATTCATTTTAAGACAAAGAAGACTAATGCCTCTGATGCTGACAGCACCTGCCAGATATGTCCAACCTCCAGCTCCAAATTTCAGGAGACAGACATTTTGAAGGATTTGAAAACCTATCTCTGTGGAGATATGAATGGTAAGAAAATCGGCAGTGATTTTTGACTGGGAGGTACTGGTTCAGGGGCAACTTTTTTGCGCAAGCGCTTTTCTGAAGATTAAGAAAGACTGCACATCATCACCTTCAATCCATCTAAACTAAAAGAATAGGTAGTTTAAGAAGGCAGAAAAGGCAGGAGCACAATGCTTATAACTAGATAAGGAAAGTGCTCCATATGTATTGTATGCATTACCTTCAGATATAAAAGTAGATTCAGAGAGAGTGAAGGTTACAAGGAAAATATGTGTGGGCCCTGATGTGCTTGGGTTAGCCTTCTTGTACATTTAAGACAATACAGTATAAAGGGTAAACATGGGCGTAGAGGTTATACCTGCTTGGAAGGGAAAAGATGAGTAAGAAAAATAGGTTTTATAGGGTGTTGTGGTAATCTTATCCTAGAGACACTCATCAAGCACATAACTACATAAAGGTGTCTCAGTGCTAATCTACCAGGAAAATATCAGTTTCCCGATATTGAGATAGTGGTGCTGTGAAAATGATTGGGGGTAAACCCTGAGGACTATTTCATTTTATCAATGGCTTCCAGAAGCTTTAGGTGGAATTTAAAAATTCACAGTAAAAATTTGGGATTCTCAGTTTGACCTCTACAAAAAAGATGGAATTGATTAACTCCTAATTGACACATGTATCTTTCCACTAAGGCCATAGTAAATGGTGCAGGACTATACATCAACGGTATCGAAAGTTAAATGTCACCTTGGGACTGCAATAGATGTTGGGCCATCCACTGGGCCAGCAATGGGATGCATAGCCTAATTACTGTGCTTTCGAATCTGCAGGCAAACCTGTCCAAAAACTTTTTGGGACAGAAAAGAACCCTGCTTTTATATATTATAATAAATAAGTTACCCACACTAGGCCTTGTATCCCACAAGTCAGGGTGTTTAGTAAAGGTTGTACAACCAAAAGTGTTATATTGGCTTGGACCTTCAGTGAATACCCCTCAACACGCACTTTCACCGTTGAAGGGCAGTAGCTATTGCATGGGAAAAACTAAAGTTAATAATAAAATAACTCTGCTACCTCTTGTTTAGAATAAGCAACTAGATTAATTCAAACACTATTTTTATTTTTTGTTAAAAATCCAATTCAGTGGTGGAGTTTGATTTTTGATAAAGATACAGGAAGAGTAACTTTTAGATAATGTTAGACTTTGTCTGCCTGAAACTGCTCCTCGACCAGAAGTGGTGGCTTAGGCCTTTTGGTAGGAAGACTTGGGTGAGAGGTATGTGGCTCATCCCAGCTCAGGAAAGACAGTTGGGGAGGGTTCAAGAACTTCAGTAACTTGAAAGGTGCCCGGCTGAGGCATGCCATTCATGGATAAATATAAATGGAGACCAAGGAAAGATGTGTATTTACTCTCTAGGCCAACTGTAGTTAGCTTGGCACCCCTTGGCACCCGCCAAGTGAGAGAATGCGCCGTCCTTGAACCAGTTTGGTGTGGATATCAGCTGCATGACAGGGCAGTAGGGTTCTGCCAATGTTGGATTTTACTCACAAAATGGCACTGTGAGATAGTTAATAGTAAGGCAAACAGGATGTGCTTCAAAAGTGAGACGTGTTCAGTTTGGTCACATTTTTCACATTGGTTAGGGAGTGCCAAGGGTCACCCCTACCCATTAACTAGTGAATCCTACAAAACTGACAGCTCAACCGCAAGTCATCAGAATACTTTGTAGACCTATGGAATACAACAATATCACTGCACCTGTTGTCTACCACCTGTGTAAAGACCAGCCGGGCTGGACATGTTCCCACTTATGTTATGTTGAGTTATGCATATTGGTAGAGTGAACTATCACCTGAAGGGTATCCTGGGGTTGACCAGGTGTGAGTCTAGCCAAACCTCGCACATAGGGGGACTACTCAAAAAGTATGGTCTTCAGCTTCTTGTGGAACTTAAGAAGTGAGGAGGAGGCTCTTATGTCTAGCAACAGGTCATATTACTCTTTACAGGCGATGTAGGAGAAGTCTTGACAACCAGAAATGTTTTTCCATATGTGTAGAATGTGTGCAAGTAGTAGTCCGGAAGAGCGGAGGTGTCTGGAAGGTTTATGAAAGCAGATGCAATTGTTAAGTTATGCTAGTGCCTTAAAAGTGTGGGGTAGGAGTTTGAATGATGCTTGTGTATAGGGATCCAGTGGTGCTTCCTAAGTTGTAGTGTGCTGTGAGTGTGGCATGGAAGGTTGTGAGTGATTCTGGCTGCTGAGTTATGAATGTCTGTAACCTTCTGGTCAGTTTGGAGTTGTCCCCTGCATAGAGGATGTTCCTGTAGTCTAGCTTGTTTGTGACGAGGGAGCGCATTAAGGTTTTCTGGGTGCTGATCGAAAGCCATTTGAAAATCTTCTTCAGCATCTTCTGGGTATGGAAACATGATGCGGTGACAGCATTGATTTGGGTGGTCATATCACATTTGCTGTCAATTCTCAGCCTGAATGGGGGGGAGAGGTTATCGGTCCCAGTGCGGTTGGCCACCAGGTGGAGTCCCATGGTAAAGTGTTCTTCCCAAAGATCACAATTTTGGTCCTGTCGGTGTTCAGCTTCAGGCAGCTGGTCTTCATCCAGCGGGTGATTTCAGTCATGCAGGCATTGAACTTATCCGGGGTACTTGGCATATTGTCCATGAGGGAGAGAATGAGTTGCTTGTCTACAGCGTAGCAGAGGATGTTGATGTTGTTATAGTGGATTATTATTGCTAGAAGGTTCATGTAATGTGTTGAAGAGGGTCGGGCACGAGGAGTATCCTTGAAGAACTCAGCAGATGAGGTCATAGACGTCCAAAGTATATAGTGACAGGATGACTGAGTCAGTCCTTCCAGTCAGGAAGGAGCAGATCCATTGTAGGGCATGTCCTTGGATTCCGATGTCATGTGAGCACTGGATAAGGAAGGGGGTGGGAGATCATGTTTATTGCTTCAGAGAGGCCCATCAGGATGAGGGTCAACATGGCCTCAGTGTCCAGAGTCATGCAGATGCTATGCATTGGGGTGATGAGGAGAGTCTCAAAGCTGTGGTTGGGTTTGAACTCAGACTGAGTGCTGTCAAGGAGTTAGTGGTCATTGAGGTACTCGGTGAGGCATCTGTTGAAGATTTTCTTTAAGACCATGGTCGGGAATGGCACGATGGAGATCGGTCTCTAGTTATTGAGACTTGAAGGGTTCGCAGAGGGTTTCTTCAGCAATAGGATGTTTCCAAGCATCTGGGAGTGTTGTGGAGAAGATGGAGGCATTCGGGAATGGCACTGATGGGTTTCAGTCCTCTGGAGTAGGCATGGTGGGGACAGGGGTGGGATGGGGCCTCCTGAGTAGATAGAATTTATGGTGGCAGCAGTTTCTGCTGCAGTGATGATGGGGTATGTGGTTAGCACTAGTTCTTTGATTAAGATTGTGAGATGTTTCATGAGGTCTTTCTGGTCCATTTGCAGGTTAAATGTGTTGTAAATGGTGGTAATTTTGTTACTAAACAATTGAGAGAGATTGTTGCAGAGATCCCAGTTGGAGGTGGCTGGTGAGGTGAAATCCATCACAATGGCAAATATTTATTTTCTTTTGTTCCTGCTGATACCAATGCAGTGTGCCACAATGGCAAGTTTGCTGGCCTGGATCATTTTGTGGTAGCATCTCAGGACAGATTTGAATGCTTATACATGCGACTGAGAAGTAGACTCCAAAGGTCTGTTGACTGTACTCCTGTGACAGAAAATGCTGTAAAAGGCCCTTTCTTGAAGTGATCAGTCAACCTGTAACAATTACACCTGAACTAAACCCAGCAGGTTGCCTCTGTTGGAGTGAGTCCTGGCCTCTAAGTGCAGTTCCTGGGCCTGGGTGCCTTATTAGTGATCAAGAGGAACTTCTCCATAAAGTTTAAAAAGCTGAGACATCGAAGATGTTTGGACTTACAAGATTTCCAAAATTCCAAAAGGACTCTACAGCAAAAGTGTTCATTTCAGTATGACTTCATCGCTTTCAGCCTTGAACTGCTGGAGGATTTTGAGCTGTCAATATTGGGCAAAGGGGCTAATTTAGTCTGTGGAGGATGGATTAATGTTCATCAGGGCACCCGTCACCCTTATGGACATCCTGTTTCCCATATTTATAGATGTTTCTTTGACCATGCGGACATCTGTTAACATTGGCAGGGCTGATGTCCTAGCGGTTCCTGTCAATATTGACTAAGTGAGAACACAATGGCCATCATCAATCCTTTACACAGTTTCTTGTTATTCAAATACAAACTCCTAAAGAGTGAATTTGTTTTGGAAAATGAAAAACCCAATGACCAACATACCATGGGAATATTCTTCAATTATGTGGGGGGTTATTATTATTTTTTTACTCTCCCTCACTGACAGATTTTACCTGGCATGACGAACAGCAAAAAAAAAAAACATCTGATGGCCCACGCTGATGGCCCATACTTAGTCAGGGTGTTGGAGAAGTACGTTGACTAATGGAATAGGCTGGGTAGTTGACACAGATAAGTTCCACCCGGCTCTAAATCGGATGGGCAGACCTTGAGTTTGACAGAGAGGGAACTCCCCCACTGTCGAATGAAGGTAGAAATCTTGACCTGGTGAAGACGCAAAAAGTATCTGATGAGAGGGCTTTGGTGGGAGGAAAATTTAAATGTTTCCCCTCAGTGTTTTTTTCCACCAAAGCAATGGTGTCAGCGAACCCTATTGCAACAGCTATCCAACT
Organism: Lissotriton helveticus; assembly: GCF_964261635.1. Lineage (NCBI taxonomy): Eukaryota > Metazoa > Chordata > Amphibia > Caudata > Salamandridae > Lissotriton > Lissotriton helveticus. The sequence goes on along the minus strand of NC_136068.1, from coordinate 1,828,284,953 downwards.
TGAGGAGGACTTAGCCAGGTACAGTCTTCCACATTGCTCTGCTGGGGGAATTGTATTCTATAAAAAGACTAGGGCCAGGTTTAGATCTTGGTGGATGGATTACTCTGTCACAACAGTGAAGGATATCCAGTCCTCCAAAATAAAAATCCCATTATAACCAATGGAATTTATATATCAACAGACAGGATATTGTCTCCATTTTAACAGAGTAACCCGTCCACCAAGATCTAAATCAGGCCTTAAGTCAGGAGGCAAAACTTTGATCAGGACACTCTGCTTGAGGTATCCGACTTTCGCATTCATCTCTGTCAGCCTATAACCAATCCTAGGTCTTGCTCAATCGTAAGCAGTGACTTCTGATAGGTGCTGTACTTATTTTTGTTACTTTTGGCCCAAAACTTTATTAGTTCATGTCTCTAGTTCCCTTTAGTGGATTTTAGCCATTTTGGTATCATTTTTTTAATTAGATTTTCCTTTATTTTTAGAAAATGCTTGAGTTGATAGTTATTGTGTTTTGTTTGGACTGTTCAATTTATTTTTACTGCTAAACAATTTAAACACATTTCCATAAGTTAAGTCTGTCTGGGTTGCTCTATATCTATCAGGAGTTGAGCCCAGGTGTTTTTTATCGAATTTATATGTTAGACTCGAGAACATTTTGAACTTTTTCTTGAGAATGACCCACATCCTCTCCAACTTGTAGCCTATTGTCTAACAAATCGTTGATGCAAATTTATGGAGTAGTGAAGGAAGAAGTATAGATATATTAAAGCTATTGTTTTCTCCAATTAGAATCCATATGTTTGATTTGTCCTCACAAATGGCTGAGTTTCAGAAACAGATGCTACTTCTTCTCTGAGCAGTCAGAATCCTGGGACTTCAGTAAGAAATACTGCCTAACCCACAGATCCGATCTCATCATCATAGACGACCAAAATGAAATTGTTAAGTATTGGAATGAACACTGTTTATCTAAATGTGATATTACTAAAAATGATGATGGGCAATGAAAATACTGTAAATTGTGTTCCACATATAACTTCTTCTTACTCTTTTTACCTAAAAAATAAAATGCCAACAGGCACACAATGGGTTTCATGACAACAGCCCTAACATGCATATAGCTCAAATACAGAGGGGTTGATTCACACAGGTCCTTCCCGCTCGTGGTGGAAGCCCCGCAGTCATAAAGGGGTCTCCACACTCAAGGCAGAATGGCATTCTCTTTGCAGAGATTCCGTCTTGAATGGGGATACTCTCCCACTACTGCGCTGTCCCTGCCACGAGTGCGGAAACCCTTTGTGAATCAGACCTGGTTGTATTACTGACTAGCTCCAAACCCCCTTGGCCCTCATTACGAGTGATCTGGTCTTTGGAGTAATAGTTATCATACCTGATGAAAACCAACACCAATTACTACAGAGTTAATCAGAAGTGATTTTACGTGGTGTTTCCATGTTGCTCGCTTCATATTGGCTTTAAGTTCATGTGTTTTAAGGTCTTACATTTCCAATACACATGGAGCTGTTGAAGAGGGCAATGTGGCTGAGGATGAGGCATATTCTCTTGCAATAGATCCAGAGTTTACCCCAACTCCTTGGCCTCCCATCATCTCATGGTACACCTTTGCTTTCTACAAGAGACCATAACATTTCTTCTTTATGGCTGACCCTAGATGCTCATCTGGATAAATCTGAGTTGACCAAGAAGGATCCATACTGTTGTATACCCCGTGGAACTGCAGATTGCTCCAACAAAATGTAACTTAAGAGTGGAAGACATTGATACATACCTGTGGTAAAACCGTAGTTATAATGTTTAGGTAAAATGGACTGCATTTGGGAAGCTCTAAACTACACCTTGAAATTGAGCTTTTCGCTTTTGACCCTATAGATGCATATATACATAGGGGCAGGGAAATAAGCCCTGCTCTGTGATGCTCAATTCACCCAGTAAGACCCAAAAAGTACAATGTGCTAAACCTTTCATAGGCATAATTGAGACAGAGACTATTGGAAGAAATTAAGTCTGTACAAGTGTGAACCCACGCATGACCCCATGTTTGTTTACCCTGTTAGGCATGAGGGTATATAGGTAGGAAGTTTCAACTGGCATTTTGCATGCTGTTAAAGGTTTTGCATGCTTTTTGTCACATAGTTAGTAGGTGCATTTATGTGGCGCATGCATAGGCATCCTGCTGTGCAGGAGTTCAATTGATTGTGCCAGACATTAACCATGACCAGACTGCAATGGAGACTACTGTTAACTGTTACAACAGAGGGGGTCAAAAAATGACGAATTCTAAGTAACAGCGGTGGCTATTCTGCTGTGATAGCATATACTGAGCCAATCCACACTCCAGGAAACCTCTCCATAGAAACATCTACATGTTCAAGCATCAGCCTGTGTTGGTGGCATGACTGTAATGGAGCAATCCCAACCCACATAACCATAATCCCACCGGGATGATACAGAACAGTGGACATTGAGCCAAGTATCAAAAAGCAAATAGATCACTGGCAGAAGTTTAGCAAAAGAAGCAGTCTCTCAAAAAATATGAAGAGGCTATGAGTATTTTCTTTACATCAGGATTGAGCTCCATCATACTTCTGGTGTGTACAGACTGCTGATAAATTGCTCACCGTATCATCCCATTGATAAATTGGACAGAGTACAACTTGAGGTTTATGTGGCCTGCTGACACAGGTGAGACTATAAACACAGGATACATAATATGGCAAATATACCATAAGTATTAGTATTTGACAATAAGAAATTAACTGGGCACTTCTGGGCTGTACTTTGGATCCTGTCAAGGAACTTTGTTGAGCTTTAGTTTAGCCAAGAGTGTCCTTGAGTAGAATAAAAATGAACCAAGACAGTGTGAGTGCACAGGCCACGATGATCTCTACCCCATTAACAATCATCCCAGAGGTACCTGCATGCTGCCGGCCCTGGGCTCTAAGCTAGGAATTCCTGCTATTGTGAAAACATTTTCAAGAATGCAAATAAGGATAAAGGGTCCCTCCCCTTGTCCATAAGCTGCACATCAATAAAAACAGTTACATTTTTTGGAAAAAAACTAAAGCCAAAGGTGGCTAAAAAACAAACAAAACCTAATAAGCCATGGGATCCACTAGTTTTGGTGCCAATTTAAGCCAATTTAAAAATCACTGCCATTCACTCTTACCAATGTCAGAGATGTTCTCGTTAATGCAGTGTGATATTACACACTACACAATATGAGGAATCACTTCCATAATTATAACACATATTTGGAAGTCATATTTGGTAGGACATGAATGTGTATAAAAATGCAATACCCTAAAGTACTGTCAGACACTGCTAAATAAAGAGTATGCTATATTGTACCAAAGACCTCATGTCCACAGCAACAAAGTGATTAATTATATCGCCAATGCTAGATGCATTCTCAAAATACCAATATCTTTCCACACAAAGAAACAATTGTGCAAATGCAATTCCATTTAAGTGTAACTCTGGCATTTTTGTCAGAGAATCATAACAGCTCTTTCATGAATTTCAACATATTCACTCTCATTTACAGTTCATTTTCATCTTTCACAAGCAATGTCATTGGTGCAAGTTAGTTTAGAAGCGGAGGTGGGTCTGTGTTGCATAAAGTGCCTCGTTTTGGTGGTCACTTCCATTGCCACTGGTTTATGAACTCTGCACAATGAGGCTCTGCTGTGCAGTCCCCAGTTTATGTGCCATGACACCAAAGACATTATAACTTTGGCTAACTTCTAAGTGATATATTTAACTTCCCAGTAAGGTCATAATATAGTGCTGGAAATACACCAATGTCATAGAAAAATTAAATGTCACCTGTAGACCACAGCACAAGTTGTACTATCCACTAAGCTAAAAAAGAAAACATGGCATGAAGCCTACCTGTGCAGCCTGTCTCCTGGAGCTTTTCAACCTGCAGGGGAACATTTAAAAATAACTATTTTGACTGGAAAGAACCCCATTTTTAGTATAAAATAAGTCACCACCAAGTAGGCCTTGTAACTCACAAGGTAGAATGCCTATAATTTAAAGATGGCCAATTCAGGAGTGTAGTATTGAGATGTATCTAAGAGTCCCCCAATACCATTTTCACTGTGAAAGAGAAGTAAATGTCCTATCAGGAAAACTACAGTTTATAATACTATTATAACCCTGCTTTCCTTTGCTTGAGACAAGCTACCATAATAAGTCAAGCACAATATTTAATATTTATTTAAAATCCAATTCACTGGTGATGTTGGATTTTTGATGAATAGTTCGACAGGTCACTTGAACCTCAAGTAGGATAATTAGCATTAGCCTGCCAACAGTTGGTCCCAGTCAATGCTCCTCATTAATGAGGTGTGAAAACTGCTCCCGAGCTGAAACAATGGCTTAGGGCTTTAAGCAGGATCACCTGGGTGTGAGGTATGTGTCTCAGCTCAGGAACATCAGCTGGGGAGAGGTCAGGAATTTCATTAACTTGAAAGAGACCAGAGTGAAGCATGCCTGCTTTATGATAAGTGCAAAAGAAAACCTGTGTAAGAGAAGCCTGTTGTTTCCTCGTGACGCTGTAGCCAGCTTGGTGTAGCTAAGGAGAAGAGGACTGTTCATTTCTCCAGGCACACATCTAATTGACTCAGCAGCCGCCTACACTGGCAGAAAGGGGCTGCCGTCATGGGTTTGCCTTGGAATATGCACTGTGGCAAAGTGTGCAGTAAAGCAAGCAAGATGTGCTGAAAAAGTGGGGAGTGTTGGCCCCGGGAACTCTTCTCTTCTTGGTTAGTGAGTGTCCAGGACTCACCCTCACCTAATGCCTAGTAAAACACAAAAGTGCCACCATAATTAATCAGACAACACTGGATGAAAAGAAGACTTGAATTACTCTTTGAGACATGTATAGAGACCTGAAGAGTTTAACCTGCTCCCAAATATATGGAGGACTAAGAGGTGGACTCCAAGGGACGGTTAGCTGACGTCCTGACTGGCTACAGGGACACAACAGGCTTTCTGAAGAGCATAGCTGCCCAGAAGCAATTTGGCCTGGACTGAACCCTTATGGTTGCCTCTTCTGGGGTGTGCCCTTGCCACTAACAGCTACCCCTATGGTCCTGCGAGCCTATGAAGAGGCTAGAAGGCACTTCTCCAGAAAGTTTGAAAAGTTGGGACAATGTTTTCTACTTCCAAGACGTCCAGCGTGTCTGTGGGATATCATTGGCAATGGTGTCCAATTTTGAGCTGGCTTACTTGAATACAGCATCAGATTTTTAAGGTCCATAAAAAAACGATATTGGAATCCAGTAATCTCGGCTGGGTGAAAGCTCAGAAAGTATTTGCCCTATGCAAGGTCTTTGGCAGCAGCAAAACTTCAATTGCTTCTTCTCTGAGCTTTTCCTTCCAAAAACAAATGGCTGCAGCAGAACCCCATACAACAGTTATCTGGCTTTGAGAGGACTTCATTGGATACAGCCTGCAACCTTGTCCAGCTGATGGATTTCAATTTCCAATTCAGCGACTAAATCAGAAAGTGCCACAGGACATCGCTGTTGGCCTAAAATTGCACCTACGTCTCAGTTAACCATGAACAGTTACTTTTGATTGATATTTTGCTTTATTTTACAGGGCTTTTTGCCTTAACTTTTACCTTCCATCTTTAAACATTCATAACACTGATTTCCCTTATTGAATTTTTGTCATGAGGTTGTAATTTTAATCATAAAACTGTTCTCAATTTTGTTTTACGCTTCCTGTGGGATTTTCTGTCTTTTATTCGGACTTGGTAACTGTTTTTTAATGCTAAATACTTTACACATTTTAGCTTGTCTGCTCTGCACCATAGCTATCATGGGGTTGAGTCCAGGTTTAAATATTTGAAGCTGTTTTACCCTACTAGGTTTGGGATTGTATTTCTTGTGGTGGATTCACATCTACTCCAATGAATAATCCACTTTTTCACTATATGTACATATATGTGTGTTTATGTGTGAGAGAGGTAAAGGAGGCCCTTTTACCTTTTGAAAAAGCTTCTGCATTCATGCACCCGATGGATGAGATCCCGTTCCATCCGTCCGCCCTCTGACTTATCCAGATTTTACTACGAGTGAAGAAAATTGGCCATTGCGCCTTACTGGTCCAGGCTTGACTTATCCGGCCTACGCTAGGACTGTCCTCCCACAATCATCCCCCACATCTCTATCTGTCTTGAGGAAGACCCGCTGTGACCACCAATTGGGGCACTACAGGGTCGAAACATCGACGCTTTATCAAGGTCCAGCTCCACCGGGTTTCTGTACTAGGAAAGATAGAAACTCCTGGATTGTAATCAACCTCTGGCCTTTTTTAAAAACACCTGTATATAGAAATATGTTTACACTGTATATATTGCTCACCACTTGATCACCATGCACAACTGTCACCCATAGGCACCCTTAAGTTTTGTACATGATTGCCCTTGACAGTCTACCATTGTAACAACTATAATACTTATCATTGAATGAAGTCATTCTGATAAGCACTTTAATCAAACCTCATCAATCGCAGGTCTTAATCATTAACAGCACTTTCATTGAAGAATTGTGTGCTTGAGAGCTTATCTTTATGATTACATTAACTGTAACCTTAACTAATGCTTGTTCTACCCGACAGAACCACTTTTTCTTAAACGATTGGAAAAGCACACCAGGTAGTGTTTGCAAACCTCATAACTTAATGTAACAGATGTTTCTCTCTTAGGATTTCATAGAGGGCAAAGACATTAGTAAATCATACTTTTGGATCGGCCTGCAATACAACAAGAGCAATTCTGAATGGTCATGGCTCAATGGCTCCACACTTCAAAATGGCAGGTATGTCACAAATCCCAGTGGGTCATTCATATTGTGACACGGTGACACACTCTAATCTTGCATAGAAATACAAATGAATGCAGACTAGCGGAGGAATATCCTGCACTAGGTAAACTATGGTGAAAGGTGCCAGATGAATGTAATTGCCTGAATAAACAGAAGCAGGATAGACTACACTCTGTGGTGCAGCCCCTCTATTTTGCACAAAGGTTTATAATTGTCACAGTTGTCTTCTCCTCGGGATCAGGGTGATGCTGAAAGGGTCCACCTCCTGACTTCCCCACACTCTGACTATTACAACAACACAGAGTGTAGAGGTAATCAAGCGAGGGAAAAGGGTACGGGAAGGGGCAGCAACGGAAGGGATAGCTGAAACGACAAACGAAAACAAAGGTTAAAGCATCCATACCTAACTACTCTCATACATTCTCGCTAATGAACCTCTATCTACCACAGCAAGCAGGAGGTAAACCCTTCCTCTCTAGTTAGCAGATGCTTCTCTACTTTGTGGAGGTTACCCTTTTTTCTCGCTGCCCCAGAAACAAAAAAAGATCTCTCTCCAGTAAACCAGTATCCGAAAATGTCACTAGAAGGAATGAGGTACTGCAGGATACTGAAGAACAAGGCTTCTGTTAATCCAAGTCACTGCTAACACGCTATCCAAGAGAAGAACAAAAGAAAACAAACCACGTATTCCTATCTGGGCCCAATAAGCGGAACACTTAAAAAATAAGCAGAACAAAGTACAAGTTCAAACCTCCTCCGAGGCTTACCAGCGTGTTACTTCCAATACCAAGCTGTACTGAAACTTTGCAGTCTGGATCCCAGGTCCAACGTTTGTGATAGCACTGAGTCCCGATCTAATCCCTTCCCCGCTGCAGCTGCAAGCGGGAAGAGAGCGGGAGCAGAACAAACGAAGATCTCTGTCCGCTGTAGCCTGGATCAGATATCCTGTGTCTCCGCCGAGAACACAGACTGCCAAAAACCCTTCCCCGCCGCAGCCGCAAACGGGAAGGGAACCAGTATGGAAGTAAAAAGTAAATGAGCTCTTTTCGCCTTCACCGAGCTCCGAACAACGCTTCTCCGCCGAGAACGCGTGAGTCTTTTCCCGCTGCAGCCGCAAACGGGAATAACATGAACAAAGGTCTAATCCTTCTGGAGGTTTGCACGTAGAATCCCTTAACTCAGGAACGCTTTGCACCAGAAAAGCGGTCCTTCTCCCAACAATCCAAACAACAGTTCCTTCGTAAGGAACGCATCCAGGAAACTAACAAGGTTCGGATGAATAATCACATACAGCGCGCCCTGGTGTTGCGCTGGGGTATATCTCCAGAACTCCTCCCACTATCTTTGCATTCTGGTAGTTGTAGTCAGGTAGGCGCATTGGACAAATCATGACAATAATGGGAGAAGAATTAACCATAGCCTTTCTTCTATGGCCTTCTGTGCTTGGCTGTCTTTTGCACCGTAGGCAGGTCCTAAGCAAACAGCAGAGATGTACAGCTTGGCCATGATTTGAGAGGAGAGAAAAAGTTTGGGTGGACAGCTCTTGCTCAGAACATCATGGGCATTTAGGAGAAACAAGGAAGAATGCTACTGGCAAAGGTGTTTAGGTCAACAGAACGCAGAGTTTCTGTCATGGCACCTGATGAGCATTAGAGGAGTTCAAGCAAGCACAAACATTGTGGTGTTGTTCATAGGCTATTTGAGAGCTGTGAAATGGTCTTCTACCACTGCCCTGTAGATGTGTACAGAAGTGATGAGGAATGGCACATTTTTGAGTGGTTTCTGTTGTGCGCTCTAGGAATATATATATATATATATATATAGTAGGTAGTTATAGTTAGGATTGTTTTCCATAGGGAATCAGCAAAATATATATACATATATATATATATATACATATATATATATATATATATATATATATATATATTATTATATATTATAATAATAATAATCCACATTTGTAAAGTGCGAACCATCACCCGTTAGGGTCTCTGGGCGCTGGGGGCCGTCGGGAAGATTAAGCAAGCTATTGCCCAGAGTCACCTGAGCTAATCTTCCGTCGGCCCCGGGGATCGAACCGTGATCCCCAGATTCCAATGTCAGTCGCCCTGGCCGCAGCGTCATCTCACAGGTTCTCCCATAGCCTACATAAATTGCTGCTATATATATATACACCATGTGACTCTGGGCAATAGCTTGCTTAATCTTCCCGACGGCCCCCAGCGCCTAGAGACCCTAACGGGTGATGGTTCGCACTTTACAAATGTGGATTATTATTATTATTATTATTATTATTATTGTCATAGCCCTGTAGATGTTTACAGAAGTGATGAGACTTGGCAAGTTTCTGATATGGTGTCTTTTGAGCATTAGATGAGTACCAGCGCAAGCATTGACCTATAGTGTATAGTCTACGGTGGAAACTGTGAGATTGTCTTCTACCACTGCCATGTTTATATGTACACAGCTGGTTAGAGAAGCCTTCAAGTATGCAACCTTCTGCAGATTTAATATTGTTGCTGAGTGTAGATGTGATTGGAGAAACTATGATTTGAATGGCATAGTCTCACATGCCAAGAGTACCATTGTCCCTGAGTACAAAGGTTTTTGCAAGATGAAGTTGATGAATATGTTTCAAGGGTTGGGTTGCTAGCAACACAGACAGAAAACTCCTTGGCCTTGCCATGTGGTTTTACCATGACAAAAGTCTGGCTGGGAACGTTAGCAAGACAAAGTTTTTGTTTGAATTATCGTTTTGAACTATAGTAGTCCATTGGCACCGGGGGAAAAGCGGCGAGGGGCTGAGAGGCCCTAACGAAATCCAGGGGTGAACTGAAGACGCAGGGAGAGGGCACACAATCTGATGCCTGGGACCCTCGTCCAGTCATCATCCCCCCCCACAGAGACTATCATCTCCTGCTGGCGGGCCGAAGACACAGATAAGCACACCGTCAGGAGTAAGGAGGACATATGGCCTAAAGTGGGACTCTGAGGAGTGACTAACGGGGTCCCTCCACGCTCAGGATAGGCCGTGAATGGCCTGGGGAGTTGAGTCGGGCAAGCTGAGTGGCTGAGAAGAGGAGTGGAGAGACAGGCAAAGCAACGGGCGACGGAGAACGGGGCCCTGCTAGTGAGGCCAGCGCTGGCCTACAATCTACTAGCACGACATGGGTAAAAAGGACGCGGTCCGCAAGGCCCCAAGGCAGGGAACAATCGACAGATTTGCGACGGCACCACTGGTAACCGATGTGGAGGGCACAGGATCAAGATTGGATACAGCCCTCCTGATGGGGGCCATACAAGCATCCAGGGAGGACATTCAAGCCTCACGCGTGGCCCTAGAAGTCAAGATAGGGGAGGTGGGCACAGAAGTCACGTTGCTACGCCAAGATTTCCGCAATCTCACAGAGAGGGTGACCACAGCAGAAACAAGACTGAGTGAAGCAGAAGATGTCATACACTCTCTCCAGAAGGACATGAAAGAGCTCAGAGACTCGAACAAGCAACTGCAATGGAAGGTGGACGACGCAGAAAATAGGGCACGACGTAATAACCTGCGCTTTGTTGGATTTAGGGAAGGAATTGAAGGGTCCAATATGGTGGAGTTCCTGCGCACATGGATAATGAAAACGATGCCACAGGCGACATTCTCCAACTGCTTTGTCACAGAAAGAGCACACCGGGCACTCCTTGCAAAACCGCTGGTGGGGGCACGACCTAGACCGATCATCGCTCGGTTTTTGAACTTTGCAGACCGAGACGTGATACTACACGAAGCCAGAAAGTTGGGGGAGATCCGCGTGGAGAACTCACAAATCATGATCTTTCCCGACTATAGCCAAGAGGTACAGAAGATGAGACGCACCTTCGATGCGGTGAAGGCAAAGTTGAGAGACTTGAAGATCCAATACATGCTGCTCTTCCCGGCTAAGCTTAAAGTTATCTATAAAGAAAAAACGTACTTCTTCACACACCCCGAAGATGCGTGTCAATGGCTGGATGAACGCCCACCCATACGGAGACGAGAGGAAGGGGAGCGATACGTGGCGGCAACGGGCTCCACGACCGAGAATCAGTCGGAGACGACGAAGACGCAGCGGCAGCGCAGAACGAGGGGGAACAGGAGAGTGAAGACGGTGCCCTATCCCACGCAGAGCCCGACTAGCAGGAGACAACAGTACCCCGGTACCCCCCAACGCGGTGGACATGCGGGATCCAGGTTCCGCTGCCTGTCGGGACATGAGCGCTTCAAGGGGGACGAAGACACGGGGGTACCACATCCGAAAGTGAAGAGTTGGAGGAACAGTCGTTGCATCCGCTGGTAGCGGCAATCAATGAGATGGAGCAGGACACGACTAAAGAAGGGGTACCTACACAGGGAGATGGTCAAGACTCCAATGCCTGATCAAGAGACACTCTGGATGGATGAGATATAGGCTCATGGACTGGAAGCACGCAAGTTGTTTCACACCCCATAAGTTCTATTTGTATAGTTTTTCTTTCTCTTTCTAATCTACTGAACAGGAATGTGGATATTGTAAGAGCAGTTTTTTCAAGTTTTTGCTAGGCAGACTGTTTGGGGTAGGTTTGTAGGGGGAGGAAATTGGGGAGGGCGACAGACCTTCTCCGCCAGTAGGTCCTTTTCCTGCTTGGGTAGAGGATGGGACTGAAGGGGGAGGGAGGTAGGGTGGGGAGTTGGAGGGGGAGTTGGGGCTGTTCGAAAAGTGAGAATCTACGGGGATGGAGCAACCAGGTGAGGGAGGATCGGGGGGTGGGGAGTTGGGGTGGAGAGGGAGGGGGGTTCATGTCACTGAGGTCATACACGCCGGCGTTCTAGACACTGTATCCACACCAGGATTACGCAACACAATTCGGGAATCAGGACAAAATGTCAGGTGACCATATGCGAGAGGTGCAAGAACAGAGGGGGTTTAGCATACTATCTTGGAATGTGAATGGGCTTGGTAGTAAAATTAAGAGAGGGCTAGTAAATGCATACATAAAACGGCTGGGTCTAGACATAATCCTGCTGCAGGAAACGCACCTTAAGGGAACCCAATGTGCCTTCTTGGATAGAGGTCAATACAGAGTCCTTGCGCATGCAGGGTTTACCCCAGGGGGGTGGCCATAATAATAAAGAAGAACCCACCGTTTCGCATAGCTCAGATGTGGACGGATCCTCAGGGGACCTACTTAGGAGTGAGGGGTGTGCGGAGGAGACGGGAATCCATGATAGTTTCGGCTTATGCTCCCCCTACACTACAAGCAGCTACACTCAAGGGGGTTGTGGACATCCTACTTAATACAGCAGACACCATACAAGTCCTTGGGGGAGATTTTAATGATGTGATGGAACCGACGTTAGACAGGACAGGGGTTAGACCAAGAAACCAGACCCAGACCTTACTCTCCAAGACGATTACTACCCTGGGGTTGACCGATGTGTGGAGATGGCTGCATCCAGAACTGACGGCCTACTCCTTCTTCTCTGGAGCCCATAGGGTCTACTCAAGACTGGACTACATTTTCCTAGCCAGACACGACTTGACGACGGGAGATGTAGCTGAATAAAAAGCAAGAGGAATATCAGACCATTCCCCGCTCCTGGCTCGAGTGGGGGGAGGAGGGGTGAGAGGATGGGATACTGGAGGTTGACAGCCTGGAACCTACAAAATGCGACCATATTGAAGGGTATCCGTGCGGACGTAAAAGTCTATATAGCTGAAAATGAAGGCATAGTTACGTCCAAAGCTGTCTTCTGGGAGGCCTTTAAGGCGGTTCTTAGAGACAGGGCACAGAACAGACTAGCCGAGGAGAGGCGGAAGCTACAAAATGAAATTGGGTCTCTAGTGGCACAGATATTGGAATAGGAGAGGGAGTATCAGGCCACAAGAGTGACAGGGACACTTAGGAGGTTGACGGACGTACAGCACTAATATAGAGAGGTAGTTACAGGAGAAGCTAAAACCCAGGCACTGGCGACACTCCATCGCCTTGTGGTATATAAATAAATAATACCGGATCTAGGTTTTACTGGACATAGCAATAACAGATAGCTCAATAAAAAAGAGTCAAGATTCGAGGTAGTAGGAGTTTGCAGGTTTAATACAGCATAAAGGACAGGAACAGGACAACCTGCACGGGAACAGGATGGCAGCGCTGCCGGGGGCAGGATCAGAATCGGCGTAACATTTAATAACAGTCCACAAATATATATACTAAAACAGTTACATTACAATGAATTACAGTAGGCGGAGCAGTGGGTGTGGTCAATAGCAGTCGCGAAAGATAAGGGTGAAAATGGGTGTAACAGGGCGTATACATAGACATGTGATGTAAACGTAACAGAATATGTCATAAATGGGGCGGAAACATGGAGGGGGCTACCTAAGGAGCCGGGACCTCTAACCTAATGGTGCGCGTAAACTGACAATGACGTGTTACTAGGAGAAGCTGGGGGCTATGAACTCTGTGCTAGGAGCAGAGACTGAAGTCTGGAGAGTCAGGGCGACATGTACCTAAACAGTATCTAGTATCTAATGTTTAGAGAACATGTTGATATAAACTAAGAGTCAGGAGGGGAGAGGCTAACGGACTCTAAGACTGGAGCATGCATTATTCTACATGTAGTGCGTGATGAAGAATATTAAATGACCATTAAATGCAGTATTTCTCTTACATGGAGACGTAAAGGCTAGACAATGACGGAAACTATTGATGCGATTCAGTAGCTTAGGAATGCAGAGAAGGAGGGCTGGACTGATAACTAGAATCATAACATACTCTTGGCAGACTCGTAGGCAGAGCCAGGCTGAGCCGGGCACTGTGAGGCAGGAAGTAAGTGAAGGGTCGAGGATACAGGTGGGGGCTGTATCGCTCCTCAGCGAGGCTCAGGAGACAGGAGCCGAATCTGGTGTCCGGGCCCTTTTGAGGCCTAGAAATGGGGACTTTACAATGAAATAACGTGCACACTGAGAAACGTGGCAACGTAACTTTACATAGGCCTGATACTCGTAGCTTTCACGAGAACTGGAAACTGGCATACTAGTGATGGACACAACTGTAATTGCGTCTTTAATCAAACATGGGGGATACATATGCATATTTAATCATGCACACATAACATAAGATGGAGGACTCGTAGGGACACAGAATATGGCAAAATTTACTTTTCCACATTCCCTCCTTGTCACTACGTTTCCATCAGGAAACATCAATATTCATGATACCATCTATCATTTCATACAGTATCATTTGCTCGTCTCGAGTTTTCTTGGAACTGGATTTAGGACGGGACTTGGGACTAGGAATACAAGATGTAGCACAAATGCCGCAAATCGCAGGGCCACATTGTAAACAGAGGCAGCAACTGAATATGATCGCTACTGCAATACCCAGAAATGACAATACTTTCCATCCCCAGGCGGAAATTATATTCCAGAACCAACCGGACCATGTCCAGGTGCCTGGATCTTGGTGTAACATATGGGCAATTTTATGGAGTCTGGTAATAGCTGAATAAACAGACGGTGCGTTATTAGGAATGAAAATGCAGCAACTAGATCCGATGACTCTACAGGCCCCGCCCCTATCGGCCAGTATGACGTCAAGGACGAGACGATTCTGGAGCACGACAATTCTCATAAAGGATTGTTCTTCGGTTAAGTTACCTAGAGCAGAAGTAGTCTCAATCACTACTGCTTCAAGTGTTCTGGTTAATCTACGTATCAGTTTACTATTTACAACAGTACCTAAGTAGGGGAAGACACCTTTATTGATATCTATGTATTGTTCTAGAGCAGTTTCAGTATAATCGACAATCGGGAGATTTCTCTTGTGTCTAGTATGTACTAGGTGGGAATTCCTATGATAGTCAGGTGGGGCTAGGAAAACTGGTGGCAGTAGGAAGGCAATGTAACATGTACCCTCCCAATCGAGGGGCAGACGAACATATGCGGTCTGACCACAAACAAAATAAGAATGACGTGAAGCTTTGAAAATAGATTTCCTACTGTCACTATACTTGACAATAGTAGTACAATCACTATGTCCTACATGTGCGGAACCATTATTTCGGACACATAATTCACCTTTGACTTGTAGTACTGAAATAGCAGGTAAGTCTGGAGTAGAATCAGACTGAACATTCAGGACCATGAAATTCGAAGAATAATTACCTAGATTATAAACTTCATTCTCTAGATCTAACCCTGTTCTGTGGGGAAGACCTTGCTTGTCTGGGAAACATGTACTGTTAAGTAAAGACATATCTGTTGAGGATGACGTTAACGTGGACCATGCTCCACACGAACCATTATGTGAAAATGGATAAGGAAAGAGTGGCAGAACTCCCTTCGGTGTCTGGAAAGGGGGGAGTCGACCACACACCCAACAATTTGTGGCATTGCTGGTCTGGTGTGAATAATGTAACATGCGGATAAAAGAGTTATTACGCATAGCAAGACGATATGAGAGTTCATGAGGAGGCAGATCACTAAACGTGTGCTCTACTGTAACATTAGCAGACTTATTTACATGAGAAACTGAAAAACACAAATAAAATGCATAACTGGTGCAGGAAATCATAATGCTAAAATATAGCAGAAAACATAAAATAATAGTGCAACTTCTAGAGTTCTCACTAACTCTCTCTCTGTGGGGGTCTATTATATACATGTCAGAAACCGGTCTAACCGTTTCACCTAGGGGAGGACTTAGACAATCAAACTGGCTGACTTATTTTACTAGACCTTAGTTTAAGCTTATACTCCTGTTGCGGAGTTTTCTCTAACAGGGAAGGGTTCGTAGCAATGTCTTTTGCGGGACAGTCCTTAAGAATAGTACTTTGGCAGTCTTTAAGATCCTCGGAAATGTTCTTTGAAACAGGTTTCAATCCAAAAAATCTTTTCACATGTGACAAATGGACCCAGCCCTTCCTGCCTTCCAGCTTGACGGCAGTACGGGTGGCCAGGAGGACCTGTCGGGGTTCCTTCCAGCGAGGCTCCAGCGGACTTGAACGATCAAAATTCCTGACCAGAACCATGGATCCGGGAACGATTTCATGCGGTGCCACCTCGGTATTGTCTGGAAATGCGGCAGCAACCTGTGAACGACAAGAGTTGAGGGCAGACATCAAGGAAGCTAGGTAATCTGTCAGCATATTACTTGAAACATCGGTAATACTTCGGGGTCTAGGTGTACCCCACATGTTAGGGGGGCGGCCGAATACGACCTCATAAGGGGACAGGCCTGATCTAGAATGTGCGACCATGCGCATATAAAACAAGGCAACTGGCAGAGCTACTAGCCAGTCCACACCTTTCTCTTTGCATACCTTTGCGATTCGGATTTTCAGGGTCTGATTATGTCTCTCTACGAGACCGGCTGCTTCTGGATGGCGTACACAATGGAACTTCCACTGGTACCCTAACAAAAGGGAAACATGTTTCATCAACTCGGATGAGAATGGCTGGCCGTTGTCAGAATATACGACTCTAGGGAGTCCGTAGTGGGGGAAGAATTCACGAACCAACTGCTTGGCAGTGGTCGCGGCTGTGTAATCTGGGACTGGATATGCCTCTGTCCACCTGGACAAAGCGCATACCACTACAAGGACATACTTGAAACCTCGACATCGCTCCATCTGAATATAATCCATCTGGAGGACTTCAAAAGGGTGGTCAGGGGGCTGGAATCCACCTTGTTCCACCGGGACACTTTTACCTGGATTAAACTGGCAACATATCATACAGGTACGGACTTTCTGCTTGGCTGCAGCTCGTAAATGCTTGTTGAACCAAATGTTCTGGATACTGTCTAACATAGCTTTTTCTCCTAAATGTGCTGGACTATGTGCGGTATTGATAATGATTTGAACCATGGAGTCGGGGAGAAACCATGTGGCTTTACCCTTCGTTACCCATCCCTGATCTGTCTGGACCCCTCCTTGTTCGGACCATTTCTTGATTTCATCGGGAGTAGCATGTAACTGGATATCTATGACATCTTGAGTGGGGTCCTTAACTGTCATACAGGTAGTCAGATCTGGAGTGTATGTCGGTGTCTTATTAACTGGAATGTCTGGTGTCTGTGCTGTAAGCTTGGCTGTGCGATCTGCTAGATCATTACCTTGAGAAATAGTGTCAGTAACTTTCGTATGTGCTTTGCATTTCATGATAGCAATAGATGTCGGTAAGTGTATGGCATCTAACAGAGCTTGAATAAGGAGACCATGCTGAATCTTGGTTCCATGAGAAGTCATGAAACCTCTCTCCTGCCAGAGCACTCCGAAGTCGTGTACGACTCCGAATGCATAACGTGAATCTGTGTAAACATTAACTTTCAGGTTCTTGGCGTGTATGCAGGCTTGTGTCAGAGCAACTAGCTCTGCTGCTTGAGCAGACAGGGTGTCAATACGGTGTGTTTCTATAACTTCAGTGTCAGTAGTCACTGCATACGCGGCTACTAGTTCTCCTGTACTTGTTCTCATACATGAACCATCCACATAAAGTGTCAGGTCGGGATCTGGTAATGGAATATCTGTCAGATCTTGTCTTGGCTTAGTCATAATGTTAACTACTTCCACACAGTCGTGTGTGGCAGGATTTGAATTAACCGACGGTAACAGTGTGGCAGGATTTAAAACGTTGCAGCGTCTGATTTCTATGTGTGGCTGGAACAGTGTCAATTCATAACCTGTTAAACGTGCAATTGTCAAGTGCTGAGTCTGTGTTCGGTTTAAAAGAACTTCCACGGAGTGTGGAACTTGTACTGTCAAGGAATGTCCTAATACTATGGAATCACTTTGTCTGATAGCTAGTGCTGTGGCTGCAACTGACTTGAGGCACGCAGGCAGAGCCTGGGCTACAGGATCTAATGTGCTCGAAAAATAAGCACAGGGCTTGTATTGTCCTGCTTGATCTTGTGTGAGAACAGATAATGCTGTACCTTCGCGTTCAGTGACAAAAAGTGTAAAAGGCTTACTGTAGTTCGGTGTTGCTAGAACTGGAGCTTGGCATAGAGCCTTCTTTAACTCATTAAAACTAAATGTATGTTCAGATGTCCAAGGGAGGACAGTCGATACGGCTGCCTCCTGTGTCGTTAACTGTATCAGTGGTTTAGCTAGAAATGCATACTGAGGAATCCATTGTCTGCAGTAAGAAGTGAGGCCAATAAAAGCACGTACCTCCTTCTGGGTCTTGGGCTGAGGAAGGCTCGCTATTAACTGGATACGGTCGGGTGTCAACTGCCTACCCCTCTTGGACAGTAAGTGGCCTAAGTAGATCACTTGCTGGACACAGAATTGAAGCTTAGAAGGGGACACCTTGTGCCCCATCTCGGCAAGGAAATACAAGACTGTAAGAGATGCTCGCTCGCAAGCACGTTCAGAACGGGCTGTGATCAGTAGATCATCGACATACTGGAGCAGGGCAGTGTCAGTTGGCATGTGAATATTGTCTAGTTGTCTCTTAAGTGCTTGACTGTAAATACTTGGACTTTCTGTGAAACCTTGAGGAGCGCGTGTGAACATATAGCTCCTTCCATTTAAACAAAATCCGAAAAGAAACTGGCTGTCTGGATGAATGGGGACACTGAAGAACGCGTTCTTGAGGTCTATGACTGTAAAAAATGAGGCTTCAGAATCAATGGCTGTCAATAGGGAAGAGATATCTGGGACAACTGGGTACTGGGGAATAATACATTTATTAAGCTCTCGGAGGTCAATCACTAATCGATATACTGGGGGTGCATTTGGATCAGTACGTTTCATGACTGGAATGATCGGAGAATTACATACATTGGAGTCAGTTTCTACAACTACGCCTTGAGCCATGAGCTCGTCAATAATTTTGGATAAGGCTGCTACAGCCTCAGGTGGCAATCTGTACTGTCTGATTCGTGGTAACACTACACCTGGCTTGAGAGTCACACGATGGGGTGTGATTTGCATATAACCAACATCAGTTGGACCTTGTGCCCATAGATGCTGCGGAACATTAGACAATCTCGGATCAAAATCTCGTAATACATAGTGACCCTTGAAGTCACGTAGGAACAATCGTATTCCCTCGGGGGAGCAGCAAATAACTGCACCTAATTCTTTCAGTGTCTTAATGCCTAACAGATTTTCTGGACATGACTTCGTAAGTAACAGATCAGTAGTGCGGGACAATGGACCTACTTCTAGAGTAACTGGCTTAGATATCTCGTTTATAATAGGCTTTCCTGAAAATCCAAGGGAAACATTTCTTGAGCCTGAGAGCGGAGCCCCTGGAACTTCGGCGTGACTAATGGTGGTCCTACTTGCCCCTGTATCAATCAAAAACTTTCTGTCTTTCCCTAATACTTGACTATGAACATAGGGACCCTCTTGATCTACAGGTATCTCGATGAGAGGCAAGCCTACCTCCCTCTCTAGGCTGTTTCATGAATATGGCTGATACTCTGGATACTCGGACTGTGCATACTGGTACATCTGCTGTGTAACATGCTGTGTTGCAGCAATAGGCTGCGGTACTGGAACTGTCTGTTGTGCATTCTGTGGCTGAGAAGTCTGTGAAACTTGTTCTTGTCTAGGCGGACGTGGTCTTTCTTTAGTCTTACCGGTAGCTATATTGTGTTTCAGAACTGCACACTCGTTTATGAAATGACCTGGCTGTTTACAATAATTGCATG
Organism: Lissotriton helveticus; assembly: GCF_964261635.1. Taxonomy (NCBI): domain Eukaryota; kingdom Metazoa; phylum Chordata; class Amphibia; order Caudata; family Salamandridae; genus Lissotriton; species Lissotriton helveticus. The sequence continues at coordinate 1,828,265,412 of NC_136068.1, read as the reverse complement.
TCCCTTTAACGGGAACTGCAGGATGACTGGCCTGATTCGGACCCCTCTTCTGACTGTCTTGTGGAATAGATTGTGCAACTAGTACTTTCATTTTCGTGTCTTTCATACGTTTTCTTTCATGATCTTGCTCTTCTCTGATTCTATTCTGGTGGTATTGGAGCATCTGTAACATTTGGGACGGGGTATTAGCTTGCCAGGTACTTTCGACTTTCAAAACTCGATTCTTAACTTGTGGACTTGAATTCTCGACTAATTTAGTAACAAAAAGATGAGGGTATGACTCGCTACTTGTCTTGAGGCCACTGTTTATACTAAAACATTTCTCGAATCTAGAATAAAAATCACTAGTGTCTTCGTCTTGTTTCTGTTTACAGGCTGAGATTGCATCCCAGTCTTCCTTTTTAGTGGCTAATAATCTTGGCAAAACTTGTATTAACAGTTCTGGTAATTCTTTACATTTCTCTCCTAGACCGGTACCTGGTACTCGTATCTTATCTTCGGCTTCTAGAACTGCCCAATCGATCTTTTTCTCTCCCACCTCCCAATCTTTTTCCTTGAGTTTTTCATATACCCCTGCGGGCAACAGGACTTTTAACATTTTAATTATATCTGGATACGTGTATTCTCCCATACGGAGCATGTCTTTTAATTCTCGGTGGAACCCTGCTGGATCTTTGTCATGACAGGGAATTAACTTTTTCATCTCTAAGAGTTCCATCTTTGTAATCGGAGTGTAAACAAACACTTGTTGCATTTCACCATCTGTTGTCCTAACTGGGTGTACTTCTCGTAACGGATTCTGTCTGTCTATGTAAAACGGTTTACTTTCTGGAGGTGAGACATGAACAAAATGCGGGTTCAAAAACATACTATATTTGTGGCGCTGTTCTAGAATGACACTAATTAAATCGGTACCTAAACCTTTCCATCTATACTGGAGTAACTCGTTCAGGACATCGTGTAACGGACCTGGATCAGAATGTTGACCCTCATACAAAGTAATGAGGTGCTGGATCATATACATACCCACCAGTCGCTGCTCGGCTGGGGGCAATTTCAGGAACATTTGTGCCACTATTTCGTCTGGAAAAGTGGTAGAATCAGTAATCCATCGGACTGCTGATCGGGCTAGTTCTTGTTCATGCATAGTACTTAACTCACTATAACCGATTCGTGATTTCAGAATATGATCGGTAGCTTGAAATACTTGTTCTAGAGAACCTTGTTCTGGTGCTGGATGATGAAAAACTGACTTGTGTTCTAGGCGTAAATTACGGTCTGGAAATCTAGATTTTCCTACATACGCTATTCTAGTGGGATTCTCGTCCTCTACCTCTTCAGTAGAGTCATTTTCTTTCTCGCTTACTTGTGCTGCTTTACGTTGTTCGTGTAACTTTAGTATTTCCTTACGAATTTTCTTGTACATACTCTCTATACTACTGATAGTCTTGTGTTTACCCTCGGCTATATTATCACTCCACCTTGTCAGGATTTTCATTTCGGCCGGATCTTTAGTCGGGTAATCTTGTTCTCTTATTAGACAATTAATCAGAAACTTTAATATCATGAGCTGGATCTCAGCTTTCCTTTGAGACATGGCTTCGCCAATACTTTCTGGATCATCCCCTGTACGGATGAAACGATATATTCTGTCTAGATCTCCTTTCATATCTGGTAGGGTGTCTAAATACCCGGTCACCCGTCTTACACGGATGGAATATATTACTGTACTATCATCACCTGCAACTGGATCATAGCGGCATTCAGTGAGAGCTCGTCGGATTTCTGCAACGGACTTAAATTTGGGCGTACGCTGTAACGCACATTCATGTAACTCGGCCAACGTTCTACGTTGGTGCGGTGGCGGGGTACCAGGAGGACCTCCTCCTGCGGCCCCTAAACTGGAATCGTCGACTGATACTCTTCGTACCAGCGCGGCGGGAAATTGTAATGTAGGCTGGACCGGGGGTACCGTAGCAGGTACTGCAAGAGGTGCCCCGGTGTCTGGGGGAGCAGGAATTGCCTGATTTACAGGGACTGGCGGAACAGGATTTGCATATTCCGGGACTGTGTCGTCCAAATAGGACGAGATGAAAATATCAGCTGCGGTCGGTTTGTGACGTAGCTTGGTCGGAACTAGTGGTGGCGGAAAATTACTGGATGCCTCCGGGGTTGCTTTTGGCAAGCCCTCGGCAAGAAGAGGATACATACCCTTGATGAGGGCATGCCTCTGTCTGTCTGACTGTTCTGTTTTAACTCGTTCACCTATCTCGATTAGTTCCCTTTCTTGGGCTCGTTCTAAGGATTCTCTACTTAGTTCTGACTTTCTGATTTCTTTTTCGGTTCTTTTATGAGATTCTTTGCGCCATAACTCGATGGCATCTTTCTGTGACTGTCTGGCTTTCTTTTTCCATAATGCTTCTTCTACTCTCATGATGCACTCGGCATCCCACGTACCTGATACGGGCCATCTATACTTTTCTTCTAACTGTTTGGTATACTCTACCCATAAGTCTAGATATAATATGGCACTTATGCCATGCTTCTGATACATAAAATGACCTGGACTGTCCCTAGGCGGGACAGGAACTGCTGCTTCTAGCAGACCTTTTCTAGTTTTTAACTGACGTAATTTCGAGAATAAGGGCATGACTGAACTGTAATCTAGACACAATACAATACACAATGAACACGATAATTACTTCACATTCATACCACGACATTAAAATACATGAAGAATATTTAAAATAACAGTTCGAACAGAATACTACCTGGAATACTGAAAACAGAATACATGAATTTTCTCGAGAACAGAACTGACTAGAACAGAAACTAGATGCACTGCTGAAACAGTACGAAACTTACCGGTCTCATAAAGAGACACGTCAGGACCCGCATCCACCGAAGTGGACACTTCGTTTTGGGTCTGTGTACCACCAACCCACGGACCAGAGTCAATTAGATTGACCCTGTCTAGATACTACCCCAGCAATGGTACTCACCGGGCAGCAAGAACGGAAGGCCTCGGACTGGACTGGACTGCTTCGACGCCGGACGGACGAACTTCGAACTTCTGTTACGGGTGGGCCTCCGGATACCTCGGACCTTGGACTCTCGGCTTGGGCTCTGGTCGGGACTCGCCGCGTTCCTCCACCGCCTCGTCTGGATGCTGAACCGCCACCTCCGTCTCCTCCGTGGGCCTGAGGGATACTTGAAGCAGAAATATCTGCACGTGCACGGTATGGTTCCGTCACGGCTGCAGAGGGTCAGGGGGCCGGTGTGGCTTCACCGGCGCGTGGGGAAAGGGCAAGTCCCTATTCGGGCGCCATTATGTGGTATATAAATAAATAATACCGGATCTAGGTTTTACTGGACATAGCAATAACAGATAGCTCAATAAATAAGAGTCAAGATTCGAGGTAGTAGGAGTTTGCAGGTTTAATACAGCATAAAGGACAGGAACAGGACAACCTGCACGGGAACAGGATGGCAGCGCTGCCGGGGGCAGGATCAGAATCGGCGTAACATTTAATAACAGTCCACAAATATATATACTAAAACAGTTACATTACAATGAATTACAGTAGGCGGAGCAGTGGGTGTGGTCAATAGCAGTCGCGAAAGATAAGGGTGAAAATGGGTGTAACAGGGCGTATACATAGACATGTGATGTAAACGTAACAGAATATGATGTGGGAGACAAATCTGGAAAGTTACTGGCGTGGCTCAGTAGGAAGGAAAGAGATGCCAGGTGGATAGAGCAGGTTAGAGACCCTCAGGGGACACTGGTAAGGTCGGACGCTCAGATCGCAGAGGCATTTGCCGCCCATTACATATTATTCTATGAAGCTAGAGACCTAGGGACACAGGAGGATGCCCTACGCTACATGTCAAACATCGAGCTACCGGCACTAAGTGCTGACTCTTAACGAGGCCTGGAGGCTGACATTACGCTGGACGAAATTAAGGCTAAGTTGAGAGCGGGAAAGTCCCCTGGCCCGAACGGATTTCCTGCGGAATTTTTCAAACGTACGGCCGACCTATTGGCTCGCCATCTCCTGGGACTCTTTGAGGAAGCGGTGCAGGAGGGGAGACTGTTGTCAGACTTCGTATGGCAACAATAATTCCAGTAAATAAAGAGGGGAAACCAGCGGACGACTGTACATCGTACCGCCCCATCTCTCTCCTGAACATAGAGGTGAAATTATTGGCGACTATCCTAGCACTCCGACTACGGACGGTGATATCCGAATTAGTTCACCTGGACCAGACGGGCTTTCTCCCCGACAGGGCCACTAGATTAAACTTCAGACGCATTCACAACTGGCTACAGGAGGTGGGCAAGAGAGGGGAGCTGCACTGGTTCCTGTCCTTGGATGCCGAGAAAAAGTTTTAACGCTGTCCACTGGCCCTTTCTCGAGGGTGTCTTGGCGCGGTTCTGCTTTGGCCCCAAATTCCAGAAATGGGTACAACTGCTATACACGGAGCCTAGAGCCAAAGTTAGGGTTAACGGAATCTTGTCCCAGGACTTCCCGGTAAGACGAGGGACCAGACAGGGGTGCCCGCTGTCCCCCCTCCTCTTTGCGCTCACAATAGAGGTGCTAGTGGGCGCGATTCGCCAAAATGAGGTGTGGAAAAATACAAACTGGGGGGCACTACCAACCAGAATATAAGATCCTTAATTATTGCCCGGCGATGTCGCCTCTTGAACCCACAAAGAAGTTAAACTATTGAAGAGGCAGGCGCTGGAGACTGGAAGGCAGGAAACAAGGTTTTTATTCGCTCCGGAGGAGAACACAACGAAAACGGACAGAAGGTATCGTTCTGAGGTGCTCTAACTGCATCCCGGAGGCCTGGCCTCTTATACACAAGTTGATCTCTTTATTACATGTAACACATTCTCGTTGATACTTTGATGTACGGAAAGACATCCTCAGAATCCCCCCTTCCCAGCCCGTTCCCATGCAAGGCTACAGTGGAAGTCCCCGCCCCGTTCACAACAGGTGATGATCATTGCGCAGCTGGGTATTCCGCCGATTCACGGAGTGTGCGGGTTTCGATCGGATCTCGTGGGATGGGGGGGGGGGCTTTGATCATCTCGGGGGTCCTTTGAGGAGGGAAGCTTCCTATTGTAGGGGGAGGGGCAAGAGATTGGTATCGGCAGAGCTAGGTGTCGGCCTGGGAACGGGGAAGACAAACGGGCACACGGGGAAAAGGGGTTTGCATCAAAAAGGGCCGGAGGTCATGACGGGGAAGCAGGGAGGTGTCGCGCTGGGAACAGGATGAGGGCCTGGGGCAGAGCAGCGCCGAAGAGGGGTTTATGACTCAAGGCAGGTGCAAGCAGGGGGGGGTTGCCAGCGAAGTTAGGAGAGAGAGAGAGAGACGCGCTGGCTCTCGGCGAGAGCAGGGAAGCCATGGTGTCCAAAAATGGCGGCTGTTTTACGCGCACAAAAGGTTTAAGGAGAGCAAGAGGGCGCCGATAATGTTGACGGTTTTCAGCCTAACTTTTAACAGTCCTCCCTTTTCAACATATCTAGCCAACTTGCTTACTCAATGTCAATTTTCATCAAATTCCTAACTTCGGTATCATATAATGCCCTCATATGTTCGCTTCCAATGTCCACAGTTTTGGGAAAAATACAACTCGCACATAAAGAACACATAGGTGGCAAACATTGAATTCCTAAGCATAGGCCACATATTACGACTACGGGAATCAGGATAATGGTGAGCAGTCTCCAGCCCCAGTTTTTGACGGTGTCCCAGAACCAACCACCAAGCGACCATTCTTCTTGCTCTTGGTGAACTTCCGAAGAGAGTCTGTGAAGATGTTCGATGGCTTTGTACACTGAGGGTGAGTTGTCCGGTATGTATGTACAACAGCTGGCCCCAATAATGCGGCATGCTCCTCCGCGGTCCGCCAGAACCACATCTAGAACGAGGCGGTTCTGAAGAGCCACCAAACGGACCGCTTGGAGCTCGGCAGTGTTGTTGGCAAAGATGCCCGCTGTGATGTTCATGGTTGTCTCGACTGCCTGAGTCAAATGTCGGATGGCACGGCTGTTTGCCATCGGGCCCCAGAGGGGGACGAGTCCTTTCATAGCATCGAGGAACTGTGCTCCTGTTGAGTCGGCTTGCTCAACGTCTTTGGCTCGTTTTTGCCTGTGGTGATTCGCTGGGGCCACATAAGTTGGAGGAAGGACGAAGGAGATGTAGCAAGTGCCCCCCCAGCCTTTGGGGAGCCAGGTGTAGGCCTTCGTGCCACAGATGAAATACATGTTTGGGGATGACACAAAGGAAGGTGGATCCGTGGAGTCCAAAGTTCTGGTAAAGCGGCAAGCGCTGTGACCCACCAGCTGTGTCCCAAGTCCTTCTACACACATGTGGCCTGTGACGTTGATGACCGTCAGGGCTACAGTCAGAGTGGCAGCCGTTCGTTTCCGCAGATAGGAGAAGGTGGGTCTGGTTGGATTGTTGAACACCTGCATTTCGATTCGTTCTTTGGCCGGAATGTCCATTTGGATTGAGTCGCTGGGGGTCAGCGGGCAGAAGTGTGTCTTTGTCTTGTTTCGCCCGGCCCCATGAGAAGAATGTGCTGCAGCTCTGCTGGAGGTGGCATTTCCCGTATAGCTCTCTTGCAGGAGGATCAGCCAGGCAAGGCAGGAGCCGTGGACGGAGAAGGGTGAAGGGATGAATGGTATTGAATGTCCAGTGGCATGGGGTAGCAACCCACAGATCCAGCAGTTGGTGGCGTTGGTGGCAAGATTGTGCTGGTGAAGTAGCTGCACGAAAGAGTTGTTCCAAAACTCCTTTCGCCTCTCTCTTAGTTGAGGAGAGAGCGAAATTAGATAATGTTCCTTCATGGTGGTAGGCTGAGCAGTGGTTAGGAATGTTTCGTGAGCAGGTGCGTGTTCTTCCATAATCCAGAGCGTAGTCATGAGGAGAAAACAGAGGAGGATTACGATGAAGAGTGCAATTGTCTTTGAGCTATGGAGTCTGTCTGTTCTCGGATTTCTGTAGTGGGTATTTCCTGTTGTCTCAGTCGGCTTCTTGTTTGGCGCTTCCATCATCTTCTTATCTGGCGCTTCCATCATCTTCGTCTTCAAGGTGCTCGGTAGTGGGCAGGACCACAGACTCAGTTTTAGCTTCTCTCCAGGTAACCCTTGGTAGTTTGGGTCACCGTTCTGAGATTCTTTAACCTAGTCCGTGGCCTACTTAGCCGAAGCTCCCTCCTTTCGACGCAGGAAATACCCTTCTCGAGATGGCACAGTGGGGTCAGGATGTTTTGAAAGTTCAAGTGTCTCTGTATCAGGGTAGCAGTTCAACGATGGTCGGTCCCGGTTCAGGAGCTCTTCTTGGGTGTTGACGGTGTCTGTCGTGGCCAGGGCTGGAGAGACCTTTTTGCAGTGATGAGCGTGCAGCCAGTGTTTCTTCCCCTCCACTCGAAGTGCGGTCCGAGTGGTGATCAGCACTTGCCAGGGGCCCGTCCACCGGGGTTCCAAACTCTTTGATCGCTGAAAGTTTCGGATCAGCACGAAGTCCCCCGGCTGGATGGCGTGACCCGGACCCCTGGAAGCATCGGGGATGGCCTGCCGCACCTGCTGATGAAGGACAGACAAAGTTTCAGTCAATTTGTACAGATAATCAGACATTAGGACATCCGGAACGTCATGAATGGACGTTGGTTTCGGGGCAGACCAGACGTTCATGGGTCGACCGAAGACAACTTCATAAGGGGTTAAGTGATGTCGGGTGGGGGTAGAGCGCATCGATAGCAATGCCAATGGGAGGGCGTCTGGCCATTTCAGGCCCGTCGTAGCCACTATTTTGGCCAGTTTAAGCTTTAGTGTGGCGTTGTGTCGTTCGACAAGCCCAGCAGATTGAGGGTGGAAGACTGCGTGGAATTTCTGTTTGATACCCAGCCCATTTAGGATGAGCTGGATAACGTTGGCTACGAAGTGGGGGCCATTATCACTCCATAAAACACGACAGAGGCCATAACGGGGGAAAAACTCCTTTAACAGGACCTTTGCAGTGGCCATAGCGGTGTTGTCACGGGTTGGATATGCTTCCACCCATTTGCTAAATGCGCACACCACGACAAGTACATATTTCAGGCCTTGGCATCTGTCTAGCTGGATGTAGTCCATCTGCAGGACTTCAAATGGGTGGTTTGGGACCCCAAATCCCCCCCGGGGTACTACAGTTCCCTTCCCGGGGTTGTGTTGCAGGCATATTAAGCATTGTTGGACCAGGCGTTTGGCGGAATCTGGGATCTTGTCATTGTGCCAAACCCTGGAGACAAGTTCGATCATGGGGGCTGATCCTATGTGGGCTGGGGAGTGTGCCATGGATAATATGGGAATCAAGTATGAATCAGGTAGCAACCATCTGTTCGTGTCTTTTGTCCGCCAGCAGCCTTCATCGTCTTTCAATCCCACCCGTGCCCATTCAGTCAATTCGTGTTGTGTGCTAGCCATTTGTATGTCTCTAATTGTGTCCTTGGCGTCAGTCCAGTTTTCTGCTTGTGACCTGGTCACGTACATACGTGTTGTCGTTCTATTCTCAGCTGTCGTTCGGGCGGTGATGTCGGCTAGTGCATTTCCCTGTCCAATAATGTCTGTCACCTTCTTGTGTGCCTGGCATTTGATAACGGCAAGTTTGTTGGGGAGGAGGACAGCTTCGATTAAGGCGGAGACTAAATCCCCGTGCAGAATGGGTGTGCCGTGTGAGGTCAAGTATCCTCTCTCCCTCCAGAGGAGCCCAAAATGGTGAACCACCCCGAAGGCATACTGGCTGTCGGTGTAAATGTTCGCCGTGGTTCCTGTTGCCAGGATGCAGGCTCTCGTCAAAGCAATCAGTTCCGCTGCCTGGGCAGATCGCTGGGTGATGCGGGCTGTTTCTACTACAGTTCGAGCCGTGGTGACTGCATAGGCAGCGGAAGTGGTACCATCGGAGAGTTTGATGCAAGAACCGTCCACCCACAACTCCCCGTCGGGGTCAGGGAAAGCTGTGTCTCTGAGATCGACCCTACTCCTGGTCTGTTCGTCCGTAAGAGTCACGCAGTCATGTGCGGGGTGCACATTGGGGTCGTTCTCTGGCAAGGGTAACAGAGTTGCTGGGTTCAGGGTGGTGCATCTTTTCAGGGTGATATGGGGGGCAAGCAAGGTTAGTTCGTATCCAGTCAGTCGTGCACTCGTCAGATGTTGCGTCTTGGTTTGGTTCAGGAGGGTGTCGACTGCATGGGGTACCAGTACCGTGAGGGAATTCGAGAGTACGATCCCCTCACTCTGTCGGATAGAGACTGCAGCAGCAGCTACAGCTCGAAGGCAGGCAGGCAAGGCTCTGGCGACAGGGTCAAGAGTGGCAGAGAAGTAAGCGCACGGTCGTTGCTTAGGACCGATGGCCTGGGTCAGGACAGATAAAGCGCACCCCTCCCTTTCGTGAGTGTAAAGGGAGAAGGGCTTTCTGTAATCGGGGGTACCCAGGACAGGGGCTGAGCAAAGGGCATCTCGTAGTTCTGTGAAGGAGGTTTGACACTCAGGAGTCCAAGGGAGTGGGAAAGGGACGTCTTTGTTTAGGAGAGAGAGCAGTGGTTTTACAACGAGGCTGAAGTTTGGCAACCATTGTCGGCAGAAGGAGGTGAGGCCTAATAGGGAGCGAACCTGCTTCTGGGTTTTAGGGACAGGGGTGTCTAGAATGGTCTGGATTCGATCAGGGGTGAGTTTCCTTCCATCTTTGGACAGAAGGTGGCCTAGGTAAGTGACCTGGGGTAGGCAGAATTGCAACTTCTTCTTGGAGACCTTGTGGCCATTTTCCGCAAGGAAGTGCAAGAGTTGAATGGTGGCGGTAACCGCTAGAGGGGTGGTGTCGGCTGCCAAAAGGATGTCATCGACATATTGTACCAACACCACCCCGTCGGGTAACCGGACTTGGTCTAGTTGCCTTTTGAGGGCCTGGCTGTAGATGCTAGGGCTCTCCGTGTAGCCTTGAGGGGCTCGGCAAAACCTATATGAGCGGGATTTTAGGGTAAAGCCGAAGAGATATCGGCTGTCTGGGTGGATGGGGATGGAGAAGAATGCGTTCTTGAGGTCGATGACGGAAAAGGTGGTGGCAGTGGATGGAATCAAGGTCAGGATGGTGGTGATGTCTGAGACCACAGGGTACTGGGGTACCACCACTTTGTTGATCTCTCGGAGGTCGATGATGAAACGGTATGCTTTCTCATCTCCCTCTCCCTGCTTCTTGATAATGGGCAAGATAGGGCTGTTGCAAACGTTGCTAACCACTTCCTCTACCACTCCTGCGTCTATCAGTGACTGGATAATCATTACCAATGCCTTCTCGCCCTCTGGCGATATCCGATATTGTGGGAGTTTTGGGAGTGTTGCGTCTGGTCGGACAGTAATGTGCACTGGGTCAATTAACATACGCCCTACGTCCGAATCCGCTTTGGCCCACAGATACGGAGGTAGGGTGTCAAGCAGGGACGCGTCGACGTCGGTGATGGAAAACATGTGTCGGGGGGAACAATGTTTAAGCAGAACGGGGTTGTCGTAAAGAAACACTCGAACTCCATCTTGAGAACACCTAATCGTCGCTCGGAAGTGTTTCAGTAAGTCAAGTCCCATAATGGCGTCAGGGCTATTGGAGGAAAGCAAAAACGTGGTGTCGGTGGTGTTGTTTTCTACGTCAAAGAGAATCGGGGCAGACAAAGGGTTGGTGGAGGGCGTTCCATCGAAACCTGTCGATGTTATGAGTGAGCCAGACAAGGGTGCCCTTGGAATCAGTCGTTTAGATAACGCACTACGTGTTGCGCCAGTGTCTACCAGAAATGGAGACTTGGTACCCAGGACCTTAGCAGTGACATAAGGGCCCTGCTGGTCAACATAGAGCTCGACTGGATCCCTCCCTCGCCCTTGGCTGTCCTATGCAAAGGTGTGAGTGTCGTCATAGTCAGATTGTTGATATTGGTTCTGTCTGGGTCGATCGAACGTATTCGGTCTGCTTGATCTGTCATTAGTCGCGTCATTTGGGGGCCCTCGTTGTGGTCCCTTAGGTCTCGGTCCGTTTGCTACATCCCTGGGGTCTCTGTTCCTGATCATTTCCAGGAGAACTGGGCACTGGGATTTCCAATGGCCAGTCCCTTTGCAGAAAGCGCACTGGTCATCTCTAAGGTCTGTGCGTCCACTGTAGGGAGTCAGAGTGCGGTCCTGGGGAAATGCAGTCTTAGGGACGTTTGTCTGGTAGTTTCCCCGGTATTGGTCTCGTCCTATAGTTACCCCTTGCAGTTTAGCAATCATCACCCTCTCTTTTAAGTCTTTCTTCTTTTTCTCTGTCGCCCTATCGTTTTCATTTTTCTGATGCTCATAATATTGGGCCATTTGGAGAATCGCTGTAGGTTTGGAGGCTGCCCAACTACTCTCGCTGGCCTGTAGTTTCTGGGAGATGTCCAATGATAGGCCCTTAACATAATTCTGGACAAACAGATGGTGTCCGGTTGCAGTGGTCATGTCCTGGCCGCTGTAATCGGAGAACACCGTTTCAAACCGGGAGAAGTATTCCGATACATCCTCCTGGGGTTTTTGGCGACAGGCTGTTACTATCGACCAGTCCACTTTCTTTTCTGGGATTAGGGTTTTTAATTTCTCTACAATTTTATCTGGGAGGTCTAGAATGGATTTCAACGGCTTTTGTCCTGGTCCCCGTTGTTTGTCCAAGTCATCGAGTTGTGGCCAGGTATGTCCGAACAGCTCAAGGTGGTCGACTTTCCGGATTTGCTTCCACACATCAGCTGGTAGACATAACCCGAAGAACAAGTCGATGTCAGCCAGGGTCATGATAGTTGAACCCAGGGCTGTACCCAATTCAGTATAGAAGGCAGTGGGGTTTTTACGTAGGTCGGGTAGAGATTTCCGGAATGTCAGTATCTCTTGCCGGTCCCATGGCTGGTAGACCCAGTTGTATACTACCCTTCCCTTTGCATCTTGGTTGTTTGCATCATCGTGAGTCCCTGTACCTCGAGGGGGAACCCAGTAAGGGGCAGCCTCACGTATCGGCATCATGGTGTTAGATAGCTCGGTTGGTGGTTCGGTCGCTACGGGGGCCGCGGATTTAGCTCCCGGCTTTCGTTCAGTGAGGTGGCGGAAAACCTCAAGCGTACGCGTAAGGAGGTCCGACACATCACACTCGCCCTCATCCCCGATATCGACCTTCCGGTACAGAGTCCTTAGGCTCTCGGGACCTTTGTCTCGATATCGGTCCTCGTATGCATTCAAGACATGATAACACAGTCGTACGGTAAAATGTCGCCTGCGACTCCCTGTATACGAGCTGAACATATCTGTGATGTACTCTTCATCATCCTTCCTTTCTACCAGTGTCCTTGCTATTTTGTCGATCCCCGCTCGCTCATCTTTGTCTAGCCTGTTTGTTCTTGCAAGGCCAGCTCCTCGAGTCTCATGCTCGTCTAACGTTGTCGTTGATGCGGGTTTTAATACAAGGGGTTCGGCTGGCACAGAGGCCATTGGGGCCGACGCTGCGGCGGTACCTTCGTTTGTACCTGGGGGTGGCGCGTGCTGCGCCAAGGGCCGAGAAGGGGCGTATGGAGGGGGCATGTAGATGATAGGAGGACCTAACAGCAGGTCCTCATTGGCTTGTCGTTTCGAGGGTAAATCAGGGTAGAGCATGGAGGGGGTTCTAACCGGACACTGGCTTGGCGTTTCCCTTTCTAGTTTCTGTTTAGCTTTCTCTCTTTCCTCTATCTCCTTTTTTAGTTTCTGAGCAGCTAGGTGGGCTGCTTTTTGCAGCTCTTTTTCCAACCTACTCTCAGTTTTCTTTTTACGCTGTTCAGTTTCTTTTCGCCACATGCCGAAGCTATCAAGCATAGTAGGTGTTGTCTTGTTTTTACCTAGGGCAGTTTCTAGCATTTTTATTTTATCATCATCGAAGGATCCTATCAGGGGCCATTGACTTTCTTGACCCTGTTTTGTATATTTATGCCATAGTTTACTATAGGCAATAGCGGTCAATCCATGCTTCATGAACATGTCCTTATTAGGGGTGCCTTCCAGTGGGGCTGGATGGTCCATCTCTAATAAGCGGTCCGGGCTAAACAGGCTACTAATCAGTGGGGAGAAGACAGACATGACGGCTCGTAACGAGGGACTAAAAAGTCAGCACTGCCTATCTTATCACTAGGTGCAAAGACTAGACAGAATATTTCTATTCTACGTTGTTTGCAGGCAGTGAATACCTCATGGATCACAATAACCAAAGACCAATAAATAACAATGGGGAGAATGAGTAGGTCCGCAAAGATCTGCGTTACCTACCTTTTTCACTATCTGCAAAAAGGGTGGTCTCTTCCCTGTTTGCAGACAGGGAATCTCCAGGAAACAATAATTTTGCGAACAACAGTTCAGTTTCAAGCAATTATAGGGTGGGGGAGAAAAAAATAAGCACGGCTGCTACCCTACCTATCCTCCACTGCTTGCAAAGAGAGAGACCTTTGTTTCTCCGTTTGCAGACAGTGAATCCCTCATAGATCAAGATAACAAAAGACCGATAAATAACAATGGGGAGAATGAGTAGGTCCGCAAAGATCTGCGTTACCTACCCTTTTCACTATCTGCAAAAAGGGTGGTCTCTTCCCTTTTTGTAGACAGGGAATCTCCAGGAAACAATAGTTTGTGAACAACAGCTCAGTTTCAGGTGACTATTGAGTGGGGGAGAAAAATAAGCACGGTTGTCTGCCCTACCTATCCTCCACTGCTTGCAAAGAGAGAGCCTGTTGTTTCTCTGTTTGCAGACAGTGAATCTCCAAATAAACAAAAAGAGCAATACTAGTATTTAACAAACAAGCAATCAAGCAATTTTTTCGCAATTTGTCGTGGTAACACGACCTTACCCGGACCGCATGGACAGTTTCCTGACTTCTGAATCCAGCGCCCGATCGTCCTCTCTTCTTCGTTATCCTCGCGGCACTCCTGATGGTTCCCAGTCAGGACCGTAGATCACTCGAGAGAGGTCTGTTCGGAACCAGTGAAGTTCGGATGATCGGCTGTCAGACGAGGGTCTATCGGACAGACGCGTTCCCGATCGTTGCAGTCGTTCACTTTGTCGTCAGGACCTCTCCCACTGGATCCATGGGTCGCTGATGGGCCCCACGCTTGGGACGCCAATTGTGGAAAAATACAAACTGGGGGGCACTACCAACCAGAATATAAGATCCTTAATTATTGCCCGGCGATGTCGCCTCTTGAACCCACAAAGAAGTTAAACTATTGAAGAGGCAGGCGCTGGAGACTGGAAGGCAGGAAACAAGGTTTTTATTCGCTCCGGAGGAGAACACAACGAAAACGGACAGAAGGTATCGTTCTGAGGTGCTCTAACTGCATCCCGGAGGCCTGGCCTCTTATACACAAGTTGATCTCTTTATTACATGTAACACATTCTCGTTGATACTTTGATGTACGGAAAGACATCCTCAGAATCCCCCCTTCCCAGCCCGTTCCCATGCAAGGCTACAGTGGAAGTCCCCGCCCCGTTCACAACAGGTGATGATCATTGCGCAGCTGGGTATTCCGCCGATTCACGGAGTGTGCGGGTTTCGATCGGATCTCGTGGGATGGGGGGGGGGCTTTGATCATCTCGGGGGTCCTTTGAGGAGGGAAGCTTCCTATTGTAGGGGGAGGGGCAAGAGATTGGTATCGGCAGAGCTAGGTGTCGGCCTGGGAACGGGGAAGACAAACGGGCACACGGGGAAAAGGGGTTTGCATCAAAAAGGGCCGGAGGTCATGACGGGGAAGCAGGGAGGTGTCGCGCTGGGAACAGGATGAGGGCCTGGGGCAGAGCAGCGCCGAAGAGGGGTTTATGACTCAAGGCAGGTGCAAGCAGGGGGGGGTTGCCAGCGAAGTTAGGAGAGAGAGAGAGAGACGCGCTGGCTCTCGGCGAGAGCAGGGAAGCCATGGTGTCCAAAAATGGCGGCTGTTTTACGCGCACAAAAGGTTTAAGGAGAGCAAGAGGGCGCCGATAATGTTGACGGTTTTCAGCCTAACTTTTAACAGTGGGCATTAAAGGTTTCAGACTGGGGTCGACAGACTCCGCTGAGGAAAATATATCACTGTACGCAGATGTTGTCCTCCTATACATCACACAACCGGAAGCAACGATTCCGGCACTGTTTGCGGAAGTGGAACAGTATGGGGCCCATGCGGGGTATCAGATAAACTGGCACAAGTCGGTCCTCTACGACCCCCGGGGGCAGGAACAGTGGACAGTTCTGCCAGGAAGGCTGCAAACAACAAGTGCAGTATATGTGACACTGGATAGCTGCAGGTGCTACGAACAGAATATAGAACGGATAGTGCAGAACCTTATAGAAGACGCAAACCAGTGGCGGCTGCTCCCTCTTACTATACTATAACGAGCGGCCATGTTTAAAATGATAACGCTACCGAGGTTCCTGTATGCACTCCAAAACAAGTTCTACCCTCTTCCACGAAAGGTGTTTGAGAGAATAAACGCAGAAATTAGAACTTTCCTGTGGCTGGGAAAACAGCCGCAAATTGCATTGACCACCCTACAACGCCATCAGTATAGTGGAGGGATTTCACTTCCGAATCTTGAGGCTTACTACTGGGCACACCTAGCCCCGGTTAACGACTGGCTTTATGCCCCGGCCGACCACCCCACATACGCCCTCGAACGGCACAGCATGGCCAATCGACCCTGTACATATTATCCATATGGGGGTGGAGGGAGGGCGAGACTGCTCCCGGCCACTAGGCTTACCCTGGCGACGTGGAGCAGAGCAACTAAGAGTACTGAGTGGGAGAAAAAGCCTACCCGCCAGACACCGCTGTGGCACTGTGCTTGGTTGACGGAACTGCATAAATTGAAGGGGTTCCAGAGATGGGATGACATAGGGATCTCAACACTAGGGGACGTAATAGCTAGGGGGAACTGAAGTCCTTTCAAGCACTAAGGAAGGGATTTGGTCTGCATCACACGCAATATCTTAAGTATGCACAGCTGCGCCATGCGTGACGAGCGGAGAAGATCCAACTGGAAACACTTCCAGAATATGCGCCTCTTGAGGGCCGGCTGCTACAGGAACAAATCCCGGAAAGGGCGGTATCACTCACGTATAGAACGTTGATGAATAACATGACTGACGACATGGGTAACCTCAGAAGGAAGTGGGAGAGCGAAGTGGGGGAAATGGATAATGGATAATGTAGACTGGGATACGGTATTAATGCACCCCAGAGAGGTAGCTATTAAATCCAGGTTAAGACTCATCCAATACAATGTTCTCCATAGGACATACTACGATAGAGTGCGACTGCATAAAATGGGTAGGGCTGGAGACACGCGATGCTTGAGGTGCAGCCGTACCGGAGGTGACTTCTACAATACCATCTGGTCCAGCCCGGCGATTCAGATCTACTGGGAGGAGGTACTGAGTGAACTGGGCGAGATGCTTGAGACCCCCCTACAGCTGGATCCTAAATTGGTCCTGCTGGGTATGACCAATGATGTGGATCTCACCCGTCCCCTACTGATCTTTCTGGTCTTGGCCCTGGCGGCAGCTAAGAGGGACATAGCCAGGCACTGGGGAGCGGATGCACCGCCGCAGCTGGACGAATGGAGAAGAGAGCTAGATTCTTACATGGCTGCCAAAAGAGTCACCTATAAGGCAAGAGGATGCCACAAGAAGTTTGGCAGAGTGTGAGGCAAATGGAGACGATACCATGGACTGGATGGGGGGCTCTGAAATAGGACACAAGGGACATAGAGGCACGGGGGAACAAAGGCACCGAACGAGGGAATGTATGGGACACAAAGATTCGAACTGGCAAAGAGCTTTACAGAAAGTACTCGGGTTGTTTGAAAGGGATGGGATTTATGCTGTGATGCTGGATGGGTGGAGGGTGGAAGGGATGGGAGTGATGACCGAAGATGACATGATTGTAATGCTTTTCTATAATAAAATGCAAATGAAAATGTTTATAAAAAAATAAAAAAATAAGCATTCATTCCATTACTGGCAATTGGCATAAATAACATGATATTTTTCACTTTATGACTAAACTGTAGACATTGTGGAACTTAGGTTTGTCTGAGGAAAACTCTTTGGGTTTTCAGACTTTTTGTGAGTCCCTTTAACAGTACAGTCAGGTATCTGAGGTGTTCCAAATACTTTTGTACATATTTTAATGTACCGCGTGGCCCTTTTAAGACACACTCAAACAGCTGTGATTTCAGCAGTACTACAGTGTCTCTCAATCTCCAACTCTGTCTCCTTCACTTCTCTTTCAATATCTAACAATGCAATCTTAATCGGGCCACAAAAAACGGGTGCAAATTATCAACACGCAAATTGACAATTGTGTGAGGTTCACAATTTAGTAGTTGTAAAATTTTGACCCAATTAAGTAGGGGTGGTCTGGTATTAATAGCATATGTTACACCTCATTAGAGCATGTGCAATAGGCATCTTTTGTGTAAGGTTTCATGGCGGAGGAGTTTTGCCCAGCCCCCCCCCCCCCCCGCCCCAAGCAGCACAGCTGCAAAACTTGAAAAATAAAATAAAAACAATCCATGTTTATTATAGTTTTATTTTGGGATGACAGGCACTAAGGGGGAGTGGTGGGCACTGTTATCAGTGCTCATGATGGCCTAACCGTCATGTGCACTGAAGCTGTCTCCAGCCCTGAGCTGAGTTGCCAGGTTGGAAACAGCGGGCACAAGCTCCCAGTCTCCCTAGGAGTTTAAATTGAAGACCCTCATGCCACTCCTGATGCTGCTGTCAGGCTGTGGGGGCAGTGTCAGGATTGGACGCAGAGCTCTCTGGCCTGTGACTGCAGTGGAGCCAGAAGAGCGGCGATGAGGCGGGATTCAGGTACGTTTAAAAACAAAAAGGTCCCCTCCCTACCACCCAGCCCGCATGTTTGCCTCAACACTAGCCACGACTGGTTTCATAAGCTGAAAACCACGGGGAAAAGCACCCAGGATTTCTGGGCACGCATAACTCCATTTTGGGAGCAAATAGAAATTTGTGCTCAAAATGAGATTCACAACTGGGTCGTGTTCAGCTCCTAATTCTGATCTAGGGGCATGAGCATGGTGTACAGAATTTTTTTTATCATGGTGATAAGATTAGTGACACAGATCAAAGACAACAGAAGAAGGAAGTAAAGATTGAAAGAGAAAAAAAATATGAAAAAGAGACAGGTTGAAACACAATGTCCGTAAACATTTAGGCCATCTTTCAGAGATCACAGCACATTTCTGTTATTTGAGCATTGTGCAAATTACCGCAATCAGTAGTAGTTATATTACAGTAAACTTAGAATGACATGGGGGGCAAAATGTTGTAGCTGTGCCATGCATTTTATTCCACATGTAAACATGTTGTTAAAGGGCACCACATTTCTCTGCAAAGAAGCAACATTACTGATATTCTTGATCTATTAATATCATTTTTCTCTCAAAATTGTGGAAAATGCACAAATCAATTTTCAACATATTTCTTTATTTTTTGTAATAAGCCCATCGTTCTTTAAATGGTGACCTTACCATTAAAACACTATGCAGGAGTTGTTGCACAAATGAAACTAATATAAGTAATACATCCCAAATGTACTGTCTCAACACAAATGGCAACATTTAGTAACTTTTGGTGGAAAGAAGAGCAGCAACCAAAGGCAGAGAGAAAAGCAGCACCATATTCACTAAGATATGGTGCTGTTTTCTGTCTCCTTTGCTCAAGTGGACTCTAGGCAGCCAGGCATTATTCACAAACTCTTGCACCTTACTACCTTAGTGCAAGGGTGATCATCTGATGTTTAGCATAGGTTCTGTACTGGAAAGATATTGTTTCAATATAAAACTATGCTTTGATATTAAGGCTGGGCAATAGATTCCGCTCCGCTGGTGTAGTAAGTGGAGTTTTGGTCAATCCGCATTACGCTTGTAACATGGAGTTATGGCAAAAGTGACAACTGCCATTAGCAAATTTTTGGTCACACTGCCCGGCTGCTTACCATACTTCCGATAATTGATCATGCTTTACTGAGACACAGATCAGATTTTCACCCTATAAACCAATACGTCATATGCCGTCTACAGATGTTTCGAATGTCCTCTTTCTGCATCAGGTGAAGCTGCCAGTCCCTTTTTGGTTTCTACTCCCAGGCTTTGGAATGTTCTATCTTGTACCATCAGACATAGATTAATAGTTCCCTTCAGTAGTTTCTCAATCTATGGATCTCTATTTCCAAACCAAAACATAACCTTTTGGTTTCACTTTGAATAATTTTCTAAGATATACAAATAATATTTGTTTAGACTGCAAACCAGTTGTAGAAATAATATTTGTTTTGAAACACCAAAATATGCAAGGGGTTGATTGAACCTGCAAAACCTACACTTACAGCAATGACAATGTCACAGAGTATTCTGCATTAGGGCAATCCTGCTTGCTAGCTCATCTATTTCTGTTTCTCTGACAGCATACCAGTGAGGACACACAAACCCGGAAATGACTGTGGTTCCTACAGCAGCAGAGAGATCTACCCTCAGGACTGCAACTACAGAAACAAGTGGGTCTGTGAGAAAGAGGCTGCCCAGTTCGACGAGAGATTTTTCGGCACCAATTAATCATCCAAATACAAAAGCTTTCAGTTAAAATAAATGTTACTTTAAATCGGCACTATCTCTTGGTAATTTAAACTACGTTTGTTTGTTTACAAAAAGTCAGGCTTGGCGCCGCGGTATGCTAAACCTCAGTTTGCCATTTTGAAAAACAAATCTCTTTAAAATTGATGTCTGGATGTAACATTATGACGTACCAACACTCTACAGTCTTAAAGGAGCGCAAACCCGTCTTGAGCCACCCGGCTTGCCGTCGCCCTGCGTGCCTCCATTTTGCCTTACACCACCGGACCTTCGTGAATTTCATTTATGCTGCCAACCACGTTATTAAGATATTGTTAATCTCCTCAATCTCAATTTTGGATTACCTTAGCTGCACATTGTTATTCAACGCAGGTACTGTTCTGTTGCATTCTCTTCTGTGTTTCATTAGTGCAACTTCAAAAACTTCAACGCTGCATGTTTTCGGTGACATGCACACCATGACAGGTATTTATTTTGATAGCGAGTTCTATTTTAATTATATGCTTTATGGCAGTACAACAACTTCAACGTCAGGCATGTTTTCGGTGACATGCACACCATCACAAAGGCATTTATATTTTACAGAAGTTCAGCTATTCATAATTATTGTGTTTGCAGGGCGAGGCAGCAAATATTTTTTTTCCTTCAGGTTGCACCTTCTTAAATTGACGCAGGTGTTTTATTTCACAGCTATCATTAACTTACACTTCTATACCATTTTCTTGAGGATGATAGTCAACGGTGACTACCTTATTTATTTTAGTTTCTTATTTTATTATTCTCACAGGTGTTCTCCATTTGGTATATTGGATTTTATGAGCTATGCATAGTACAAGTGATTATTTGGTGAATTATTTTCTGCTTCTTCAATGTTTTTTCTAGTATACAGAATATTTTAAAGTAAATAGTTCTGTTTCTCTTATGAGTGGACCTGTATTGTCTACATTTTACCGGTTTATTAATTGATTGCTGACGTCAGTTTTAAAGGTTCAGTGCACTAAACGTTATTTTATTGATTATATATGAGCTCTATAATTTTCTCCTTTGCGCAAAGATTTTCAAGACTTTTTATGTGCGTAGAAGTCCGTTACATGAATTGTCATTAAGGTTTTCAAGACTTTTTATGTGCGTAGACGTGCGTTACATGAATTGTCACAAAGGTTTTCAAAACTTTTTATGTATGTAGACGTACGTTACATGAATTGTCATTATTCACTTATTACTTTAAAGTTTTTAGTGTCACATGTACGTAATTCTGTTATGTGATTACTATGCCAGTTTTTCACCCGGTTTTACAGGTTTCTTTCAGAATTAATTATTCTTTCTGGCAACTTTTCTTCAGGGTTATATGCATGTGATATTGTTGAGAGATTATTATACCAGTTTTTCACTACCTATACATTTTTTCTGACAACTTTTCCTCAGTGTTATATGCGAGTAGCTCTGTTTTATGTTTATTATGCCAGTTTCTAACCGTTTTTACAGTTTCATTCAGAATTTATTATTCTTGCTGGCAACTTTTCTTCTGTTCAAGCTCTTATTAGATGTTAATGTTCATTTTTTTTCTCCACTTTTAACTTTCTCATATTTGTGCTTTACTTGGTTCTACCTTTCACTACTCGGTTCATTGTTTCTCATTTACACCAGTCTGGCCAATTGGTGTGTTTGCTGATTCCGTGAATTTTGTGTTTGGTGTCCATACTCTTATTTTCGTTTTCTTCTTTTCCTTTAGGGAGAAGATGTGTTGTCTTTTGCATTTTCATTTAGTTTCTATTCATTCTTCTTAGTTCTAATCTTGTTTGATTTTCTCTGTTGATTCTTCTTGCTTCTTATCTTGCTTGATTTTTCTTTGTTGATTCTTCTTGGTTTTGATCTTGCTTGATTTTCCACCTCTTAGATGTTACTGTAATTGTTCTAGTCATTTCTTCTTTTGTCAACTGTTTTTATGATTATGTTTACCTTCTTCACTGTGTATGTATCCAATTCTACTCCCGTCTCTTCGTACCTTCCGTTCACTTTTTACATAAACCATTCCTACGTCCGTTTCTATTTATCTTCCTTATATCTGGTTATTATTTGTAATTGCTTTGTTCACATCTTAACTTTTGATTGCAATTACAAAATGTATAAAAGGGGAAGATGTGTAATGTTGGCTTTCTAGTTGTTTTACCTATGTCATCAAATAGAATGTTACCACACAAGATGTCTGATTGGAATGTTATGTTCTGAGGGGAGAGTCAGTTGGGAGCTGAGGATTGAGCTGACTGGTTACAGCTCCTGGTGGGGATTTACCTTGGAATTACTCTTACTATCTTGAACTACCACCTCATGTCAACTTTATTAATAAATACATCTTTCTACAAGAACCTACGTGACATGATCATCATTTAACATCACTACACTGGAGATATTGCTGTGTGTTCGTTGATTTCAGAGGAGCCTGTTACAGGATACAAATTCCCTTTTAAAACCCAATCGCTCACCTTGCAAGCACTTTCAAACATCCCATATACCTGTATTAATAATTCTACACATATAATGTCAACACATGTGCTCCTCACAAGTGTTGTAGGGAATTTTCAACTTTACTTTTGTTTTCTGCTAGTCTACAGAACATATAGGGCAAAGTCTGCAGTGATGCATTGCAGATTTCGCTAGTCCTCCAATGGAATGGTTAAAAACTGACCTCATACAGACTACAAGAGTGCTATTGGACCTTTTCACAAACAGTTTTTTGTAGAATGTAGAGTTGTACCACAATAGCACTACTAAAATACTACAAATGCTATTCACAAACTACCAGTGTAAATCTCCACCTCCACCTTTACTATCTTTTCTATAGGGAGATGCTTGCACACTTATGTTTACTAGTCAGTAGTACATGTAGAAAGAACCAGGAAGAGTGTCCTGAAAAATGGGCATACTTACAACTAAGGGGCCGATTCTGATCTCGCACGGAATAGCTCTGAACGCGATCCAGCCGGGAAAAGTATGAGCCGGATGCTTGTTTTCCGACTGACTTGTATGACAGTACGAGCGCGCAAGTACGATGCAGGAAACGTGACATTGCCGACTGAGACGTTTCCGGGTCCGGGTCACTCCGTACGTGTCGGCCGTAAGTGAACCGTGCCATGTAATAGAGGCGATTTTCGACCGGGACAGTATGATGCACGATTTGGACAGCTGGATAGAGACGGAGTTTCTGACTCGTAAAAGCGCAGGGAAACTGACTTCAGGGGTTCGCACCGGACCCCCCTTCACCCGTAGCCTTATGAGTTAGTCACAGGGGGGGAGCTCAAGGATCCCCCAACACGTGCATGTATGGTGCGGGTGGCACAGATGCATCCCGACTACAGGGGGCGCCCTTATGCACAACGTACCTTTTTCATCAATGGGAGCCTATCTACGTGTCATACAACAGGCTCCCATTGACTTCAGTGGGGCTCCGAGCGACTCGTGTCCGTAAGCGTGTGTTTGCATCGTACTCTGGCGTTTGGAGCCCCGAAGTGCGAGTCGGTCGGAAAGCACTCCGATCCGACTCGGATGGAGGGCTTTCCCAACGAGATGGGAATCGGACCCTTAATGGGAGGATTTTAGGGAAAACTAAGGAGGGGTAATGGGGAGGCTAGGGTGGGGTTTAGGGTGAGACATCCATCCAACCACCACAGAAGAGTAAAAGCATCCTTTATAGCATCTTGGCATTGGGCAGCCCTTGCTGCGCTGCACTACGCCAAAGTGAAAGGGCAGGAATGCACCGTATTTAAGCAATATGGTGCATTCCTATCCTTTCTGCTGCTTTGGTAGCATTTGACGGTGTTATGGCAGTGCACCATGGTGAAATGGTGCCCTAGTTGTAGGCAGGATTACCTGCACAAAAACAATCCAACAAGGCGTTTTCCTCTTTCTTTGTCTGCTGTAGAATGCAGTAAACACCTCACCCCAGGAGGCGTACAGATTTGGCTCTTCACCAGGGTTACATCACTTTGTAAATCTGTTGAAGCGTCAAATTTCATAGGTGTTACATGAGAAAACCTACCCTAATGCCCATGGAATGACTCGGGCGCAGAGTAAGGCGAAGCAGCGATGTGTGCTGCGTCTCCTTACTCATGATTATGAGGCCACTCAAAGCCCTTCAGGGTGTCTTTGCATGGCTTCATACACTTTATGAGAGCTCTGAGTCACGCAGATACTACTTTACGTGGGGCAAACGTGATGCAGGGCTCTCATAAATAAGACTCTAAATCCATTACTGTTCACAACCTGCACTTCTAAAGTCACTACAGCCAAAAAGGGGCCCAAACAGTAGTAAGTTACTCCAGGTGAGAGCGGGAGTATGTCCAGCACCACACATGGCCAACCACTGGTACCTCAACAGCCTCACACAGAAAAAAATGGAGGCAGCTGAAATGATTTAAGCATCTTTACAATAAATATAAGAAAGCATGCAGCAAAACAATTACCACACTTTTCAACTTTTGCAGATTAGATAACAACCTGTACAACTAAAAGCACCAATGTAACGTATAAATACTTTGACAAAGACAACCTGAAAATAACTAAATCAAACTTTGTACATGTACTATAATTTCAGGTCAGGACTTTTAAACAGCTTCTGTTCCCTCGCAGACAATTGTTTTCCACAAAAACATTATATATAATATACTTTCACAGAAAGTGTTTAGCTTACTGGTTTTCATCCATTTGCCTATTCACATGTCATTCACATTTTACCTCCACCCACGACAGCATACAGCTGCTATTCGAGTGCCTGGTTCAGTGTTAATATATTCTACTTCCCTTCAAAAATAATACCAATAAAAATCCATGATGCAACTGAAAAGTTTCTTGTTTAAAGACATTACTAGTAAAAATACAGATTTGTCCATTGTTTTTTAAATTTACATTTTTTATTGCAAGCATAAGGAGGCGATGTTCAGAATAGTTTTTTAAACACAAATTAGATATTGCACTAGCCTGCCCAGGCCAGACCTTTGGCTGGGATGTATGATGTTACAACGCGATCAAAATGATCGCGGTACATCACAACGCATCTTTTACAACGCAAGTCGTTACCACGACTTGCGCTATAGGGTGCTGGACTTAGGAATAGTAAGATTTACTATTCCAACTCCAGCCTACGTACAGTAGGGAAGGGGTTGGAATAGTAAATCTACTATTCCTTAGTCTAGAGCACCCTCCAGCGCAAGTCGTTGTAACGACTTGCGTTGTAAAAGACGCGTCGTAATGGCACCGCGGTGTTTTGACCGCGTTGTGAAGGATGTTTACCTTTGGGTGTGCCAATGCTTGTGTATCAAAGCAAGGAGATGGGGAAACCAACATCAAATAGTAAAAAAAGAGCTGCTTTTATATCTCACCCGCTTGAAAAATTCAGTGGAGTGAAATTGGCAAAATTGCTCAAACGACCACGTTGCTTCAAGCAAGTACGTCTGCCTCTGGGGGTTTTGTGCATGGAAGTTTTGTGTCTATGTGTGTGTGTATGGAGTTTTTCCCCCTCAAAGGAATGCTTGGAAATATTATATCCAAATGGTGCAAATCAGACAGATATTTTCTGATATATTAGCCAAGCATTTTCAGGGCTGGATCGTGACTTACCCTGCCCTGAAAGCAGCCTCCCTTCCAGCCCACTGGGGAAAGCCACAGCGAGTGATCAAATGACCAGTGCGGCCTTGTCTCAGAGTAATTCTAGCTTCTAAAAAACATATCAGTATACAGAAAGATGAATCTAATCTGTAATAAGGGAAGAAGTAAAACTTTGGGGAAGATTTACTAATCTGTCACTGAATGCAGCACACATGCCAAAAATGCTGTGCTGTGTGACAGGGGGGGAAGCAGGAGAGTAACATATCTACTGAGATATGACACTCTCCTTCCCTCTCCCTAGCGCCAGCACGGAATTTTGTGCCACGCACACAGCTTTGCGGCAAAGTTTAAAGGTGTGTGTGAGAGTCTAGCATAGGTGTTGTACTGGAAGGCTATCCTTCCAGTACAACATACTATGCCTAGACAATTGTTAAAACTTTTCCCACTTTGCATGTTTGCTGTACAGTGCAGTTGCTTTGCATTTCTTTTAATGAATTTCCAGAGCAAAACAAGTTTTGAGCTGGAAAGTAAATAATAAAAAATAATGTTGTGCTAGTTTGTGTTACTTCTATGACAGAAAGTGGAGAAGTGTGGCTCAATGGTTAGAGTGGCAGACCCTGATGCAGAGGTCTAGCCCGGGACCAGGGTTCAATTCCCCGCCTTGGCGGGTCTTGGGCTCAAAAATTCCACGGACCTGATAATTCTCGCCTCGGTGCCTATTCCAATCATGGAGTCCCACTCTGCAACTCTGGGCAATAGCTTGCTTAATCTCCACAACGGCCCCCACAACGCTAAGGATGCCTGGCTTCCACCTTGGTGGTGCCCAGGAGTGGACACCTCACAGGGAAAGCCAGGATGGGTTCCACAGTGGTATTTGTACAAGTGCCTTGAGACCCTTGCGGGTGAGTAGTGCGCTATACAAGTATCAATTTACATTACAGTTCCAATTTACATAAAGTCAGTGCAAATTGTTAGGAAATCTCCCCTTACATGTCTGGGCCCGAGGTTTGTGCCATTGATTGCTGGAGTGCTAAACAACTAGGGCCCAATTCTGACTTTAGCGCTCCTGAGCCAGCTCTCCAGCAGCACGGCAGCGCAAAAGCTGCTGCAAACACCGCCCCCCTGTGTACGAGTTTAACTTGAGCAGGCAGGCAGTCCTTTTGCCGTTCCTACGGCGATGCCCTGAAAAAGGACACTGCAATGGGAATAGCAAAAATGTTCCAGCTAGGCATGGACTGTGAAGTTCATGCTGTGCTGGAACTAGAGGTGCAAGCAGACAGGAGGCACATGTAATGCCCCCCTGAATTAATCCCCATGGTGGCGGGGGGCTTCCACTCCATTAGCCTTTTCATGGTGGTGAGACCGCCATGAAAAGGCTCGCAGAGGGGAAACTCATAATAGGCTCTGTGGACCTTGGCTGTCCAGCCTTGCATAATATATAGGCCCTCTTCGCTGCGCCACCGCCAAGGAATGGCGGTTTCCTTGTGCAGCCAGTGCAGCGGTGGCCAGTCCTAAAAGCCACCTCCTAATGAGGAGGAAGCAGGACCGCCACAACTGCGCTACTGCAAGACTGTCAGGCTCAAAATCAGGCCATCAGTTCCTAATTCACAAAACTAACTTACACTTTTTAGTAAGTTTACCAATTGTCGATATTCAAAAAACGGCCTTTTTGTAGTTACATCTTTGTAAGTTACTAAAAAAGTGCAGTTTGTAATTAACAATAAGTAGTAAACTTACACTGTAATGTAGTTCCTATATTCCCAATAGGCTCTGCGCATTGGAATAATATATCCTATTGATGTGACGTAGGACTTATGTCTACTAGGTCTCTATCGAATATATTAGACTTAATTGTGAGTGCCAGCTAGCTCAGAGGTCACTAGAAACTTTCTCGAGTTCACAAGAAGGAATTTAGTTTCTGACAACCGCATAAACATGACAACTTTGTTTCCCCAAGATAAAAGTGATCTTCAGAGTCGTGGAAACAATAGATAGATATTTTACTCAGTCATTCGTGCATGCTTCATTTCACCAGAGTTTGCAGATAAGTAGATAGACGGGCGTTTTTAATAAAAGGCATTTATTGAACAGTCTTCTTTCTCAAGCAGAAGAAATGAACTGCTACAATCGTAATACTGGTTGCAAAGTATAATGCGTACAGTAAAAAGAGTAGGATAAAATAATACTGTAAGAGCATTGTATGGCTCCTAGACCATAGATAAATACATACATAAATAACAAAGGCTACAAAGTACTCAACTGGTGCGTCTAAAATACGCCTACCCCGATGTACCTAACCTAAGCATAGTACAAGGGAAGGAATAAGTGAGGTGTAGCATAAATGTAGTATTCTTGGCCAAGAATCTATCCAAGATTTCTCTAAGGGTCTAATCAGCTCTGTGCCTTAGTTTAGAATGAAGAAGGTCAGGCTCAGGACTCGATTTCCCAACAACCCGCAAGGGTAGCTTGGAAACACTGGAACTGGATTTCTTCGCAACAGAAAAGACAGCATCTCTCTCAGTGCATCTGCTTGAGGGTAGGCTTCCTTTGGCACTTGCTGTAGCAGGATGCGTCGGGCAAGTAGATAGTCAAACTGCTCCAAACCACCGTGTGTTTGCTGTGGGACGTGTGGGCATATACATACCTTGAACGTGCCGAGTTTGACGTAAAGGTGGACATAATAACGTCATCAAAGAGTCTTAGTTCTTTGAAAACTCCATGAGTTCATGGACAAGTCAGTATTCAAGCAAGGGTAAGTCCCTAGCTGGTGAAGCCGATCTTTCCAAGAAATTGTTGTGGTTTTTCGGAACTAGTGGAACTAGCCCTGCCGTATTTGGACTGCATGAGCTTTGTCTAAATATGGTTATGATTTCTATGCCTATATAAGGGTATGGTGATTAATACCTATATAAGGGCATGAATCGGGAAAATTACAGTAGGGTCCTAAAATGCTATACAACAACAGAAAAGTTAAAGGTACTACATAAGTGCAGTTTGGGAATAGCTCTTTATAGTATGTTTTGTGGGACTACTGTAGTACTATAAAATATACAAAAGAAGTGTACTTTATGATTTGAGCTCATAGTTCTTTTTGTCTCAATTCCACCTTACTCCTCTTTCATAGAACCCAGACTCTTCCTGACCCTTTATTTAAATTTGTCAGGTTCTTTTTCATCCTTGCTTTCTTTCTTTATCACTGTTTTACCTTTTTTCTTACCTCTTTCCCTTTTCACATTTTACTCGTTCTTGCTCTGAGTCAAAGTCTGATGAGTATAAATAAATGCTGGGCCCCAAACATGAGTGATGATGGGCCCCATCTGCAACCACTGGCTCAAATTAAGCACTGCTGATAAGATATGGCTGGCCTTGGGCCAGTGTACAACATAATAAGCCTTTTTTGATTGCACTGTAAGCTGCTTTCAAACATGTACTGTAGTCACAGGTCTATTTATTCATCATCCACCTCTGGTGCACACTAATTATTTCTTGCCCTACCCAAACTGCATAAAAGACCTTGGAACCAAAATAGGGCTGTCTCATCTCTTGCTCTGATTACAGACAATGATAAGTTGTACGATAGTGTCAGACATTGATCATTTGTGCCCATAAGTTGTACGTGAGGGTTCCTACATTTATGAGGTAAAACTCCCTGAAAGGTCGGCTAAGGTTAGATACCATAACACTGATATCCTGTGTCTTATACTCTAATCTGTCCATGAAAGAGACATAATGAGCAGCCTCACCAGCAAAGGATGTCCCTAACCAGCACCAAGACGCACCTCTATGTTTGTGCCATCTACCATTTAACAAGCACACCAAACAAGCATTATCACCTATCAATACACCGACTTACAAACACAACCACGTGTCGCTGCCCCAGGAAACACTGAATATCATGGCTATCTTCGTAAGACTATTAAGAAAGATAGGGAGACTGTACTTGAGACGGTGTACGTAGGAATGAGATCAACCATTCTTGGCAAAGCAATGGGTCTTGCTGGCTGTAAAGAAATGGCTTTCTACAGGGTTTACTCTCACTTTTTGCAGAATATATATATATTTTAAGTATATTTTTATTTAAGCAAGAAAATAAGTCAACACACCACATCTCATCAATGAATAAACACCAAATAAACTGCAGTATGCACCGGACACGTTCTCTCCCTCCCACGCCCTGGTCCCATACACAGTGTGTCAGTTATATAGTTTAAGATGAGGCCTAGCCACATTATCCAGAGAAAGGGAAGCACAAAAACCCCTTCTAAAATAATTCCATTTACCCCAGATTTTCTTCAATTTTTTAGGACAATCCCTGTTCTTGTAGACCTCTTTTTTGACCACCATGCACCATTCCATATCTCGTTTTCAGTCTCTCAGGCATGGAGCTGCCTCCGCCCCCACTAACATACAATATTACGCTTTCCTATCGGCAATCCCAGGGTCATCCAGGTCTGGTCCATATGGTTCAGATCAGTTTTGACCCAAATGTTAAGCAAGCACCACTTAGCGGAGAGTGGCATTTCACTGCCGCACAAGTTGTTCATACAATGTACCACCTACTCTCAACAGCGGTAGACAGTGGGGCAGTCCCATCTTATATGAAAAAAAAGGTCCCCCTCTGCCCACATTTTCTTGGCAGCTCTTATCTGTCGCTCTACCATTTTTACCATGGTGGTGCAGTCATAGTAGGATCTGTACAGTATTTTGAGTTGCACCAAGTGAAACCAGGGCTTAATCGCTACTTATCTTGGGGAGACAAGCGCCTCAGTCCACTCGCCATTTTCCAAACCACCAAAATCCAGGTCCCATTTTTCTTGCGACTGTATAAGACTGTCTGGGGTGTTATTATTCAGCTTATGATATGTGAGAGAAGTCACTTTATGGTCCTGTGATTGTCAAGTAATCTCTCTCCTGAGAGGGATGAGTCCGGCAGCTCTTCTGCCAGAGGAAGCACCATTCAGAGAGCATGCCGTACTTGTAAGTAACAGTATGTTTCCATGGGGTCAAGTGGGTAGTCCAGCTGTAAGTCAGCAAACGAGACAACATCTCCCTGAGACCAAAGATCACCCACTTTGGAGAGCCCAATAAGGTTCCACTTATCAAAAGCGGACTGCATCCCTGGGGTACCCAACTCTTCAGAATCCCACAGGGGAGTGGCCTGAGTTATTCTCCCCTTCCATCCCAGTGCTGCTAGTGTAGTGTGCTAGAATCAAACGGCGGGGCTTGGAATTTCCAGTGTTGGCAAGTGTAATACAGGGCCCACAAGTAACTCACGGGTTGTAAGGTTAAATGTTCCATACGAAATGCCGGCTCATCCACTGGAAGTGTACCCATTGATTAATGGTCGTACGTTGCGCTGGCCAATAGTACTTCTGAAGGTCAGGAAGAGCTATTCTGCCATCATACGATCCCCTTGTGAGCTTGTTAAATGCTATACGCACTGACCTCCATCCCAAAACAGCATACGAAGGGTGGTATCTATAGTCTTGAAGTAAGCCGTTGGGACCGGGTATGGGCCATTGTGCAGTGCAGGGCCATAATCTTTAATAACCATGCTCTACCAAGCAGAGACCGTGATAGGGATCTCCAGTGTTGTACATCGCTCTTTAGTCTTGCTAAGGGTAGCAGCAGTTTTTTTTTTAAAAGACGCCTGAATCCCTAGTGACAAATACTCCAAAATAGAGAAACTATCTGTACCTCACACCACACCCCCGAGGTGGATCATGCAGGACATATACGAGGATTTGTTATCCAAATGATCACAAATCCAGAGTAATGACTGTAGAGGGTGAGCATATTTATTATTCTGTCTAAGGAGAACTGGGATACCGCCGCATAACGCAGGACATCATCCTCATATAGTGAAATTCTGTTCAGTCCAGTCCAGTCCAGTCCAGATCTGTGGATCTGTTCGTATCCAGTGCGCTAATGGTTACAGCAAGACAGCAAAAAGGAGTGGGGATAGCAGGCTGCCCTGCCTGGTGCTGCGCTGCAGGCAAATGACACAGGAAGACCCTTCATTGACAGTAACCTGGGCTTGAGGCTCAGTATAGAGGAGCCACACCCATGCTAAGAAATTGGGCCCAAATCCCATCAAAAAGGTACGGCCATTTGACTGTGTCAAAGGCCATTTGGGCATCTAATGAGAGGACTAGAGCATCCTCTCTAATGTTGCCAGTCCCACTCAGCACTCCTTGTAGTCATCAAAGATTAAGGGCAGTGCTGTGCCCTGGCATAAATCTGGATTGATCTGGATGGACCAATTAACCAAAAACCTGCATAAACCAGGAGGCCAAGAGCTTGGCCAGAATTATGACCTCATGGTTTAAAGAGCAATATAGGGCTATACGAAGCAGAGTCATCTGGCAACTTGCCCTCTGTTACAGAGTCACCCTTCTTGCCCATTCACCTTCCAGTTTTTTGTACTAACTGACACTGGTGGTAGCTGACTCTGACTGTGCCCTGGGCTCTGCTATCCTGGCCCAGGGCCAGTGCTATGTTAAGCACGAACACATGCATTGAGGTACATTTATAATTGGCATGACCTGCCCTATAAGTCCCTTGTAAATAATAGGACAAGGAGATAAAAACAACCTATAAGTCCCTAGTATATAATTGGGCATGGCAGTTTAGAGGCCAGAAGCCTTTGTTGCACATGCATGTGTGCACTGTTGAGAGCCTGATGTCATTTTAAAAGCAGCCCTCTATTGCAGCACTGCTTTTAAAAGTAAACTTCACCTCAAACTTGAATGTGGTGGTATGGGTACTTCAAAAGTGAAAATCTACCCTATTTGTCTTTGTGACTACCTCCAAGATATCCCCTAGACTGTCCAGGGGTGGGGGACCTGTAACTATAAGCAGGGTCCCTATAAAAGAGCTTTTATAAACCCTGGTGAGTGAAAGCTGCCCATGTTATTTTTCCCCATTGTAGGAAATTCACTATAAAGTTGAATTTGGGGCTGTCACTGTGAAAATATAACCAAAGTAATTTTTGCATACTAGGAATCCCCAAGTCTCTCCTAGGTGTTCCAGGGGTGGGGGCCTGTAATTATGAGCAGGGGCTTCAGAAAAGTGGTTTTTAAACCCCGCTGAGGAGGAAATCGCATATTTCATATTTCCCCTTGTAGATATTTGGCCTCATAGGCTAACATGGCAATATGTTATGGGCACATAACTTGCTAGGAGAGTGTGGAAAATATAATTCAAAGACTGAACAGAATAGTATTGATAATGACAGCAACGTGGCATTGATGAATTTATCATAACTTGTACGGAAAAGAAGCTGTTTTATGTAAGACAAAATCCAGCCTCTAGCACTCTTCCCTGATTGGTCAGCCTTAAGGGGATTAGCCAGGCTGCCTTCATTAGGTGATATAAGTGGCCTGGCCGGGCAGAGGCTATCTGATATAGAGAGCTCTGTGGGGCACAGGAATGCCAGAGCAGGGGGTTGGGCCATAAATCATCAGCTCCAAACAACGAAAAGGGCAAGAAATCCTGTCAGCCCAGGCCACCTCCTCTCGCTGCCAGATGGGAGGCGTAAGGAAGGGATTCACAGATGAGAGTGGGGGGAGTTTATGGAAATAAGCCATACTCTGAGTTTGGTGCAGTTAGCTCTTGCTGCTTTGCTGAATTTTCAGACATGATGGATTTTGAAAGAATAGAGCTTTTTGGTACAAGACTATGCCACACTTTGGACGAAATTGTCATGCTTTTGGGTGTTGCCCTGCACCTAATTGGACAGGGGTGCTTGCCTGTTTGTCGCCAGAGAGCACTGGATGAATATGTGAGAGGTGGAAAGCTTCACAGTTCTGCTGCCTGAAACTACAAGAAGGATAATTGTCCTGCTGGAATCCTGCTTTGCACCCATGGGTTACCTGGTGAAGACTGTGACTGCTGCACTATCTGAGACTACAGATATGAGGACTTTCTTTGCTTTAACAGGGAGTGAGGAGTGGACTCCCTACAGCTACAGGTTATCAGAACTTAACTGACCCTTCTCCAGCCAGAGTCCCCCTCCTGGAATGTGTCCAGTGGATTTTTTAAGGGGTTGACCAAGGGCAATGTGGGAATGAAGTCCAGGCCTGCCAAAGACCATCAAGGAGATTCCAGACCCTTGTATGTGTGTTTTAGGCACTTGGGACCCACCAAGAGACCTTCTGGAAGGATCTCCAGACGTTTGGGAAAGTTTGGGAAACTTTTTGGAAAAAGCTCCAGGAGGTGACCGACTGGACTGAGAGCCAAGCCGAGACAGAGCCTGAATTCCTAGGGCTCAAAAGCAATTTGCACCTTGTAATGGAAGAGTGACAGCAACTCTGGGAAGAGTTTATGAATTTGTAGGACCAATATTGTAAAAAAAAAAAGAAAAAAGATAAAACCTTTGATTTTACACTTTAAGCACATTGTATCAATGTAACTGCAGTATCAACAGTAAATACTACAAATGGTGCTATTTTAAGAAAATCTGGCATATCTTTTTATTTTTTACGATGTTAGCTACTCAATCACAGGGGCATATTTGTAAGTCCCTATCACCAGAGAAAAATCACTTTTAATGATGTTGCTGTGGCAATAAACCCTTTCCCCTTTTGTAAATGGCGGCGTGAAGCCGTTTAACGTGGCTTAACACCGGCTTGTAAATAAGGTCCTCTTCCATGCTACACTTAACGTGAAAGGGGCGTGCATTGGGTGCTGTGGTGGGCATCCGCCGCAACACCCATTGATTTTGATGCTTCCCCCTATATACAAGGGTGACGTAAATAGAAGGCAGTACATTAAGGCCAGGGAATACCAGGTCTTAACATGGTGAAAAGAGGAGAACTGGTGCAGCACACATAGAAACAGCAAATCCCCATGAATGGTTGTGTACATGCAGGAAGGTGTCCCTTCTTGCACATGAACAATCATTAAATAAATTATGATTTGCAACTTCAATGCAGCACACGTAGGAATTTTCAAATCGCCATTCTGGATTGTTTATTTGCAGGAAGGAAGGGACGCCTTCCTGCACATACATGACCATTCCCCCCAATGCAGACACCCTTGCCTCTGTTGGCGGACGGCAGGTAGATTTAGCGCCTAGGGGAAATGCAGGGGTGCTCGGCATTCTTGTGACTATCGTGTAGCCCTGCATTTTCAGAATGGCAGAGCGTGGTGTTAGAAATTTTTGCTTACCGCCACTCATTGCCAATCTATTGTAAATATGCCTTACAGTTCTTTAAACTGGCATCAGATGCGCCTGTCATGACACTTCATAAGGGTATACCTCACCCAGTTCTCAGTTTATTTACTATTAATCCTTTGTTTTGGGCACAGTAGTTAAAGTTATTAAACTCGCATACTTATAAGGAGAGATTATAAAGTTTAATTAACAACAAATTCAGTTCTGTAAATCCAGTTTCGACTTTGTCGGTAAATTCAGTCCTTGCAGTAGCCTCTGTCATCTAAGACCCTTTGCACAACAAGCTACAGAAATGTGGTAACATTAGGAATAATACATTTTACCCTAATATATTCCGCATTACATTGGTTGTTTTCTCACAAAAATAAAAAATAAACATTGTTAAGTAACAAGTCAATACTAAAGATGCTTCAGAGTACCTATTACGAGTGATGGCAAAGTTGATGTACTAAGTATTACAGATCGGAAAAACTTTGAAATCTGCAAACTGGTACTGGTGTTTACGGTTTAGTATTTCTTGGTAGGACTGCCCCTGACACATCACCGGCTTCCGCCTCCATAATGAACAATATTTACCTGCAGTGAAAAATACTGATTACTCAATACAGCCTCAACAGTGAGGCCTCAAAACAGACAATTATTTTGGCCCTGCCCCTGCTAGCAGTGCTACATTTGTAAAATATTAAGAGCTGATGCCCAAAATCTTCCTAGGGCTTCAGCACTCTATTGTCAATGATTTCCATTACTGCACGGCCCACTCCCATCACTGACGAGTCCCACTTCCATCGCTTGCACAGTCTCACTTCCATCACTGACAAATCCACTTCCATCTTTGGTGAGTCCCACTTCCATCACTGGCGAGTCCCACTTCCATCATTGGTGAGTCCCACTCCCATCGCTGGCGAGTCCCACTCCCATCACTGGCGAGTCCCGCTTCCATCGCTGGCGAGTCCCACTTTAATCACTGGTGAGTCCCACTTCCATCGCTGGCGAGTCCCACTTCCATTGCCAGTGAGTTCCACTTCCATCACTGGTGATTCCCACTTCCATTGCTGGCGAGTTCCACTTCCATCGCTGGCGAGTCCTGCTTCCATCACTGGCGAGTCCCACTTCCATCACTGGCGAGTCCCACTTCCATCACTGGTGAGTCCACTTCCATCGCTGGCGAGTCACACTTCCATCACTGGCGAGTCCTACTTCCATCGCCGGCGAGTCCCACTTCCATCGCTGGTGAGTGCCACTTCCCTCGCTGGGGAG
The DNA here is from genome assembly GCF_964261635.1 of Lissotriton helveticus. Taxonomy (NCBI): domain Eukaryota; kingdom Metazoa; phylum Chordata; class Amphibia; order Caudata; family Salamandridae; genus Lissotriton; species Lissotriton helveticus. Next base: position 1,828,229,690 of record NC_136068.1, on the reverse strand, counting down.
TCCCACTTCCATCGCTGGGGAGTCCTACTTTCATCGCTGGCGAGTCCACTTCCATCACCGGTGAGTCCCACTTCCACTGCTGGTGAGTCCCAATTCCATCGCTGGGGAGTCCCACTTCCATCGCTGGTGAGTCCCACTTGCATCGCTGGTGAGTCCCACTCCCATCGCTGGTGCAGTCCACTTCCATTGCTGGCGAGTCCCACTTCCATCGCTGGCGCAGTCCACTTCCATGGCTGATAAGTCCCACTTCCATCGCTGGTGTAGTCCACTTCCATCGCTGGCGCAGTCCACTTCCCTTGCAGGCACAGTTCACTTCCATTGCTGGTGAGTCCTACTTCCATCTCAGGCGAGTCCCACTTCCATCACTGGCGAGTCCCACTTCCATCACTGGCGAGGCCCACTTCCACCACTGGGGATGCCCACTTCCACCACTGGGGTTGCCCACTTCCACCACTGGTGAGTCCCACATCCACCACTGGCGAGTCTCACTTCCATCACTGACAAGTCCACTTCCATCTTTGGTGAGTCCCACTTCCATTGCTGGGGAGTCCCACTCCCTTCACTGGCAAGTCCCGCTTCCATCGCTGGTGAGTCCCACTTCCATCACTGGTGAGTCCCACTTCTATCGTTGGCGAGTCCCACTTCCATCGTTGGCGAGTCCCACTTCCATTGCTGGCGAGTCCTACTTCCATCGCCAGTGAGATCCACTTCCATCACTGGTGATTCCCACTTCCATTGCTGGCGAGTCCCACTTCCATCGCTGGCGAGTCCCGCTTCCATCACTGGCGAGTCCCACTTCCATCACTGGCGAGTCCCACTTCCATCACTGGCGAGTCCCACTTCCATCACTGGCGAGTCCCACTTCCATCACTGGCGAGTCCCACTTCCATCGCTGGCGAGTCACACTTCCATCACTGGCGAGTCCTACTTCCATCGCCGGCGAGTCCCACTTCCATCGCTGGTGAGTGCCACTTCCCTCGCTGAGGAGTCCCACTTCCATCGCTGGGGAGTCCCACTTCCATCGCTGGGGAGTCCTACTTTCATCGCTGGCGAGTCCACTTCCATCGCCGGTGAGTCCCACTTCCACTGCTGGTGAGTCCCAATTCCATCGCTGGTGAGTCCTACTCCCATCGCTGGTGCAGTCCACTTCCATTGCTGGCGAGTTCCACTTCCATCGCTGGCGCAGTCCACTTCCATGGCTGATAAGTCCCACTTCCATCGCTGGTGCAGTCCACTTCCATCGCTGGCGCAGTCCACTTCCCTTGCTGGTACAGTTCACTTCCATTGCTGGTGAGTCCCACTTTCATCTCAGGCGAGTCCCACTTCCATCACTGGCGAGTCCCACTTCCACCACTGGGGTCGCCCACTTCCACCACTGGGGTTGCCCACTTCCACCACTGGTGAGTTCCACATCCACCACTGGCGAGTCTCACTTCCACCACTGAGGTGGCCACTCTCAACACTGGAGCAGCCCACTTTCACCACTTGTGCTGCCCTTTTACGCCACTGGCACATTTCACAGACTGACTCCTACTATTGGTGCAGCCCACATTCCCCCCCTTGGACAACCCACTTCCATCACTGGCATGGCCCACTTCCACAACTGGCACAACCCACTTCCACCCTTGGTGTGACCCACTTTCACCATTGGCAAAGCCGGTGGGCCTTCATTGTAGACCTCCATTCCATACCTTTATGCTGTGATCTGTTATTGGCACCTGGCCATTTCAAGAGGTGCCCCAGTGTCTTATTTCTAATGTAGATAAGGAACTGGCCCTTCTCCAAAGGCTTTGTTACTACGAAATGGTCCCTTCGGACATTTGGTACAACAACAACTGCACGTGGACCACAAGAAAGAATCAGTTTCTGTAAAAACACAAAGGGTCCTATGTAGGTAAAAATTAATTTGCGATTCTGAAATAGCAATATTCTGCAAATCGCATTTTGAGAGTTGCAAATTCCGATGAAGGTAACATATTGCAAATAAAATAGCAATTCCCAAAAATTAGCAGCATTACATAGCGATTACTTAAATTGTGATTCCTTAATTGCAAGAACTCAATAAAGGAATCGCAATTCCGGGAATCTGCAATTCAGGTGCAGAATGATGACATCACAACCAGCAAGTGTGACTGCCCATGCTGCACCTGATTGCCAGAAGCTGAGTGAGAGCCAGAAGCTGAATGAGAGCCTGTGAGGAGGGTTGGAGATTTGTGCTCAGCACAGTTACTGAAAGCAGGACAAATACAGTCACAGGGGACAGAGAATCAGCAGGAAGAAAATCCCAGAAAGAGGAAACAAAAATGTAACGAAAGGAGCTGGAGGTCCTCACCCAGGAAATAGTCAGCAGCCCCCTGATACATACCCAACCCACTCACATCCCCAGACACCCAACCTGAGTGCAACTCCAGTACATGTCCACAAGCACACCCAGAAATGCATTATGGGAGATGTAGTCACATGCACTGATACCTGGACCAGTGAGACACAGCAAGGTGGAATAGGGATGAGTTATTCAGGAAATGATGAAAACCGACAGATACTACTCATGTGAATTAAAAATTGTAAACTGTAATGCATTACAGATGCGAGACAGGATGCAGAATTAATGTGTGCATTTAAATTCACCTCACCACCGACAACACAGGAAACCGTGGCAGAATGGGAGGACGCACAAGAAAATGAGGATGAGGCAGGGCAGGAGGCACAACATAGTGCCACCACTACCACTGCTGGAGGCAGAGGCAGCAGACACAGCAGGAGAGGCACAGCCAGTCCAGAGGCAGCATACAGACAGCAGACAACCCTGTCCCCTGTACAATCCAGAGAAGGGAATGGTTCGAGACGCAGGGCACGGCCATCCACCAGCACTGCTCCTGTCAACGAAAACACACTGTGTGGTCTCGGGCCTTGAAGGCAGCATGCTGAAAGCACAGCGCATGCAAGTCAAAGGAATAAGATCAATACAGCGCCAATTGGCTGCACACAATCATAACATGACAGAGTTGCTTCTTGGTGTAATGGCCATGACAGGTGCTTTAGAAGGACTGTGCAGGGAGATAAGGCGTGACAGGGAGAGACATCGTCACCACACCTGGCTGGACTTGTACACAAGAGCTGTCAACATCCAGTCAACCACCACATCCCTGCTGGCCCGAAGATTTGTCAGTATGCAGCATGAGATGGGCCACTGCTGCCAGGACATGGGCAGGGGCCTGGTGCTGGTTACACATGCCGTGGACCAGATGCGTGCAGCTGCCACAGATGGCATAGGCCCACTTAGCACAATGGATACGGACGAACAGTCCCGCAGGAGCAGCATCACTCCACCACTTCGACCAGACAGACGCCGGAGTGCGTGCCAGGGGAGAGTAGATGATGACTCCAGGGAGGGTAGTGGGCAGGATGAGGGAGTGGCAACAGGGCATGCACGTAGGAGGTGAAGATACATCAGGGACTTATGGCTATGTGTGAAGCAACACATTCCATACAGACTAATTGACTGATGGAAATACTTGCACTGTGGCCCAAACATGTGCAAGCAATCACAATTAAGTCACGCTGTGTGACAGATGTATTCCTGCAGCAAAGGAAATAAACTTCACAGTTAAGCACCATTCTGTGTCATTGTGTCCTTATTACTCACTTAGAAGTAGTTCTGTGTGATCTCATCTCGTCTCAAGCGCCCGGCAGCAACCCCGTACCCACCTGCTGGTCTGCGACGTGGAGCTGGTCCCTCCTCATCTGATGTGTCTGAATCTGTCAGATCCACTGGGGTGCCTTTCTTGGTAGCGATGTTGTGTAGCATTACACAGGCAACCGCGATTTTGCAACATGTCTCAGGGCTGTACTGTAGCTCACCTCCACTCTTATAGAGGCTGCGGAAACTGCTCTTAAGGATTCTGAAGGTCCTCTCAATGGCACAGCGTGTGGCTCTGTGGGCGCTGTTGTACCTCCGCTCACCTGCTACGGCTGGATTCAGGTACGGTGTGAGGATGTAGTCACGTACAGCATACGCACTGTCACCTGCAAGATATAAGAAGATTTATGTTCAATACTGTCCTGTCAGTTCAAACTTTTACTGGTTGTGTGTTTGTAAGCCATGCATTTACCTAGCAGGTAGCCTTCTCCAAACTCGCCATTTGTGAGACTGCGATTTAATCCACAGTGGCGAAACATGAATGAGTCGTGTGTGCTTCCTGGGAATTTTGCCACAATATCAGTGATTATATGTTTGGCATTGCACACTACCTGGATGTTCAGGGAATGATATGACTTTCTGTTCCTAAACACATACTCATTCTGTGATGGGGTGAAACATGGGTTTCATCTACGCAGCCAATGACGTGGGTGAATTGGTTTATTTGGTAGAATTCCTGCGTTGTATGATCTAGTGCCTGTTGTGTGCTGGGAAATTGGATGTGGTGATGCAGCCTCGGAACTATTGAATCAAGGAAAGCGTGGAAGAAGCACGAAAGTGCACTCTGAGAGACCCCTTCTGCTGTGGCTATCACCCCCTGAAAACTCCCTGATGCCAGGAGGTGCAGTGACCACACAGAATCTGGACATGAGTGGGAATGGTGTGTGCCCTGCCTGTGGGGTATTCAAGTATGAGTGTCAGCTCCTCTATTAAATCCAGGTTGCTGTCTGGGTGCAGCCTGTATTTACAAATCCACGAAGGAACCTTTTTACCGATTCCACCAGGCTGCACAGCCCTGACTTGGTTTGAATCCAATGAATCAATTTAATTCTTTACTCTCATTTATTCTTCTTTGTTTAACCATTTCGTTTAATCCATGCTTAACTGATGCTTAATTCATTTTATTCAATCTTCATCTTGACTCTGGTTTTTCACAAAAGCAAAGGAGTCCAAAGCATGTTTCTCATACCACGACGTTTATTGTAACAGCCTAATGCATTTCGGTAAGTACATTCCCTTCTTCAGAGGGGTCTGTAAATGCAAATATAGGTTTTAGCCCTCTACATTAATTCTATTCAACAGTTTCTTTACTTTAAAAACAACAACAAGACTCATCAGTTAAAAAACCTCATTCGTGTGTTTGTCATATTTTCCAAACCATGTGCACAATACATAAACCCGAGCATTGGAGTCACCAACATAATACATTCCCCATTTGCTTCCTCTCCTTCATCTTGTTAGTAAAATCCAGCATTTCATTAGCTAGTCAGTCTTCTCTTTCTATCTGCTAAATCAAACTTTCAGATTTTTACTTCAAACACAAATGCAAATGTCAACAGCTATATGCTCACCGTGGTCTGTTAATCAATAACAGACCACGGTGAGCATATAGCTGTTAATCAATAACAGACCACGGTGAGCATATAGCTGTTGACATTTGCACTTGTGTTTGAAGTAAAATCTGAAAGCTTGATTTAGCAGATAGAAAGAGAAGACTGACTAGCTAATGAAATGCTGGATTTTACTAACAAGATGAAGGAGAGGAAGCAAATGGGGAATGTATTATGTTGGTGACTCCAATGCTCGGGTTTATATATTGTGCACATGGTTTGGAAAATATGACAAACACGCGATTGAGGTTTTTTAACTGATGAGTCTTGTTGTTGTTTTTAAAGTAAAGAAACTGTTGAATAGAATTAATGTAGAGGGCTAAAACCTATATTTGCATTTACAGACGCCTCTGAAGAAGGGAATGTACTTCCCGAAATGCATTAGGCTGTTACAATAAACGTCGTGGTATGAGAAACATGATTTGGACTCCTGTGCTTTTGTGAAAAACCAGAGTCAAGATGAAGATTGAATAAAATGAATTAAGCATCAGTTAAGCGTGGATTAAACGAAATGGTTAAACAAAGAAGAATAAATGAGAGTAAAGAATTAAATTGATTCATTGGATTCAAACCAAGTCAGGGCTGTGCAGCCTGGTGGAATCGGTAAAAAGGTTCCTTCGTGGATTTGTAAATATTGCAGCGCAATGAGACGAAGCGCGAAGCAGGTATTGCACGCCGTCAAGATTCACATGGTGAAAGGAATGGTTTAACATGAGGATTAAAACAAAGTTTACGAGGGTGCATCTCTACCTATGAACTTCATTATGCAGCCTGTATTTCACATGTATCTCCTCCTCGGTCAGCTGGAAATGGGTGATGCATGCTCTGTAGATCCTTTCCTGGCGTCTCTTCTGTGCAGCATCTCTGATTCGCAACCACCTGGCTATCACATACATGCCAGCCATGGTGGGAAATCCCAGTGGCATTATGGGCCTGTTTAAATAGGTAGCACCTGGTTACCACCTGCTCAGAGTTGGTGGTAATTGAGAAGTGCAAAATTGCAAATTTTGTAAAATCTCAAATTGAGACTTTTAGCTACATCTCAAATTGCGAATTCACATTTAGCGGGAATGGTATTTGCGAATATCGCAAATGTTGTGCCGCAGATTGCAATTTCTGAAAAGAAATTGCAGAATCATTGTTACGCAAAAATGGTAATCGCAAAATTAGCGATTACTATTTTTGTGCAGCGGAAACCTTTCCTACATAGGAACAGTCCAGCACCAGGAAACCCATGGTGTCAGTGCGCTTTACAAATCCCACTTAACATAACATAACAGTCTGTTTTGCGATCACATACACCCTGATTTTTGTGAATCGCAATGTTTGCGATTGCAAAACAGCTTCCTACATATGGCACAAAGTCTTTATCTCAGAACATGGGACACTGCGATACTTTTCTACCTACAGGGATGTGTTAATATGTGCAACTACTTAAGTGGTGCACAGGTATGCCAAAGCCTCCTCCCGGATTGTTGGAGCTCGCTCTCCCCGCGAACACAATTTCCCTGAAAACTGGCTAAAGAGTTCAGTATTTTTAAGTGAGCGAGATTGTACTCCTAGGTGTGAAACTTGCATCATGTTTAACGTGCTGTGCACAAAGGCTCGTGGCTCACACCCAGGGAAAGAGTCTGCACTCTCAGATGAATCATTCACAAGAACCTCCATCAATATTCACCAGAAGAAATGAGCCATAACCATATTTTCATTAAATAGTCCAGTGATCTTTGAAAGTGGTGGGCTGTTATCGTTACCCCAAATTTCAGTAATTAAGCAAAGAGGGTGAGGCCTACTGTTTTTGGGAAGGTTGTCGGAGTAACCTAAAGAAAAAAAATTAAAATGGGTTCAACAAGTGCATTTTAAAGTGCAACTTGCACATAACGTCTCACACTTTAAAGGAGTTGACCCTATTTTTCCCTTAAAAATTGTCATGTGTGCCCTCAAAATTTACCTAAAAAGTGCTGGTGTCAGAAGGTTGAGATCGATGCTGCTCATACACTATGGATGCCACGTATCTCAAAATAATACCTCGAGTAGATTAGGGCCAGCATATTATCATTTGGTGCTTTCTCGCCACAGTACCCCATTATATCATGTTTGCCAACCCTTATGCCAAGAATTACCTTCAATATCCCAGTGTCAATGTGAAGTGAGGAGGTCCACGCAAGTAGGATGTATTTAAGTACGATTTATTCAAGTAGTTAACAAGTAGCATAGTTCTAGACAACAAGTAGTTAAGTTCTAAAGGAGAGCCCTATCAGGAGCAGCCTGACTGCTGCTCAACCCATGTCCAACTGTCAATTCACCTCTCTGTGTCCCAATATTCCGAGGCACGTCATTGGGCACAGAGCACAGGCACGGGCTGAGCAGGAGGTGTAAAATACATTTCATTACAAATTTAGAATACTAAATATCCCCTTTCCTTCCAACAGAAGCACAAATCCAAATATGAACAAAATATAATGAGAGTGAACAAAGGGCAGATAGCAAGGAAGGAACAATGGAGAGACAGAGAACATCAAGAAAAGAGCAAGCAAAGCAGAGCGAGAAGATAGATGGCAGAAGACAAGGAGGAGAAGGTAAAGAGTAAGTAAGCAAATAGAATAAACCCATCCTCTACAGTAATGAAAAAGAAAGAAGGAGACAGTGAGATGCAAGAGAGGAAATAAGAAATTGAGAGAAACAGACAAAAGCCTACTCGCACCCACTGGCTAGGCAGGCAAGCAAGGAAAGAAGGACAAGGCACAACGGGAATGGAATAGAAGACACACCCAAGCACTGGGAGAAGAGAAGGAAGAAATTCCTCCTGAACGAGGAAGAAGGAGAAGATCACTGCACAAAGGGAAAGACTGAAGACCAAAGGAGAAATAACAGTGAAATGTGTATGGTCCAGATTCCAAAGATGAAACGGAAGTGAACATCAATAGTAAATCCGAACCGGAGGAAACAGAGAGGAAGCGTAGTAACACCAAACAGTATCACTATACTCCTCCCTATTTCCAAATGGATGATACAAATAATGATTGAGTGAGCGAAGCGTATATAAAACAACAATATAGCATCATAGAAAATGCAAAGGAAATAACAGCCAATAGGACTAAAACCCATGGCCGTCCTCTACTTCAATGCAGGAGGGTGAGGAGAACTGTGAATGGGGCAAAAGCCCATGCCATAGCTGGCCGTGTAAAGTCAACCTTCATGTATATTAAAACAGTAGTGCCATGTAGAGATGGGACACTGACCCATAAGACACCCTGTGTGAGGGTGACTGTGTAAATGTGAATGTTATTATGACCCATGAGACGGTGCCCTGTGCGAGGGTACCTGTATAAATGTAACTGGGACCCAAGCAACGGTGCCCTGTGTGAGGGTGAAAAACGTATGTAGCCCACGTAGGCAAAAATAAGTGTGGAAAAAGGGCTAAACCCATTCCCATCCCTGTTTAGGGAAGAAAAAAAGTGTTAAACGTAAGCAGTAGGGAAGAAACCATTACTATCCCTGTGAGGAAAAATAAAGTGTAACAATAGTACACATGTAAAGTGGACAATGAAACCCTAGGTGAGTACCCAAAGTCCATGAAAGTAAAACGTAGCCCAAGAGGGCTTAGGAGTGTGTGCAGATTGGGCTGGTGCCCATTGCCATCCGAGTATAGAGAAACGTAAGCTGTAACAAACACATAGTAAATGGACAAAGCATCAATAAGTGTGTATTACATTTGTAATGTGAGAAAGCCACAACTACAAAAGGCTACATAACAAATCACAATAACATTTCCATAGGTAACTGTTAGATTAATGGTTAAAGGTGTGTGTGTGTGTCATAATCCTGTCACACACCCAGCAGGGCTAGCAAACAGTGTATCAGTCTTGTTACTCCAACGTGGACTGGCAGCATATAGATACCACCCGTCAGGCAACGTTAATTTGTTCCTGTTTCTCGGAATGAAACGATCCAGTAATGAAAAAGGAGACAATTCAACCTGAAGCCCAAGTCCGCCTTGAGATGACTGCGGGGATGAGACCTACTTCACCGCACAGCAAGCAGCCAAGACGTGAATGTGCCAGAATTCCCCTGCTGACGTGGATTTCCCCATCCAGATTCCCAAGCCAAAATACTGTAAACCTGACCAGCAATGCACTTGGATCCCACGACGACCTCAGATGGTATCAAGTGAGCATGGATGGCACACAACCGAAACCACCATAGTTAGACAGTGGACCACTACCTGCCCACCGGGGACCACTACCTGCCCTTAAAAAAGGAAACAAAAACATTGAATTTTCCTTTTTTTAAATGCATCCCATTTTCCTTTGAGGAAAAGGGGCTGTTTTTTAAAAAAAACTACTTTTTTTAAAAGCAGTCCCAGACATGGAGGTCTGCTGAGCCTAGCAGGCCACCATACCTGGGAGCAGCATCGGATTGAGCAAAAATGGCCTCTTGTTTTCAGGTGTGTTTCACCAGTGTGAACTAATCCTTGCAAGTTTTATTAGCCCCCACCTCCCCATCCACTTTTTTTTAATATAATTTCGCCGAAGCAGTGTTTTGAGGAAAGGCAATGCAAATGTGGGCCACGTTTTTTTTAACCGTGCCCAGGCTGATTTTTAGCCCCAATCCAACCCTGCCTGGGAGGGCCAGCCATTCCCAATGGGGTCGCAAATTGCGACAGCCTCATTGATATGCAAGAGGCATGAAATGTGCGACCCCATTGGGAATCGCAAACAGCGTCTGAGACACTGTTGTACATTGTCTCTGTATTACTCCTCTTCTCCTGTTCTTCCCTCCTGTGCCTGCTGTTTTTAAGCTCTGTGCCACTTATGCATCTTCTTTCTTTGGCAGATTTCTTCTTCTAAGCGCAGAGCTTCTGAGCACAGGAAAGAAATGTACTAACACAGAAAGCTTCATATAATAGATCGTCATATTAATGTAAATGTTTTATGAAGGTAATTATGTATTTGGAGAAGGATTGTCATTGTTTATATTTTCAGTGCGTACAATATAATAGCATTCTTCCAGGAACACTATGAGGAACTACATGTATGCTCCTCTGAATTGCAATAGAAATGGGCTGTTGTACATCCACGTGGCCTTTCATCACTGGGGTGCAGTGTAAAGTAGTGTAGTCGTCTGCTAGCTGACTTTCCTGAAGTGAATCTGATAGCTAGATTGGAAATATTATTTGCAAGGCGAGCGCCATATTTGACTAGTTGCCACGCTGACACACAACTGAGCTTGCGTTCCTTCCCTTGCCTTCTCTTCTGCAAGAATGTTTGCTGTCGTTGAGCTCCTGGCAGAATGGGAACAAGAATCCTTTAGTTGCTTCAGGCTGCTTGTGCGAAATACATTTGTGCGGCATACTCTACAGATTTTCTTTGAGTTGGTTAGTTGTCAGTTTGTTATTTAACTGCTAGTGAACTTAGAATAAGGAATTACCTCCTCGTCAGCCCTCCCCGTCCCAGTCTCAACTACATGAACATAGCTTCTCTCACCAGAATCTCCAAAGCAACTCAAATCCCATTCCTTCCCTCCAAGCCACACCCACACCATGAGGCATATAACCATGTGACCCACATATCCACATCCTCTTTGTTTTTTTTCTGCGTACTGACTTCCTGGCAACTTCGTTGTGGGGGATGCCGGTCCTGGCCTCATTTCGGGTAAGTTTAGAATGGTCTGCTTGGCGGCCATTTTTATCTCCTAGGGTACCTGTCATTACATGTACGTTGAGTTCCTGCTTTAGCCGGACCGTGGGGTTGGGGGCTCCGGACTGTCTGATGTGGGGTGGTGACTCCATGCTGCAGCCTCCCCTCTTCCGGGTACGTTCTCTGCTCTAGCGGAAACACCCGGGGAGGGAGGGGATGTGTGTTGGGCGTGGCTGGCTTCCCTGCGCGCCAGAGGCGTGGTGGTTTGGCTCCTGCTCGGAGGTGTGTTTGAGGGGCTCGGTGCTCGTCTTGTGCCCATGTTTCCTATTTTTGTTTTATTTCCTGCTGTTTCTTCATTAATAGAAATCCATAGCTGGAGAGGCTGTGGTTTAGCGGTTAGAGCTGCCCACTCGAGAGCTGGGGGCCAGTGTTCGAGCCTCATCACCGGCTCAACTTTTAATGTTGGTCTGCGCCTCATGACACAAACCCGGGGCCGGTGCTTTAGAAAGATTGGGCACTGTATTCCGTGTCTGCGTAGCCTTGGTTTCACCCCTGGCCTCTTTAACCTGCCACAAGTTGCTCCCTGTCCCTTGTAAATGGCATTGCATTTGTTTGAAGCAGTGGGTGTCCGATCGTATTGAGGGCTGCCTGTACTTTCCAAGGTGCATTTCCATTTGTCAATACAATTGGGGGTGCCTTGGTGGGGGATTTTCCCAGTCATTTGCGTCAGTTTCTCTGACGTGTACTTCCTGGACAATGAGTCACTGTGGCCTAGTGGTTAAGGTCCCTGACTCTTACTCCACAGTTTATGGGTTCAGCTCCTGGTACGTCCCTGTTTGTGGGTTTCAGTCAATAGTGAATTTCTGAAAAACTGGTGTTTCTTTCTGAGCTACATTATTGTTAATGTTATATGGACGTGATCTGCATGGGCTGGTTCCTGTGGCTGGGGCTTCTGGGCTCCTTCGGGGTCCTTCCGGTTGGGGCCTTTTTGTTAGTTTCTTTTATGTTTGTGTCCCAGGTGGGCTGGCCTACTGTCCTGTTGGGGTTTGGTGTTCCCAGATTGGCTCTTATGGATCTTGAATTGCTTGGTCTGGGGTAATTTTTTGACCGCTAGTTTCTCTATTCTGTTCACATCATGGAGATGTGTGGTTTGGGTGTGAGTGGGCTCCGCTGTCTTGTGGAGGTGGTGGTTGCTGGGTCTTCTGCTGCTCCTTCCCTAGTGCATGGGCAGGATGCCTCTGCTGCATAGATCTGGACTTGGTTTCGGTTGAGACCAGAGGACAGACCTTCACAGTGTTCTGCCACGTGCTTGGGACACTTTAGGGCTCCCTAGGCCCTTGGTGGGCGACAGTCAGTAGACTTTTTCGCCAATCACCGGTTGATGGGGCTTTTAGGCCTCCCATTTCCTATACTCTGTGAGTACTGTGCTAGAGGAGGTGTGGTGGGATGTTGTCAAACAAGCCTTTCCCGGGTTTCTGGTGTTGGGGTTTCCTTTACGGTGGTTTGCTGGGGTATCCTGGCTGTGGTGCTGGTGGATCCCTACTGGCTGATGTGGCATCTCGGAGCCTGGTAGTGTCCGTGGTTGCGGTTCATTCTTATCCTATGGTCATGCAGGATAGGGGACCTTGAAGCGGGCTTTTGCTGCCTCTGGTCTTGCCACGGCATTCGGGTTCAGTCGCTTCATGTGACTTCCAGTTATTTCTGTGCAATCTTGCTAAATGTGAATCCCTCTAATTATTTTTCCGTGTTGCAACTGCAGTTGCGTTTCCTGGTGGATTTGTCCTTCGATTCCCTTAGGACGGTGGCGACAGCGGCTGGGACCTATGTGGCTGCTCGGTGGCAGTTGTGGCTTTTGCCTTGGAAAGTGGTGCTGCTCGGATGGCTATTGTGCTGGAGCTTCCCTTCATGGGCTTTATACTGTTTAGGGATCTGTTGGATTGTAAGCGGGCTTTTGGCGGCGTTTCATTCTACTTTGGCGGCCCAGCCCTTTCGTGGTGTGAAACGGGGCCGGGGTGTCCCTTCCTTCCTCTTGTCCCGGGTTCAACGGGGTGCTTCCACTTTTCTTGTCCCTCCTTGTTAGGGGCTACTGACTGTGTTCTGTGCTACCCCTTTTCCCAGTTCTCAGACACTGCTGGCGCTCTATTGCACTGTGTTCAGGTCTTCGTTTCCGATGGGGCTGTGGTGTGGGTACCTGTGAGTCAGCAGGGTCGGGGGTTTGCTCAATCCTGTTTCTGTTCCGGGGACAGTATGGGGACTACCATCCTCTCCTGGTTATGACGGCTGTACACTTGTGTTTCCCTCATCGGTCTTTCATGATGGCTTCTCTGGTTCTCCGTGACGCCAACTTTCATTTGCCGGTACACGCAGCTTCATGGTGGTTCCTGCGTTTTGGTGTGAGAGTTTTAGGCATTGCCATTTAGATTGTCTGCATCTCCTGGGTGGTTTGCTGACGTTTTAGCTCCCTTGGTGGTTTTGTTGCCTGCTCAGAGGATCCAGGTGTTCCCTTCCTTGAACGGTTGGTTGATTCTTCCTCTTCTTTCCGTCCAGCTCAGGCCTTTTCACTGGGTGTTTGCTGGCTCCTTCATCAGTTTGGGTGGATTCTAAACTTGGAGAATTCCAATCTTTGCACCACATGGGTACTACTGTTCATTGGGGGGGTTTCGGCACCTCGGTGGGTGAGGTATTCCTGTTGGTGCCCCGCGGACTGGCTCTGTTGCGTGAACTGCGGTGGTTGTTGGAGGCTCAGTCTTCCACTGCTCACCAGCGACTCCATGTTCAGGGGCTGTTGTCTGCTGCTGTGGTGTTTGTTCCTTGGGCCCATTGGCGCTTGTTCTCCCTGGTGTGTCTTGCACTGGGGGTTTGGGTTCCAGCATCTCTGGATTGTGTGCTGTTGTTTCCGGGGTGTGTAGCCATTGGCTGCAGGTTGTCCTGGTGGCTGGTGGTTCAGGGCTGTCCTTGTGTGTCCCGGAGAGGTTGGTACTGAGACTGTCTTGGTACTGATGGGAGTTGAATGACCTAGAAGCTATAACTCAATGGTTTGTCTTGTACCTCTGATCACAAAGGCTCACGGGTTTGTATCCTGCCTCTGCTTTCATAGTTTCCCATGGTGGTAATGGTTCATGCGGTGCTTTCATTGAACCAAGGAGCTATAGCTCAATAATAAGTACTGTGCCTCTGTTGGCACTGGCTCACACTGTCATGTGTTTGAATCCCGCCTATGCTTTCTAAGTATCCCATGGTCGGTTCAGTTGGCCTTGACTCTTTTCTGCCTTGGGTCCTCCTGAGGTTCGTGATGGTCCGGTCGGACTGTACGGTGGTGGTGTGTTATGCCGTCCTACTGTGGCATGGTGGTTGGCTTCCCTTGATGGCTCAGCTGTTCTGCGGGGTGGAATCTTCGTTGTGGTCCCTTTGGGCTTCATGTCTGCCAGGGGTTTTGTTCTCTGTGGCAGCTCGCCTGCACTGGGTGTTTTCCTCCCTGTCCAAGATGGGCCTGTCACTGGTCTTTGTTGGTGGTCTAATGGCCTGGTTCGAGGCCTGGTTCGAGGTCCCGTAGTTGGACCTATTTGTGTCTCCAGGGATCGACCTTGGGGTGAGGTTGTTCTCTGGTTCGGTCAGACACTGTCTGGAAGGTGTTGTCCTGTCCTTCTGATGTACGGGGGCCTGCTGTGTGCTTTCGCCTGATTGTGCTGAATCCACGGGTCCTGCTGCAGGTCGGACTGGGTCGGGCCTTGTTTTTCCTGGTGGCTCCGGTTTGGTCTGGATGGCCTTGGTTACCTCTGTTGTTGAGGTTTGCGGGGAGGCCTTGCTGGTGATTCACAGTGGTCCCTTGTTATTTCCCCCTCTGTTCAGGGGTGTCTGGTCCGCTTGCGGGGTGGCTGTCGTGTGGCTGAACCTCATGGCTTTGGGGTGTTCTCCTTCTGTGGCTGTGTTTATTCATCGGTCCGGGCGCCCTTTGACTATCATGTCCTATGCCAGACAGGGGTTTCTTTACTGGATTGCTGTGCGACACGGGATGAGCCTGCACTGGATTCCGGTGCCTGCCTTGGTTTTCTTGGTGGTTGGCTTCGACTTGGGTCAGGCTGTCTCCTCCCTGAGAGCTCTGTGGGCGGCTGTGTGGGCCTTTCGGGGTTCTGACTTTGAGCCTGTGGTCCCCTTGGTGTCCAGGTGGTTGTGGAGTTGTTTCCTCCTGAGACAGGTCTTTCATTCCTTTGCTCCTTGTTGGGTTCTCCTTTGGTTGCTTGGAGGTTCTGGTTTTGCTTGTTTTCTGTCCTGATCCTCTTTGTGGTTTAGGTGTGGCTGCTCTGTTTGGCTGTTATGCGGGCTCTAGAGGTGTGCTACCTTCATGATGTTCCTTTTCGTAGGGTGATTTCCCTTTTTGTATCCTTTGGGCTGGCTGATCTATGGCCTGTCAGTCAGTGGCTGAGTTGGCTGTGGGGGCTGCGTTTGGGCTTGAGGTGTGTTGGCGCCTGGGTCGGTTCTAGGTAGCTCGACTCAGGGGTGGCTGTGTACTGGGCTTGCTTCCGGGGAGCTTCCATGGCCATGTTCTGCATGGATACTGCTTGGTATACTCCTCGCCCTGTTATGTTCCATTATCATTGGGTGTTGAGTGGGACTGTGTCTCCTGGGTTTGGGGACATGGTGCTGTGTTCTGCTCAGCTTGTGTGACTTTCGACTTGTGTTGATTAAGTATGTTTTTGCTACTGGGTGAAGCCACTTCTTGCTTTGGCATCTGCTCATGTAGTTGGGACTGGGACGGAGAGGGCTGACGAGGAGGTAATGTCTGGTTACTTACCGGTAATATTCATTACTCCGAGTCATAGCCCTCCCCGTCCCAGTCCAGGTTCCCATCCCTCCCTCCCTGTCCGGCTTCTTGTGCTTGGTGGTACAGGATGTATGTGGATTGGTGGGTCTCATGATTATATCCTCCAAAAGAAGAGTTTCCCAGATATACCAGAAAGGACTGGGTGATATCAGTAAAACAAAGAAATTCCTTTCTGTGTTGTTCAATCTAGTTTTGACATATCAACCTTCATTAGAAAAAACTTGACTTTCTGACCCCTATATTGACACCATTGGTTATAGATACACAGACAATTTTAAATTGATAATTTCACTCAAGGCTTTTTATTCTTAAAAAAATGTTTTAGTTTGAAAATTGTTGATACACATTTAATGAAACCTAATACATTTGAATTCTCAGATATAGGTTTGTTTTAACAATTTTTGTTTGGAAACATTTCATATTAATACAAATCTGAGTAACCACTCAGTATAGTACAGTAAATACACAAATTACAATAAAAAGTATAAAATTAGGTCCCTGTGTCGACACGATTCAGTGCTTTCTTTCTTATCGTGTAAACACCTTCCTCAAGACTGAACTTTTAAAAACAATACTTCTTCATTCTAAAAAATGAATACATACAGTTAGTATTAATAATCCCTACTGGAGAAAATTATCTATCTAATCATCCAATTTACTAATCTGTGTATCATGAGTGTCTACTAGGATAGTCATATTTCTTACATGTATCGCCTATCTTTGGATTCCTTTCATATACTATGTGTTTAGCCATTATCAGATTATTGACTCTATGCTCACAAAGTGTAAGTCACTTACTTCACACGGTGAGGCTCTTGGTAATGCCGCTTGTTCTTTATGGGTCTCAGTACTTATGAGCCATCGCCTTATCCTTATTGGTCTTCTATCCAGGAATTTTATTTTTCAATTGCCCTTTATTTCCTATGGGGTTAACATTGAATATTATTTACTGATCACCTAAACCTAACTTAGCCTCGGTGACTAGTATGCCGTGGTATGTGTACTTACTTAATTAGCGGGGGTATTTAAACATTCCCTCAGTTTTCTAGGTACCAACACTTCTTGTTGCTCGCAGGTCGTTTTTCTTTGGGGTATATCAATTCTGACCCTTTCTCCGACTGGAACCTGCCTTTATTTTCTTTTGAAAACCTGGGGATGATAGTTAGTGGATTTTAGTATTTTAACCACCATCTATATCAAGTAAAAACACTACTGGTGATGACATCCCTATCCATGAGAGAACTGTTGCCTGCTCCGATGCGCCACGAGGTTAAAACAAGGGATCCTTCGGGCCTCCCACTGCTATTCATTACTACCATTATCGAGAGCCGGACACGGCTTCTCTTACCTGAGAGCGGGATGTTGGCGCGGTCTCTCACTCTCTCGTCTTCTCTCTTCCGTGGAATGAGAGCATGTACCTCTGCACCGGTTTATATACTCCCGCCTCGTACAGCTAATTAGATAATTGGCGTCTATTGATGAAATTAACAGGAGTCAATATCCGCTATGGACCGCCATGATTGTAGTTTTTATTTATAGTTCCTGTACGGCTTAGCGTCTCGCGAGATTACGCGGCCGTGAGTAGATGCGGTCTAGTGTGTCATTCATCTTAGTAGTTTTTATTATGTTCCGACAATAGCATCACATATTGCGGCTATATTAACATCCCGACACTTATGTGAATTAATACGGTGATCCCAATTGTCTCTCCACTTTTATCTATTCCATTAAAACGTCTCCGTGATCACATGCGTACCCTCAATATATTGTGAGTGTTTTGTATGTGCCCAGAAACTCTACATATGTAACCAAGGGTTCTTTATACAAAAGTAACGCGCGCCCCTCTCTCAATCTGTATTTATATCAATGTGCCAAATACGGCTACATTGCGTAATCCTTTTACGCTAGTCCAAATGGGTGTGCCCTGGATCTTAAAACATCGATGTGATGAAAATCGAACAAACGTTCCGATTCTCCTCTGGTTTTTGAGTCTACTTTTAATCGAAACTGTGGAGGTATATTCATCATGGATATGAGAGAGAGTAATGGGCTACGGTGTTCCCTGGCTCGCCTCACAATGTGGAAATGTTTGCACATATATTTGATTCTCTCCCCCATGTTTTTAGAAGGAGTTTAAACATTCTAGCTGATGTCACAAAATGAAAATATGTTATGAATTCAATTATACATTTCTTGATTTTAGTGTCAATATATTTTAACATCTATGCAATATATACATTCATCATGATCACATTTATGTTTCCACAGTCTCATTGAATTCATATACCAATCCTCTGGTCACACTTTATAGAGATAATACGATGAAAAGATACACAGATCTACAAAAAATCTGTCAGCTAATACATTGTTGTTATTGTACATATTTTAACAATATCGATCTGTTCTGACAACTATAGTCCTGCTTTATCTAATCATTCTATCCCACTCCTCCCTGCTGTTCAGTCCCTGATAATAAGATTTAAATTTGTACATGAAAAATTGTTCTCTTTGTTTACGCTTTTTGTCCATGTCCCCTCCTTGCATGGATATTCTTATTTTCTCTAGGATGAACCATTTAAGGCCATCCTCTTTATGGTTTTCAGAAATCCAGTGCTCCACTAGTGGTGCATTCTTTTTATGATTTTTCAGGGCTGACCGATGTTCAGTCAATCGCAGGCGCATTTCACGCCCGGTTTCTCCCACATAGGCTTACTGGCAAGGGCATATTAGTAGATATACCACATTGGCGGTCCTGCAATTCACATGTTCGTTCATCCAGTGGGAGATGCCATTGATCTCCACTCTGTCTGATTTTACAATGTTTTTACAGTGAGTACAGGTACCGCACGGTAAATTGCCTCTAATCGCAGTGCTTCCCTTTATGGTCATCTGGTGGCCTGGTTTAGGCTCTCTGAATGTTTGTACCAAGTAATTACGAATAGTTTTATTCCTTCTGTATGCATAAGTTGGTTTTGTAAAGGGGTAATGCCTGTTTTATTGAGTATCGACCTATTCTTATTGATCAGATTTTTTAATTTGTGACTGAAACTGTTAAAATTGGACACCATTACTATTCCTGGCTTTTGTTTGTCAATCTTGTCTCTATGGTCAAATAAACTTTCCCGATAAAAGTATTTAGCTCGCTTGTAAGCTTCCTTAAGTCTTTTAGGGTATCCCCGTTGTAGTAGTTTATGTTTTAAAATTTCTGCATGGGTCTCAAATGTTTTTCTGTCACTACAATTACGTCTGATTCTTAAGATTTTTAAGGATAATTTCTATGCACTCTAAAATAAATGTGTCCATAGCCGAAAGGTCCCCATCGTCACTGCTTAGGATCTCCTTCGTCATTGTAACTGTGTCATGCTGGGGTATGTTTGTGTAAAGTGATTCTATGTCTAAACATACCAACCACTGACAATTCTTATTAACATCACTCACCTCGATTTTAGAAATCATATGGGTCGTATCCTTAATATACAAAGGTAATCTGGCCACTAAAGGTTGAATAAAATGGTCCACGTATTTGCTCAAAGGTTCTGTTAATGAGTCAATACCTGAAACAATCAGGCGCATGGGTGGGTTCTCCATGTTTTTATGTACCTTTGGTAACCCGTAAAGGGCTGGCAACTTAGGATATTCATTTATTAGAGACCTATATTCTTCGTCACATATAATGTTATCCTCTTTGGCGAAGTTAACCAAATCCCTAACTTTCTTTTTTAGCTTCTCCCAATCTGCGGCACAGGATTTTTTATAGTGTAATTTATTGTCCAAAAGTGCCTGCATTCGCCTGTCATAATCATCAGTCTTAAGAACCACTATGCTTCCCCCCTTATCCCCTGGTTTTATTGTTATTTCTTCACAACTGGACAAGTTTTTTTAGTGCTTCCCTCTCATTTTTAGACAAGTTCTTCTGTGTCCATACTTTAGTATCTAACAATTTTTCCAAACCACTGGTGACTACTTTTTCAAATGTATCAATTTCCTGTCCAACCATGCCATTATTAGGTGTCCAGGTGGACGGGGGTTTAAGCCCAGATTTGTTAGTAGTTGGTCTCATTTCTTTGTCTTCAAAAAATCTTTTAATCCTAATCTTCCTGAACAGATCCCTTACATCTTTGTCTATGGAAAACCTACAGCCCTGTGTGCTAGGGGCAAATCCTAAACCTTTCTCCAGCACCTTAATTTCGTTCTCTGTTAGTGTTTTGTCAGAAAGATTGATGATGGGGGCTTTAAAGTCCCTCACCTCTATTCCCAGTCTTTGTGGCTGCGTGTTCTCATGTATGGTCTCCTCATAATTCCTTCCTTCTGAAGGTTGCCAGGACAGCCCCTCCCCCGCGTCCGGAAGCCTCTGCGTTGCCGTCTTTGTTGTTGTCATAAAAAAACTGGATAATCTCTGCTGTTCCCGGCTGTTTCTTCCCTGGATTCATTTCTATTTCTACTATGTGAGGTCCTTTCCCCTTCTGAGTCTGTGCTATTGTAGGAAGTGTCGGAAAATGTAACATTCTTTTTGTAATATCTATTCCTAGTCTGTTGATAGTTCCTACCATTATATTCTGATGTTGTTGGCTGTTCATAGTAATCTTTTTGTAAATAGGGGTAAACTAATTCTGTTTTGAAGTTAGCTATATCCTTTCTTAGTTTGTTGGATTTTTTGTTGATCATGTAATCCTGGTACCCACTTATATCCTCTTTAATCTCCTCTAATTTTTTCTTCGCGTCATCTAGGGCAATGCTTTCATTAAGCTGTTTTTCGAGAGTCTCAATTTCCTCTCTTTCAATTTCCTCTCTTTCAATTATTATGATTTCCTGGGCTGTTTCTATTATGAGTAACATCCAATCGCGACAGCAACGGTTCGCGATTAATGTCCAGTTTTCTTTAAATTTCTCATTCTCAACAAATAAACCTGGCTCGTTCCTGATCTGCAGCCCCTTAGGGATAATACCCTTCTTACAATATTGGATGATGAATTCCGCATGTAATTCCGTTCTAATCATTTTTTTCTTTAGATTCCATAATTTGCTCCAGCTATCATCATCACTTTTAGATAGAGTCATGGAATTAATTGTTTTTCGAAGTACCACCTATGATCTTTTTAAATTGGTCTTCAGAAAATCCAAAGGTACGTAATGTATCCATAGTGAAACCCTAAACTAACTTTCCAGCTACAAGAGCTGTAAATAACCTCCATTGCATAGATGTTAAAATATATTGACACTAAAATCAAGAAATGTATAATTGAATTCATAACATATTTTTATTTTGTGACATCAGCTAGAATGTTTAAACTCCTTCTAAAAACATGGGGAAGATAATCAAATATATGTGTAAACATTTCCACATTGTGAGGCGAGCCAGGGAACACCGTAGCCCATTACTCTCTCTCATATCCATGACGAATATACCTCCATAGTTTCGATTAAAAGTAGACTCAAAAACCAGAGGATCATCGGAACGTTTGTCCGATTTTCATCATATCGATGTTTTAAGATCCAGGGCACACCCATTTGGACTAACGTAAAAAGATTACGCAATGTAGCCGTATTTGGCACATTGATATAAATACAGATTGAGAGAGGGGCCTGTGTTACTTTTGCATAAAGAACCCTTGGTTACATATGTAGAGTTTCTGGGCACATACAAAACACTCACAATATATTGAGGGTACGCATGTGATCACGGAGACGTTTTAATAGAATAGATAAAAGTGGAGAGGCAATTGGGATCACCGTATTAATTCGCATAAGTGTTGGGATGTTAATATAGCCGCAATATGTGATGCTACTGTCGGAATATAATAAAAACTACTAAGATGAAGGACACACTAGACCGCATCTACTCACGGCAGCGTAATCTCGCGAGAAGCTAAGCCGTACAGGAACTACAAATAAAAACTACAATCATGGCGGTCCATAGCGGATATTGACTCCCGTTAATTTCATCAATAGACGTCAATTATCTAATTAGCTGTACGAGGCAGGAGTATATAAACCGGTGCAGAGGTACATGCTCTCATTCCACGGAAGAGAGAAGACGAGAGAGTGAGAGACCGTGCCAACATCCCGCCCTCATGTAAGAGAAGCCGTGACCGGCTCTCGATAATGGTGGTAATGCATAGGGGTGGAAGGCCCGAAGGATCCCTTGTTTTAACCTCGGGCGCATGGGAGCAGGCAATAGTTCTCCCGTGGATAGGGATGTCATCACCAGTAGTGTTTTTACTTGGTATAGATGGTGGTTAAAATACTAAAAGCCACTACCTATCATCCCCAGGTTTTCAAAAGAAAATAAAGGCAGGTTCCAGTCGAAGAAAGGGTCAGAATTGATATACCCCAAAGAAAAACGACCCGCGAGCAACAAGAAGTGTTAGTACCTAGAAAACTGAGGGAATTTTTAAATACCCCCGCTAATTTAGTAAGTACACATACCACGGCATACTAGTCACCGAGGCTAAGCGAGGTTTAGGTTATCAGTAAATAATATTCATTGTTAACTCCATAGGAATTAAAGGGCGATTGAAAAATAGAATTCCTGAATAGAAGACCAATAAGGATAAGGCGATGGCTCATAAGTACTGAGACCAATAAAGAATAAGCGGCATTACCAAGAGCCTCA
Organism: Lissotriton helveticus; assembly: GCF_964261635.1. Taxonomy (NCBI): domain Eukaryota; kingdom Metazoa; phylum Chordata; class Amphibia; order Caudata; family Salamandridae; genus Lissotriton; species Lissotriton helveticus. The sequence continues at coordinate 1,828,207,306 of NC_136068.1, read as the reverse complement.
CCGTGTGAAGTAAGTGACTTACACTTTGTGAGCATAGAGTCAATAATCTGATAATGGCTAAACACATAGATTAATACTCATACTATATTCTCAACAGTAGAGGATTGACGTGCAGAATTTATGAAAAGAGTCTCACGAGGAGGATCAAGAAAATAATTGAAAGGTCCTCCAGTATATGAAAGGAATCCAAAGATAGGCGATTCATGTAAGAAATATGACTATCCTAGTAGACACTCATGATACACAGATTAGTAAATTGGATGATTAGATAGATCATTTTCTCCAGTAGGGATTATTAATACTAATTGTATGTATTCATTTTTTAGAATGAAGAAGTATTGTTTTTAAAAGTTCAGTCCTGAGGAAGGTGTTTACACCATAAGAAAGAAAGCACCGAAACGCGTCGACACATGGACCTAATTTTATACTTTTATTGTAATTTGTGTATTTACTGTTTACTGTACTATACTGAGTGGTTACTCAGAGATTTGTATTATTATGAAATGTTTCCAAACAAAAATTGTTTAAACAAACCTATATCTGAGTATTCAAATGTATTAGGTTTTATTAAATGTGTATCAACAATTTTTAAACTAAAACATTTTTTTAAGAATAAAAAGACTTGAGTGAAATTATGAATTTAAAATTGTCTGTGTATCTATAACCAATGGTATCAATATAGGGGTCAGAAAGTCAAGTTTTTTCTAATGAAGGTTGATATGTCAAAACTAGATTGAACAACACAGAAAGGAATTTCTCATGATTATATGCCTCAGGGTGTGGGTGTGGCCTGGAGGGAAGGTATGGGATTTTAGTTGCTTGGGAGTTTCTGGTGGGAGGAGTTATGCTCATGTAGTTGAGACTGGGACAGGGAGGGCTATTATCTGAAAATGAAGGGCCATAACACTTGCTGTGAATTCCAGACAGCGAGCGAAGCAAGGGGGTCTGACTTTTTAAAAGGGTGTCCCTTGGCGCACGCATCTGAGGATATTATGAACAAAATGGGGCCAGGCATTGAATTTAAAGCTCAATTTACACACACCTTTTCTCAAAAGAGTCTGGGTGGCCACATGTCTCAAAAAACGTTCTTCCCTCGTGCCAGGGACAGTAATTTATCATGGGTACCTCTCCATAATCCACTGATGCCCACTAATGCCATCAAAAGTGGGTGATCCATATATCAAAAATCCACTCTAGTATGTTGGGGCTCAGATGTTGTCATGGTTGTCTGCCCCTCCCCTTTTATGCAATGGCTGCCCTCCCAAATTCCAAGAATTACATCCAGCATACCTGCTCCAGCGTTTTGTCATGGGTGTCCCATATGCAGAGAATTACCTCTGGTGTACCAGTGCAAGCATTTGACAAATGTGCTCCTTATACCAAGAATTAACTCCTATATGCCATTCTCAGCAATCACTGTCACTTATGCCAAGATATATTTCCATTCTTCCAGCATCAGCATTCTGGCACAGATGTCCCTTATGCCAAGAATAGCCTCTGGGGTTTTAATGTAAGTCTTTTGGCATGGGTGTTGTTATGCCAAGAATTACCCCCAACATGCCACTGCCAGCATAGTACCATTTGTACCACATATGAGAAGAACAACCTTCAGAATGTAGGGCCAGTGGCAGACTCACAACAATAACAAAGTCACAAATGCACTCTCACTCACTATTGGTCAGTTACATTCACTCATTCACACTTATTCTCATTAACTCATTCACACTCACGTGCACATCCTTTCTCATCCATTCTCACTTACTCAGACTCCCTCACATATATTCATGTAAAATTACTCTCACTTCCTCTTTCATTCACACTCACTTGCACTCATTCACACTTTGATTCCTATGACAGGTGTGGTGCAGTGGCCAGGGCAGCTCACTTTGGAGCACAGGGTTCACAGCTCGATCCCCGGCTACAGCAGCAGCTCACCTCAACTCCATGTGACTCTGGGCCATAGCTCACTTAATTTCCACAATGGCCCCCAGCACCTTGAGACCCGTAAGGGTGAGTAGTTCGCACTTTACAAATACGGATTTACATTCTCACTCTCTTATTCTCATTTGTTTCACTCACTGACTTATTTGCAGTTACACTCATTATCACTCACCTTCACTTATTCTCACTCACTTCCATTTATTCATACACATAACGAACACACACTCTCACACAAACACAAACACCTCCTCACTCTCGCATATGCATGCACATGTGACAGATTTTCTTTATCACTATCCTCAGCTGCAAGTGCTGAATGTACCACTCAAGCCAGAAACACATCACTCCCAGCTGAAGCACTAATGCAAGAAACTAAATGTTGAAATCTCGTACTGTGATGTGCAGGCTTGCGTTTATAGTTTCTTTTTTTCCACTTCACCCTCTCCAAACTTGTAACAGGGTGGGCTAGGGTCTGTGACAATCTTGACCCAACACATGCAGAGATGAGTTGGGCTAGTGTGAGATGGAAAGATGGAGAGATGGAAAGATGGCTGAGTAATGGCCCTGGGCACCAAAGGGCTTGAGCCTAAATCTACTGGGGCTACCTGTATGGGTGATGCTACAGTGTGTCACAACTGGAGTGACAAGGAGACATTTCCAAGCCGTGAAGCCATGGCTAGGACCTCCCCTCCCTCAGAAAATCTGTACCAGCCATCAAAAAGATTTTCTGCCTCTCGTAGGCTGCCACTCGACCCAACGGTTGGCACTTCTTTTGTTGTACCAGTAATGAATAATCATCTGTTAGTTACTATTAATATAAAATAAATGGGTCAGGAAACAAGGAGAGTGAAGCTTGGACACCAATAATGGGGAGCTTACCCTTATTCAATGTGATAGAAGTGCACATTATTCAGTCTAAACATGAACTCTGGAAGAGGCTAGAGACAGCTCATTGAGAACTCTAAAGCTTGTAAATGTCTCCAAAAGAGCTCTGACATTCTTAAAATCATCACATAATTAGAGGACACCCTAAAACACACTTCTTGGACTACTGTCACAACAGAAAGACAAGGTCTACAAGGACTCCATCAAATGCACAACATCCACAGAGAATGCCAAACCAATTTCAAGCTGCAAATCTCACAAAACTTCACCCTGAATGGAAATCTCTGCTCCCAACCAATTTGATCACAAGCAACCTTTACCAACTTCATCATTAACTTTGTTGCTCTGCTCACTATCGACTCCAGAGCCGACATTCTCTTCGGTGACTTCAACTTTCACCTGGAAGACCGAAACAACCCCTGCATAGCTACCAAGGTTTCAGATTGCTTATGTGTGACATTTTCATAATTTCAATGTTATTATGAGTGACATTTAATAACTATGAGTGACTTTTAACTGTTGGAAGATGCACCAGGAAAGAAGTCACAAATATTCAAGGGAGTCCATTATATTTCTTTTATTCTTCTTTGTGAAAAAACAATTTAGACATCAGCCAACGCGTTTCGCTCCTTTCAAAGGAACTTCATCAGGGCAATATAAACTGGGTGAGAATCCATAGTATGTTCCAAATATCATTCCAATTTCTCTCAAGGAGAAGCCCCACAATAAGGGTTCAAGTCTATCCAATCCAGCCACGTAAGTCTGGAGAATATCCTTCCTGAAAGCGGCATGAACGCCCGGCGCTAGTGTGTTCAACGACTATGAGTGACACCTTCTCATGAGCAAAATTAAGCAATGAAGTCAGGCAAATATATATATATATATATATATTACCTACTGGCAGTCGCCAGTAGGTTGTTATAGTTAGGATTGATTTCTATAGGGAAATAGCAACATTCTATTGGGAATAACTTTGGCGCCGGTTGAGGAATCAGCCTGAATTTTTCAGCAACTTTGCCTCACGGCTCTTCGCTCCTTCCCTGAAAGTTTGGGGGGGATCCGTCAAGCGGGGGCCGAGATAAAAGGGGGGTCCCAAAACGTGTTTTCCCCATTTTAATTTCCATAGGGCGGTCTGTCGCACTTTTAGTTCGAACGGCTGAATGGATTTTCACCAAACTTGGCAAAATTGTAGGGACTGGTAGCCCGATGTGCCTTTGCTATGTCTCAATATATGTGCTCCAGAGGATTTTGAGTAATTTAGGTTCAAAAAAATTTATATATCTGTAAGCGCGCCCCGGTACGCGTACCGGGGCGCGCTCCGGGCGCGCCATGCGACTTGCGCACGGAAAGCTGATTGGCTCTTGGGTGTCTGTAAACATTCGAAACAGTCCGCAGCGGCCGCCATCTTGTGACTCGGTAGGATCGAGACACAAGAGGTGGCAAAAAACAAAGGGGGAAATGACCAAAAGGGGGCAGGGTACACCCCCCCTGACCTCCTAGTTTAGATGTGGGGGCCATAAAAGGGTCCCTCGGGTAAAACATTTTTTTTATTTTTTTTCGATTTTCGCGATGGGAGCGCCCGGTACGCGCACTGGGGAGCGTACCAGGGAGCGTACTTTGGTGAAAAATAGTGAAAATAGTAGTGTAAAATAATCATTTTGAGTGATTAGAGGTAGGGTAGCTCTGAAAAGAGCTTTTGGGTTCTGTGGCTGATTTAGGTACCTACAAGTACGTCCCACACACACCCAGATGCACACAACCCCACACCCACACACTTCCCACACACACCTCACACAAGCACACCTCCACCCACACCCCCACCCCCACACCGACACCTTACACATCCACACCCACACCCACACATCCCACACACCCACACTCACACACACACCTCACCCCCCCAACACACACACGCACAAACAGATACCTCACAGACACACCCCACACATCCCACACACACACCTCCCCCCCTCCCAAACACACACATACACCTCACAGACACACCCACACATCGCACACATACACACATATCCTACACACATACCCCCCACACCCACACACCCCCACACACACCTCACACACTCACATTTCCACCTACACTCAAACACCCCACACACCGACACCCGCACACACACCTTACACACCCACACCCCCACCCACACCCACATACACCTACATACACCTATACACCTCACCCCCCCAGACACATACACACACACCTCACAGACATACCCCACCATCCCCCACACACACCTCCCCTCCCACAAATTGGGAAACTCAGTGAAACAGTAAAATGATAATTTAAAGTGCTTAGAGGTAGGGTAGCTCTGAATAGAGTTGTTGTGTTGTGTGGGTGATTTAAGTACCAACATGTAGGTACCAATGTAGAGTTTTAAATTCAATGTACACCGTCTCCTCTGTAGATAATTTGCATGTTGTTACAGAAGTTATTGTGGTATATGGAATCCATACCATAGTCTGTCAGGAAAACAGAAACAAATCCTTTAAGTACTCCCTGAGAAGGCCTAAGGGATCATTGGTAGTCTACCCTGCTCCCTTATGATGTTTTAAAATTGCACAGTATATTGTAAGTTTCACTTTATACTATAATATAAACATAATTATTTTGGTAGTACTTCATGAATTAGATAAAAAAATGAATAATGTCTCAAACAATTTTTAACTATTAAATAAAAATGTATTGGTCAGAATTTTCATAGTTCAATAAAACTTCCAGCATTACATCATCTGGAATCTCCTCAAACATGCATGTTTCTATGTCTTGTAGACATTCAATAAATTGTTCATCCAAAGACTGATCCATAAAATCTTCATCCAAAAAATCTTCATTTAGAAACTCCTCAGATGTAATCTTGAAGGAAATATTGATATTTTCTTGCTTCCCTTCCATTTTTTGCTGTAAATTGCATAAAAAATAACTATATCAGTAGATTTAGGGCAGTGTTGTGTTTAAGTTCAGACAGGTAGTTCTGTTTTTTTAACAGTTAAGTTAACTTTGGGTAGTGTATGATAACAGGCAGGAAGTAGAAATATAAAAAAGTGCCTCTGAAGAAGCGTAAGTAAATTCATAATTATAGCAGAGAAGACAAAGTCAATCAATAAATATAACAGAGGAGCCTATCTCTATGTATAACTATAGCAGAGGGACAGTAAATAATTATGAGAAAACGTTTTTAGAAATTAACTTAAAGTGCCCCTTACAAATTATCAACTTACTTTAGAGAGAGGTGGAGAAGAAAAAATGCGAAAATCCTTTCAAGATGTACCTCAGGTAGTTGTAGTCAAAATGGCCGTGTTTCCCTCTCATTTTTCATTTAAATTCATGTACATAACCAATCAAATTACAGGAAAAAAAGTAGAAAGTGAAAGTAACATTTTAATTGGTTGTAAATCTTAACACTTCAGATGTGTTTTTGACATGTAATTTACCTCCGGATATTTAGACAGTGCTACAGCTCAAATGGCTCAATGGAATTCCACCAAATTTGGGAAAATGGTAGGGACTGGTATGTAGTATGGCTTATTCTATATTTGGTGAAAGTGTCTCCAGTGGTTTTTATGTAAATGAACTTTTAAAATTTTTGGGAGCGCTTCTCGGTGCGCGCCCTGGTACGCGTACCGGTAAGCGCAACGGGAGTCCTCCATTTTGTGTTTAGGTAGATTTGAGTCAGAAAATGGCGGACAAACAACATTGGGAATGGGTATAAGGGGGCATGGTAGGCACTCCCTGACCCCTCAGGTTTTCTGAGGGGGCTTAGGAGGACCATATAGGTGGAAAAAAATGTTTTAATTTTCGCGGGGGGCGCCCGGTACGCGCACCGGGGAGCGCACCGGGGAGCGTACCGGGGAGCGTACTTTGGTGAAAAATAGTGAAAAAAGTTAGAAAAAGATAATCATTTGGAGTGATCAGAGGTAGGGTAGCCCTGAAAAGAGCTTTTGGGTTCTGTGGCAGATTTAGGTACCTACAAGTAAATTCAGGAGGAATATTCTATTCCCTTCATCTGAGAAGTGCACACCATCTTCTCTGTAAATATCTTGCATGTTGTAACGCAAGTTGTTGTTGTATATTGAACCCATTCCATAGTCTCTCATGTAAGCAGAAACAGATTTATTCACATGTTTCCGTGCTTTCTCAAATTGTGGACAAAATTGGTTGGACCACTTCCATTTCTGTCTTTGGCATATATTGGAATATACCAAGGCAGTTTGAGGAAAAAATGCCATCAATTGTTCAAAGGTGTCCTTTAAAAGCATTTCCAGACCTACCCCAGTCAAAGTGCCCAAGTCATTTCCTCCACAGTGCACAATTAAAAGGTCAGGGTGTGGCAAATGCAAAAAGGTTTTCACCAATGGTATCAATTGGTGACATTTCAATCCTCTCTGGGCAATCCATTTAATCTTCACATTTGGTAAGTCAAGGTTGTGAAAATTGCTGTTAGCTGCATACCTTTGAGCCCAGTGGATATAGCTATGTCCAATAATCCAGACAGAATACGTGGTGAGAGGAGGTTCTGGTGCAGTCAGATGAAGTGTAAAAAAGAAATAGCAGTTGGAACAGTAGGAGTTTGCACAAAAAAAATGTAGACTTTCAGTGCTCTTGAATCAGAAGCAATGATTGGTAGAATGAGATAGTTGAAAACTGAAAGTTAGGGTGCATGGTTGTGTTCTGTGTAAGAAGTAATTTGAATGGTTAAAAAAAAGTCATTTAAAGAAACCTTGCACCAGAAAAGCTGGTGTATTCGCAGGTCAAACATCCTTGCTGAGGTGATTTGCAACATTGTAGAATAAACTTTTAACCCTGGGAGCTCAGTGAGGAGGGAGTTGCTATGGTAACAGGTAGAAAGGGCTGAGGGGGGGAAGGGTGTTGGTTTGAAAATACAGAGGGAAGAGTTTTGATTGGTTACCATGAGCAATATGTGTGTAGAATTAGAGATTTTCTGTGCCTTTATGGTTTGCAGTGCCTGGAGAACATACCTTTTGCTCTGCTAAAGAAATATTGGTGTGTGTATCTGACACTGTTCTGAATCTCCTAAAATATTTGTAAAGGTGAATTATGATTCATTTAATATACATAGAGACTTGTATACTCTATGGAGAAGATTTGGAAGCAAATTGTGTTTTTTTTATGTTGCTTTGTGTCATGCTTTTTGATAATGCTTGGTAGAAAGTTTTTACTGCATAGAGGAATTGTATTTTGTAAAATTGTGAAGTTTTAGTAGTGACATGGAATGCTTCTACATAGGACCTGTACTGTGTTTTTTAAATGTGATGTCAAAAATGATTTTGGGAAAAATGAATGGCTTTTACATTTTTTAAAAGGAATAAAGAATGTGTGCATGTTTAAAGAAATAAATGTGACTCTTTACAATGATGTTACCTGTGTTAACTCAGTGTAGGAAGCATATTGAGTTTGTTTGCATAGAGGAATTGTATTTTGTAAAATTGTGAAGCTCCATGTGAAAACGTTTGCCTCAGTCTTATCCCTGCTGTGAGGCAGATGCTTGTACATAGGATCTGTGCTGTGTTTCCTAAATGTGTTTTATCTTTATATATATATATATATATATATTTATATATAATATAATGTGGCGCAGAGGTTTAAAAAGTGACGCATCTAACTACATGCGTCACTTTTTAAATATGGTGCAAAAAGGTACAGGTTTGGGCTTTCCTGGGGAGCGTAGGCGGTGAGGCTTGTGTCTAAGAGTGCAGTGGACTAGGCTTCATGAAGCCTATCCCCGACTGCACTCTTAGACACAGGTGTCAATTTGACTCTTTACAATGATGTTACCTGTGTTAACTCAGTGTAGGAAGCATATTGAGTTTGTTTGCATAGAGGAATTGTATTTTGTAAAATTGTGAAGCTCCGTGTGAAAGCTTTTGCCTCAGTCTTATCCCTGCAGTGAGGCAGATGTTTGTACATAGGATCTGTGCTATTTTGGGGAAAATGAATGGTTTTTACATTTTTGAGTATAATGTGGCGCAGAGGTTTAAAAAGTGTCGCATCTAACTACATGCGTCACTTTTAAATATGGTGCAAAAAGGTACATGTTTGGGCTTTCCTGGGGAGCGTAGGTGGTGAGGCTTGTATCTAAGAGTGCAGTGGACTAGGCTTCATGAAGCCTATCCCCAACTGCACTCTTAGACACAGGTGTCAATTTGACTCTTTACAATGATGTTACCTGTGTTAACTCAGTGTAAGAAGCATATTGAGTTTGTTTGCATAGAGGACTTGTATTTTGTAAAATTGTGAAGCTCCATGTGAAAGCGTTTGCCTCAGTATTATCCCTGTTGTGAGGCAGATGCTTGTACATAGGATCTGTGCTATTTTGGGGAAAATTAATGGTTTTTACATTTTTGAGTATAATGTGGCGCAGAGGTTTAAAAAGTGACGCATCTAAATACATGCGTCACTTTTTAAATATGGTGCAAAAAGGTACATGTTTGGGCTTTCCTGGGGAGCGTAGGTGGTGAGGCTTGTGTCTAAGAGTGCAGTGGACTAGGCTTCATGAAGCCTATCCCCGACGGCACTCTTAGACACAGGTGTCAATTTGACTCTTTACAATGATGTTACCTGTGTTACCTCAGTGTAGGAAGCATATTGAGTTTGTTTGCATAGAGGAATTGTATTTTGTAAAATTGTGAAGCTCCATGTGAAAGCTTTTGCCTCAGTCTTATCCCTGCTGTGAGGCAGATGTTTGTACATAGGATCTGTGCTATTTTGGGGGAAATGAATGGTTTTTACATTTTTGAGTATAATGTGGTGCAGAGGTTTAAAAAGTGACGCATCTAACTTCATGCGTCACTTTTTAAATATGGTGCAAAAAGGTACATGTTTGGGCTTTCCTGTGGAGCGTAGGTGGTGAGGCTTGTATCTAAGAGTGCAGTGGACTAGGCTTCATGAAGCCTATCCCCGTCTGCATTCTTAGACACAGGTGTCAATTTGACTCTTTACAATGATGTTACCTGTGTTAACTCAGTGTAGGAAGCATATTGAGTTTGTTTGCATAGAGGAATTGTATTTTGTAAAATTGTGAAGCTCCATGTGAAAGCGTTTGCCTCAGTATTATCCCTGTTGTGAGGCAGATGCTTGCACATAGGATCTGTGTTATTTTGGGGAAAATGAATGGTTTTTACATTTTTGAGTATAATGTGGCGCAGAGGTTTAAAAAGTGACGCATCTAACTACATGCGTCACTTTTTAAATATGGTGCAAAAAGGTACATGTTTGGGCTTTCTTGGGGAGCGTAGGTGGTGAGGTTTGTATCTAAGAGTGCAGTGGACTAGGCTTCATGAAGCCTATCTCCGTCTGCATTCTTAGACACAGGTGTCAATTTGACTCTTTACAATGATGTTACCTGTGTTAACTCAGTGTAGGAAGCATATTAAGTTTGTTTGCATAGAGGAATTGTATTTTGTAAAATTGTGAAGCTCCATGTGAAAGCGTTTGCCTCAGTCTTAACCCTGTTGTGAGGCAGGTGCAAGATTTTGATGTAACAGTGTCCTAAAAGTGACGCAGTGAAATCTCATAGATTTTACTGCGTCAATATGACGAGGCTTTTTGTGGAGAAATGACCCCTCTCTGTACATTACACTTGACAGAGGTATAATGTGGTGTAGAGATTTAAAAAATGTTGCATCTAACTACATGCGTCACTTTTTAAATATGGTGCAACAAGGCACATGTTTAATGCTGCCAATGCGTCACAAAAAGTGACGCATCAGTAGCGCAAAAGTAACGCATGGCTTTATAAATGAGGAACAATTACGTCATCTGTGTTACCTGAGATTAGGAAATAGATTGTGCATATGAGGTGAGACATGTCCAGAGGGACAGAGGAGGTGAGGTTTTCGAGCAGTAGCGGCACGCCCCCCCCCCCCAGCGCCTTGAGACCCTACGGGTAGTTAGCGCGCTATATAAGTGTCACTGATTGATCAAGAATGTAGTGGGAGAGAGGCCTTTCTCGGGAAGCATAGGTGGTGAAGCCAGTGTATAAGAGTGCAGTGGACTTAGACACAGGTCTCATCTTCTTTGTACTTGTGGACAGAGCTGTCTTCCACTATACTCTTCAATACAGGCCTCACCTTTTGTGCACCCCTGGAGAATCCTCACCTGATCTGTAACCCAGAATAGATCGTTTGCTTTTTGTCATTGCTTTGTTGTTTGGTAATAGTGGTCTATAATGTGCTATTTCTTTCTTTAACACAGATTGAAATCAAGATTTGAAGAGTAAGCAAACATGCCCACAAGGGAAAGGAAAAGAAAAGAATGTAACCGCCAAAAATCAAAAACAGCAATGGAATTACAGCACTCTTCCACAACAAATACTTCAAAAAACAGGAACCAAGCTCCTGGTAAGACAACTAAGTCTTTTATACAAAACATATGTACTTTAAAAAAAAATGATGGACAGCATGTAGAAAAAGAGAATGAGAGAGTAAATTTGAAAAGGAAGGAGAGAACCTCAAAGAATCCTACAACTGGAGCAGGAGAGAATAATATGTATAGGAATAGAAGGCAGAATCAGTTTAGAGACATTCGTAAACGAATGTTTCGCAATAGGGTGGTAAACAGAGAGCTGCTTTTTATAAGAAAAAGAAAAGTGTAGAGAAGATTGTTGATCAGGCTTTTGAAGTTAAGAAAAAATTATTTATTTTAATAGTCAATAGAATTAGGACACTTAACAAGACAATTGGTGTTTTCAAATCAAACAGTAGATGGAAAAGACTAATTAATCGGACTAATTTTTGTAAAGTTTTTTCGGGAGAATGGATGCACAGTTCAAGTTGTGAGCCATTTTTTAATGAGGAGAGTTACTTCCAGGATAATGATTTAGTGCATGCAGTTGACACCTGTGGTCGAGCGTATAAAGTGAAAGACGGTTGTCTGATTGAAAAAGAGAAACTTGTGCCTAGAGAACCAGAAGAGGTGTTAACTGATGAAGTTTTAGGGAGACGTACTAAGGGTCCAGTGTACACTTGGAAGTGTAGTAGTAGTAGGAATCAATTGATTTGTTTTGTAATTTCTTTCGTACATATAGTAAGAAAAGTCTAAAGCAGAAAGTGAAGTTGTTGCAAGACTTAGATCCTTGCAGAGTGAGAGAAAACACAGGTTTGCAAGGGCATTCACTGGCTTGTCTTTCTAGAAAAGTCTGTCAGAGTGTTTTTCATCATTTTAGGATGTTAGCAGTGCATCATACCAAAATGAGGAAATTAGTGAGAATGTTGTATTATGCAAAAAGTCCAGCACTTAAGCTTAAACAATTAAAAAGTGCTCTTTTGCATGGAACTGAATTAGATGTGAAGAAGATTTGTGAAGAAATTGAGATTTGTTATTTTGGTGAAAAAGAGGACAGTGTAGAAATTGACACATCAAATCAAGGTAATGTGGAAGACAATGTACAGATTTCAAATACAGAAAAGTTTGAGCAGGAAATTACCAGGTTTAAGGTGAAATCAAGTGAAAGGCCGAATTTTACTTGTGTGTGTTGTCGACGAAGTCATTATAAGCATCAAACTAGATTAGTTGATTTATATGTAAAAAGTGAAAAGATGAATAATTATGAGTGGAAAGATTTTGCAACTTATCTGTGGGTGGAGAATTGTTTTGATTTGAATTCTGATCAGCGTATTTGTAAATATTGTTATGATAAATTAAATCAAAACAGAATGCCTGCTAGAGCTGTTCATAATAATCTGGAGTTGGTAGACATTCCCCGTGAATTGATGGATTTAAATACATATGAGTCTATTTTGATTCAATGTGTCCATCCTTTTCAGGCAATTGTTCGCATGGAGCCTAAAATAGGGAAATTGCCTCCTACAGATTTGCAGAGAGGATTAAAGGGAAGAGTTGTTTATTTGCCCCTAGATTTAAAAAAAAATATTGATACAATTGGTATAGAAAAAGTAGAAGAGGAACCTTTAGTTATTCTAGTTAATGGGGTTCCGACAAAGAGTAAAAAAATCTGGCAAGATTTAGTGGATGTTAGGAAAGTCAAAAAGGCAACGTTGTATTTAGTCAAAAACAATGAGTATTACAAAGATGTATGTGTTGCAGCAGAGGAAACAGCTGCAGATGAAGACAGTGATTGTTCAGGCGGCCAAATTGAAAAAGTTGATGTGTCTAGAAGTGAAGTGTGGTATATAAATAAATAATACCGGATCTATTTTTGTCTGGGCATAGCAATAACAGATAGCTCAATAAATAAGAGTCAAGATTCGAGGTAGTAGGAGTTTGCAGGTTTAATACAGCATAAAGGACAGGAACAGGACAACCTGCACGGGAACAGGATGGCAGCGCTGCCGGGGGCAGGATCAGAATCGGCGCGCTCTGGGAAAAGGGATCGGCGTAACATTTAATAACAGTACACAAGCATATATATGAAAACAGTTGCATTACAGTGAATACAATAGGCGGAGCAGTGGGTGTGGTCAATAGCAGTCGCGAAAGATAAGGGTGAAAGTAGGTGTAACAGAGGCGTATACATAGACATGTGATGTAAACGTAACAGAATATGTCATAAATGGGGTGGAGACATGGAGGGGGCTACCTAAGGAGCCGGGACCTCTAGCCTAATGGTGCGCGCAAACTGGCAATGACGTGTTACTAGGAGAAGCTGGGGGCTACGAACTCTGGGCTAGGAGCAGAGACTGAAGTCTGGAAAGTCAGGGCGACATGTACCTAAGCAGTATCTAGTATCTGATGTTTAGAGAACATGTTGATAGAATCCAAAAGTTATCGGGGTAAAGGCTAACAGACTCTAAGACTGGAGCATGCATTATTCTACATGTAGTGCGTGATGAGGAATATTAAATGACCATTAATACAATATTTTCTCTTACATGGAGACGTAAAGGCTAGACAATGACGGAAACTATTGATGCAGTTCAGTAGCTTAGGAATGCAGAGAAGGAGGGCTGGACTGATAACTAGAATCATAACATACTCTTGGCAGACTCAGAGGCAGAGCCAGGCTGGGCCGGGCACCGCAAGGCAGGAAGCAAGCGAAGGGTCAGGAACACAGGTGGGGGCTGTATCGCTCCTCAGCGAGGGCCCAGGAGACAGGAGCTGAAATCTGGTGTCCGGGCCCTATTGAGGCCTAGAAACGGGGACTTTACAATGAAATAACGTGCACACTGAGAAACGTGGCAACGTAACTTTACATAGGCCTGATATTCGTAGTATTCACAAGAACTGGAATTGGCATACTAGAGATGGACACAACTGTAATTGCGTCTTTAATCGGACATGGGGAATACATATGCACATTAATCATGCACACATAACATATGATGGAGGACGCGTAGGGACACAGAACATGGCAGAATTTACTTTTCCACATTCCCTCCTTGTCACTACGTTTCCATCAGGAAACATCAATATTCATGATACCATCTATCATTTCATACAGTATCATTTGCTCGTCTCGAATTTTCTTGGAACGGGATTTAGAACGGGACTTGGGACTAGGAATACAAGAGGTAGCACAAATGCCGCAAATCGCAGGGCCACATTGTATACAGAGGCAGCAACTGAATATGATCGCTACTGCAATACCCAGAAATGACAATACTTTCCATCCCCAGGCGGAAATTATATTCCAGAACCAACCGGACCATGTCCAGGTGCCTGGATCTTGGTGTAACAGATGGGCAATTTTATGGAGTCTGGTTATAGCTGAATAAACAGACGGCGCGTTATTTGGAATGAAAATGCAGCAACTAGATCCGATGACTCTACAGGCCCCGCCCCTATCGGCCAATATGACGTCAAGGACGAGACGATTCTGCAAAACAACAAATCTCATAGCAGATTGCTCTTCAGTCAAGTTACCTAGGGCAGAGGCAGTCTCGTTTACTACAGCTTCAAGGGTTCTGGTTAACCTACGGATTAGCTTACTATTCTGAACAGGTCCTATAAAGAAGAAGAAACCTTTATTAAAATCTGTATACTGTTCTAGAGTAGTTTCAGTATAATCGACAATGGGGGACTCCCTTCTATGTCTAATGTGTACTAGATGTGTGTTTCTATGATAATCAGATGGGGCTAGGAAAACAGGTGGCAGTAGGAAGGCAATGTAACAGGTTCCCTCCCAATCGAGGGGCAGACGAACATATGCGGTTTGACCACAAATAAAATAAGAATGACGTGAAGCTTTAAAAATAGATTTCCCACTGTCACTATACTTGACAATAGTAGTACAATCACTATGTCCTACATGTACGGAACCATAACTTCTAACACATAATTCGCCTTTGACTGGTAGTACTGAAATAGCAGGTAAGTCTGGAGTAGAATCAGACTGAACATTCAGGACCATGAAATTCGAGGAATAATTACCTAAATTGTAAACTTCGTTTTCGAGATCTAACCCTGTTCTGTGGGGAAGACCTTGCTTGTCTGGGAAACATGTACTGTTAAGAAAAGACATATCTGTTGAGGATGACGTTAACGTGGACCATGCTCCACACGAACCATTATGTGAAAATGGATAAGGAAAGAGTGGCAAAACTCCCTTCGGTGTCTGGAAAGGGGGGAGTCGACCACACACCCAACAATTAGTGGCATTGCTGGTCTGGTGTGAATAATGTAACATGCGGATAAAAGAATTGTTACGCATAGCGAGGCGGTAAGAGAGTTCATGAGGAGGCAGGTCACTAAACGTGTGCTCTACTGTAACATTAGAAGACTTATTTACATGAGAAACTGGAAAATACAAGTAGAATGCATAACTGGTGCAGGAAATCATAATGCTGAGAATCAATATGAAACTTAGAAAAACGATACATCGGATTGAGTTTTGACTAACTCTCTCACTATGGGGGTCTATTTTATACATGTCAGAAACCGGTCTAACCGTTTCACCTAGGGGAGGACTTAGACAATCAAACTGGCTGACTTATTTTACTAGACCTTAACTTGAGCTTATACTCCTGTTGCGGAGTTTTCTCTAACGGGGAGGGTGCAATATCATTGTCTTTTGCGGGACAGTCCTTAAGAATAGTACTTTGGCAGTCCTTAGAATCCTCGGAAATGTTCTTTGAAACAGGTTTCAGTCCATAAAACTTCTTTATATGCGATAGATGCACCCAGCCTTTGCGTCCCTCCAATTTCACGGCTGTACGGGTGGTGAGGAGGACCTGTCGGGGCTCCTTCCAGCGAGGCTCCAGCGGACTTGAACGATCAAAATTTCGCACCAGGACCATGGATCCGGGAACGATTTCATGCGGTGCCACCTCGGTATTGTCTGGAAATGCGGCGGCAACCTGTGAACGACAAGAGTTGAGGGCAGACATCAAGGAAGCTAGGTAATCTGTCAGCATATTACTTGAAACATCGGTAATACTTCGGGGTCTAGGTGTACCCCACATGTTAGGGGGGCGGCCGAACACGACCTCATACGGGGACAGACCTGATCTGGAATGTGCGACCATGCGCATGTAAAATAAAGCAACTGGCAAAGCTACTAGCCAGTCCACGCCTTTCTCTTGACATACTTTTGCGATGCGAATTTTCAAAGTCTGGTTATGTCTCTCTACGAGACCGGCTGCTTCAGGATGGCGTACACAATGGAACTTCCACTGGTACCCTAACAGAAGGGAAACGTGTTTCATGAGTTCGGATGAGAATGGCTGGCCGTTGTCTGAATATACGACTCTAGGGAGTCCATAACGGGGGAAGAACTCACGAACCAACTGCTTGGCAGTGGTCGCGGCTGTGTAATCTGGGACTGGATATGCTTCTGTCCACCTGGACAAAGCGCATACAACTACAAGGACATACTTGAAACCTCGACATCGCTCCATCTGAATATAATCCATTTGGAGGACCTCAAAAGGGTGGTCAGGGGGCTGGAATCCACCTTGTTCCACCGGGACACTTTTACCTGGATTAAACTGGCAACATATCATACAGGTACGGACTTTCTGCTTGGCTGCAGCTCGTAAATGCTTGTTGAACCAAATATTCTGGATACTGTCTAACATTGCTTTTTCTCCTAAATGTGCTGGACTATGTACGGTATTAATAATGACTTGAACCATAGAGTCGGGGAGAAACCATGTGGCTCTACCCTTCGTCACCCATCCCTGATCTGTCTGGACCCCTCCTTGTTCGGACCATTTCTTGATTTCATCGGGAGTAGCATGTAACTGGATATCTATGACATCTTGAGTAGGGTCTTTAACTGTCATACATGTAGTCGGATCTGGAGTATGTGTCTGTGTCGGATTAACTGAAATGTCTGGAGTCTGTGCTGTAAGCTTGGCTGTGCGATCTGCTAGATCATTACCCTGAGAAATGATGTCAGTAACTTTCGTATGTGCTTTGCACTTCATGATAGCAATAGATGTCGGTAAGTGTATAGCATCTAACAGAGCTTGAATAAGGAGACCATGCTGAATCTTGGTTCCATGAGAAGTCATGAAACCTCTCTCCTGCCAGAGCACTCCAAAGTCGTGTACGACTCCAAATGCGTAACGTGAATCTGTGTAAACATTAACCTTCAGGTCCTTAGCGTGTATGCAGGCTTGGGTCAGAGCAACTAGCTCTGCTGCTTGAGCGGACAGAGTGTCAATGCGGTGTGTTTCAATAACTTCAGTGTCAGTAGTCACTGCATACGCGGCTACTAGTTCTCCTGTACTTGTTCTTATGCATGAACCATCCACATAAAGTGTCAGGTCGGGATCTGGTAATGGAATATCTGTCAGATCTTGTCTTGGCTTTGTCGTAATGTTGACTACTTCCACACAGTCGTGTGTGGCAGGATTCGAATTAACTGACGGTAACAATGTAGCAGGATTTAAAACGTTGCAGCGTCTGATCTTTATGTGTGGCTGGAACAATGTCAGTTCATAACCTGTTAAACGTGCAATTGTCAAGTGCTGAGTTTGTGTTCGGTTTAAAAGAACTTCCACGGAGTGTGGAACTTGTACTGTCAGGGAGTGTCCTAACACTATGGAATCACTTTGTCTGATAGCTAGTGCTGTGGCTGCAACTGACTTGAGGCACGCAGGCAGAGCCTGGGCTACAGGATCTAATGTGCTCGAAAAATAAGCACAAGGCTTGTACTGTCCTGCTTGGTCTTGTGTAAGAACAGATAATGCTGTACCTTCGCGTTCTGTGACAAAAAGTGTGAAAGGCTTACTGTAGTTTGGTGTAGCTAGAACTGGAGCTTGACATAAAGCTTTCTTTAACTCATTGAAACTAAGTGTATGTTCAGATGTCCAAGGGAGAACAGTCGATACGGCTGCCTCCTGGGTCGTTAACTGTATCAGTGGCTTAGCTAGAAATGCATACTGAGGAATCCATTGTCTGCAATAAGAAGTAAGGCCGATAAAAGCACGTACCTCCTTCTGGGTCTTGGGCTGAGGAAGACTCGCTATTAACTGGATACGGTCTGGTGTCAACTGCCTACCCCTCTTGGACAGTAAGTGGCCTAAATAGATCACTTGCTGGACACAGAATTGAAGCTTCGAAGGGGACACCTTGTGCCCCATCTCGGCAAGGAAATACAAGACTGTAAGTGATGCTCGTTCGCAAGTACGTTCAGAACGGGCTGTGATCAGTAGATCATCGACATACTGGAGCAGGGCAGTGTCAGTTGGCATGTGAATGTTGTCTAGTTGTCTTTTAAGTGCTTGACTGTAAATACTAGGACTTTCTGTGAAACCTTGAGGAGCTCGTGTGAACATATAGCTCCTTCCATTTAAACAAAATCCGAAAAGAAACTGGCTGTCTGGATGAATGGGGACACTGAAAAACGCGTTCTTGAGGTCTATGACTGTAAAAAATGTGGCTTCGGAATCAATGGCTGTCAATAGGGAAGAGATATCTGGGACAACTGGGTACTGAGGAATAATACATTTATTAAGTTCTCGTAGGTCAATCACTAATCGATATACTGGAGGTGCATTTGGATCAGTACGTTTCATGACTGGAATGATCGGAGAATTACATACATTGGAGTCAGTTTCTACAACTACTCCTTGAGCCATGAGCTCGTCAATAATTTTGGATAGGGCTGCTACAGCCTCTGGTGGCAATCTGTACTGTCTGATTCGTGGCAGGACTACTACCTGGCTTGAGAGTCACACGATGGGGTGTGATTTGCATAAAACCAACATCAGTTGGACCTTGCGCCCATAGATGCTGCGGAACATTAGACAATCTTGGATCAAAATCTCGTAATACATAGTGACCCTTGAAGTCACGAAGAAACAATCGTATTCCCTCTGGGGAACAGCAAATGACTGCACCTAATTCTTTCAGTGTCTTAATGCCTAACAAATTCTCTGGACATGACTTCGTAAGTAACAGATCAGTAGTGCGGGACAATGGACCTACTTCTAGGGTAACTGGCTTTGATATTTCATTTACAATAGGTTTTCCTGAAAATCCAAGGGAAACATTTCTAGAGCCTGAGAGTGGAGCCCCTGGAACTTCGGCGTGGCTGATGGTGGTCCTACTTGCCCCTGTATCAATCAGAAACTTTCTGTCTTTCCCTAATACTTGACTGTGAACATAGTGACCCTCTTGATCTACAGGTATCTCGATGAGAGGCAAGCCTACCTCCCTCTCTAGGCTGTTTCATGAATATGGCTGATACTCTGGATACTCTGACTGAGCATACTGGTACATCTGCTGTGTAACATGCTGTGTTGCAGCAATAGGCTGCGGTGCTGTAACTGTCTGTGGTGCATTCTGTGGCTGAGGAGTCTGTGTAACTTGCTCTTGTCTAGGCGGACGTGGTCTTTCTTTAGTCTTACCGGTAGCTATGTTGTGTTTCAGAACTGCACACTCGTTTATAAAATGACCTGGCTGTTTACAATAATTGCAATTCCCTTTAACGGGAGCTGCAGGATGACTGGCTTGATTCGGACCCCTCTTCTGACTGTCTTGAGGAACAGATTGTGCAACTAGTACTTTCATTTTCGTGTCTTTCATACGTTTCCTTTCATGTTCTTGTTCTTCTCTGATTCTATTCTGGTGGTACTGGAGCATCTGTAACATTTGGGACGGAGTATTAGCTTGCCAGGTACTTTCGACTTTCAAAACTCGGTTCTTAACTTGTGGACTTGAATTCTCGACTAATTTAGTAACAAAAAGGTGAGGGTATGACTCACTACTTGTCTTGAGGCCACTGTTTATGGTAAAACATTTCTCAAATCTAGAATAAAAATCACTAATATCTTCGTCTTGTTTCTGTTTACAGGCTGAGATTGCATCCCAGTCTTCTTTTCTAGTTGTCAATAATCTAGGCAAAACTTGAATCAATAATTCTGGTAATTCTTTACATTTATCTCCAAGACCGGTACCTGGTACTCGTGCCTTGTCTTCAGCTTCTAGGACTGTCCAATCGATCTTTTTCTCTCCCACCTCCCAATCTTTTTCCTTGAGTTTCTCATATACCCCTGCGGGCAATAGGACTTTTAACATTTTAATAACGTCCGGATACGTATATTCTCCCATACGGAGCATGTCTTTTAATTCTCGGTGGAACCCTGCTGGATCTTTATCATGACAGGGAATTAACTTTTTCATCTCTAAGAGTTCCATCTTTGTGATCGGGGTGTAAACAAACACTCGTTGCATTTCACCACCATCTGTCTTAACTGGATGCACTTCTCGTAACGGATTCTGTCTGTCTATGTAAAAGGGTTTACTTTCTGGGGGTGAGACATGAACAAAATGCGGGTTCAAGAACGTTCTATATTTGTTCCGCTGTTCTAGAATGACACTAATTAAATCGGTACCTAAACCTTTCCATTTATACTGTAGTAACTCGTTCAGGACATCGTGTAATGGACCTGGGTCAGAATGTTGACCCTCATACAAAGTAATGAGGTGCTGGATCATATACATACCCGCCAGTCGTTGCTCGGCTGGGGGCGTTTTCAGAAACATTTGTGCCACTATTTCGTCTGGAAAAGTGGTAGAATCAGTAATCCATCGGACTGCTGATCGGACTAGTTCTTGTTCATGCATGGTACTTAACTCGCTATAACCGATTCGTGATTTCAGAATGTGATCGGTAGCTTGAAATACTTGTTCTAGAGAACCTTGTTCTGCTGCTGGATGATGAAAAACTGGCTTGTGTTCTAGGCATAAATGGCGATCTGGAAATCTAGATTTTCCTACATACGCTATTCTGGCGGGATTCTCGTCCTCTACCTCTTCAGTATCAGAGTTACTTTCTTTCTCGCTTACTTGTGCTGCCTTACGTTGATCATGTAACCTTATTATTTCCTTACGAATTTTCTTGTACATACTCTCTATACTACTGATAGTCTTGTGCTTACCCTCGGCTATATTATCACTCCACCTTGTCAGGACTTTCATTTCGGCTTGATCTTTGGTCGGATAATCTTGTTCTCGTATTAAACAATTAATCAGAAACTTTAATATCATGAGCTGAATTTCAACTTTCCTTTGAGACATGACGTCACTAATACTTTCTGGATCATTCCCTGTACGGATAAAACGATATATTTTGTCTAGATCTTCTTTCATATCTGGTAGGGTGACTAGATACTCGGTCACCTTTCTTACGCGTAATGAATATAAAACCATATTATCCTCGCCTGGGACTGGATCATAGCCACATTCGGTAAGGGCTTTTCTTATTTCTGCAACAGACTGATATCTGGGCGTACGCTGTGAAGCTTGTGCATGTAATTCGACTAACGTTAAACGCTTGTGTGGCGGCGGGGTTCCTAGAGGACCCCCCCCTGCGGCCCCTATGCTGGAATCGTCGACTGATACTCTTCGTCCTGGCAGAGTGGGAAATTGTAATGTGGGCTGAACCGGGGGTACCGTGGCAGGTACTCCGGTGTCTGGAGAAGCGGGAAGTGCCTGATTTACAGGGACTGGCGGAGCAGGAACAGGATTTGCATATTCCGGAACTGTGTCGTCCAAATAGGACGAAATGAAAATATCAGCTGCGGTCGGTTTGTGACGTAGCTTGGTCGGAACTAGTGGTAGCGGAAAATTACTGGATGCCTCCAGGGTCGCTTTTGGCAAGCCCTCGGCAAGAAGAGGATACATACCCTTAATGAGGGCATGCCTCTGTCTGTCTGACTGTTCAGTTTTGACTCGTTCACCTATCTCGATTAGTTCCCTTTCTTGGGCTCGTTCTAAGGATTCTCTACTTAATTCAGACTTTCTGATTTCTTTTTCGGTTCTTTTATGAGATTCTTTGCGCCATAACTCGATGGCATCTTTCTGTGACTGTCTGGCTTTCTTTTTCCATAATGCTTCTTCTACTCGCATGATGCACTCGGCATCCCATGTACCCGATACGGGCCATCTATACTTTTCTTCTAACTGTTTGGTATACTCTACCCATAAATCTAGATATAATATGGCACTTATGCCATGCTTCTGATACATAAAATGACCTGGACTGTCCCTAGGCGGGACAGGAACTGCTGCTTCTAGCAGACCTTTTCTGGTTTTTAACTGACGCAGTTTTGAAAAGAGTGGCATGACTGAACTATAATCTGGACACAATACAATACACAATGAACACGATAATTACTTCACACTCATACCACGACATTAAAATACATGAAGAACATTGAGAATAACAGTTCGAACAGAATACTACCTGGAATACGGAAAACAGAATACATGAATTTTCTCGAGAACAGAACTGGCTAGAACAGAAACTAGATGCACTGCTAAAACAGTACTAAACTTACCGGTCTCATAAAGAGACACGTCAGGACCCGCATCCACCGAAGTGGACACTTCGTTTGGGATATGTGTACCACCAAACCCCACGGACCAGAGTCAATTAGATTGACCCTGTCTAGATACTACCCCAGCAACGGTACTCACCGGGCAGCAAGAACGGAAGGCCTCGGACTGGACTGGACTGCTTCGACGCCGGACGGACGTACTTCGGACTTCTGTTACGGGTGGGCCTCCGGATACCTCGGACCTTGGACTCTCGGCTTGGGCTCTGGTCGGGACTCGCCGCGTTCCTCCACCGCCTCGTCTGGATGCTGGACCGCCACCTCCGTCTCCTTCGTGGGCCTGAGGGATACTTGAAGCAGAAATATCTGCCGGTGCGCAGAAGAGTTCCGTCACGGCTGTAGAGGGTCAGGGGGCACGCGTGGCTTCACCGGCGCGTGGGGAAAGGGCAAGTCCCTGTTCGGGCGCCATTATGTGGTATATAAATAAATAATACCGGATCTATTTTTGTCTGGGCATAGCAATAACAGATAGCTCAATAAATAAGAGTCAAGATTCGAGGTAGTAGGAGTTTGCAGGTTTAATACAGCATAAAGGACAGGAACAGGACAACCTGCACGGGAACAGGATGGCAGCGCTGCCGGGGGCAGGATCAGAATCGGCGCGCTCTGGGAAAAGGGATCGGCGTAACATTTAATAACAGTACACAAGCATATATATGAAAACAGTTGCATTACAGTGAATACAATAGGCGGAGCAGTGGGTGTGGTCAATAGCAGTCGCGAAAGATAAGGGTGAAAGTAGGTGTAACAGAGGCGTATACATAGACATGTGATGTAAACGTAACAGAATATGTCATAAATGGGGTGGAGACATGGAGGGGGCTACCTAAGGAGCCGGGACCTCTAGCCTAATGGTGCGCGCAAACTGGCAATGACGTGTTACTAGGAGAAGCTGGGGGCTACGAACTCTGGGCTAGGAGCAGAGACTGAAGTCTGGAAAGTCAGGGCGACATGTACCTAAGCAGTATCTAGTATCTGATGTTTAGAGAACATGTTGATAGAATCCAAAAGTTATCGGGGTAAAGGCTAACAGACTCTAAGACTGGAGCATGCATTATTCTACATGTAGTGCGTGATGAGGAATATTAAATGACCATTAATACAATATTTTCTCTTACATGGAGACGTAAAGGCTAGACAATGACGGAAACTATTGATGCAGTTCAGTAGCTTAGGAATGCAGAGAAGGAGGGCTGGACTGATAACTAGAATCATAACATACTCTTGGCAGACTCAGAGGCAGAGCCAGGCTGGGCCGGGCACCGCAAGGCAGGAAGCAAGCGAAGGGTCAGGAACACAGGTGGGGGCTGTATCGCTCCTCAGCGAGGGCCCAGGAGACAGGAGCTGAAATCTGGTGTCCGGGCCCTATTGAGGCCTAGAAACGGGGACTTTACAATGAAATAACGTGCACACTGAGAAACGTGGCAACGTAACTTTACATAGGCCTGATATTCGTAGTATTCACGAGAACTGGAATTGGCATACTAGAGATGGACACAACTGTAATTGCGTCTTTAATCGGACATGGGGAATACATATGCACATTAATCATGCACACATAACATATGATGGAGGACGCGTAGGGACACAGAACATGGCAGAATTTACTTTTCCACAATATGAACATTATACTGTTCATCCTTTGCATTCCAAAGAAGTAATGGGGAATGCAATTGAATTGTTTCAAATGAAAGCAGCAAAAGTAAGTCCCATTAGTGTATGGGAACAAAGTTTGGAAGCTCGTTGTTTTCCACAGCTATTTCCAACAGGTCGAGGTGGACGATATGACGATCGACCACTTCAAATTCCTGCATCTGAATATCGAACTGTAAGATTATATGCTGAAGATCCAAGGTTTCGTCAATGCATTCCCTATTTGTTTCATCTACTGTATGAAAGTGACTTGTCTGGGCTTTCTTATGCAGTAAACCATATACTGAAAAGTGGAGCACATCTGCAAAATGTTTCGGCGAGGGACTTTATGGAGAAAGTAAATCTGCAAGATAATATTTTGGAATCTCATCTAATCAATCTGATGGCATGTCAGCGTGGTACAAACGAGTATTGGTACCGTCGTCATGGGGAATTGAAATGTATGCTAAGAAACTTAGGAACTCCTACATGGTTCCTCACTCTTAGCTGTGCCGAGTATGCATGGGACGACTTACTTCAATTTCTACGTGAGGCAAATGCAAATATACAAAATATAGAATTCAAAACACCTGGAGAACTGTGTTCTTTGGATCCAGTGAATGTATGCAGATATTTCAATCATAGAGTTGAAGCTATGATGTCTTTTATTACCAAAAAAAAAAAAATCTCCCCTTGGAGAGGTTTTGGATTTCTTTTGGAGAAAGGAGTATCAAGCGAGAGGTGCACCTCACATACATATGTTGTTATGGATTAAAGATGCACCCAAATTTGGAACAGATTCGGATGAGACAGTGATGAGCTTCATTGAAGAGTATTCAACATGTGCTGTTCCAAAAACTACAGAGGAAAACAGTTTAAGGCAACAAGTTTTACGCTTTCAATCCCATCGTTGTGGAAAGTACTGTCGTCGAAAATTCAGAAACAAGGACAAGTTCTACACAAAATGTTGTTTCGGCTTTCCACGACAAGTGATTTCTAAAGGAAGAGTAAATAATTTGATGTCTTCTCTGCGACATACTGTGACGAGGAAATCAACAAAAAATACATACAATTTAAAAAGAAACGAAGAGTCCAAGTACATCAACGACTACAACCCAGTGATTTTGTCCATGTGGAATGCTAACATGGATATTCAGTTCGTTGCTGACAACTCTATTGCTGTGGCTCGATATGTGACGTCTTACATCACAAAAAAAGAAAAGACAGAACTGAAGGAAATGTGGGAGGACATTTCACATGAAAAGAGTCTAAGCAAGAAATTATACAGTTACAGTCTGAAGATGTTGTCGCATCGAGAAATTGGAGCATATGAATTTTCTGATCGATTGTCATCAGCAAGTCTCTAGGCCAAATCTCGACCCATCATTTGGGTGAGTCTAGGTCTTGCTGCAACACGAAATCGAGTTTTGAAATCTGTACAAGAGATAGTATTTGGCGGAGAAAGATCCAGAAAGTACAGATATTTTGAAGACAAACATGTTGGATACATACTATCCAAATAGAAGTCCTCATCTTGAGAACTTTTGTCTCTATGAAGTTCTTCAAAGCTATATTTATAAGAGGAACATCAGAGAAGATATCAATAATGGAATATATGCTGTCATTGGATGTGAAGGATGTCTAGTGAAACAGACATTGATTAATCATCGAAAATTGAGTTGTGAAAATCCAGACAAAAGAGAATTTTACTATTTGGCTCTTTTGCAACTCTTTAAACCATGGCGAGAAGAAGAGGAACTACTTGGAGATTTTCTCTGTTATGAAGACTCTTTTAATGCTACGAAGGATACCATAGAATGTCCTGTTTTTCCAAATTATCTGCAAATGTTGAATGAAGAAATAGAGCAAGAAGCAAAAATTGCTGCAGAGATTGCGAGCGACAGTTCTCAAGGCAGTCAGAGTTCTGCTTCATTGAGTCAGGATTCACTAGGAGGACCAATTATCCAAACTGAAGCTGCCACTGCAATGGATGGGGTGGAAAGAGCTATGGAGCAAGCTCAAGAGGATGTAATTAATTTAGAAGATTTGGTGAAACAATTAAACGTTGAGCAGAAACTGATATATGACGAAGTCACAGAACAGGTTGAACATGGATTGAGTCATGAGAAGAAAGAGTGCTCATGTACATCATTTAAGCCTGTCCGACTGTACGTGAGTGGAGAAGCGGGAACTGGAAAAAGTTTTCTGATTAAAGCAATTGCATCTTATCTGCAGAAAAGGACTGAATCACCGCTGTCTTGTGTTGTTACCACTCCAACTGGGCTGGCAGCACATAATATTAAAGGGATTACTTTACATCGTTTACTGATGCTGCCAGTGGAGCATGATAACAAATTGCAATATCACAAGCTATCTTGAGATGCGTGTTCCGAACTTTCGAGAGTCTTGATGAAAATGAAACTGCTTATCATTGATGAAGTAAGCATGTTGTCAAATATAATGCTTGCTTTTGTGCATTTGAGAATGCAAGAAATCCTTAGAACAGACTATGATGTTTTATTTGGAGGAAAACATATTATTGTTTTTGGAGATCTTCTGCAGTTGACTCCAGTGAAAGGACAACCTGTGTTCAAAATGCTCATGCATGAAGATACCAGGAAGTGCCTAGGAAGCATTGGAAACGTTAATATATGGTTAAACTTCAAATATGCAGAACTGCTTCAAAATATGCGGCAGGCAATGGATGAAGATTATAAAAATATTTTACAAGACGTAAGAGTAGGAAAAATAAGTCAGCAAGGGAAAGAAGCTTTACATGGACGGTTAATTTCAAATTTGTACCCAAATGAAAACATTCTTCCAGAGAATATTTTTAAGAAAATTAACGAGAGGAAATCTGCCATATGTTTGATGCCAACTCTGAAAGAATGTTCCATGTTCAACAACAAAATGTTAAATTTAGAAAATGAAGAGATAGTGAAACTGGAAGCTACAGATAAAATAGAGCATGTGGGAGCAACAATTGTTTTGTCTGAAAATTTGAAATCAAAATTGGATTCATTAGAGAAGAGTATATCTAAAACTGCTGGTTTTGAAAAGACTCTGAATGTGTGTTTGAATTGTCGTGTCATTTTGAAAAGGAATTTAAATGTTGAAAGAGGTCTGGTAAATGGAGCAATGGGTCATGTTGTTGGTTTTGTGAATTACAAAAATAGAGATGGAATTGAAATTATAAAAATTTAATTTGATGGCATTGATGAAATAGAATAAATTTGTAGTTGTTCAGCTAGATTTTTGCTTGTGAAAGACTTATATGTTCGCCGAAAACAGTTTCCTATTTGTTTGGCATATGCAGTGACAATTCATAAATCTCAAGGTTTAAGTGTAGATAGTGCTTTGGTGAACATTGGAAGTTCTGTGTTTAAAGAGGGTATGGCATATGTGGCTTTATCACGAGTCAGAACTTTATCAGGATTGTACTTGATTGAGTGTGATGAAACAAAGATTTCTGCTGATCTAGATTGTGTTAAAGAATACAATAGGTTAAGAAGAGAGTATGCTCCACATTTGCCTCAATATCCTCTGATTGAAAAACGTGTGGTAGGCCGAAAAAGAAGAAATGAGAGTAATTGTAGTGAGGTAGTAGCAAAAAGACAAAAAGTAGATGAAACTGTAATTGTAAGGAGAAGGAAAAAGGATTCTGTTGAGGATGTTGTTGGATTTCAGTTTGAAAACAGTTCTGGTGTCAACTGCTATGCTAATGTAGTAGTTAATGTTGTTTTTTTTCTTCAAAATTTACAAAAACAGATTGTCGAAAATCGGGAACAAACATTGTGCTGTTTATTGAATTCTGTGTTAGAGAAATGTAGTAGTGATAGAGGAAAAATAGAAAGTGTTTCAGAAATTAGAAATCTTGTAGACATATGTTCAGGTCAAAATCAATTTTCACAGATAATTCAGCAGGATTGTCAGGAATTGTTAATGTATATGTTTGATGTATTGGAAGATGAAGGAGTAGATATAAAAAATCTTTTTAACCTTTCTTATCAATGGCAACATGACTGTGATAACTGTGATTCATCAAGTACTACTAGAATAGACTCTGAAAGATTTATATATTTGACTTTACCAGACTGCAAATCAGTGCCTTTTAATAATCTAGTTAAAGCAGCGGATCACAATATGGTGTGTACCCAATGTAAGTCTACAATGCTGTCCACATTATTTCTACTAATTATGGTCACTATGTCATTTTAATGTTCCAACGATGTAGACTTGATGGAACTAAATTGACAACTTCTATTAAAAATGTAGTGGCTTCTCAGTTATCGATATCAGGAAGAACCTTTGCAACTGTAGCTATTATTTTTCATGATGGTCCTTCTACAACATCAGGGCATTACACATGCTATTTAAAAACTTCTAAAGGTTGGACCCAATGTAACGACACTCATTTGACTTTCAAACAACGTTTGCCTTTTGGCTTTATAAATTCATACCTAGTGTTTTTACAGCCAAAATGTAGGTAAAAGTAATTGGCCAATGAAGACGGGAGCAGTTACTAAAGGTTATTTTGCTGTTTAAAAATATATTCTGAGTAAAAGTGATCCAGGCAATATAAAAAAATGACTTGTCATATAGGTACAGTAAGTGGATCTCATAGTTAGTGATATTAGTATTATACAAAATGATGAACATGAGTGAGTCAGAGATGGTTTTACAAATACTTGAATATTGTGAAAATGTTGTAGAGCCTTTCTTTCAGAACGTCGGGAAAAAGGTCATTTCAGAGTGCCTTAGAATTAATTTGAACATATACTCCTACATCTGACACTATTTGGCCAAATGGAAAGGTGCAGGAATGAGTAAAGAGTCATGACTGAAAAAAGGAGTATATGAAAATATTGAAAATATTTCAGATGTTCTTGGAGCTTTTCTTATAGAAAGTCGATTAAATGGATTTTTAAGTGAACAGCAAAGTACTTTCCAACGAGAAAACGACCACCATGATACAGTATTTGGCCTCAAGGAAAAGTAAGTCATTCTACGTTTAGCGTACATTTGTCATTTGTCAGTATTTAAGGTTTTTCTTTAAAACACAATCTTTTAGATTGTGTTTTTTTTTCCCGCTGTCATATGATGAGTAATTTGAACTCACTGTTTTAAGTGAAATTCAATATATTCTGAGAACAGCAAAAATAAACTATGTAACATGTTGTACAAGTTATTTTATACTTTGGATTGTGTAAATTAAATTGTATTCCCATTCTCTGACACTTACTTTCCTTTTTCCATCCTCTTTCAGCTTTTTTTACTCACTTATAATGTCTCTCTCACTCTCTGTAACCCCCGTTCTCTTACTCCACTTCTTTGACAACCCCTCATTCTCATTTCAACTGTGTGCATCTTGTCTCTCCCTTGCATAACTTTTTAGCTTTCAGTCTCTCTGCTTTACTTCTCTTTTCCGTATTTTCCTCCTTTGCTCTTTTAGTAATTCCTGTTTACTCACTCAGCAGTATTATTGCACTCTATCACTATAAATCACCCACTCTCCCTCGCTTATCTTTGTTTGCTCCTTACTTTTGACCTCTTCTCTCTAATTTTCATTAACTACTTCTATGTCCTCAGTGCCTCACTCTACTTGTGTTATGTTCACTTGTGTTTATCTACCTTCTATCACTTCTTTTACAACAACGTCACTGCTCCTCTCTCATCATTCTTCATCTCATTTCTTTTACTCTGGTTCCATTACTATCCCTCATTTCCTTTCTTTCAGTGTCCTTCTCTTTACTTTTATCACCGAATCATTTTCTCTCCGTACCACTGTTTTAGTCGTCTTCTCCTCTCTTTCTTTTTTTTGCTCCCTTACTCATTTCCTTTTCTCACTCATTGTACTCCACCTCACTCAGTTTTTCTCTTAGTGTGTCTGCCTACTAACTTCCACAGTCCATTTCCCTCAATCGTTGTATATTATCCTCTCTCCCTTCATCCTTTCACTCTATGACTGTTCTTCACTTACTCTGTTATCTTCTATTCCTCATTCTTCTAATTGCATCCTTAATTAGACTGTTTTCTGTCTCAGTCATTATCTTTTTACTTACTACTGTTTCCTGATTTAGTTTTGCTAACTCACATTGTTTTAGTATCTTTCTTCCCTTCAGTTCATTTCTCTGTTCTTCTCTTCCTCTGTGTCAGTGAATCTATATGCCTTACTCTTAGTAATTTGCTCTCATTCTATTTCTTTTTTTCTCTTTTTATCCTTCTACCTTACTTTATTACCCTTTCTGTGTCCTTCACTCTTACTTTATTTCTAAATACAGTGTTTTGATTTTTAACCTCTTCATTTGTATATTTTAATTTAAAATATACATTTTACTAATTATAACTTATTTTTTCTTCTCTTTTTCACAGATATAAAGTGTAGTAAAAAAAGAATAATTAAAGTTACATTTATTATATGGTAAGTATGAC
Source organism: Lissotriton helveticus (assembly GCF_964261635.1). NCBI lineage: Eukaryota > Metazoa > Chordata > Amphibia > Caudata > Salamandridae > Lissotriton > Lissotriton helveticus. Next base: position 1,828,176,634 of record NC_136068.1, on the reverse strand, counting down.
TAAAAAAAATGTAGTTTGTCATCACCCTTTGCTTAAAGCTTACTAATATTTTCTCAACCAACCTCACTCCTGTGTCTTTACTCTGCTTCCCTCACTTATTCTTATTCTCCATGTTTACTCCAATTTCCCTATTTCTCCTCTCATATTCAACTTCTTTCAATCCCTATTCTTTATTTCACTTACTCTCTGTTCCTTTCCTTTGCTTTTTCATTCATTTTGTTTTTCTTAATTTTTTACCTTACTCCTACACACATACCTCATCCCCCTCTCCACACATACACACACCTCTAACATACACCCCACACACACACCTCATACACACAAAAAATCTCCCCCCACACACTCTTCACATATACACACACATTTCATACACACACATACATCACACACATATACACCCCATATCCATACACTCCTCACACATACTTCACACACCCTCACCTCCACCCAAACCAAAACACCCCACACAGCCACAACCACAGAAACACCTTACACACCCACAACCCGACCTACACCCACTGATTCCCTATAACTCACACAAACTGCATTACTTATCTTTGTTTGCTATTTCACTCAAACACATTCAGGTACTGTTACTTTTATTTTCTCTGTCCTTTGTCTTTGTCACTCCCAATCTCTTATCCTAATTCAATTTTTCACTCTCTTTCACCCCTCTTTACTTATACTAACTGGTCTTTTCTTACCCTCCCTCACCGTTCTTCATTTATCCCAGTTACGCCACTACCGTTCATTCTCAATTTTTTTCTGTCCTATCTTTTTCTTTCAACACTCACTCACATTCTCCCACTATCTCTAGTTTAGTGTTCTTCCTCTCTCTTCCCTTCTTTCGCTCCTTTAGTGATTTTACTTTTCTCACTTTCACCGTATTACACTTTCTCTGTTTTTAACTATGTAATAAACAATCCCTCTGTGTTTCTCCCTCTAGCTCTCTTTCTCTTAACATTACTCTCTTTGTGTTCTTCCCTCATGCTAACTCCTTCATTAATTTTTTTTTTCTTTTTTTTTTTTTTGGTGCGCTCCCCGGTACGCGCACCGGGGAGCGACCCGGTACGCGTACCCTGCAGAAAAAAAATTGACACAGATTCTTAAAAATATAGGTTTATTTTTATAAAGTAAAGGTAGTTCTAAAAAGAACTGTTTTTTTCTTCTTTTTGTTGTTTTATATTTTTTTGTTTTTTTGAACATTTTGTACTTTTTTTGGCTTTTCTGAACACTTTTATATTTTTTTGTATTTTTTATGGGGAGAAACAAAAAACAGGGAATTGTAAATGGCTCAACTGGAGCATGAAAAAATCAGGAAAAATTAGGTTTTTTTAGGACACTTATGGTTATCACCAGAAACCATGATAAGTTCAATGCTTTGCTCACCATAAGCAAGTAACTTGTTACAGTATTTGCATAAAATTTTGTAATCATTAAACTTTGGTTGGATAGTAGCCAAAGTGTCTCTTGCCCCTGAACCCGATGGAGTGGGTTGTTTTGATGTTGAGCGTCCAGACGTTTATGGGGGTAGTTTACTGCAGAGGTCCCTTAACTCTGCATTAGAGTAGTTGTTTGGATGCGCACGTGTCATGTGGCGAATCATCGTGTGATTCCCGAAGGAATACTTTTTTTTAGGGTTCCCCCTGGATAGCACAGCACCACAAATTAAGCAAGTCACCTTTGCGGCGTTGACTTTTTTAAAACCCCTTGGGAGTTTGTAGAACTGCCATATAAAGTGCTCTTTGGGTTTGTAGGGCTGTTTATCTTCTGGCAGGAACTCCCTTGTCTGTGCCTCCTCTTCCTCATCCTCCTCCTCTTCCTGTTCACCACCAACGTAATCTTCTGGTGGTCTTTTAGATGGTGGTGGTGGTGGGCCAGATGCTCCAGCTGCTGATACTACTGTAGCCATTTTCTGAGATAGAACTCGAAACAGGTCTTCCTCAGTCAAAGGACAAAGTCAGAATAAGGAAAAAAGGAGGGGGCTTTCATCATTTGGAAAACAAAAGTGTTCTGGACCAATGAAAAGTGTTATTTTCAAGTCACATGATCCAAGCTTTCATCATTTGGAAACCAAAACTGATCTGCACCAATGAAAAGTGTTATTTTCTTATCACATGACCCTGCGCGCTTACGCTACGCGCCCCGGGGCGTGCCTCGGGGCACGTCGCGTAAGCGAGTCGAGACGTTGCGCGATCGTATGCGATCGCGTGCTTCCGGGTGCGCTTACGCAGTGCGTCATATGAAGCATCACGCGACTACGCGAAACGTCATGATGTTGTTTTCGTTCGCGGGATTTGCGCTCTCGGGACACTCCCCGGGGCGCTTCGTAACATTGCGCTCACCCGTACGTTCACCGGTACGCGCCCCGGGAGCGCCCCTGGGCAAACAATAAAAAAATATATATATATTTACACAATTTAAAATTTGTTAAAAAATTATTACTTTTCATACCTATAGATATTTGCTATTAAAAAAACCTATGAAATTCACTGAAAAAAAAATAGGTTTCACACTAGTTATAGTTAGGAATTAGCATTTAAAAAACCTATTAAATTCACTGAAAAAACCATAAGTTTCACACCAGTTATAGTTAGCTGGAAATTTTACTCGCATAAAACCATTGAAATTCCCACGTTATAGTTAGTTGGACTCACTATAACTTGCGCGTGCAATGCACTGCTGATGACGTCACATATTACATCACTCATGACATGGTCAGTGACATCACTCATGACATCACTGATGACACCATCCTTGTGACAGAGTGACAGACCTCCTTTCACTGTAATGTAACCCTTGAAACACATATTCAAAAATAGGAACTAAAATTATTTAAAAAATGGAGATACCCATACCAGTTACAACAACCAATTCAGTAATTCCACCATCTATATACACATCCACTCATTCACCAACAGTTCTATATAGTCACTCATACATATACTCACTCATCATATGTAGTGATACACCTATACATCCTGTTACACACCGACAGTCATCCAAAAGTTACTCACACACATACTCACACATGCAAATAAACTATTGAACATCCATTTATTTGCATATACAGCTATACACACACTACCACCTTACTTCTAAGGAAACTTACACATACTTACTCTCTTGAACAATCACTTATAGAACCACATACTTATTTAAACAGGAACTCTTACAATCTCTTACTCTCACATATACTCACTTATATACATCAATATTCACATATGCTACATTAAAACATACGTAGTTACTGATAAAGACACTAGTGAGACAGTCATTCAGTCACTAACACACACATATACACACTCATCCACCCATACAGTCCTGCACATATGCTGTCTTCAAAACACATACAAACAGAAAGTCAGTCATTCATACATCTATGTGCTAAGAAATACCCCCACCAAACCATACAGACACTCATACTGATACTAAAAAAACATCGAATAACCCATATACATACACATGTAGCTACTCACCAACCCATGCAGCCACTTATACACAAAGTGAAACACTATTACATATATTTAAATATTTAAACATTACTCACTAATATATGTATTCACTAAGATACACTTAATAAGACAGTTAACCAATCAATTTTTTTTTTAAAAACATCCATGTAAATACTTATTTAAACATTTATTCTTCCATCAACTTTTATATATAAAACATATTTATTTTTCAGAAAAACACACATTCACTGGATGGTGTCATCAGTGATGTCATGAGTGATGTCACTGACCATGTCATGAGTGATGTAACATGTGACGTCATCAGCAGTGCATTGCACGCGCAAGTTATAGTGAGTCCAACTAACTATAACGTGGGAATTTCAATGGTTTTATGCGAGTAAAATTTCCAGCTAACTATAACTGGTGTGAAACCTATGGTTTTTTCAGTGAATTATATATATATATATACATATATATATATATATGTATATATATATATATTCCAAAGTCACTTCCTCCATTTTCACCGGGACCCGGAACTGCGGTGCAAAACAGGGACAGAGGTCGCCCTGTAAACTATTGATTCTCGGAATCATGCAACAAACCCAACGCGTTTCGGCGAAAAACACTCGCCTTGGTCACGGGTGGCTAATTTGTTCACAAACAACTCATTAAATAAAGTTGCCATTTTTTTCCCAAAGTGCCCATGTGATTAACTCAGTGTAACGATAAACAAACAAAAAAGGACATGGAACCAATTCATTGGCAGCCATCTTACAGTGGAGTGGAGTAAAGGTAAACTCTGTGCTGTGATATATATGCAATCACTATATATAAACGTTTTCTTCTTAATCTTGAGTCACAATCTGAAACTTATACTGTAACCATCCCAGTGGGGTATATATATATTTACAGAAAAAACAGGCTAGTAGATTATTTCCAATTTGGCCAAATCATAAAACATAAGTACTCTTCCCTCCGTAATGAGATCATATCGATACCGAGGCCACAATTATGGTTCCCTCATCTTGTGTCAACATATATATATAACCACAACGTATAGAGATACTATGAACTGATTTTGTAAAATCTAGTTCATTAGGATTAACTGAGCAATCATATTATTAAATGAAACGATAAATCACTAGTGCGTCCTGTATCACAAATAAACCTCAAATGAGATAAGAGTCACTCAGTAACTAATAGTCATAGAGAAGCATAATAATATTGTGTGTCAAATTGATACAAGTATCATCCTACTTTGTAGTGTAGTTCCTATTATCCCAATAGGCTCTGCGCATTGGAATAATACCTACAGCAGTAAAGGCCTAGGCCAGACGTTAACTAGGTCTACTACTGTCGATACTAGACTTAATTTTTGGGTTTGCCAGCTAAGCTCAGAATTCGCTAGAAACTTTCTCGAATGTTCAAGGAAGGATTAACTTCCCTGATTAGACAAGAAGGGATTTAGTTTCTGACAACCATAGAACATGACAACTTTGCTCTCCCCTAATCAAGAGTCAATCTCGAGAGTCGTGTGAGCACAAGGCAATTATTTTACTCAGTCAGTACGTGCATTCTTAGTCTCATCAGAATGTAGAGAAAAGGGAAACGAGACGGGCGTGTTCAATAAAAGGATGTTATTTATTGATCAGTCTCTTTTCTCGTACAAGAGAAATGGATCGATATTATTGCAATACTTATAGTTAAGTAAAGTGCATACATTAAAAGCAATAGTATAAAATAATACTGTAAAAACATTGATATGGTTTCTGAGCCATATGATGTTTAAAATGATTAAAATATATTTACATACACATATACATTTGACTAAACGTACTCAACTGGTGTTTCTAAATACGCCTACCCCGTGTACCTGACCTAAGTCTAATGCGTGGGCGGGAATAGAAAGTTACAGTTTAAGTTAAGTTTGTTTTTGCCAAGTGAATAACTAAAGAATTCTCTGGGAGGGGTTATTCAGTTCTGTACCTGGAAGTTAGGATGAATGAGGAATGGTATCTCTTTCTCTGCTCTCGATATTCCAGGCTGCCTGCGAGGGCTGCCCAGAAGCGCCGGTGCTGGGTCTCTCGGCTTGAGATAGCAGCGCGTCTCTCAGCGCGTCAGGAAGGCGGGGCTGCTTCTGCTCTCGGCTTCGGCAAGTATGGCTGCTCCGTCTTGTCACCACGCGTGTGTTTGCATAGGGCAAGGTCGGCAATATTTATACCTTAAAGGTGCCGAGATTGACGTAAGGATGGACATAGATACGTCAATAAAGATGTCATACGACTTGCTCGTTAGCACATTCTTTACTAAAGTTCTCTGTGAAATCAAAACAATGGCCGCACGGATTTTCCAGGTTGTCATAGGTTTGATTTGTTATGAGAACGTCGTATGCCTTATCAGGGGCTGGAGGAATGTCGCTTGTCTAATTAGATCTCAAGCGTTATGACTTAATCAGATAACACGTTCCTGTGCCGTAGTGTGACTGCGTCAGATAACGGTATCTGCATCATGGGGGTTTTCTTGCCTCATGGGCTGACTGTTAGTTAACTTGATAGTTAGTTTAACCAGAATAGGGTCAGGAATAGGGGGATCGATTCAGAACCTATAGAAATACATGACACCCACTCCACGCTAACTATGGTCATATCTACTAATCTATGCATAGTATAACATAGTACAACATACTATAGAGTATAGTGTATACCTTACCACCCCAAAATACATAAATGCATTTTGAAATTTTCAAATATACTGAAAAATTGCAGTCATATATATTGTATGCACTTAAGCTATGAATTAAACGCAAAAGTAAACACGCATTTGTATGCATTATTGCTTATTTGGTATATTAGAAATACACATGAAATGGCTCTTAATATGGCTATACAGAAAGGAAGTTTCGAGACCATTTCATCACATAATAAAATATTTGTGAACATCCCAGCGGGCAGCTAAAGTCTATATAAAGTATCTAAAAATAGAAATCTTAGTTCTCTAGGAATAGTTTCTTACTTTAAGCAGAAGATCAGTGTCCTGGAAAAAAATATATAGAAAAATATTTTAGGGGCTTACTGAAAAAATTTTGCTGTCCGTGAACTGGATTGTAATTGTTCATGTGACTTTATTTTTAAAGTTGAAGGCCGAATTCAGGGAACGCCGTGTGCGAGTTTACTCAAAAGTCTCTATTTCTGTTCCGGAGAGAACATCATATCATTCAGGCTTTCGAAAAAACTATCAACAGCTTCATGGGAAAGTTCCACTAAGTCGGAAATAGGTGTAACCATGCATTCGTGCGCATGATTGTCTCCATTGACATTCTGATTCGCATTGCTGACAGAAGGTCGTACCTGTTCAATGCTGCTTTCATCTTGAACTTCACTACTCTTCAATCGTAGTGGTGAAGATTCCAGGAATGCCGTCATCAGAATTGGCAGCCTTTGAGGGCAGCACAAAGCGTGAACCTTGGTAGGAACCAACAGTGTATCTGCATCCACCGGCGCATCCGATTGTAGCGTCAGACAGGTGTCTAACACGCATTCTTCTCCGCATAGCAGACATCTCAATACAGGTAAAACACATCTTTGCCACATTGGTCGAAATGATAGAAACCAAGTCATGTTCAGGTCTCTAAGCCGGGAGAGTCCCAGGATTTTTGATATCCGGTCCCGGTATCCAATGGCTAGGATCGTATCTTCCATTGTCGCGAGAGTTTGCTCTGTGACATGGGTTGCCATAACGAAAAATAAGGACTAGGAATAGGATTCCTGCAATTAGTCCCAGGATCAGGGGAAGTCCGCCAAAAATCGAATGGACGAAATCTGGAAAAATACCCAGTATGGCTTTGAATGGTGTTAATGCCATCGAAAATACTGTCTTAAATACCCCTGAGATCCCATTGGTATCAGAAATATTTAAGATTTCGCTCAGGATTTCCGCGAAATGTACGGGGGAATTAGTTGATAATAATGTATGTATCTCTGCAGTCGTCCTTGCGACTTGTAGATCATACGTTTCTTTTGATGACGTGAGCCTTGTAGGCGTCTGAAGAAGCACTGTTTTCATTCTGCTTAAAGTGTCTATTCGAATAGAAGTAATTTTCAAACTGGGCCATGCCCTCGCCTCCCTGTCTGGAAAGGAGCTGGGGAACAAAGAACGTCCACAGCACTTGACCTTCGCCGTCGTGGTGACGAGATAAGGAGTCCCGGGCATAAGACTGCAGCATCTGCGGTCTACAATAAGAATGTAACTCCCATTATAGAGTCTTTGAAAGAATGGTTCTATTTCAGTTGCAGGTGCGCCTTGCTGGTGACATGAAAGGTTGTACGAATTCCCTTCACAGGCTCCGTGCAAACTAATACCGTTACACAGAAGCGTGCCGCTTAGTGACATAGCACAATTGTTGCCACTAAGAAACACTTTCTGTCCTTTATTACTGACACATGCATGTGAATAGGGCAGGTTCCAAGTTGTTTTAAGGTACCCCTTTCCCAATTTCTCGTACATGCCAGCCTGTATATATTTTTGGCAGTATTGAAACCTGAAGGTTGAGATTGGAATATTTATGATTCCGTGGATTATCCATTCACTGACAGGTCGTTCTGACATTGTCATTGGTAATCTTTCTAGTTTTTCAATGCTCAAGATTGTATAATCAGCACCCTTTTGCGCCATACCGATTTGTCTATCAGTAAGGTTAAAGATTTGGAATAGTGACGTTGTGTTGATTAAACGCCAAGGCACATAGCCTGAACGCAGATTTTGTAACGTCCAGCCAAGCTGTACAATAGAGCGCAATTGTGACTGACCATGTTGTAATAACAGTAAGTCTTGCGATAATATATCGATTGCTGAAGACACAATGCTGTCCAATGAAAAAATTCTGGAGGACAGAGTCATTAACCCATTGTCCACTACAGAAAGTGATTTTTCCAAATTAATACGGACAATTTCCCGTATTCTTTCCGCTGTCTCAATTTGAGTAACCTTCCAGGCCTCATTGTATGCTGCATATACAGAGGCTGCTATGAAACGTTTTTGACGCTGTTTGCGTGGTCCCATTATGAAATCACGCAAGTCAGCACCATCAGTAAGTAATGTTAGGTGTTGCTTAATTTCAGGCAGTGTGGAAGTTTGTAGCCACTGAAGGCATAATTTGCCCACACTGTAGGTTGTTATTATCCCTGGGTGATGTCTTTGGGGATATCTAGGGTCTGGCCTGGTCATTTTGAAACCCTGTGTTTTATTCAGGAATCTATCTTGACAGTTATTTGTATCTGTGGGCCAGACCAACCATTGTTTCCAATCAGGATGTGTTCTGTTTTGGTTTAATATATGGTTTACGTCTATCTCTTCATCTGTAGAAGTGTTGCTAAACATTGTTGGCTTTGGAATAGACGGTTTAATTAAATCTTTGATTTTGGCTAAGCCAAGACAGGTGGTTTGTTGAACAGTGTCATTTAAAAATATCATTTGTTCTGGGATCATGCAGGCTCTAAACAGAGCTTCTATACCCTGTACTTGCCATTCTTTTGTACCCCAAACACTTTTCAAATCAACATTTTTGTCCCAATAATCAAATCCAAAAGTATTCATTTTTTCGAAGAATGAATCTGAATATATCAATTTTGTGTTGGTTATCATGGTTTTAATCCCTGTCTTGTTTGACAATTTAAAATAAAATGTTTCAGCATTACTTAAGTTAAAACCTGAAAAGTATGAATATTTGTCATAAACGGTTCTAGAGCTCCCTTTTGGAGGTGTAGCACAATGTTCCCATTGATTATAATTTAAAACATTTCTAGGTTGTGCTGATTTATGCAAAAAATGGTTACCATAGTGGTTATAGCAATACATACTATCATAATTTGTAGAACCTTGCAAATAATCATGTTTTGTAAATTTAGCAGACATTACTAAGTCAGACATCATATTGTTTATGCTTTCGAAGTCCCAATCATCAGCAAATGAGTTTGGTTTTGCAAAGTCACTCAAGGAGATCTTGATTTGGTGTGGATATTTTAGGATCTCGACCGGACCATAAATTTCATAGTCAGTGATGTCCCAGGCTACCCCACCAGGTATTGGATTGGCTGTGAAGTTGGCTGAAGAAAGTTCTGGAGAAAGTTCTCTTTTCTCGACGTGTGAAGATGTGTGTGGTTTGAGGACCAAGTTGATGTTCTGGCTTGCTGTGTCCATTTTAGCATATTTTCCCTCAACGAAGCGTCCCAAAGTAAATACCATGATGAGCCAAAGTATGAGGATAAATGCACCAAAACCCACCCAAAATTCAATCCATGGAGAAACCAGATATGTTTCTTTTAGTTGTTTCAAAAGTTCCTTCGCTTTGTCTTTAAAGGATTTTGATGATGGCTGTGTCTTTGATTCACTGAGGCTTTCAGAGGAATCATCGAAGTTGATGAAGTACCCGGATGCAGTTCTGTCAATTGTTCCAATTGCTTCAGGATTTTTGTTTCTTGCATTGTCACTTGGTACTTCATTGTAGATTGGTGTGTCTCTGCTAAATGTTTTTATTTGGGTTTTCAGAGGTCTTAGTTCTATTGCGTTGTTGCATAGTCCTTGTTGTTCTTCTGTAGGCCTTTCGAATGTGATGAGCCTTTTTGTTAGGACCTCTGTACTGGTAGCAAACCTTGGTGTTCTGCTACTTATTGGGAGTCCACTTGGCCTACTGTTTGTTATCGGCCACATGTTGTGGTTTTACCAGGTCGATGGATACAACTCGGTTCTCCTTTTTACCAGCAAGTGGCGGTAGTACAACTGATCTTGTCCCGTTGACAGACAAGACAGGAACTGCTTTTCTGTAAGAAGGCCCAAATTCCTTCTTTACCGCGATCTTCTCCCTGACTAGATCCCCGACTTTTGGAATCCAGACAGGTCTTGCTGGGACAGGTGGTGATTCTTCAGTGGTCGTTGGCTGTTGTTTCAACTGTATGTTGCTCAGGTCTTTTCTTGTTTTGTTTAAGTCCTGCAAAATAGCCAAACGGTCTTTGACATCAAAGCTTTTTTCTTTAACCACTGAAGTCTGACTATCAAGGTCAGAGATCAACATCCTAGTTCCGAATAATAATTCGTACGGACTGAATCCCTTCAGAGAATTTCTTGGCAAGTTATTTAGACTACGTTGGACACTTATTAGATGTTTGACCCACCCAGCTCCCGAACCTAATACCTTTGCCGTTATAGATTGCTTTATGTCACGGTTTTTTCTTTCAACAATTCCGTTCCCCTCAGGGTGAAATGGACAAGAGTACCGCAATTGCACGCCCATGCTGACCATGGCCTCCTTATAAGCCCGAGAGCTAAAAGCAGGACCATTGTCCGAATGCAGAATGCCAATTGCGTATGTGCCGATAAAGACTCGCAAATCTTTTATAATAGTTCTGGCGTCAGCCGTTCGCTGGTGATCTACATTATAAGTGGAAACTAGCCTGTATATGTTAATCGCAAGCCATTCTTTTTGCTGATAATATTATCTGCCTTGATCCGACGAGGTATTAAACCGCTTCTCTCCCCACTGCGATCTCTGTTGCAGTTTGGGCAGTTTTTTACAAACATGGTGTAGTGCAGGCTCATGCCTGGCCACCAGTACCGTGATTGTAATTCTTCCAGAGAATCTTTTAATTTAAGGTGTCTGAGACCCTCGCCCATATGTGCGTCTGCGATTAACAAGTGTCTCCTGTCCATGTTTGGAATTACTCTATCCCCCACTCCAGGGATTCGAGCAAAAGGGACGGAGTTTGCATCGATTATGTATGTATAATTGAGTGGATAGTTGATCTGTAACGCTGAGCAGTCGCCTTTTGATGACGTTTTTACTGCCAGCATTGTTTCACCGTCACTGTATTTTGATGTACGCTTTTTTCGATCCACGGGAGCCGTATTAGTGGCTGCCGCTGTGGCTGTTTCAGCCAATGAATTCCCCACAACGTGAACGCCATCACGTTGATGACTCAGTGAGTGAGTCACGTGAGTCTTTGGTAGTTCTTTTTGTAAAAGAGCTATTTGTTCCCAGAGCAGTCTCTGCTTTATTGGTGCATCTGTGTCATCTTTGTAACCGTTCTGAATCCATGTCTGCAAATCCTTATTATATGCTTTGACGCAGTAATATGAATCTGACACTATAAGTGTCGGGAATTCGCGATCCGCATTATCTAGCGCCATTTTCAAAGCTATTATTTCAGTTTGTAGTTCTGAATTAGTTTCTACTGAGTGTGATTTTGTTAATAGAGGTCTTAGTTTACCTCCGCGCCACACTTCTTTTGTAATCTCACATGTGGGATTGTATGCATGTTCTCCCCAAACAGAGGGTTGAGCATGTCCGTCTGTATAGATTACACAGGCGTAATGTCGTAGAGGCAGAATGTCGATTGGCAGAGGATACGTCTTTTCATATTTTAGATTTTTTAATTCTTCTAGTTCTTGATCAAAGTAGTAGGATACTTTGTCCGTTGTGATTAAATTCACCCATTGTATCCATTCCGGATCCAATATTGTTGATGTTAAATTACACGGTGTTGTTAATGCCTCAAAGGCTGATTCAGCTGTTCTGACTGTGATATGTCTACCGTCAGCTATGTCTTTTTCTCTAGCTATTGCGGTTTGAACTGCTTGAACAATTTTTCCTTTGTTGCTGAATCTCTGTTCAGCTTCTGTGTACAGGTGTGATTTGAATGCAATTGGTACCTTTTCTCCTTCATTAGAAGTCAGGTATGTGAATCCGCATCTCCCTGGGATGACTCGAATCACAAGATTGCGTGTGTTATCACGTGTTTCTAATTTTGTTTTAATTAGCATGTCTGTTTGTAAGGATCTCAAAATTTCTGTGTGTGTTTGAGTCCAATTGGATCTTTTAAAGTCTGGTTTAATTAGATCATAAAGGGGTTTGACCCTTTCTGCGTAATTTGCAATGTATGTTCTTCCGAAATTTAGGAAGCCTAGAATTGACTGTAGGTTTTTTAGTGTTTTAGGAGCTTGGATTACGGCACATTTCTCTAGGAAATTGTCTGCCAGGCTTTTACCTTCACTTGATAACTCATATCCTAAGAATAGGACTGTCAGATGGGCAATTCTGGATTTTTTGAAGTTAAATTTGTAACCCTCTGCAGCGAACCCAAGTATTATGGTGTTCACTCTTTTCAAGTGAGTCTCCAAGTCATCATCTGTTAAGTAAATGTCATCGACATAAGATAATGCTTCATCATCATATAGTTGTAGTAATTCTGTTACTCTCGCTGAGAATACCCCCGGGCTGTTCTTGTACCCCTGGGCTAACCGACAGAATTGCTTTTGAGTGCCATTTACTGAGAATGCAGTTAAATGTCTGCTCTCTGGTGCTATGTTTTGACAAAAGAATCCATTGGAGATGTCCAAGGTTGTTTTGTATTTTTTGCGCACTATGTTATTCATTAGTGCAGCACTGTGTGAGTTTTGCACTGCAAAGGTTTTGCAACATGTGTTAAGGTGTCGGTAATCCAAAACTAGACGATATGAATTGTCTGGTTTGGAGACCGGAAACAAAGGATTGTTCATTTGTGAGGTGCAAGTTTCAATCACCCCCTGGTATTCTAGCTGATCTAGTATTTCATTTACTTGTTTTTTAGCTTCTTGCTTAATTGGGTACTGCCTTTGTGCAGTAGGTTGTGATTTTAACTGGATTTTGTGAGGAGGAGAATCCTCATCCCATCCTACATGATTTTTATATAAAGCAGGTGCTAAGGCCACTGCCCACTTTCTAGCAAGTGTATATTTTTTATGAATCGGGATTTGATTCGAGAAGGCAGGCATAATTACTTCTTCGCCATGAGGGCACTCCCTGACAAACTCTGGTGGCCAGTCTTTTTCAGCTAGAAGGATGTCATAACCCTTTGAGAGGTTATCCCAAAATAGTCCCCTTATTTTCCTAGTCTTATCTCCCTCTATACGTAATGTTATCTCGTATATCTTGTGGGGCTTGCTAACTCTGGTGTCTGCAGTTTCCACTTGAAGGTATTCATTCGTGTCCACTGTCTCCAGATGATTCATAAGGACTTTGCGAGCTATGCTCACCTCTGATGCGCTGTCTAGCATTGTCTGAGCCCATTCTCCGTTTTTCAGTTGTGTCCTCAGTATCCTCGGCATTTTTAACTACCTTGATACTGGCTACCTTCTTTTTTGGAAATTGTAATTTCTTTTTTAGTTGAGCAGGTTCCTTGTCTTTGGACTTGGCGTGCTCTTCTGATCGTCCTCTTCTTTCCGATTTCTGCGAGGAATTCTGAAAAGATTGAGAGGGACGTGTATCAATGTCTTGATATCTATCAGGTTTTTTAATATTATCCCTATTTCTAAGGTTATATCTATTCCCAGAGGGGTCACTCTGCGGTGACCTCTGTCTTCGGTTCGGAGATTTCTCCCTTCGCCTAGGAGACCTTCCTCTGGACTGGAATTTCTTTTCTTTAGGATTGGATTGTTTGTTTCCATCCCAGTTCTTTTTTGGTGAATTATTATTAAGAAATATTTTTTCTGGACTTGTAGTCAGTTGCGGTTTTACTGGTATTTCACCTAGACTATCTCTGCCTAGTTCTTCATAGGATTTTTCTATGATTCTGGCAATTTCAGCTGGTTGGTCTGCTATATCTGTCTCTTTTAACCTCTGGCGGATCGCCACGTTTGCTGCTTCACCTTTTATGTTGGCTAATAATATAGCCGAGACCTGCTTGAAGTCTTTTAGTAATTTCATACCAAGGGTTAAAGCAGGTTCTGGACCGTATTCATCTTGAATTTGTTTTAGCACATCTGGTATTACCGAAATGGATGGAACACCGTGCGTTTTTGTGTAGATGGAAGCAAAGACTGTACCCCAAGTGTCACAGTCCTCTATGTGTGGTGCGATTCACATTGGGAGACATATAGTCAGAATCCTGTGTTTTTCTAGCGGGGTGGTGTCAGGAAACACCGCCTCTATTTGGGTAATTTTCTGTGCCAACCAGAATGGTATCTGTTCCCGTTTAGCTGGAACTTTACCTAGGCAGGATTGGATGTTCTGTGGTGTAATTTTATTTGTGTTCCCCTGGTGAGGGGTCAGCTGTGGAAGTTTAATCGCTGGCTGAATTGTTGAAGTCCGCATTACATACTGAACTAATTGTCTATGAATTTTTAGTAATTGTTTTAGCTGTATTAACAGCTCAGCTGCAGGCATCCTATCGATGTCTGGATGTGGTGTGTATCCGGCTAAGACCGGCCACGTTGCTCCTGGTCTACCTAAAGGACCGAGCCTTGTAATGTGATTGTTATGTATTAGGGCGCCATCAAATAAGAGCAAATGCTCTTGGAATTTGAGTGGTACTTCCACCTCCTCGAAAGGAGTATACTCATTAGGAGGTTCCTCTACTTTGTAATAGTGGAAGTACTTTGTTACAGCATTTGCTGCTGGAAAATGTATCCATGAATAGTATACCTCTGTCTGCCGATATTCGTGTGCCTCGATTACGAATATGACTGTGCCACCTCTAGGTGTCAGTCCATTTTCTATAAGTTTTAAGGTTATAGATTTCCTTTTGATGACCGGGATGAGTATTATATCCTGGTCCGCTGCTTGCATGGTAGCATCAGCATCTGCGAGTTCAGTAGCTAATCTAACTGTCTCTCTTTCTTCATCACTGTCTGTCATTTTACAGACAGGATGGTATTATGTCTATTTGCAGATCAGGTTTCTTTATGGAACAAAGATTAGATGCACAATATTCTGGAACTGTTTTTATCCTTCAACGTTGACTTGACCAAGAACCATACATAGGAGTTCCCTCCTGCGAGGTTTTGGAGGATATTACCTTTCACCCACTCCAGACGTCTTTGGAGTATTTGGGAAAAGGGGTCTGAGTGAGAAAGCACGACTGAGTTACTCTAAATGTCTTACGTTAGTTTTATCGCCCTTTCCAAACGCGTTGGGCGCCATGTAGTGTAGTTCCTATTATCCCAATAGGCTCTGCGCATTGGAATAATACCTACAGCAGTAAAGGCCTAGGCCAGACGTTAACTAGGTCTACTACTGTCGATACTAGACTTAATTTTTGGGTTTGCCAGCTAAGCTCAGAGTTCGCTAGAAACTTTCTCGAATGTTCAAGGAAGGATTAACTTCCCTGATTAGACAAGAAGGGATTTAGTTTCTGACAACCATAGAACATGACAACTTTGCTCTCCCCTAATCAAGAGTCAATCTCGAGAGTCGTGTGAGCACAAGGCAATTATTTTACTCAGTCAGTACGTGCATTCTTAGTCTCATCAGAATGTAGAGAAAAGGGAAACGAGACGGGCGTGTTCAATAAAAGGATGTTATTTATTGATCAGTCTCTTTTCTCGTACAAGAGAAATGGATCGATATTATTGCAATACTTATAGTTAAGTAAAGTGCATACATTAAAAGCAATAGTATAAAATAATACTGTAAAAACATTGATATGGTTTCTGAGCCATATGATGTTTAAAATGATTAAAATATATTTACATACACATATACATTTGACTAAACGTACTCAACTGGTGTTTCTAAATACGCCTACCCCGTGTACCTGACCTAAGTCTAATGCGTGGGCGGGAATAGAAAGTTACAGTTTAAGTTAAGTTTGTTTTTGCCAAGTGAATAACTAAAGAATTCTCTGGGAGGGGTTATTCAGTTCTGTACCTGGAAGTTAGGATGAATGAGGAATGGTATCTCTTTCTCTGCTCTCGATATTCCAGGCTGCCTGCGAGGGCTGCCCAGAAGCGCCGGTGCTGGGTCTCTCGGCTTGAGATAGCAGCGCGTCTCTCAGCGCGTCAGGAAGGCGGGGCTGCTTCTGCTCTCGGCTTCGGCAAGTATGGCTGCTCCGTCTTGTCACCACGCGTGTGTTTGCATAGGGCAAGGTCGGCAATATTTATACCTTAAAGGTGCCGAGATTGACGTAAGGATGGACATAGATACGTCAATAAAGATGTCATACGACTTGCTCGTTAGCACATTCTTTACTAAAGTTCTCTGTGAAATCAAAACAATGGCCGCACGGATTTTCCAGGTTGTCATAGGTTTGATTTGTTATGAGAACATCGTATGCCTTATCAGGGGCTGGAGGAATGTCGCTTGTCTAATTAGATCTCAAGCGTTATGACTTAATCAGATAACACGTTCCTGTGCCGTAGTGTGACTGCGTCAGATAACGGTATCTGCATCATGGGGGTTTTCTTGCCTCATGGGCTGACTGTTAGTTAACTTGATAGTTAGTTTAACCAGAATAGGGTCAGGAATAGGGGGATCGATTCAGAACCTATAGAAATACATGACAACTTCCCAAGTGGGAATAAACACAGTCTCACAGAGGGTATCAATACTACCAATAAGATAGGATGCCACCTCAGGATATGCTTCTCCGCAACCCTGTACACAAGTGGAGAGAGAAAAAAAGAAAATAGTACCCGTCAGAGTTAACTGCCTTATTCCACTCATTTCAAGTCACAGAGCTAGTTCCATGAAAGTGCCCCAACTCAAACAATGTGAGTAACTAGGAAAGTTAAAAACATTTGAAAACAATACTGTTTATCTCGCATGGACTTAGAATATTATTCAGAGTTCATTCTCAAAGTCACAATACATATGAACATTAATGGACAATCCCACATATAGATCTTAATCTCTGTGATACATCTGAAACCATTCCCTAAGGTGCCATACCATTTCCTCCCCAGAATTAGGGCCACCAGGGATCAAGGTGTCAAGGTCTACAATATACCTGTTTTCTAGCTGTCGCAATTTGCGAATCTTATCACCCCCTCTCTTCATGGGAGGCAATTTGTCTATTACGAAAAAGAATTTGAGGAGGTTACGGTTGCTACTGTGATATTCCTCAAAATGACGGGCAACAGGTGAGGTTTGATCTTTATTTTGAATTGCCCTCATGTGTTGTAGGACTCTTGTTTTGGCAGGGAACATTGTGCTCCCTACATATTTCTTAGAGCAGGGACAGCTTAAAACATATACACAGTATTCTGACAGGCATGTTAGATGTTTCCCAATACTCTTATCTTTGTCTTCTATTGGGTAATGTACCTTCTTCACATTAGTACTGTGTCTGCATGCTTTACATTTCATACATGTAAAGAAACCGTGGATATCGCTGGTTTTTGGTTTGATCATACTGACCTCATTCCGGCTGATTTTATTCCTAAGTGTGTCGGCTCTGCGATATGTTATACTTGGCCTGTCACCCAAGACTTCCGTTATAGTCGGTTCAGTTCTAAGAACCTTCCAGTGTTTGTTAAAGCTTTTTTGGACTTAGCCTGATGATAGCCTCTCTCCCTGAAGCGTTCCTTCATGCATTCGCCCTCTTTGAGAAAGTTTTGATCCCGGCTACAGTTCCTCCGAGCCCGGAGGAACTCGCCAAAGGGAATACTGTGGATCAATGCCTTGGGGTGACCACTCTCTGCATGAAGAAGTATATTTCCTGCAGTTAATTTCCGGAACAACCTCATTACCAACTTGCACTCACAGACTTCAACTGATAGGTCAAGGAATACTGCTTTGGATTCACTGATCTTCCCTTCCAGGGATAGATTCAGTTAATTCCTGTTCAAATCCTGAATGAATAGTTCAGTGAGGTCGCCAGGACCATCCCAGATGATAAATAGGTGGTCTATGTACCGCAACCATACTCTCACGTGGCTGCGGTGCAGAGCATTGGTCCTGGCTACTTGCTGCTCCCAGCCCGCCATGAAAGGATTGGCAAAGCTGGGAGCAAAACAAGTTCCCATCGCCGTCCCTTGTGTCTGTCGAAAGTAGGCCTCATTGAAGACAAAATAGTTATGTTCAAGACAGAATGTCATCATTTGGGTAATCATTTCTGTATGTTCCAAATAAGAGATGGATCTCCTCTTAAGAAACATACGACAAGCCTCAATTCCATCTTTATGTCTAATTGACGTGTACAAACTGCACACGTCAAGCGTGATGATCAAATAACTTTCCTGCCATCTAAAATTCTCAAGTTTGTTGATAAAATCCCTACTATCTTTCAAGTAAGAGGGGACTTGTTCAACAAAAGGACGCAAAAAATAATCGATGTTCCTTGATGTGTTCTCTAATAGAGAACCAATCGAGGACACGATAGGTCTGCCCGGGGTACTGGTGGAGTTTTTGTGCAGTTTGGGTAGGAGATACAATACTGCAATCTTTGAATTACGGTTGAGTAGGAAAGAATACTCATTCCACTCAATAATTCCTTGGTCTCTCCATACCTTAAGCATCTCAAAATACATTTTATTCGGGTTTTCTATAGCCTGTAATGAAGACACCTCATAACAATCCACACAATTTAGTTGTCGCATGCCTTCAGTTACATAGTCCTGCACATTCATGATTACGACATTACCCCCCTTGTCTGATTGTCTTATAACAATAGAATGATCATCTTCCAATGATCTAATGGCCAATCGTTCACTTTTAGTCAAATTATCATTTGCCCACTGATTCTGTTTGATCATTGATTGCACTAAGATGTTTGGAGTTTGGAACCCCGGAAAATGATTCTATTGATGCTAAGACCTTGGGTTTCACTACTAATCTTAACTGTCCAAATTCCTTCAAGCCTAAATCCTCATTTAACCCGTCCTTACCCACCTGTAGCATTGACACCTTCGAATCACTAGTGATTGCAGAATTCAAAGACATGGCCAAACAGAATCAGTGGGCAAATGATAATTTGACTAAAAGTGAACGATTGGCCATTAGATCATTGGAAGATGATCATTCTATTGTTATAAGACAATCAGACAAGGGGAGTAATGTCGTAATCATGAATGCGCATGACTATGTAACTGAAGGCATGCGACAACTAAATTGTGTGGATTGTTATGAGGTGTCTTCATTACAGGCTATAGAAAACACAAATAAAAATTATTTTGAGATGCTTAAGGTATGGAGAGACAAAGGAATTATTGAGTGGAATGAGTATTCTTTCCTACTCAACCGTAATCCAAAGATTGCTGTATCTCCTACCCAAACTGCACAAAAACTCCACCAGTCTCCCGGGCAGACCTATCGTGTCCTCGATTGGTTCTCTATTAGAGAACACATCAAGGAACATCGATTATTTTTTGCGTCCTTTTGTTGAACAAGTCCCCTCTTACTTGAAAGATAGTAGGGATTTTATCAACAAACGTGAGAATTTTAGATGGCAGGAAAGTTATTTGATCATCACGCCTGACGTGTGCAGTTTGTACACGTCAATTAGACATAAAGATGGAATTGAGGCTTTTCGTATGTTTCTTAAGAGGAGATCCATCTCTTATTTGGAACATACAGAAATGATTACCCAAATGATGACATTCTGTCTTGAACATAACTATTTTGTCTTCAATGAGGCCTACTTTCGACAGACACAAGGGACGGCGATGGCAACTTGTTTTGCTCCCAGCTTCGCCAATCTTTTCATGGCGGGCTGGGAGCAGCAAGTAGCCAGGACCAATGCTCTGTACTGCAGCCATGTGAGAGTATGGTTGCGGTACATAGACGACCTATTTATCATCTGGGATGGTCCTGGCGACCTCGCTGAACTATTCATTCAGGATTTGAACAGGAATGAACTGAATCTATACCTGGAAGGGAAGATCAAGTCAAGTTTAAAATTTGTATAGCGCACTACTCACCCAGAGGGTCTCAAGGCGCTTGAGGGAGGGGGTACTTTACTTGTCGAATATCCAAGTTTTTAGTTGTTTTCTGAAGGAGAGGTGGTTCTGTGTAAGGCGGAGGTAGGTGGGGAGAGAATTCCAGGTCTTGGCCGCTAAGTAGGAGAAGGATCTTCCCCCCATAGTGGATCTTTGGATGCGTGGAATTGCGGCGAGGGCTTGATTGGTCGATCGTAGTTGGCGGGTGGGGGTGTAAAAGGACAGGCGCGTGTTGAGGTATTCGGGTCCTAATTCGTAGAGGGCTTTGTGTGCGTGGGTGAGGAGACGGAACGTTATTCTCTTGTTGACGGGGAGCCAGTGGAGGTCTTTCAGGTGCCCGGAGATGTGAGCTTGGCGGGGGATGTCTAGGATGAGTCTGGCTGAGGCGTTTTGGATGCGTTGGAGTTTTTTCTATAGTTTGGCTGTGGTTCCGGCGTAAAGGGTGTTTCCGTAGTCCAGTCGGCTTGTGACCAGTGCATGGGTGACCGTCTTTCTTGTTTCGGTGGGGATCCAACGGAAGATGTTTTTGAGCATACGTAGGATGTTGAAGCATGATGATGAGACGGCGTTGATTTGTCTGGTCATCGAGAGGGAGGAGTCCAGGATGAAGCCCAGGTTGCGTGCATGGTCCGTTGGTATGGGTGCGATTCCCAGGGCCGGTGGCCACCATGAGTCGTCCCAGGCGGAGGGGGATGATCCTAAGATGAGGACTTCCGTTTTGTCCGAGTTCAGTTTTAAACGGCTGTTCTTCCTCCACTCTGCTACTTCTTTCATCCCTTCGTGTAGGTTGGTTTTGGCGGTGTTTGGGTCTTTGGTGAGGGAAAGGATCAGCTGGGTGTCGTCTGCATAGGAGATGATGTTGAGGTTATGTTGGCGCGCGATGGATGCGAGGGGACTCATGTATAGGTTGAAGAGAGTGGGACTGAGTGATGATCCTTGCGGTACGCCGCAGATTACTTCGGTGGCCTCTGATCTAAAAGGGGGGAGGCGGACTCTCTGGGTTCTTCCGGCGAGGAAAGAGATGATCCAGTCCAATGCTTTTCCTTGTATTCCGACGTTGCTGAGGCGTTGTATGAGGGTGCTATGACAGACTGTGTCGAAGGCTGCGGAGAGGTCAAGTAGGATGAGGGCAGCTGTTTCTCCGTTGTCCAGTAGAGTTCGAATGTCGTCTGTTGCTGCGATGAGGGCGGTCTCGGTGCTGTGTTTGGCTCGGAAGCCTGACTGTGAAGGGTCGAGGGATTTGTTGGATTCAAGGAAGGCGGCGAGCTGACTGTTGACGGCTTTCTCGATGACTTTGGCAGGGAATGGGAGGAGCGAAATGGGACAGTAGTTCTTAAGTTCAGTGGGGTCTGCTGTGGGTTTCTTCAGGAAGGCGCTGAGTTCGGCATGTTTCCAGCTTTCCGGGAAGGTAGCGGAGTTGAGGGAGCAGTTGATGAAGTCTCGGAGATGGGGTGCGATAATGGAGTCTGCTTTGTTGAAGATGTGGTGGGGACATGGGTCGGTTGGTGATCCTGAGTGAATGGAGTTCATCAGGCGGATGGTGTCTTCAGTGGTGATTGGTTTCCAGGCGCAAAGGTTGTTGGAGGGTGGTTTTAGTTCGGAGGTGGGTGGGGTGGACTGGTCTCCAAAGCTGTTATGTATGTCAGCGATTTTGTTGTGGAAGAATGAGGCTAGAGAGTCGCAGAGGTCTTGGGAGGGAGTGATGTCGTTGGTGCCGGCGGTGGGGTTGGTGAACTCTTTGACGATGTTGAATAGTTCTTTGCTGTTGTGGGCGTTGTTGTCGAGTCGATCCTTGAATGCTGATTTCTTGGTGGATCGGATCAGTTGGTGGTGTTTGCGGGTGGCGTTCTTGAAGGTGGCCAGGTTGTCAGTGGTTGGGTATTTTTGCTAGGCTTTCTCGAGGGTGCAACATATCTTCTTGGATTTCTTAAGGTCATCATTGAACCTGGCGGCTTTTTTGGTACCTTGCTTGATTTGATGGTTTTTCAAGGGTGCTAATTCGTCAGCGCTGTGGGTGATCCATTGTGTGAGGTTGGTGGCTGCTTGGTTTGGGTCCGATCATTTGGCAGGGGAGTTTTGGTGAAGCGATGTGATGAGCTGGTCGGTGGTAATTTTGTTCCAGTTTCTGCGGGGAATTGGTTGTGGGTGGTTGTGGGTCGTAGTCTTTTTGTAATTGAAGTGAACGCAGCTGTGGTCAGTCCAATGGAGAGCTGTGGTGTGATTGAAGGAGATGTGCTTGCTGGAGGTGAAGATTGGGTCGAGCATGTGCCCGGCATAGTGGGTGGGGGTGTCAACAAGTTGTTTGAGTCCGAGATTGGCGACGTTGTCCAGAAGGGTGGTGGTGTTGCTGTCATTGTTCTTTTCCAGGTGGAAGTTGAGGTCTCCCAGTAGAATGTAGTCCTCGGAGGGGAGGGCGTGTGGGCTGATGAAGTCAGTGATGTCTTCGCTGAATTGTGTGCGGGGTCCTGGTGGTCTGTAGATGAGGGTGCCTCTGAGTGTGGTCTTGGGGTCGGTGTGGATCTGGAAGTGAAGGTGTTCGGCGGCTGCGAGGGTATCGTCAGAGCTGGTCGTAATGCGGATGGTGTTCTTATGGACGATGGCGAAGCCTCCTCCTGTTTGGTTGATGCGGTCCTTTCGGATGATCTTGTAGCCGTCCGGGATGGCTATGGCGATGTCGGGCATTGATGAGGCGTTCATCCAGGTTTCTGTAAGAAAGGCGATGTCTGGCGATGTGGTGTCTAGTAGGTTCCAAAGTTCAATGGCGTGTCTGTGGACCGAGTGGGTGTTGAGCAGGATGCACTTCAGGTGGTTAGTGTCGGAGCTCTGTTTGGAGTTTGTGGATTTGGTGTGGGTTCTGGTGTAGTCGAACTTGCAGGAGTGGCAGGTGAAGGGTCAATGGGTGTGTCCTGGGGCGGCTTGGTAGCAGTTTGGGAGTCGGCCAGGGTTAAGTGCTGAGAGGGTAGCGGCGTCGTACGTTATGCGGGAGGAGTGGATTTTGCTGGGGCCAGGGGCTTTGGCGCTGGGCGGGGTCCAGGCGCCGACGGGTGTAGACGGGCTTACCTTTGGCGCACCTTCGGCACGCATGGGGCGCGTCCGCTGCGCGTGAACGCTGCGCGAAAGTGCATCTGTCATAGGTGGATAGTGAAGGGGGGCGGAGCGAGGGAGGAGTAGCTGGGAGGCGGGAGCGGGGTGGAGAGACGGGCTAGGAGGCACAACAACAACAAAATGGCAGCAGAAAACAAAAGCGAAACAGGACGAGATTGAGGCACAATGAGGAGTATAGCTATGGGCAGTGGCACTGGCACAATCAGTCACTAATTAATTGACCAATTAATGCGAGCAATGCAATGGTAGTAATGGACAATAGAGCGCTACGATGATAGTCAAGCACAACAGTTTTTAAAGGTAATGCGAGCACAGCGTTACGATGATAATCAGGCACAAAGTCAAGCACAATAGCTTTTAAGGCAATGCGAGTACAGCGCTACTATGATAATCAGGCACAAAAGCTATGAAAAGCAATGCAGCAGTGAGCAATTTATCGCTAAGATACTCAAGTGGCCAGGGAGCGTGTGGGAGCGACCGCTTCTGAACGAGTCAGGACGGTCAGTGAATCCAAAGCAGTATTCCTTGACCTAACAGTTGAAGTCTGTGAGTGCAAGTTGGTAATGAGGTTGTTCCGGAAATTAACTGCAGGAAATACACTTCTTCATGCAGAGAGTGGTCACCCCAAGGCATTGATCCGCAGTATTCCCTTTGGCGAGTTCCTCCGGGCTCGGAGGAACTGTAGCCGGGATCAAGACTTTCTCAAAGAGGGCGAATGCATGAAGGAACGCTTCAGGGAGAGAGGCTATCATCAGACTATCATAGATGAGGCTTTTCTAAAGGCAAGTAAAATCAGCCATGCCTCACTATTGAACCCAGAACAGAAGGGAGCGAGCGATGAAAAGAAAACAATCAGATTTATATCCACATGCCATTCTAAATCATGGAAAGTCCAAAAAAGCTTTAACAAACACTGGAAGGTTCTTAGAACTGAACAGACTATAACGGAAGTCTTGGGTGACAGGCCAAGTATAACATATGGCAGAGCCGACACACTTAGGAATAAAATCAGCCGGAATGAGGTCAGCACGATCAAACCAAAAACCAGCGATATCCAAGGTTTCTTTACATGTATGAAATGTAAAGCATGCAGACACAGTACTAATGTGAAGAAGGTACATTACCCAATAGAAGACAAAGATAAGAGTATTGGGAAACATCTAACATGCCTGTCAGAATACTGTGTATATGTTTTAAGCTGTCCCTGCTCTAAGAAATGTGTAGGGAGCACAATGTTCCCTGCCAAAACAAGAGTCCTACAACACATGAGGGCAATTCAAAATAAAGATCAAACCTCACCTGTTGCCCGTCATTTTAAGGAATATCACAGTAGCAACCGTAACCTTCTCAAATTTTTCGTAATAGATAAATTGCCTCCCATGAAGAGAGGGGGTGATAAGATTCTCAAATTGCGACAGCTAGAAAACAGGTATATTGTAGACCTTGACACCTTGATCCCTGGTGGCCCTAATTCTGAGGAGGAAATGGTATGGCACCTTGGGGAATGATTTCAGATGTATAATAGAGATTAAGATCTATATGTGGGATTGTCCATTAATGTTCATATGTATTGTGACTTTGAGAATGAACTCTGAATAATATTCTAAGTCCATGCGAGATAAACAGTATTGTTTTTAAATGTTTTTAACTTTCTTAGTTTATCACATTGTTTGAGTTGGGGCACTTTCATGGAACTAGCTCTGTGACTTGAAATGAGTGGAATAAGGCAATTAACTCTGATGGGTACTATTTTCTTTTTTTCTCTCTCCACTTGTGTACAGGGTTGCGGAGAAGCATATCCTGAGGTGGCATCCTATCTTATTGGCAGTATTGATACCCTCTGTGAGACTGTGTTTATTCCCACTTGGGAAGTAGGACGATACTTGTATCAATTTGACGCACAATATTATTATGCTTCTCTATGACTATTAGTTACTGAGTGACTCTTATCTCATTTGAGGTTTATTTGTGATACAGGACGCACTAGCGATTTATCGTTTCATTTAATAATATGATTGCTCAGTTAATCCTAATGAACTAGATTTTACAAAATCAGTTCATAGTATCTCTATACGTTGTGATTATATATATATATATATATATATATATATATATATATATATATATATATATATATATATGTTGACACAAGAGGAGGGAACCATATCTGTGGCCTCGGTATCGATATGATCTCATTCCGGAGGGAAGAGTACTTATGTTTTATGATTTGGCCAAATTGGAAATTATCTACTAGCCTGTTTTTGCTGTAAATATAAATATACCCCACTGGGATGGTTACAGTATAAGTTTCACATTGTGACTCAAAATTAAGAAGAAAACTTTATATATCGTGATTGCATATATATAACAGCACAGAGTTTACCTTTACTCCACTCCACTGTAAGATGGCTGGCAATGAATTGGTTCCATGTCCTTTGTTTGTGTTTATCGTTACACTGAGTTAATCACATGGGCACTTTGGGGAAAAAATGGCAACTTTATTTAATGAGTTGTTTGTGAACAAATGAGCCACCCGTGACCAAGGCGAGTGTTTGTCGCCGAAACGCGTTGGGTTTGTTGGATGATTCCGAACATGCTGGAAACGTAATAAAACTTTAAACTGAACACAAGCGCTTTGAGGACTCAGGTTTGTGACGAGGCTGGATTTGGGAGTGCATTCGCACAGCGGCGGCTCTGTGGGGTGAGAATCAATATATGTATATATATGTATTACCTACTGGCAACTGCCAGTAGGTAGTTATAGTTAGGACCTAGTTACCATAGGAAAATCGCAACATTCTATTCCCAATAAGTTTGGCGGCGATTGACGAATCTTCGCAACATTTTCAAACCTTTTGGCCCGCTCCGGTCCGCTCCTACCTTGAAAGTTTTGGGATGATTCAAACTTGAGACACGATTCCTGCCCTAACTGCTGAACGGAATTACACTAAATTTGGCAAAAAGGTAGCCCTTGGTTCAGAAAGATGCCTTTTATTAAATGGTGTAACTCCGTTCAGTAGTTGCTGAGAAAATCAAAATTAAAAAGGTTTCGACATCTATGGCCGTGGAGTATCATTCCAATTTCTCTCAAGAAGAAGCACCACAATGAGGGTTCAAGTCTATCCAATCCAGCCACGTAAGTCTGGAGAATATCCTTCCTGAAAGCGGCATTTACGCCCGGCGCTAGTGTGTTCAACGACTATGAGTGACACCTTCTCATGAGCAAAATTAAGCAATGAAGTCAGGCAAATATATATATATATATATATATATATATATATATATATTCTTTCCACTCTCTTCTTCGCAGAAAAGAAACGAGCCGCACTCCAACAGGCAATTTTCATAAAATTAATTTATTTACTGGCAGTCCTGATGCGTTTCAGTCGTGTCTCCGACTTTCCTCAGAGGACTTCTGCCTCGGCAACTCGCTCACACCCACAAGGTAATTTCCTTTTAATTTCATTACAGCCCTCCAGTGGGCGTTGATTCATTGTTGCTGCTAAGCTTTCTGGGAATTGTGGTGTGTTTTTGAGCCCTCCAGTGGGTTATGCCTTAATTGTTTCCGTTCTCACTTGGATACTGTTGCTCCTTGAGATGCCACTTTTCGATATCCTAGGGAAGCCATACCTCAGCAGTTCTAGGTAGCGCCAGCTTGCCCTATGCGTTTTCACGAGCTTCTGGATGGTTCATTTTCGGGCAAATTGCGGCGCACTTGCTGGCTGTGCGATCCTCCGCGCGGAACCAAGCCCGTAAATATTCTTTCCACTCTCTTCTTCGCAGAAAAGAAATGAGCCGCACTCCAACAGGCAATTTTCATAAAATTAATTTATTTACTGGCAGTCCTGACGCGTTTCAGTCGTGTCTCCGACTTTCCTCAGAGGACTTCTGCCTCGGCAACTCGCTCACACCTACAAGGTAATTTCCTTTTAATTTCATTACAGTCCTCCAGTGGGCGTTGATTCATTTTTGCTGCTAAGCTTTCTGGGAATTGTGGTGTGTTTTCGAGCCCTCCAGTAGGTTATGCCGTAATTGTTTCCGTTCTCATTTGGATACTGTTGCTCCTTGAGATGCCACTTTTCGATATCCTAGGGAAGCCATACCTCAGCAGTTCTAGGTAGCGCCAGCTTGCCCTATGCGTTTTCACGAGCTTCTGGATGGTTCATTTATATATATATAAATATATATATATATATATATATATATATATATATATATATATATATATATATATATATATATATATATGTATATATTCCAAAGTCACTTCCTCCATTTTCACCGGGACCCGGAACTGCGGTGCAAAACAGGGACAGAGGTCGCCCTGTAAACTATTGATTCTCACCCCGCACAGCCGCCGCTGTGCGAATGCACTCCCAAATCCAGCCTCGTCACAAATCTGAGTCCTCAAAGCGCTTGTGTTCAGTTTGCATATGCATATGGACTTAAACTGAAAGCAGGGTGAGAGTGGTGATAAGGCGGCACACAGAGAGGCTTCTCTGTGTTTTCCGGCAATAAGCAGTATGTGTGATGAGGAAGACCGTCGTGAGGCGTCACGGGACATTTTCAAAAAAACGAACAGTGACCATAGGGGATACTCCGGAGTCAGAAGGTGGGGGCACAATGACCCGAAGTTCGCTCCACAATCTTTTTTTCAAAATTAGAGAGGTGTAGCAAAAGAGAAGTCCGCAAATGGTGGGAGGCCACCTCCCTACATAGTTATATTGATGTGGACAGGGTACCAAGAGGTTTACGTATGTACTCTGTATCTCTCTCTGCAATGCAGCTCTCTGGCGCTTACTGAAGGTACATAGTGGGTAGTTGGACCGTAGGGACCCTCAGGATACAAGGGGACTTAATCTCCCAACTTAAAATGGCCAGAGGGCGTGTTTACATGGTGGTGAAGGGAGGGGACGGGCCTGACGTGTGCAAACACGCCCTGTGGCACGTTTTAAGTTGGGGAAATAATTCCCCTTCAATCCTGAGTGCCCCTTGGAGCCAAGTAGCCCACCAGGTGCTTCCAGTAAGCGCCACTGTGCTGCGTTGCAGACAACAGGTCCAGGGTGTGCCCCTTTTTACACCTCTCTGGCGCATTTTAAATTGGGGAATTAAGTTCCCTTTAATCCTGAGAGTCCCTGGGTCCAACTAACCCACTATGTACCTCCAGTAAGCACCACAGAGCTGCGTTGCAGAGAGGTGGCCTGAAGCAATGCCCCATTTTACACCTCTGCAATGCAACACTGTGGCACCTACTGAACATACCTGGTAGGTTAATTGGCCCCAAGGGACCCTCAGGATTCAAGGGGACTTTATCTCCCAACTTAAAACGCCCACAGGCTGTGTTTGCACACATGTCATTTTAGGCCCCCCTTCCCTTCACCAGTGTTCAAACCCACCCCGTTTTAAGAGGTAGTTTTAATCCCCCAGCCTTATTATATACTAGGGGTTTACAGGGGAGGTCATGGTAATCACAGGGGTACGCCAACGCATAGTGTTCCCTATTGTATGTAGGTGTTTTTTTTACTGTATTCTAAGTGTCTTTTAGCATAGCACTGGCTGTAGGACTGGTTAGTCAGAGTCAGTTACCACCAGTACCCATCGGAAAAAGTTGAGGGTACAGGATGATTTTGCAACAAGGCCTCTTTCTGCTCCTCTGTTTGTTCTTTCTGTACGTCTTCCTTCTTCCTGCACTTTTCTTCGTCTTTGAGGTCTACTGTTGCTTCTTTCTGCATTTCTTTTTCTTCTTTCTGTGTGTTTTTTCTTCTTTCTTCACATGTCCAACCTCTGTAGGCAAAGTTACAAATTAGCATTTAAAAAACCACTGACATTCACTGAAAAAACCATAGGATTCAGGGGCGTTATAGTTAGTTGGACATTTCTCTTGTACAAAACCATTGTAATTCCCCTGTTAGAGTTAGTGCAGCTAAGTATAGCTAGCGCGCCCGCAATGCACTGCTGATAGTATCACATATATCACTCATGACATGGTCAGTGACATCACTTATGAGATCACCGATGACATCATCCTTGTGATAGAGTGGCAGACCTCCTCTCACCCTAATATAACCTTTGATACACACACTCAAAAATAGAAACTAACATTTTTAAAAAAATGAAGATACCAATACCAGTTACAACACACCTATTCAGTAATTCCAAGATCTACACACACCCATCCACTCATTCACCAATAGTTTTATACAGTCACTCATACATGTACTCACTCATCATATGTACTCATACACCTATAAATTCCTGTTACACACTGACACTCATCCATAGAGTTACTCACACACATAGTCACACATGCAAACAAAGTATCAAACATCCATTTACTTATATATATATATATATATATATATATACAGATACACACACACACATACCACCACACTTACTTCTACAGAAACTTACACATACTTACTCTCTTAAACAATCACTTATAGAAACACATACTTATTTATACAGAATCTATAGCAATCTCTCACTCTCACATACACCAATACTCACATATACTAGTTAAAACATATGTAGTTACTCATAAAGACACTATTGAGACAGTTATTCACTCACTAACACACCCATACACACACTCATCCACCCATACAGTCCTGCATACATGCTGTGTTCAACACATACAAACAGTGAGTCACGGACAGCAGTAAGGGGGGTGATTCCTTTCCCAAGAAATGGGGTTGGTGGTCCTGGGGTGGTGTTGGGGGGGGTGGGTTCAGGAGGGGTTAAAAAGTCACATTATGCATAGAATAGCACAGGTAAATAAAAATGAGTTCTTGTCATGCAGGAAAATATATAATTGGGTTTTGCTAGATTATGTGGTCAAAATGATTCTTAATAATGGCGAGAGTCAAGATTATCAGTTGGAATGTTTGTGGGCTCAATACATCCGGCAAAAGGCGATTGATGGCAGAAGAACATAAAGGATTTAAGCCTCAAATAGTGGGATTGGCTGAAACCCATCTCACATACAAGGATAGAAAGTTATATAAACAATTAGGTTATGATTTGGTCATTTGTACTTCACAGAATGTATCTCCAAGGGGTGTTGCTCTATTAAAAGATAAATACTCGAAAATGACCGTACTTACAACTCTTGCAGATAACCGGGGGAGATGGGCAATTGCGCAGTTCTTGATTTTGGGGAAAAAAGATTACAGTCTGTATGTTATACGGTCCTAATGTTGTTTGCTCTGAGGTTATTTCCTATTTGAATTTCGAACTTTTAGAGTGGGAGGGTTACCTTGTTGTAATGGGCGACTTTAATTTTATTATGGATAGAAAAATCGACACTACTAATTCACGTGCAAGGGACAGAATGGTCCAGGTAAAGGCTAGTATGCTTGATTTAATGCATATTCATCAAGTAGACGATGCCTGGCGAACTTTATATCCTTCAATACCGGGGTTTGCATTCTATTCCCATCCCCATAAACAATATTCCAGGATTTATATGATCTTTATGAATTATGGGTTGTTGATTAATGCAACAATGATTGTATGTCCAAAGATAACCTCTGACCACAATCCTATTATGATTAATATAGCTCTTGCAGGATCTAGATCACAACAAGCGAAGGAGTTTTCATTTCCGAGACATTTGTTAAGTAACCCGGACTATGTTTCCTATATGCATAAGGTTTTAGAGGAATTCATTTTGATTAACCTACATACTTCGTCTATGGCCATGGTATGGGACTGTTTAAAAGCTGGTGCGAGAGGGGCAACTTTTCAGTACATAGTAAAGCAGAATAGACAAAATAATACTCAACTTGCTAACAAACATAAGCTGTATATTCGATTAGAGCAACAACATGCCTCTGCATTAGCGACTAAAGACAGTGAGTGGTGAGCAAGAGATTTATGCCCAGATTATTGAGATCAAAGCCAAACTTCAGAGAAGACTGAAAGATAAAGTGGCTAATAACTTCCTCAAATACAGAATAAAGCAGTATGAATATGGAGAAAGGGTAGGAAGAGTATTGGCGTACCAACTTGCAGATCAGCGGGCAAATTCCCATTAAAAAAAATCGATTAAGGGAGTGGATTCTAATATTTATACAAAATCAGAAGATATAGCCGAGGAATTTAGGAAATTTTATGGCACTTTATATCAGGAAACTAGACCATATAATCAACAAGCTGTAGGGCAATATTTACAAGAGAGTGCGCTTCCTACTTTGGATATATCTCAATCGCATGGCCTAGAGACCTTGGCTGATCTTGAGGAACTAAATTTGGCTCTAGGGGCTCTTCCAAGTGGTTAGGCGGTCGGAGAGGACACAATACCATTAGAGTTTTATAAAATCTTTAAGGAAGTGTTGTCACCGGTTCTACTTGTGTTGTTCAACGACATACTGGAGGGAGGTGATGCTCCCCCCTCCTGTAACAAAACAAACATAGTGGTCTTTCCCAAAAAGGGTCCTACAGACCTATTTCACTTATTAATGCCGATGCTAAAATAATCTCTAATTGCTTGCTTCTCGTCTAGCTCCAAGTATGTATTTGTTGGTCTCAGAAGAGCAACATGGTTTTGTCCCAGGTAGGGATACGGTGGCGCTCCTAAATACAGCCTATGCGGCTTTTGATGTAGCAGGTCAACAAGGAGAACGGACTGGGATGGTAATGCTGGACACCGAGAAGGCCTTCGATCAAGTCGCTTGGGGGTTTTTATGGAGCACTATGCAATCACTAGGCCTTGGTCGGAGGTTCATCTTGGCGGTCCAGCGACTTTATCGCAGTCCGTCGGCAGCTATCAAGCTGAATGGTTGTACATCCGGGGTGGTTAACAATTAGCGTGGCACCTGTCAGGGTTGCTCACTCTCCCCATTAATATTTGCCCTCTATATTGAGCCTTATATTAGGAATCTCCTTTATAACAACTCTATCTCTCCTGTCTGCTTCAATGGTATAACCTTAAAAATGACGGCCTATGCAGACGATATTGCAGTATTTACTTCTGGACCTGATGCTGCGATCGATGCAATTACACAAGAGGCGCATTATTTCGGTTCCCTTTCTGGTTGTAAGCTTAATCTTGACAAAACTCAGTCCATTCTTAACTACGTTCCCGCATCTCCTGTACCGCAGCTTGGTGTCACTATCACAGCTACTTATCTAGGTATTTGTCTTAGTGGATGTATAAATGATTATATGTTACTGAACTATGAACGTCTACTAAAACAAATTACAGTAGATCTGCGTAGATGGCATAGGCTGCCTCTGACTATTATTGGGAGATGCAATATAGTAAAAATGAACGTCTTGCCCAAATTTCTTTATTTGTTTCGTTCAATTCCTTTTAGGGTCCCAAATTCATTTTTTAAGCGACTTGACTCTGTGATTGTCAGTTTTATATGGGGCTATCGTAAATCTAGGAGAGCACTCAGATATATTAAGTTGACTAACGAGCAAGGTGGTTTTCAGCTTCCCGATTTTAAAACCTATTTTTGGGCTGCCTTCCACAATCATATCCAGAGTGTGGTTTTTGGACCTATGGTGGGTAAAATCTGGCTAGGGAATCAGTTTACATTTGGTCTTAACACGTGGGTTTCTTTTATACTACATGTCGGACCCAAATTACTTTAAGAGAGTTTGATTCAAGGTAGTCAGGCATATTTATAACATATGGCAAGATATCTGTAAAACTTACTCTTTGTCTGACTTACATGAATATACTTATTTATGGGATGATCCTAGGTTTCCGGGAATATTCTCAAATGCCATATCCAGAAAGTGGCAACAGGCTGGAATAATACGACTTGGGCAGATCTATGACGAAGGGGGCTTTAGGTAATTTGCTTCCTTAAAAAGTGAGTTTGGGATACTACAGAAATAATTTTTTTAATATTTGCAAATCAGAAATTATTTCTTACAAGGGAAGGGATTGTTTGCTCTCCCCCATACTTCGCATGTACTTCGGGCTATTTTCTACACCTATGGTCGGCGTCAGATTGGTAAAGCCTACCAGTGCTTTATGCAAAAAATGTTGGATGATGGCTTGACGAGGGTAGCTAAGATCAACCATATGTTTGCAACTGGAACCAGTATGGAAGAATTTCATGACTCCTTGGCAACAATTAATTCTGCTGTTTCTTCAATCAATCTGAAGCTGCATCAGCATCGTATTATGTTCATGTTGTATTATACTCCGCAGTTAATTTTAAAATGGGAAAATTCCCAGGTTTCTCCGAAATCATTTTGCCCGAAGTGTAACTTGTACGCTGCTGATCTTAGACATATGTTTATTTTATGCCCATGTCTAAATACAATCTGGCTTGAGATCACCTCGGTGCTGAGTAGGCTATCAGGTACACTAATTCATATAACGGAAAGAGAAATAATTCTGGGCTCGGTTAGCGAGTCAGGTAATCTATCTAAATCGTTAGTCTCAATTATTATCATTGCGGCGCGGCTCTGCATTGCCAGGGCCTGCATTGAGGCAGCTAGTCCCAAGATCAGTGACTTCTGGTTGTTACTTAGGGGAGTTTTTGAAATGGAACTAGCGTTAGCAAAAGCACGGGGCTTACGCTCAAGGGTTAAATTTGGGAAGGTGTGGTCAAGTTTGCAATGGGATTAATTGCTGCTGCTTGCTCTAAGTCTTGTGTAATTCTTCATTTTTTGGGGGTGTGAATTTATGTTGTTCTCATGTATTATTCTAATTTGTATGCTTATCTCTTTTTATTCTAACTAGCCCCGATTCATATTATCCGCTTGTCTGCCGTATTTGAGATATGTGAATATTGTAATGATCAATTAATTTGAGATGTTCTGGTTATTTCCATCTATACTTGTGCTATATATGTTTGGTTGTTTTTCTTTTTTGTTATGTTTGTGACAATAAAATTAAAAAATAAAAATCAAACAGTGAGTCACTCATTCATGCATCTATGCACTAATACCCCAACCTAACTATATAGACACTCGTACTGAAACTCAAAAACCAACTAATAACCCATATAGACACTCACGTAGCTACTCACCAACCCATGCAGCCACGTATACACAAAGTGAGAGACTGCTACAGATATTTACATATTAAAACATTACTCACTAACCCATGTATTCACTAAGATACACTTAATCAGTCAGTTATATAATCAATTTTACACAAAGTCATCCATTTAGACACTTATATACCCATTTATTCTTCCATCGACCTTGAGATGTACATATATAAAACATATTTAATTTTCAGAAAAACACACATTCACTGGATGATGTCATCAGTGATGTCATTTGAGATGTCGTCAGTGATTTCATGAGTGATGTTACTGACCATGACCTGAGTGATGTAATATGTGACATCATCAGCAGTGCATTGCGGGTGCGCCAGTTATAGTTAGCTGAACTAACTATAATGGGAGAATTTCAATGGTTTTGTACAAGTGAAATGTCCAACTAACTAGAACGCCCCTTGTTTTTTCAGTGAATTTCTATGCTTTTTTTTAAATGCTAATTTCTAACTATAACGTGCCCGAAACCTATGGTTTTTTCAGTGAAGATATATAGACCGACCTGTAGGTTTTTTGAAACACACTGAGATGCTACTTATCATGATATCTCCGTTTTTAAAAAACAACGTTTTCATTTTTGACCATAAGATGTACTGCCAGGCGAGGGGGACTGCGATGGGAACCTGCTTCGCCCCCAGTTATGCTGGTCTCTATCTGGGCTGGTGGGAGGAGCAGGTGGACAAAAAAATCAGTGCCTTTTCCCAACAAGTAGTCCTCTGGGCCCGGTACATCGATGACATTTTCTGCATTTGGAGGGGTGATTGCTCCTCAGCTGAAAACTTTGTGAAAGAACTTAACAATAACAATCTGAATCTCTCATTTACCAGTACCACGAATAACGAATGTATCGAGTTTCTTGATATAGTGGTAAGAGTGAAAGATGAACATCTGGAGAGTGAATTATTCAGAAAAGTCACTGCAGGAAATAGTATCCTTAGTGCCACCAGTTGTCACCCAAAAAACCTGATTAACAGTATTCCGTACGGGGAACTTTTAAGAGCAAAAAGAAATTGTAGCTTGAATTCAACTTCCCTGAAGGAAGTTGAAGTAATGCAGGAAAGATTTAAAGAGCGGGGATACTCGCATAAAACAGTAAAAGCAGCATACACAAAAGTGAATAAAATCAACAGGGACGATTTGCTAGCTGAGAAAGATTTGGTTGAGGAAAGTGAGCCCATAAGATTTATCACTACCTTCAACAACCAGGCTAAGGAAGTCAGAAAATGTTCGAGTAAGTTCTGGCATGTGTTGGGTATGGACACTACTCTTAAGAAATGTATTGATGAGTATCTCAGTATTACCTACAGACGATGTCCAGCTTTAAAGGACATATTATGTAAAAGCAGTTTACCAAGTGAAAAAAAGAAAACATCTATCCAAGGTTTCTTCAAATGCTTTTCGTGTAAAGCATGTAAATCAAGTAGCAATTACAAACAGATAAAGCTTTCGTGCAATCAAAAACCGTTTGTTATCTCAAAACACTTAAGTTGTAAATCAGAATTTTGTGTTTATGCCTTGATATGCCCATGCAAATTAGTGTACATTGGAAGCACCATCAAACCAGTCAAGCTACGCATACTTGAGCACATGCGAGCTATCACAAACAATGACAAACAGTATCCGATTGCGCGCCATTTCCATAAATATCATAAGGGAAATGCGAATTTTTTACAATACTGTGCTCTGGATGTGATCCCTGAGTCTGAAAGAGGGGGAAGTAGAGAACAGGAACTGCGTAGACTTGAATCGAAATTAATCATAAAGTACGAAACTATGCAGGCAGGAGGGATTAATAAAGATGAAGAATTAGCAGTCCACCTAGGCTGATAACTGTACTGTGAATAAGATATAGAATTATTTTGTCGCCGTGTTGCTTCTGAAAGTATGTTATTACATGTTTTTAATAGGTATTGTAACCTTTTTATTGATACGCACATTTATTCACTTTTAGGAGACGGAGCAGTTTGCCCTGTATGATGAATTCCCAAGCTGTGTAAAGGAACATTGAAGGAAATCATTGGTTTCAGCCCACAAGGGCAGAATTGTACAAAAAGCAGTATGTAAATCTGCTTTGTAACAGACACATTAGCTATAAAATAACATTAAGACAATATTGCTTATTTGTCCACTTGGGTGTGACGAATGGAGGACGAAGTCTAAAACAGGACTGTCCATTTGCACATGCAGTAAAGTTTTGAGATTTTGAACCAGCGTAAATCTCAAATTTAAGAGATTCTAGAATTGTAGCAAGAATCTATTGTGACAATTTCCAGTTGTTTATCATATATGAAATCTGGTGTTTGTAACCCAATGTTTAAGTGCTGAGGCAATAACTGTTTTATACACTGTTCCAACATGGTGCTTGTGAAGTGATAGAATGGGCAGGCTCTACTCCGTAGTCCTCTTTCTACTTTTGGGCACTATATCACCATACATGCCGTAATGACAGCTGACCCGTGACCAAGGAACCGGCTGGTTCCGAAACGCGTCAGGCGTTGTTTTGCCACTGCTTTTTGAATAAATAAATCGCTTCATTGAAAATTGGGGATCAGTGTTTTCCTTTGGAGATGAAGGACATTGTGCTGTTCGATATATGTATATGTATATGTATATATATATATATATATATATATATATCTATCCAGAGGATCGTCACACTGCAAGCTCGCGCTGCCAGTTCCCACAGATGACGAAGAGCAGACCCTTTAGTTGCTGGTGCAAAGTGTTTTTTAATTAGTTAGTGCCAGCGCGTCCGCCATGATGCGTTTCGCCTCGGAAAGAAGCTTGATCACATGACATACTGCAAGCCAGGAAGGCAGACTTTTAAATTGACAGTGCAAAGTAGCAAGTTGTAAACAGACAAAATACTGTGCAATATGTACGCAATGGAATAAATAAATATACTATGTATCAAAAAGGCATTTAGCAGCAGCATAGTGGGACACAATATAAAACATGATTGTTATATCCAAGATAAAAACGTGTGTAGAAAATTCATAAAAGCCATAGTGGCTATTATCAAATAAGAACTTTCATTCCTACCTACACATTTTTTTATATGTGGGGCTAAAAAATGCTCGACATAACATCTCTATCTTCAGGCCCAATTACACAAAGCTGCTGCACAATACAGAACTCTATGTTAAATTGCTGCACAATATTGTAGCTACAAATCTCAACTGTCACATAAATTCTCCAATTGAATTCAGCCCGAAGTGGGCCATGTTGCTGGTTCTTGTCTACCCAACGGGTTAAAGTGCCAAGTGTGATGTACAAAGTGCAAATGAAATGGTGCAAAATGTGCAGAGAATATAAAAAACAAACAGATCTAAAACATGTATTTCATGAGTAACTAAACCTCGCTCAGCCAAAATCTATACTAAAAATGAAGTCCTACAACTGGTTGAACCCACCCTGACAGGCACAGTCTTCCTTGATAAATCCTAAATACAGGAATGAAGGTCCTCCCTGTCATTTAATCCATTTGGATTTTTGGTGTTCAGCTCCAATATATATCTCGTCTCTAGGAGACGGAGTTTGGCCTCTCGGTCACCTCCTCTCCTAGATTCTGCCACCGTGTCAATGACATAATATTGGAGCTGACCTGGATTACCAGAATGTTTTAGTTCGAAGTGCCTGGCAACCGGGTAGGCCTGGTCATGTCCACTAATCGCCCGTATGTGTTGGAGTATCCGTTTGTGGGCGGGTAGCCGGGTGTTGCCAACATACCTCAACCCACACGGACACTTCAACACATACACTGCATACTCAGTCCTGCATGTTAACCTCTTGTGAATTGTGATAGGTTCCTGTCTGAAGGGGCTGCTGTAATGTGTCATATTACTACCATAGCGACAGGCCTTGCACTGGGGACATGTTTTAAAACCTTTGCTGAGAGACAGCCAAGTGGCGGATAGTTGAGGTTCCAGGGTATTCCTGACCAAAGCCTTGGCCATGGAGGGAGATCTACGAAAAGTGAGAAGTGGTTTGCTGGCTACTTTATGTCCGATAACTGGGTCGCTTTTTACTAGGTTCCAATTCTTGTAAAGAATCTTTCTTAATTCCCCATGTTGGCGATTATAAGCTAATATAATACGCAAGGGTACTGGATGGACCTATCCACCAGATACATCTAGCCATGATCACCCTCCTCCCAAATCCCAGCATTCGGAGCTGGGCAATCTGGCTGCCGGGTGGGAGCTCCTGTAAAGAGCTCCCGGCGCTAGGGATCCCAACTCGGCTTTATCCCTGCTAAGCACCCACCAGCCTCAAGGAACTGCAATACCAAAAGTAACTGGATGATGAACGTAACTGGATTAAAAAAAGTAACTGGTTTTTTCACACTTACCTGCATGGCGGAGATCGAGATCCTGTGAAGACCTGGGACCTGCTCCTGGACGCTCGCTTGCATTCTGCCCCCAATCGTCCGCCGAGACTGGGCAGCTGGAGTTCGGGGACCGAGGATAGACTGGCGAGTCGGTGCGGAGGGTCGGAGGCAATTGGAGCCTGCGGAGCTCCGAGAGATCCACACACGACCGAGCGGTCACAGCTGCATCTGCCCCGCCACGCCTGCCTGCCACGTCCCTTCACTGGTTCTGCGACGGTGGTCCGGAGCCCACAGTCTCCGGGGGATGCACACGGACTAAGGAGAAGGGGGTCAGAGGCGTAGATGAGGAGCTACAGCTGGCGCAGGCACCGTGAACAGCCGTGTGCGCCTTCAGGCACCTCCACCGCGCTGATGAGGGACTATGAGGCTCAAGACCCGGGAGCAGGCACCGTGAGCCGCCGTGTGTGCGCCCTCAGACACTCAAGCCAGCGACCGGATCACGCCTCAACAGAAGATCACCCTGCGTCGCCTGGAGCCTGACTGGAGCACCGGAGCACTTGTGAAATAGTGCTGGGCTGAGCGGTAGCGGGCGCCTGGAGCCTGACTGGAGCACCAGAGCACTTGTGAAATAGTGCTGGGCTGAGCGGTAGCGGGCTGAGCTGAGCGGCTGCGCGGCAGGGGCAGTCCAAGAGCCGGCCTGCGGTGTTGCCGAGACGAGGCCACGACGTCGACGCCCCCCCCCCGCCAGCTCCACAGCACCGGAGGGCTGAGAGAGGCCCCCCCCCCCTCCCGCCCGCTTCAAGGCGCTGGCCACCGGTTGTTCTGCCTAGCAGGGGTGAGGCGACGACGACGGCCCCCCCCCCACGCCCGCTCCGCTCCACAGCACAGGAGGGCTGAGAGAGGCTACGTCTACACGGTAATGCACGCCTGGAGCTCGGATTTGGGATCACGCACATAAAATTCAAAATTCAAGTCATTTTATTCAACCTGCATTTCACATATCTCAAGGAT
Source organism: Lissotriton helveticus (assembly GCF_964261635.1). Classification (NCBI taxonomy): domain Eukaryota; kingdom Metazoa; phylum Chordata; class Amphibia; order Caudata; family Salamandridae; genus Lissotriton; species Lissotriton helveticus. The sequence goes on along the minus strand of NC_136068.1, from coordinate 1,828,137,023 downwards.
TTTGAAGGTATTGAGCCACTCTTGTTTTAAATCAGTGCCGAAAATCGCTGCTGGCAGACTCAACAATCATACAGAGACTTAAGGTATTTATCTCCCCCACCCGCCTGATCACTTTAAAAAATAACTACCTCCTTTGTTCAAAATGGCTGGGGCCATAAAACTGTAGCAATCAATTCCCCTCCGGTATTCCTTTGATGCTCACGAGGCTCCTCTGCCTAACTCCCCCAAACCGAGATAAGAATTCCTCCCAGCTATCCTGGAGCATTGCACTGCTATCTAAGCAACAGCAACAAACAGAGGACTACTGGCTCTATTACACCTATTTGGCGGCCATGTTAGATTAGACTAATCTCTCCCAGGGCGGCCATCCTGGACTAGTCATTTTCATCATTACCTGATTTCACACTAAGAACTTATGATCTTTGACTAAGCTCAGCTACCGGGTAATGCGCTCAGTTACGCATCTAGACCCTCTGCAGTATTATTTTTCTATTTAAATTGTGAACATCTGCTACGCACAGATTGCTACCTCACATATGTAAGAATGTCTGCTTATTATCGCAGTTTTATGTTTATACCTGTATTTCGAACTTTGTACCTATACCTATTATTGCAGTATTATTCTGCTACCTGTATTTTGAATGATATTAGCAGTAAGTTGTATGCACATATAGTGGACTCTTTAACTCATTAATAGTTTAGCCCGATTTTTATATTGCATTTTTATACTGTACATGTGGTAGATGCACCTATCTCACCTTATCCCTATCCCTCTCTGTTCGCTACCTCATTTATTTGGCTCTTCGATGTAAGCTACTTCACGTTGTTGCATTGACTACTACTACCTCATTCACACCTTATCCCTATCCCTCTCTGTTCGCTACCTCTTTTATTTGGTTCTTCGATGTAAGCTACTTCACGTTGTTGCATTGACTACTACTACCTCATTCACTTCGTTTAGCCTTGTAAGCTAAGCGCTAAGTTACACCCTGCCACTTTCTACACCAAGACTACACAGCTGCTACCTTTTACATTCTGATTTGTAATCTGTTTCCACCTAACCGGTCCTACCTCTCATATTTTGTGCATGGTGTAAGCTATCTACTACCACACATATAGGATATAGGATACTTGATGTAAGCTGCACCTACGCACTGTTTGTTCCTGGATTGCACTGACTTCTACCTCTTACTCTTTTGGTCACACACTAGTGTCACCCCTCGCCCTGTAACTAACGGCGGACAGTCTTTACTGTCGTCCTATCTCCTACACCCAACATCACAGCCCTTCCAAAATGGAGCTCAACGGCAAGCACACTTTTAGAATCATCTACCCTTCCACCCTCACCAAAAAAGCCACTAAACGTTTTAAACATAACTTCTTGAGGTCGCACCCCGAAACACCCTTTGCCGACACCCACTTCTCACCAAGCATGGGTGCCCTGATTACTGATATCATCTTCCACACCTCACGCAGAGCCCAATGGAGAAAAGCGTTCCTAAACCTACTCACCGTCTCCACCACCAGGAAAACAACTCACGGCCTAACTCTCTCTATCACACCTTCCCACCTCCTCCCTGGCAGGGCTACCATTACTATCTACAACAACGGGATGGTCCTAATTCAATCCACGGACAAGAACTTGGAACTACTAGACAACCTGTTCCCCAAGTTTAAAGAGCACCTTTCCAAGCTGCAGACCCACACCCAGAACTCCACCAGCACTATCACCCCTGACGCCGTAGCCCCCGCCTACAACACCTCTACCCCCAGCGCCCCAGTAAATGGCCCACCTGCTGTTAAAGCCCCACACTCCCCATGCACAGTCACAAACCTCTCCACCTCAAATACTAGCCGCTCCTCTATCATGACCCCTACTACACCCACTCACACCCCCCCATCCCTCTCCCCCTGACATAACAACACCCACCCACAACTCGCCACCACCCGAACACACCACCGCCCGAAATTTATCCACCCCCCCGTCCCACCCCCCCACGGCAGACCCCCCTCACTCCCCAGCTCCCTCCCCACTCATACCCCCCCATCCCTCTCCCCCCTGACATAACAACACCCACCCACAACTCGCCATCACCTGAACACACCACCGCCCGGAATTTATCCACCCCCCCTTCCCACCCCCCCCACGGCAGACCCCTCTCACTCCCCAGCTCCCTCCCCACTCTTCTCACCCAACACGACACCCTCACACCTGACACAACAACTCTCACCCATAACACGCCACCATCTGAACACACCACCACTCGGAGTTTATCCACCCCCCCCTCCCAGCCCCCCCACGGCTCTCTCCCACCTCCTATTCTCAGCCCCCACTTCCCTCCTATCTCCCCCACTGTATTCAGCCTCCAATCACTCTTCTACTCTCCGGCTCCGTCTCCCACTGACGGCACTACCTATGCCTCCCACCCACCGCCTTCACCCTCCTCACCCACACCCTTCGCCCACAATAACTCCCATACTCTGAATGCCATCCCACTTACTAGCATCATAGAACCTTCCAACAATGCTAGTCTATCCCTCCCCTCGATACCCTGCCCGCTTTCCAGCTCACTACTCAACCATTCACCAATGGCTCTCACCACCATCCCCATCCCCAATACACCTCCTGACCTGACTATATCCACCCTCCAACAATTCAAAGAGGATATTCTTCAAATAAAAAAAGATGTCCACGCAATCAAAGACCTTCTCTCCTCACAGCCCAGTCTACCTCCCACCTTCCCTCTACCCTACAAACGACGCACCTTCCCTACATACCCTCGCCTCCAACGACACCCACGCTGGCCGACTATCCCCGCTCGCAACAACTCCCCCCGCCCCCGTCGTGTCCTCAACACACTGTCGGACCGCGACCTATGCTCTCTCCTACGCACTTATGGCCCAGGTCCAGTAAAACACTTACCCAACACACACACACCTCCATACCCACAATTCATACAAACCCTCTGAGGCTCCCAACGCTCAACAACAGAGGTTCCGTCCCTAACAACCTCAGAAAAATCACCCTCACACTAGAAAGCTCGACCACCCTTCTCGCACCCAAACTTAAATGCATCCTACTCAATTGCAGATCGGCCCAGAGACACTCCACCGACATCGCTGATCTAGTCTCAGCTAAGGATCTCGACCTAGCCATTCTAACGGAAACGTGGCTTACTGAAGCCTCTACCCCGATTATGGACATACTAGTCCCCCCCAATTATCACATCATCAGGCTGGACAGGTCTCCAGGCAAGACGGGCGGGGGAATTGCATGCATTTTTAGGAGCAACCTCTCTGTCACCAAAGTCAACTCCCCCTCCCTCTCCTCCTGTGAACTCCTCTGCCTCGACATCACCAGCGAGGGCAAACAAGTTTGTGCTTTACATCTCATCTACCACCCGCCTGGTGGGAACATCATATTCACCCAACAACTCATGGACTTGATCACCTCCAATGCCGGTCGGCAGACCACCCAAGTCTACCTGGGTGACTTCAATCTCCACTGGAACGACCAGAAAGACACAGTGGTGAATAGTCTCAAAACTTTCCTTAAAGCTCTTGACCTCACCCAAATATGCGAAAGACCAACACACGACAAAGGCGCGATACTCGATCTCATCATTGCCAAAGAGAACTCTACACAACTGGAAGCGATACAACCCTGCGACTGGTCAGATCACCACATTATCACCTTCTTTATCAATGAAAATGTTAAACCTAACCCGGCTCAACCAACTAAATCCAAAATATGGAAAAGGGACATGAAGAATCTTAACCCCGCTACCCTGCCTCCCCACATAGGCAATCGCCTCCTTCCCCCTTCAGGTACCTCGGATGTTCACTCACTGATGGACCACTACCTTGACTCTATGAATACAATAGTCAATGAAGTCGCCCCACTGCAACTGAAGAGAGTCTCCACCAAAATTTCTAACCCCTGGTATGATGACAGACTCAATGACGACAGGCGTACTATGCGAATGGCAGAGCGCACATGGAGATCGGACCCCTCAGCATTGCACCTCAAAAGGCTTAAGAACAAGAGAAATGCCTACTTCAGGAAAATAAAGCGCGCAAAATCGAACTTCTTTAGCCGCCAGTTGGACCAAGCAAAAAACAGGCCAAGAAAGCTGTTCGAACTAATCAAGACCCAAACGAAGACACAACCCTTACAATCAAACAGTGCAACAAGCGACACCCCACACTGTGAAGCCTTCTCTGCTTTCTTTAAGCTAAAGACTGACAACATTAGAAATGACCTCATCATGGATGTAAACCGCTTCCCCATTCACACCAGAATGACTAACATTCAACCTAAAAACAAGGCATCATGGCTGTACTTCGATACCTACTCGGAAGAAGCAATACACAAACTGCTCTGCACCTTGAAGCCCTCTAATCACCTCACAGACCCTCTACCTGCTAATGCTGTAAAAGAGTTCATCCCCTTGCTCCTCCCTCTCTGGACCAAAATCATCAACAGCTCCCTTCAACAAGGCCTCATCCCAGACTCCCTTAAGGTGGGGCAAGTCATGCCTATACTCAAGAAACCTACAGCTGATCCTTCTGACCTAAACAATTATCGGCCCATCACCAATATCCCCACCCTGGCCAAACTGCTGGAGAAATGTGTCCAACTCCAACTAACAAAACACATTGATCAATTTGACCTCCTCAACCCTCATCAATCTGGGTTCCGAGCGAAACATAGCACGGAAACAGCTATGACACACATAATTGATGACGCCCTCCAAATTTTTGATCGCAATGAGACCTGCCTCCTCATCCTTCTTGACCTCTCTTCAGCATTTGACACGGTCAAACATGAGAACTTGCTGGAACTGCTAAGCACTAGAATGGGTCTATCAGGAACTGTTCTCAAATGGTTTTCGTCCTTCCTTCACAACCGATCTCAGAAATTCAAGATCAACAATGTGCTATCTACACCCGTGCCTGCAGATCTAGGTGTTCCACAAGGATCCTCCCTCTCCCCGACACTGTTCAACCTCGTCATGGAACCGCTCGCCACCTTGCTCCAAGCCTCCAAGGTCCAGTTCCATATGTACGCCGACGACACACAACTTTATCTAAAGCTACAATCCCCGGAAGATATCAAACTTCTGAATTCCATGCTTATCAACACTCAATCCTGGCTGGCCGATAATCACCTCAAACTAAATGCTCTGAAAACTGAGTTCCTACTCATCTCACCCCCGGCGAAAATTTCCACCACCCAAACGTGGCTCAATAACCTAACAGCACTTAATGTCCAACCTACCATCGTGGACTCGGCGAAATCCCTAGGCATCACACTCGACGCCAACCTCAACATGCAGCAGCACGTTAGCAAAGCCACAAAAGGAGCTAACTTCCAAATCAACACACTGAGGAAAATTAAACCCTTCCTCCCTGCCGAAGACTTCCGAACGACTGTGCAAGCTTTAGTCATCCCTCGAATAGACTACGGAATTGTGGCCCTCAGCGGACTCCCGCTATCCACAACAGCACCCTTAAGAGCCTCCCTGAACGCTGCCGCGAGACTCATTACTGGCTCAAGAAAACATTCGCATATATCCCCAGACTTAAAGTCCCTAAAATGGTTGCCTTTTGAAGCCAGAATACAGCTAAAAATTGCAGTCATGACACACGCGGCCGTGCACCACAATGCACCCAACTACCTCGCTCAAAAGTTGTCTATATCAGGAGGTTCGAGATCCAATAGAAGTGCTAAAAATCTACTCCTGAAGCCCCGTAGATTCCGGAAAGAGAAAACATACAAGCGCTCCTTCTCAGGAATGGCACCCAGGATCTGGAATGCGCTCCCTCCTGAAACCAGGCTTATCTCCTCCACCGCACTCTTCAAGAAAGAAGTGAAAACCATCCTTCTGGCCAAGATCTCCTGAACCTTACAGGTGCTGGATCAGAGACTCTGCATTGCTCTGTACCTCTGGTCACCTTGGCCTTTGGCACTATACTTCTACTTGGTGGGGATACCACTACATTACGCTCTCACTACCGACCAATATATGTTACACTTAGTTTACTGATTCACTCTCCCGATGCCCCCACTCAGTGTTCTCTCTTTACTAGGGTATTGGTATAAGCCTTCCACGCACCCAAGGTGTACCTGAACACCTAGGTAGTGGGGTCAATGACTTGTGCCGTCCTATATTATCCTAGATTATTCTGTTTACATGATCGTATTTTGATATGTTCTATGTATGTTATTATTATCCTACCATGTTTGTACTATTATACTGCCCCCACTATCTCTGTTCACCCCTTCTGCCCTCTCTCCATTGTGAAGCGCTCTGATATCTGTAAGGATCTTGTTCGCGCTATATAAAACTTTGAATAAATAAATAAATCCATAAGTCGAGTGTTGAACCAATGCAGCGCTTTAAGTAGTAATTGGTCAGTAGTTTCAGTCTGTGCTGTCTGCAAGGTCGGTACATTTCTCAAAACTACCACTAATGGAGCGGCTGCTCACCTCGTTCCTCTCCGACAGAACCCAGAGAGTCCGCCTCCCTCCCTTCCACTCAGCAGCCACCGAGATCATCTGCGGAGTACCCCAAGGCTCCTCGCTCAGCCCTACCCTCTTCAATATCTACAAGAGCCCCCTCGCCGCCATCGCACGCAAACACAACATCAACATCATCTCCTATGCCGACGACACCCAACTGATACTCTCCCTCACCAAAGATCCAGACACCGCCAAAACCAACCTCCAGGAAGGAATGAAAGACGTCGCAGAATGGATGAAGCTCAGTCGCCTGAAGCTGAACTCAGACAAAACGGAGGTCCTCATCCTCGGACAATCCCCATCCGTTTGGGACGACTCCTGGTGGCCCACTGCACTGGGCTCTGCACCAACACCCTCGGACCACGCACGCAACCTGGGATTCATCCTGGACTCCTCCCTCACAATGACCAAGCAAGTCAATGCCGTCTCGTCATCTTCCTTCAACACCCTGCGCATGCTCCGAAAAATCTTACGATGGATCCCCACCGACACCAGAAAAACAGTCATCCAAGCCCTCGTCACCAGCCGACAAGACTACGGAAACGCCCTATACGCAGGAACCACAGCCAAACTCCAGACACGACTTCAACGCATACAGAACGCCTCCGCACGACTCATCCTTGACATCCCCCGCCACAGCCACATATCCCCTCACCTGAGACACCTGCACTGGTTCCCCGTCTGCAAGAGGATCACGTTCAGGCTCCTCACCCACGCACACAAAGCGCTACACAACAAGGGCCCCGAATACCTCAACAACCGCCTCTCGTTCTACATCCCCACCCGCCAGCTCCGCTCTGCCAGCATCAGCCAAAACCTGGAACTCCCCCCCCCCCACCCCGCGCACCTACGACTGACCCAGGACCATCTCACCTTCAGAAAACACCTCAAGACCTGGCTATTTGAGCAGTAGAAACACCCCCCCCTCCCCTCAGCGCCTGGAGACCCTCACGGGTGAGTAGCGCGCTCTATAAATGTAATGATTGATTGATCCAAGGATAAGTGACGCCCTGTTAGTGCTATTTCTTTTTCCAAGACAGACATTGTCCTTAGTATAAATTGATCTATTGTCCCCGCCACACCGCTACTATTAAGTGCACCTATCCCCTTCCCTTCGAACTTGCTCATCTTGCTATTGGAGTCAGAGCCCAAGACAGTCACTGAGTCACTAGGGTCACGGGGTTAATACAGTGTATAAACAGTGTATAAACGATATTTGGCAGAAATGACCTTGTGGTGAAGTCGAATATGTTGTCCGAGTTATCCAGGGGGTAGACTCCCACTCCTGGCGCAATGGCGTGCCAATTCCCCCTGACTTCCGATTCCGGTGTTATCAAGGGGCATACATTCAAAGTCGCCGAGCTCAGCAGCAGCTGGTCTCTCTCTACCCCTGTATCACTTGGGTAAAATAATCAGGTATCAGAGCTCTTTACAAAGCACCAGTTGCATTACATGAAGACACATTCATTTTTTTTGTTAGGCAAATTACGGAGATTACGTGATTTGCACAGAATCACAGGATGTTCAGCTTACACTAAATAACTTCTACACTTGAACAATTGGCTCATAAATCTGGAAAAGAGAGTGGTGCACCAAGATTTGAACCATACATTGAATAAACAATATTTATTGGATTCTCATATACACAATACACTGTACATGCCTAAACAAATTAACACTGATGTAAATATACCAAAATGAATACATTGCAGCACAGGAACCATTATGAAAACATGTGGGATGCATATGCACATTTACTTGAAGAATTACAATAGCATGTGGGTCAAGTGTCATTTTAACATTGGCTTCTTTCAGATTTCCTTATCATTTGAGCTCTAAATGCGCATAACGATTTCTCTTGTTGATTAAACTCTTGCAGAGTCAGTAACACCTATTTACGAACAAAAGCGGGAAAATAACCATGGCACATATAACATTTACAACAGATTTACACTTGGTGCAAAATAATGGAGAATGACATGCACAAACAGTATTTGCAAATGTAATCACCCCAGACAAATGTTATGAAAAGGTAGTTAAGACCAGGTATTACCTAGTGGTAACTACTGCCTGCTTAAATAAAGGAGCTAAAGGCACTTGAACTCAGTCCAAACGTAAGTTTGTGTCAAAGAGGCAGAAACACAATTTGTGATAGTTCGACCACTAAATCATGAGGCCTAAAGACCCGGTGCGGGATTCAGCGAGAACAACTGACTGACTTCCTGTTCACAAACCACAGAAAATGGGCAAGAGTATACTGTGTGCACAAGAGTAAATACCTGTGTAAAGCCAGATACGAGCAATAACCAAACTTTAGGCAACAAGAAACAATAGATGGTGTACTTGAGGAGAGTCTCTTTAATTAACAACATTTATTTTTCCATAGTGATACTAAATAACATTTCAAGACAGAAAAAGAGTAATTTCTAGGGAAATTGAATCATTGTGCCTCTTGCAGTGCTAAAAGGAAAGCTCCTCTAGACACCACTCACATAGCTTCTAGAAGGTTCCCCAAGTTGTGTGAGCTTTCCTCCTACATCAAGAAGCAGTGCTGGAAAGCAAAGTCACCCATTGTAGGTTCTGGGAAGTTCCTGTGTGGCACAAACAAATGTAAGACTATTGGCAAGATTTACTTTTGGAGAAACATGCAGGGGCCTTTCCGCCAGTGAAGGTGAGATATTAAAGAGTAGCACCTTTCTTTTTGACCGGTCCCAATAAAACTCCTACTTTGCCTTCCCAGAGGGAAGACTGCTTCTGGAAGACGAACTTTTACGACTTTTCCATATGTCCATTATGTTAGCAGCATGTGAGAGCCCTTCCCCGACGCCTCGGATAATATCCACAAAAAAATTCTTGTTCTTGGCTTCGCTGACCTCATCCCTCAAGGTGGAGATTTCACTCTCCATCATCTTAGCCTTTTCTTGGAAGCCCTTCTCCAGCATCTCCTCATGGAGCTTTAGTTTACTCTCTAGTGCCTTCTCCGCTTCCTTCTTGATGTTCTCTGCCTCTTCCTCCATCTTACGCTGCAATTGTGCCACACTCTCCTGGTGGCTGCGCTCCTGGTCCTTCAGCAGCTGCTCTGCCTGCAAATTCTTCTCTTCTGCCACCTTCTTCTCCTGCTCGATCAGAGCCACCTTTTCCTTCTCATCTAGTAATGAAATGGTAACGAATGAGAAAAGACTGATGAAAGCAAATTTCTTAAATCTTCTCAACACCAGAAAGGTCAGAAAAGGATGCATAATACACAAAATTGCTAGAATTAATTGCATAGAGTAGTCAGATTTGATTTTACATTCAGAAACTTTGCAACACAGAAGTAAAGTTGTAAATTGGAAATAGAATAGCTTGCTATTGGACATGGCCCTTTCTGCAAGGACTTCCCTATAAGTTTTGCCTTCACCCTCGTGTTTTTCTTGGCTTATAGAATTCTGCACACTTTACTACTGCTTACCAGTGGTAAAGTGCTTGTGCTCGCTCTTTAAAACATGGCAGAATTGGCTTACACCCATTTGGCACATTTTATTTACCTGAAAGCCCCAAGTAAAGTGTACTGCCTGTACCCAGCACCTGTAAATTAAGTACTACGAGTGGACCTGCAGCACTGATTTAGGCCACCATCGTAAGAAGCCCTTTAAACATGTCTCAGGCCTGCCATTGCAGGCTCTGTGCATAGTTTTAAACTGCCATTTTGACCTGGCAAAAACCATTGCTTTTAATATATATGCATCAGCCTAAGGCTAAACACTGTATAATCTAGAAGGCAGGGTCTAGTGTATTTAAAATGTAGGATATGAAATTTTAGGTTGTACATGTCCTAATAGTGAAAAATTCCTAAGGTAGTTTTTCACTACTTAAAGGCTTACCTGTCCATAGGATAACATAGGAGTTACCTTCTTACCATTAATAAGTTGTAACTTCCAATTGGGAGCAGGTACACAAGTCGAGTTTGGTGTCTAAAGTGTTGTAAGTAAAGCCCTTTTTAATGGTAAAGTCAGATTTTTAATGACAATTCTGAAAATGCCACTTTTAGAAAGTTGCCATTTTCTGGTCCTTACCATTTGGTCCCTCCAACCTGATGCAGGGTCACATGACTAGGTGTAGCTGGAAGTTTGGCTTTGTTTATTGCTCCCAGACAGTGAGACAAATGAAAGATAAATGTTGGCAAAATGGTTACTCCGAGTTAGCGAGTGAGACGAGCTGTCACCCACCATTCTTGCACTTCACATGCCCGAACATCCTCACAAAGAGTTTGTCACCAGTCTCTTGTGACCACAGACGAACTGGGACCAGGACAGGGGTGCCTAACACCATAAGGGGATGGAAACCTCTAGAAGCGTCCTCCACTTCAATGTGGAAACTAGGTATAAATATTAGACTTCAGACACATACTCTTCAGTACACTTATGAGACTGTTGGGACTCTTCCAGGAAGAAGGCGTACTGTACTGCTGAAAGGACTGCCACTCTGTTGGATTGCAGCCGGCTGTGTTCACTTGCTGCTCTCTTACCTGAGTGAGAACTTGACCTGAATCTGTTAAACCCAAGATCCACCAACAAAACATGACACCACCAGATGCCACACTTGAAAACAACGACTCCAATACTAGAGACACCAGTCAAACGGACGGCCAGAACAACCAAACCTCTAACACTGGAGATTTAACCGAAAACGCGATGGTAATACCAGAGAATGAGATAGAAAGGATAGCGATATCTACTAACCTTGGAATCAAAGAGAATAACCAGGCACCAAGGAAAGTACAGTTGCCGCTAACGCACAACTCCACCGCGCCTGAAGAGTGCACCCCAGCTCCAAACGAGTCCCGCCATGAAGCTAACGGAATAAACAAGGTAGATAATATCGACCTTCCCCATCCTCCCTCGAATGCGAGACCTGAGTCCCATAGAGCCCTACTCACAAAAACACCCCTTACATCCCATAACATAGGAAGTAATGGGGACACCTCTAATAGAGCCAGAATTCGCAACCAAACTAAGGATACCAAGAAAAGATTTGTGGCAATGAGAACAGATCATTCACGGAAAAGAGCAAATTGCAATACCCATCCAGCCAGATCTATCTCACATAAGAAATCACCCCGAACTCAGAAAGAAGTCAAGGAGCTCCAGAAACTCGTAGGAAACCTGGCACAAAACTCGATGAAAATATCACAGACAATTGGAAAAATCTGGGAGATGGCGATAAGTACGCACACCAAGGTCTCACACATCCAGAATCTGGTACTCAGACCCAACAGACCTAACAGGACCAAGCCCTTGTCTAATGAAGAAGCTCTGGCCTTACTCCGATCTTATGAACAAACTGAACAAACTGCCCTTGGTAGGGAGGAGAATATCAAAACAGTACCTATTGACTCTAATAGAACGTCCAGAAAGAATGACAGGAAAGCAATTCACCAAAACCTACAACATATTCAGCTAACCGCAGCCGAATCTGATAATGGAAAACTCGTTAAATCACAGAAACCCCTGAAGTGCCTACTTCTTAACTGTCGTTCAGCAACTAAACATGCATCAGACATAGCTGCCCTCATCATTAATAAGGAAATTGACCTGGCCATCCTCACCGAAACATGGCTCAATGAATCATCATCTCCTACCATGGATCTCTTAATACCACCACAATATAACATCGTCAGGTTAGACAGACCAAGGAATGTAGGAGGAGGCATAGCCTGCATTCACCGTTCAGAGATTGAGGTCTGCCAATTCCAATCTGACCCCCTAGAATCCTGTGAATACCTTGGTATTAATGTGAGAACACCAAATAATCAAAGTTGCAACTTGCATGCATTCTACTGTGGAAAAGTAAATTTTGCCATGTTCTGTGTCCCTACGCCTCATCCATCATATGTTATGTGTGCATGACCAATATGCATATGTTATTCCCCATTTCTGATTGAAGACGCAATTACAGTTGTGTCCACCTCTAATATGTTAGTTTCCAGTCCTCGTGAATACTACGAATATCAGGCCTATGTAAGTAATGTTGCCACGTTTCTCAGTGTGCACGTTATTCAATTATAAAGTCCCCGTTTCCAGGCCTCAAAAGGGCCCGGACCACAGATTCAGCTCCTGTCTCCTGAAAGCCTCGCTGAGGAGCGATACAGCCCCCACCTGTATCCTCGACCCTTCACTTACTTCCTGCCTTGCAGTGCCCGGTGCACCCCGGCTCTGCCTCTGAGTCTGCCAAAAGTATGTTATAAGTTCCAGCTATCAGTTCAGTCCTCCTCCTCTGCATTCCTAAGCTACTGAACTGCATCAATAGTTTCCGTCATTGTCTAGCCTTCTCGTCTCCACGTTAGAGAAATACTGTATTTAATGGTTATTTAATATTCTTCACGCACTACATGTAGAATAATGCATGGTCCAGTCTTAGAATCAAGTTAGCTTTTCCCCTCATGACTTCTAGTTTATATCAACATGTTCCCTAAACATTAGATACCAGATAGGGTTTAGGTACATGTCGCTCCGACCCTCCAGACTCTAGTCTCTGCTCCTAGAACAGAGTTCGTAGCCCCCAGTTTCTCCTAGTAACACGTCATTGCTAGTTTTCGCGCACCATTAGGTTAGAGGTCCCGGCTCCTTAGGTAGCCCCCTCCAATGTTTCCGCCCATTCATGACATATTCTGTTACGTTTTGCATCACATGTCTAAGTAAACTCCCAGTTACACCTCTTATTACTGTTATCTCTCGCGACTGCTACGCGTCACGCCTTCTACTCCACCTACTGTTACGCCTCTTGCAATGTAATGCTATGTGTTTGCGCTATGTATATAAGTCAATGTTTTGTTATTAAATGTTAGCGCGCTCATCCCAGACCAAGCCCCGGCAGCTGCTGGGCCCCAGTTGTCCTGCTGGGCCCTGTCATTCTGTTCCTATGCAGGTTGTCCTGATCCTGTCCTTATGCTGTAATAAACCTGCAGAAACTCCTACTACCTCGAATCTTGACTCTTATTTATTGAGCTATCTGTTATGCTATAAGTCTAGTCAAAAATAGGGTATTATTTATTTATTTACCACATAATGGCGCCCGAACAGGGACTTGCCCTTTCCCCACGCGTCGGTGAAGCCACGCCGACCCCCTGACCCTCTGCAGTCGTGACGGAACCATACTGGCCAAGTGCAGATATTTCTGCTTCAAGTATCCCTCAGGCCCACGGAGGAGACGGAGGAGGCGGTCCAGCATCCGAACGAGACGGTGGAGGAACGCGGCGAGTCCCGACCGGAGCCCAAGCCGAGAGTCCAAGGTCCGAGGTATCCGGAGGCCCACCCGTAACTGAAGTCCGAAGTCCGAAGTCCGTCGTAGTCCAGTCCCGTTCGAGGCCTTCCGTTCCGTGCTGCCCGGTGAGTACCATTGCTGGGGTAGTGTCTAGACAGGGTCAGTCTAAATCGACTCCTGGTCCGTGGGTTGGTGGTACCCAAGCCCACAAACGAAGTGTTCACCTAGGTGGATACGGGTCTTGATGCGTTCCTTTATGGGACCGGTATGTTCCGTACTGTTACAGCAGTGCATCCAGTAACTCTAGTCTGTTCCGTTCTCGAGAATTCTGTTCTGTTTTCAGTATTTTCAGGTAGTATTCTGTTCGAACTGTTATTTATAATGTTGTTTAATGTATTTCCAATGTCGTGGTATGCCTGAATTGTTTTCCCAATTGTTATTGTTTTTCGTGTATTGTATTGTGTTCCGATTCAAGTTTAGAATGCCGCTCTTTTCCAAGTTACGTCAGTTAAAAACTAGAAAGGGTCTGCTGGAAGCAGCAGTTCCTGTTCCGCCTAGGGACAGTCCAGGTCACTTTATGTATCAGAAACATGGCATAAGCGCCATATTGTATCTAGATTTATGGGTAGAGTATACCAAACAGTTAGAAGAAAAGTATAGATGGCCCGTATCGGGTACATGGGATGCCGAATGTATCATGCGAGTAGAAGAAGCATTATGGAAAAAGAAAGCCAGACAGTCACAGAAAGATGCCATCGAGTTATGGCGTAAGGAAGCGCATAGAAGAACGGAAAAGGAAGTCAGAAAGTCAGAGTTAAGTAGAGAATCCCAAGAACGAGCCCAAGAAAGAGAATTAATCGAGATAGGTGAACAAGTCAAAGTCGAACAGTCAGACAGACAGAGGCATGCCCTTATTAAGGGTATGTATCCTCTCCTTGCCGAAGGCTTGCCAAAAGCGACCCCAGAGGCACCCAGTAATTTCCCGCCACCATTAGTTCCGACCAAGCTACGTCACAAACCGACCGCAGCTGATATTTTTATTTCGTCCTATTTGGACGACACAGTTCCAGAATATGCCAATCCAGTTCGCGCTCCACCTGTCCCTGTAAATCAGGCACTTCCCGTTTCTCCAGACACCGGAGTACCTGTTACGGTACCCCCGGGTCAGTCTGCCATACAAGTTCAGCCCACGTTACAATTACCGACCCTCCAAGCACGAAGAATGTCAGTCGACGATTCTAGTCTAGGGGCCGCAGGAGGAGGTCCTCCTCAAACCCCGCCGCCTCACAAGCGTTTATCAGCACTCGAATTACATGCTCAAGCATCACAGCGTACTCCTAAAAGTAATAAGTCTGTTACAGAAATCAGACAAGCCCTTGCCGAATGTGTCTATGACACAGTCCCAGGCGAGTATAATATGGTTTTATATTCCGTACGCGTAAGAAGGGTGACCGAGTATCTAGTCACCTTACCGAATATGAAAGAAGATCTAGACAGAATATATCGTTTCATCCGTACAGGGGATGATCCAGAAAGTATAGGCGAGATTATGTCTCAAAGGAAAGCCGAGATTCAGCTCATGATATTAAAGTTCCTGATCAATTGTCTAGTAAGAGAACAAGATTATCCGTCTAAAGATCCCGCCGAAATGAGAATCTTAACAAGGTGGAGTGATAATATAGCCGAGGGTAAGCACAAGACCATTAGTGCCATGGAAAGTATGTACAAGAAAATTCGTAAAGAAATAATAAGGTTACACGAACAGCGTAAAGCAGCACAAGTAAGCGAGAAAGAAAGTATCTCTGATCCTGAAGAGGAAGACGAGAATCCCGCCAGAATAGCGTATGTAGGAAAATCCAGATTTCCAGATCGCCATTCACGTCCAGAACCCAAGTCTATTTTTCATCATCCAGCACCAGAACGAGGTTCT
This sequence comes from Lissotriton helveticus, assembly GCF_964261635.1. Lineage (NCBI taxonomy): Eukaryota > Metazoa > Chordata > Amphibia > Caudata > Salamandridae > Lissotriton > Lissotriton helveticus. The sequence goes on along the minus strand of NC_136068.1, from coordinate 1,828,121,325 downwards.
CTAGAACAAGTATTTCAAGCTACAGATCACATCCTTAAATCACGAGTCGGTTATAGCGAATTAAGTACCATGCACGAACAAGAACTAGCCCGATCAGCAGTCCGATGGATTACTGATTCTACCACTTTTCCAGACGAAATAGTGGCACAAATGTTTCTGAAACTGCCCCCAGCCGAGCAACGACTGGTGGGTATGTATATGATCCAACACCTCATTACCCTGTATGAGGGTCAACATTCTGATCCAGGCCCGTTACATGATATCCTGAACGAGTTACTCCAGTACAGATGGAGAGGTCTAGGTACCGATTTAATAAGTGTCATTCTAGAACAGCGCCACAAGTATAGAACGTTCCTGAACCCGCATTTTGTTCATGTCTCACCCCCAGAAAGTAAACCATTCTACATAGACAGACAGAATCCGCTACGAGAAGTCCACCCAGTCCAAGGGGCGGGTGGCGTAATGCAACGAGTGTTTGTATACACTCCGATATCAAAGATGGAACTTCTTGAAATGAAGAAATTAATCCCCTGTCATGACAAAGATCCAGCGGGGTTCCATAGAGAATTAAAAGACATGCTCCGTATGGGAGAATACACTTATCCAGACATCATTAAAATGTTAAAGGTCCTGTTGCCCGCAGGGGTGTATGAAAAGTTAAAGGAAAAAGAATGGGAGGTGGGAGAGAAAAAGATCGATTGGGCAGCTCTAGAAGCTGAAGACAAGGCACGAGTACCAGGTACCGGTCTTGGAGATAAATGTAAAGAATTACCAGAATTATTGATTCAAGTTTTACCCAGATTATTGACAACTAGGAAAGAAGACTGGGATGCAATCTCAGCCTGTAAACAGAAACAAGATGAGGATATTAGTGATTTTTATTCTAGATTTGAGAAATGTTTCAGTATTAATAGTGGTCTCAAGACAAGTAGTGAGTCATACCCTCACCTTTTCGTTACCAAATTAGTCGAGAATTCAAGTCCACAAATTAAAAACCGAGTTTTGAAAGTCGAAAGCACCTGGCAAGCAAATACTCCGTCCCAGATGCTCCAGATGCTCCAGTACCACCAGAATAGAATCAGAGAAGAGCAAGAACACGAAAGAAAACGTATGAAAGACACGAAAATGAAAGTGCTAGTTGCACAATCTATTCCTCAAGACAGTCAGAAGAGAGGTCCGAATCAAGCCAGTCATCCTGCAGCTCCCGTTAAAGGGAACTGCAACTATTGTAAACAGCCAGGTCATTTTATAAACGAGTGTGCAGTTCTGAAGCACAACATAGCTACTGGTAAGACTAAAGAAAGACCACGTCCGCCGAGACAAGAACAAGTTTCACAGACTCCTCAGTCACAGAATGCACAACAGACGGTTACAGCACCGCAGCCTATTGCTACAACACAGCATGTTACATCGCAGATGTACCAGTATGCACAGTCCGAGTATCCAGAGTACCAGTCATATTCATGAAACAGCCTAGAGAGGGAGGTAGGCTTGCCTCTCATCGAGATACCTGTAGACCAAGAAGGTCCCTATGTTCATAGTCAAGTACTAGGGAAAGACAGAAAGTTTTTGATCGATACAGGGGCAAGTAGGACCACAATTAGTCACGCCGAAGTTCCAGGGGCTCCGCTCTCAGGCTCAAGAAATGTTTCCCTTGGATTTTCAGGAAAACCCATAGTTAATGAAATATCTAAGCCAGTTACTCTAGAAGTAGGTCCATTGTCCCGTACTACTGATCTGTTACTTACTAAGTCATGTCCAGAAAATCTATTAGGTATTAAGACACTGAAAGAGTTAGGTGCAGTTATTTGCTGTTCCCCAGAGGGAATACGTCTGTTCCTACGTGACTTTAAGGGTCACTATGTATTACGAGATTTTGATTCAAGATTGTCTAATGTTCCGCAGCATTTATGGGCGCAAGGTCCAACTGATGTAGGTTACATGCAAATCACACCCCATCGTGTGACTCTCAAACCAGGTGTAGTGTTACCACGAATCAGGCAGTACAGATTGCCACCTGAGGCTGTAGCAGCCTTATCCAAAATTATTGACGAGCTCATGGCTCAAGGAGTAGTTGTAGAAACTGACTCCAATGTTTGTAATTCTCCGATCATTCCAGTCATGAAGCGTACTGATCCAAATGCACCCCCAGTATATCGATTAGTGATTGATTTACGAGAGCTTAATAAATGTATTATTCCTCAGTACCCAGTTGTTCCAGACATTTCTTCCCTGTTAACAGCCATTGATTCCGAAGCCATGTTTTTCACTGTTATTGACCTCAAGAATGCATTTTTTAGTGTTCCAATTCATCCAGATAGCCAGTTTCTTTTCGGATTCTGTTTAAATGGAAGGAGCTATATGTTTACACGCGCTCCTCAAGGTTTCACAGAAAGCCCTAGTATTTACAGTCAAGCACTCAAGAGACAACTAGACAACATTCACATGCCAACTGACACTGCCCTGCTCCAGTATGTCGATGATCTACTGATCACAGCCCGTTCTGAACGTGACTGCGAGCGTGCATCACTTACAGTTTTGTATTTTCTAGCCGAGATGGGGCACAAGGTGTCACCTTCGAAGCTTCAATTCTGTGTCCAGCAAGTGGTATACTTAGGACACTTGCTGTCCAAGAGGGGTAGGCAGTTGACACCCGACCGTATCCAGTTAATAGCGAGTCTTCCCCAGCCAAGAACCCAGAAGGAGGTACGTGCCTTTATCGGCCTTACTTCTTATTGTAGACAATGGATTCCCCAGTATGCATTTCTAGCCAAGCCACTGATACAGTTAACGACACAGGAGGCAGCCGTATCGACTGTCCTCCCTTGGACATCTGACCATACACTTAGTTTCAACGAGTTAAAGAAAGCCCTATGTCAAGCTCCAGTTCTAGCTACACCGAACTACAGTAAGCCTTTTACACTTTTCGTTACTGAACGCAAAGGTACAGCATTATCTGTTCTCACACAAGATCAAGCAGGTCAATACAAGCCCTGTGCTTATTTTTCGAGCACATTAGATCCAGTCGCCCAGGCGTTGCCTGCGTGCCTCAAGTCAGTTGCAGCCACAGCACTAGCCATCAGACAAAGTGATTCTATAGTTTTAGGACATTCCCTGACAGTACAGGTCCCACATTCAGTAGAAGTTCTTTTAAACCGAACACAAACTCAGCACTTGACAATTGCACGTTTAACAGGTTATGAACTGACACTGTTCCAGCCACACATAGAAATTAGACGCTGCAACGTCCTGAATCCTGCTACACTGTTACCATCAGTTAGTTCAAATCCAGACACACATGATTGTGTGGAAGTAGTTAACATTACGACAAAGCCAAGACAAGACCTGACAGACATTCCGTTACCAGATCCTGACCTGACACTTTATGTGGATGGTTCATGTATGAGAACTAGTACAGGAGAACTAGTCGCCGCGTATGCAGTGACTACTGACACTGAAGTTATTGAAACACACCGTATTGATACTCTGTCCGCTCAAGCAGCAGAGCTAGTCGCTCTGACACAAGCCTGTATACATGCCAAAAACCTGAAGGTTAATGTTTACACAGATTCACGTTACGCATTCGGAGTTGTACACGACTTCGGAGTGCTCTGGCAGGAGAGAGGTTTTATGACTTCTCATGGAACCAAGATTCAGCATGGTCTCCTTATTCAAGCCCTGTTAGATGCCATACATTTACCGACATCTATTGCTATCATGAAGTGCAAAGCACATACTAAAGTTACTGACATTATTTCCCAAGGTAATGATTTAGCAGACCGCACAGCCAAGCTTACAGCACAGACTCCAGACATTCCAGTTAATCAGACACATATTCCAGATCTGACTACATGCATGACAGTTAAGGACCCTACTCAAGACGTCATAGATATCCAGTTACATGCTACTCCCGATGAAATCAAGAAGTGGTCTGTACAAGGAGGGGTCCAGACAGATCAAGGATGGTTAACGAAGGGTAGAGCCACATGGTTTCTCCCCGATTCTATGGTTCAAGTCATTATCAATACCGCACATAGTCCAGCACATTTAGGAGAAAAAGCTATGTTAGACAGTATCCAGACCATTTGGTTCAACAAGCATTTACGAGCTGCAGCCAAGCAGAAAGTCCGTACCTGTATGATATGTTGTCAGTTTAATCCAGGTAAAAGTGTTCCGGTGGAACAAGGTGGTTTCCAGCCCCCTGACCACCCTTTTGAGGTCCTCCAGATGGATTATATTCAAATGGAGCGATGTCGAGGTTTCAAGTATGTCCTTGTAGTTGTATGCGCCTTGTCCAGATGGACAGAAGCATATCCAGTCCCAGATTACACAGCCGCGACCACTGCCAAACAGTTGGTTCGTGAATTCTTCCCTAGATATGGACTCCCCAGAGTCGTATATTCTGATAACGGCCAGCCATTCTCATCCGAACTCATGAGACATGTTTCCCTTTTGTTAGGGTACCAGTGGAAGTTCCATTGTGTACGCCATCCAGAAGCAGCTGGACTAGTCGAAAGGCATAATCAGACTCTGAAAATCCGTATAGCAAAAGTATGTAAAGACAAGGGTGTGGATTGGTTAGTAGCTTTGCCAGTCGCTCTGTTTTACATGCGTATGGTCGCACATTCCAGATCAGGTCTGTCCCCGTATGAGGTCGTTTTCGGCCGCCCCCCTAACATGTGGGGTACTCCTAGACCCCGAAGTATTACCGATGTTTCATGTAATATGTTGACAGATTACCTAGCTTCCTTGATGTCTGCCCTCAACTCATGTCGTTCACAGGTTGCCGCCGCATTTCCAGACAATACCGAGGTGGCACCGCACGAGATCGTTCCAGGGTCCCTTGTGATGATCAGAAATTTTGACAGATCAAGTCCGCTGGAACCACGTTGGAAGGAGCCACGTCAGGTCCTCTTGACCACCCGAACTGCCGTCAAGTTGGAAGGCAGGAAGGGGTGGGTCCACCTTTCTCATGTAAAACTTTTCAAAGGATCGAAACCAGACATTCCCAAGAACATTTCCCAGGATTCGAAGGATTGCCAGAACATTGTTTTGAAGGACTGTCCCGCACCAGACTTTATTACAACCCCTCCCTTGTTAGAGAAAACTCCGCAACAGGAGTATAAGTTAAAGCTCAGGTCTAATAAGTCAGCCAGTTTGATTGTATAAGTCCTCCCCTAGGTGAAACGGTTAGACTGTTTCTGACATGTATAAAATAGACCCCCATAGTGAGAGAGTCAGTCAAAGCTCAATCACATGTATCGTTTTTCTGAGTTTCGTATTATTCATCAGCATAATGATTTCCTGCACCAGCTATGCTTTCTATCTGTGTTTTTCAGTTCCTCATGTAAATATGTCTGCTCATGCTACAGTAGAGCACACGTTTAGTGATCTGCCTCCTCACGAATATTCATACCGCCTCGCCATGCGTAATAACACATTTATCCGTATGTTACATTATTCACACCAGACCAGCAATGCCACTAATTGTTGGGTGTGTGGTCGACTCCCCCCTTTCCAGACACCGAAGGGAGTTCTGCCACTTTTTCCTTATCCATTCTCACACAATGGTTCGTGTGGAGCATGGTCCACGTTAACGTCATCCTCAACAGATATGTCTTTTCTTAACAGTACATGTTTCCCAGACAAGCAAGGTTTCCCCCACAGAACAGGTTTAGATTTAGAAAATGAAGTATATAATTTAGGTAATTATTCGTCGAATTTTATGGTTCTGAATGTTCAGTCTGATACTACTCCAGACTCACCCGCTATTTCAGTACTACCAGTCAAAGGCGAATTATGTGTCCGTAGTTATGGTTCTGTACATATAGGTCATAGTGAATGTACTACTGTTATCAAGTATAGTGACAGTGGGAAATCTATTTTCAAAGCTTCACGTCATTCTTATTTTATTTGTGGTCAAACTGCATATGTCCGTCTGCCCCTCGATTGGGAGGGAACCTGTTACATTGCTTTCCTACTGCCACCTGTTTTTTTAGCCCCACCTGACTATCATAGGAATTCTTTCTTAGTACACACTAGACACAAGAGAAATCTCCCGATTGTCGATTATACTGAAACTGCCGCAGAGCAATTCATTGATATAGATAAAGGTGTTTTCCCTTATTTAGGTACAGTTGTAAATAGTAAGCTTATTCGTAGGTTAACAAGAACCCTTGAAGCAGTAGTAGATGAGACTGCCTCCGCTCTAGGTAACTTAACTGAAGAGCAATCCTTTATGAGAATTGTCGTTTTACAGAATCGTCTCGTCCTTGACGTCATACTGGCCGATAGGGGCGGGGCCTGTAGAATTCTCGGATCCAGTTGTTGTATTTTCATTCCAAATAACGCGCCGTCTGTTTATTCAGCTATAACCAGACTCCATAAAATTGCCCATCTGTTACACCAAGATCCAGGCACCTGGACATGGTCCGGTTGGTTCTGGAATATAATTTCCGCATGGGGATGGAAAGTCCTGTCCTTCTTAGGTATTGCAGTAGCGATCATATTTAGCTGCTGCCTCTGTATACAATGTGGCCCTGCGATTTGCAGCATGTGTGCTACCTCTTGTATTCCTAGTCCCAAGCCCCGTTCTAAATCTCGTTCCAAGACAATTCGAGACGAGCAAATGGTACTGTATGAAATGATAGACGGTATCATGAATATTGATGTTTCCTGATGGAAACGTAGTGACAAGGAGGGAATGTGGAAAAGTAAATTTTGCCATGTTCTGTGTCCCTACGCCTCATCCATCATATGTTATGTGTGCATGACCAATATGCATATGTTATTCCCCATTTCTGATTGAAGACGCAATTACAGTTGTGTCCACCTCTAATATGTTAGTTTCCAGTCCTCGTGAATACTACGAATATCAGGCCTATGTAAGTAATGTTGCCACGTTTCTCAGTGTGCACGTTATTCAATTATAAAGTCCCCGTTTCCAGGCCTCAAAAGGGCCCGGACCACAGATTCAGCTCCTGTCTCCTGAAAGCCTCGCTGAGGAGCGATACAGCCCCCACCTGTATCCTCGACCCTTCACTTACTTCCTGCCTTGCAGTGCCCGGTGCACCCCGGCTCTGCCTCTGAGTCTGCCAAAAGTATGTTATAAGTTCCAGCTATCAGTTCAGTCCTCCTCCTCTGCATTCCTAAGCTACTGAACTGCATCAATAGTTTCCGTCATTGTCTAGCCTTCTCGTCTCCACGTTAGAGAAATACTGTATTTAATGGTTATTTAATATTCTTCACGCACTACATGTAGAATAATGCATGGTCCAGTCTTAGAATCAAGTTAGCTTTTCCCCTCATGACTTCTAGTTTATATCAACATGTTCCCTAAACATTAGATACCAGATAGGGTTTAGGTACATGTCGCTCCGACCCTCCAGACTCTAGTCTCTGCTCCTAGAACAGAGTTCGTAGCCCCCAGTTTCTCCTAGTAACACGTCATTGCTAGTTTTCGCGCACCATTAGGTTAGAGGTCCCGGCTCCTTAGGTAGCCCCCTCCAATGTTTCCGCCCATTCATGACATATTCTGTTACGTTTTGCATCACATGTCTAAGTAAACTCCCAGTTACACCTCTTATTACTGTTATCTCTCGCGACTGCTACGCGTCACGCCTTCTACTCCACCTACTGTTACGCCTCTTGCAATGTAATGCTATGTGTTTGCGCTATGTATATAAGTCAATGTTTTGTTATTAAATGTTAGCGCGCTCATCCCAGACCAAGCCCCGGCAGCTGCTGGGCCCCAGTTGTCCTGCTGGGCCCTGTCATTCTGTTCCTATGCAGGTTGTCCTGATCCTGTCCTTATGCTGTAATAAACCTGCAGAAACTCCTACTACCTCGAATCTTGACTCTTATTTATTGAGCTATCTGTTATGCTATAAGTCTAGTCAAAAATAGGGTATTATTTATTTATTTACCACACTACCACCCACCAGGAGACAACGCAAAATTCACAGAGCAACTGATAGAGATCATAACGACCAACTCTAACTCGGATGCCAATAACATATTCCTAGGCGACTTTAACCTCCACTGGGACGACGGCAATGACAAACTGGTTAACTCGCTTAAAGACTTCCTCAGTGAGCTAAAACTTACACAAGCATGCAACCAACCCACTCACACACAAGGAGCGACCTTAGACTGGATTATTTCAAGAAATACAGAGACATCAATCCTCGCTATAGACCCATGTGATTGGTCCGACCATCACATCATAACATTCGCGATACCTACAATGAAAAAGGGAAAGACCGTGCAACCACGCAAGCTCAAGAAACTGATCCGAGACACAAAAGAGGCTAATATTGAACTACTGGTTGAAAGGTGTGAGAAAGACCTGAAGCCACCCAACAATAAGCAAAATGTCAATGAGCTGACGGAACACTACATAACCTCGATCTGTAATATCGTCAATGACACCATGCCCCAAAAACTGAAAAAAGTCTCAGAGAAGCCAAAAAATCCTTGGTTTAATGAGTCACTGAACGAGGACAGGCGCAAACTGAGAATGGCCGAAAGGAAATGGAGACAACATCCCTCCTCCCCTGAGCTGAAAGCCCTCAGAAAAACAAGAAAAGAATACAACAAAAAGATAATCAACTCCAAAAAAGAATTTATCAGAGCTGAACTGGACAATGCCAGAAACAGACCACGAAAACTCTTCGAGATCTTAAAACAACAGTCAAATAAACTAGCCAAAACGGTTCAAGAGAACACAAAAACTCCCATAAGCTGCGAGGAATTCTCCTCATTTTTCACGGAAAAATCAAAAATGCTAGAAGTTGAACTCACAAATGCAGCAGCTAACCTTATGACCCTTCCTCCACCTAAAAATGAGGCCAATGCGTCAACAGAGGGTCTCCAAACAAAAAACAAGGCAAACTGGGACACATTTGAATTATACGACCAGGGAAAGATCGCCAAAACGCTGGCGGAAATTAGACCAAACAACCACTATCAAGACCCTCTACCGGGAAAGTGTGTAAGAGAAATCAGCCACACTCTAGTTCCAATCTGGACTGAGATAATAAATGCCTCACTTGCACAAGGTATCCTCCCTGACTGCCTAAAAACAGGGCAGGTAGTACCCATCATCAAAAAACCGACAGCTGATGCAACAGACCTAAATAACTATCGACCAGTGACTAGCATCCCTCTACTGGCCAAACTCATTGAGAAATGTGTGCAGGGCCAACTAAGCCAACACATCGCTAAGTTCTCGCTATTAGATGATTGCCAATCAGGTTTCAGAACAGGGCACAGTACTGAAACTGCGATTCTGCATATTGTCGATGACGCCCTACAAGCCCTAGACCGAAATCAAACATGCCTACTGATCCTTCTAGACCTGTCATCAGCATTTGACACGGTAAAGCACGAAGTACTAATGACCAGGCTACAAGACAGGATGGGCTTGTCCGGAAACGTGCTGAAATGGTTCAATTCTTTCCTACAGAACAGGACTCAGCGATTCCAGGTTAACCAAGCAATATCTTCCCCGAGCCCCAATACAATCGGGGTCCCACAAGGCTCAACGTTATCCCCTGATCTATTCAACTTGTATGTAGAACCTCTCACAGAGATCCTTCAAAAATCACAGATATCCTATCATATGTATGCAGATGACACGCAAATATACATAAAGATCGCCTCCCTTGAGGACATTGATCGAATAAACAAGACACTAAAGAGAGCCTTGCGATGATTAACGATGAACCATCTGAAACTAAACGCCCAGAAAACAGAATTCCTGCTAATCTCACCGACAAGGAGCCAATCTGAAGTTAAGGAATGGACTAAACTGGTGACGGCGCTAAATTGCACTCCGACCCTAGTTAACTCAGCTAAATCACTAGGAATCACGCTAGATGAAAACCTCGACATGAAAGAACACATTAACTCAATTGCCAAGAGCGCCCGCTTCCACCTGAATTACTTAAGAAAACTGAAACCCTTTATCTCAGTGATGGATCTAAAACTGGCTATCCAATCACTAGTTATCTCGAGGATCGAATACGGCTGCACCACATTAGCTGGCCTTCCGAAAACATCCACAGCCCCACTAAAAGCCTGCCTCAACGCAGCGGCTAGACTCATCACGGGAACGAAGAAATTCGATCGCATATCTCCTCACCTGAAAGCACTAAACTGGCTACCTTACGAGGCCAGAATTCAAATGAAGATGGCCTGTATTACACATAAAGCGGTTCACTACAACACGCCTAGATACCTAGCCAAGAAACTTAAGCTATCAGGAGGTAACAGACCAACTAGAAGCACAAAAGAGTTACTATTGCGACCAGCCTTTTTCCACAAGATAAAGACCTACAACAGAGCATTCTCCGGAGCTGCCCCCAGAATCTGGAACTCACTCCCTCCAAACCTCAGGAAGATTCAAAATACAGCAACATTCAAACGAGAACTGAAGACCCACTTGATGAGTAAATACCCTACATAGAGAAACCGACGGATTTCTGGGATGATCATTTTCGCTACCAGAGGGTCGTCCTCCTCATAAAAATTGGAAGATCAATATCTGATAACTGACTGCTCTCCATGGTCAAGCCGAGGCTAGACACGTTACTGCTACCTCATATACTTGTGAACTTATAACTATATCTCACAGACATAATCTATGTAACCGCTACCTCACCCTATTTATTTATCCATATCATCCTTGATATGCACTTGAATGCCTTATAACCCTACCTCACCGAGCTTGGATTGTTACCATGACACAAGCTAAGCCTTGTTCGTCACCTAATGCTAATTGCACAGACATTAGGAATTATATATCTAATCACGTCCATACAGTATATTGCCTTCTACCTCATAACTATTTTGTTGTTATTACTGCTATTATAATGTCTACCTGTAATTCTTTCCTTGTCAAGCGCTCTGATACCCACGGGTCTTGTCCGCGCTATACAAAACTCTATAAATAAATAAATAAATCCCAGGGTGATTTCAAAGGCTCAAACCACCTTTAACCCAGCATCTGGGCTCTGCTATCTGTGAGTCCTACCATGCCAAGTGGTGCCACCCCAGTCTGGACTCTTGGTAGTGGGCTTGAAGGTGCTCTGCCAACCCATCTGAGCAACACTGAGCAGAACTGACACATTATCTCTGCTGCATAACATCTCCCCAATACAGGCTCTTGCTTTGCAAATCTCATGCGGGATGCCAACCGCAGCGACTACAGGTTCTCAAATCACAGCCTTTCAGGTCCTTTGAACCAACGCACCACCTTGCTTGCGTAACACAATACTTAACACCAGACTTCACATTGCAAATCGTCGCCGATGGTATCCTCAATACATTGCTGAACCTTGCATCTCAGCTACTCAGAACTGGTGCATCGCCTCAGCTGTGTGACACATACTTGACGCGCAACCTAACACCGCTTTGCAACCAAGATTTAAGCTACTCTTGTTAAGTAGGCCTAGCTGGGACCCTGTAGCAGGCCTCCACGCCATCATGATAGTCTGAAATTGTGACTTTGTCTCGCTCCGATGCAACCAGATATCCGTATTTGGCAATTTGTGCTTTTTGGTGCTATTTTCACTGAAATCTTTAAACTTGCATATCTCCAGTTCTACTTATTGGAAGTTTGTTGTTTTGCTCTTCTTTTATTTATTAAATTGTGCTCTATGTTTCTAAATTTGTGTGAGATTTTCCTTGAGTTATGGTGTTATTTTACAATTGTTTGTGTACTGCATAAATACCTTACACGTCGCCTCTAAGTTGGGCCTCTATCCCCTATGCCTAGCTTCCAGAGGGTTGAGCAAAGGTAAATCTGGGGCTTGCTTGTTCCTCACCTTGACAAGGAGTGTGGTTGCTGCTTGAGTAGAGTTTAACCTCCACTCAACCAGTAACCCAATTTCCTACATTAGCCTACTGTTTATTCAAGTTACAGACTCCTCACCAGTAATAGGGTTTAGACAAATGAGCCAGTTACCTCAGATGCACTGCACCCTCAATTTTTAACAAAACAGTTTGATGGCCGAGGGCTGATTATACCTTATTTGGGTCAAGAGTGGGGTCACAACATTTAAATCTAAAATATAAATGATCCACAGCAAGTGGTGAAGAGTCAATTTGAGAGGGAGATGCAATTTGGTTAGAACATGATCACAACAGTGTTGTTACATAATATATATATATATATATATATATATATATATATATATATATATATATATATATATATATATATATATATATATATATATATATATTTTTTTATAAATCTTTTTATTAAACAGACTTGACATACAGGTACAGTTCCACAAAAGTCAATAGAGGGGATTACAGTGAAATCAAATATACATACAGATACAATAGGGTAGTTCACTGGAAATCACGGGGAGGGGGGGATCATCACAGTCAAAATTATGGGGAGGAGTACATATGCTGCCACAATATTCATTCCAGGGGGCCCATATCTTGGACCATTTTCGGGGGCAGCCTCGGGCCATGTACACTGTCTTTTCCCTTAGCATACACTGATCAAGGTCTTTTTTCCAATCTGTAACCGTGGGTGCGTGCGAGGCCCCACAGAGCGAAGCCATATTCCTCTTAGCAATCATGTAGCCGAGTGTGACACATTGTGTGGTGTGAGTGTTGAGGTCAGTAGGTTCCCAGATGCTAAGGAGGCATCTGGGCGCTTCTGGCTTAGTTTAGACCTCTAACGTTTCGCTCATGACTTCGTGTATCTTACGCCAATATTCCTGGATTGGCTCACAGTGACATATTATGTGCATGAACCTGCCCATTTGGGTGCATCCCCGCCTACAAAACCTGTTTCCGGTCCACCCATGTGTGTCAATTGGGGACTTGTTATGTAAATTCTGTGCAGGATCTTTAGTTGCACCAGTCGAGACGCGCCGGGATCGCAACAGGCTTAGGGGAGGAGACAGCCGTTTGCCAGCTTCCATTTTCTAATTCGATGCCATCTCCAGTCCATTTTTCTCGTAGCGACAGTAGGGGGTCTTACATATTATTGAGGAGTTTTTGATAAGTTAGGGAAATAGCCCTTTCGGGTAGATGGCCATCTAGTAGTCTGTCCTCCAATGGGGAGCTATCTGGTGGAGAGGAGTTACGGGGCAACACTGTTTGCAATGCATGTCGGACTGGCAGATATCGAAAACGCTCCGAATCTGCCAGTGCATACTGACTTTGGAGGGTGTCAAAGGGCTTCCCGCCCTCTGTGTCCCAAAGGTCCCTAATGTGGGAAATGCCCATTAGATGTCATTTGTCAAAGCCTTTGGATTTTCCCAAGTCTCCTAGTTTTTGTGAGTCCCACAAAGGTGTGGCGAGATTGTTCCAGCCGAGCGACTTGGTTGCAGAATGCCAGATTTTAACTGTGTGATTGGTGGGGCCAGTAAGTGGGTACCTGTCTAGTTTGGAGTGTAGTGCTCGGGTGTAGGTCCCGTTCGGAAGAAGCCATCGATCCATAATGAACCCGGGGTCGTCAGGGCGACTATAAGTACCGTGGTTTATTTCTGTAAGATGTGCTGCCCAGTAGTATTTCTTAAAGTCGGGTAATCAGATTCCGCCATCGTACCAACTGAGCGTGCAAAGCAATACGTGGTCTCCAGTCCTAGAGAAGGTCCCGCTGGAGCCCTTCTATTTCTTTAAAGTATGAATTTGGGACAGGGTCGACTGAGTTTTTCAGGGCATATAGGAAACGGGGTGGGGACATTTTAAAAAGGGCTGCCTTGCCCAATAGAGAGAGCGGGAGTGACTTCCAGTTTGTGATGTCACATTTGAGTCTTTGCAGTGGGGGAACAAGGTTACGTGCGTACCGGAGAGATGTCAAGCGAAATGAATATGCCTAGGTATTTGAAGCCTTCTGAGACTATTGGTATGGGGCAATTTCGGGGTTGCAGAGGAGGACCCCCTCAGAGGACATATAGGAGAGATTTTTACAGTTGATACGAAAACCAGAATATCTGCCAAAAATGGCCAGGATGTTGAATATTGCAAAAAACACAGTTGATGGACAGAATGTAGAACAATGTCATACATTCACCCCAGTACAAGGATCTGGGCCTAAAGCCATCGTTTTTTTGCACTCCACACCACCCTGGGTTAGACACTGGCTATATGCAAATCAACTCTGACCCTGTGCCTCATGGGAACAGTCCAGTCCGAACTACCAAGCCATGTCTTTCCCAGACCGGAATCAAGCATCCAAGGACCGGTTTCTGGCTATCAGCCTTCATCAGCCTGGATAGCTTGACTCCAGTGGTGTGGAGAGCCTGGGACTCACGTCTGAGCATACCCAGCCCACTCGGGGTGAAAATTGCAAAAAACACAGTTGATGGACAGAATGTAGAACAATGTCATACATTCACCCCAGTACAAGGATCTGGGCCTAAATCCATCGTTTTTTTGCACTCCACACCACCCTGGGTTAGACACTGGCTATATGCAAATCAGCTCTGACCCTGTGCCTCATGGGAACAGTCCAGTCCGAACTACCAAGCCATGTCTTTCCCAGACCGGAATCAAGCATCCAAGGACCGGTTTCTGGCTTTCAGCCTTCATCAGCCTGGATAGCTTGACTCCAGTGGTGTGGAGAGCCTGGGACTCACGTCTGAGCATACCCAGCCCACTCGGGGCGAAAATTGCAAAAAACACAGTTGATGGACAGAATGTAGAACAATGTCATACATTCACCACAGTACAAGGATCTGGGCCTAAATCCATCGTTTTTTTACACTCCACACCACCCTGGGTTAGACGGGATGTTGAATATGGCAATCAGGGATCTCTTGGGGGACGTGAGATACAGAAGAATATCATCCACATATAAAGAAATACAGTCTTCCCAATTCGCCTATCATCGCATTCCATGAATCATTACATCCCTACGGATCCATGCTGCAAGGGTTTGGAGGGCCAAAGCGAATAGTAAGGGAGAAAGGGGGCACACCTGGCGGGTCCCCCGGATATGTGTGAAGGTCTCTGATTTTTTGTTATTCACGACTACTTGAGCCATAGGTGTGCTATACAGTGGGCGCACCCATCGGCTGAAAATCGGCCCAAATCCCAGTTTTGTGAGCACGGCAAAAAGATAAGGCCACTCAAGTGTATCAAATGCCATAGTGGCATCTAGGGAGACTATGATTTCATCTTCACGTATGGTCGGGGCCCTGCCCAGGACCCTGTGCACTCTGCGCAGATTTAGAGCAGTGTTCCTCCTCGGCATAACCCCTGATTGATCAGGGTGTACTAAGTCCCCTATTACCTTGATCAGCCTATTGGCAAGTACTTTAGCTAGGATTTTAGGTTCTGCGTTTAGCAACGATATAGGACGGTAGGAGGCGCAGTCTGTTTTGGGTTTCCCATCCTTGTAAATTGTGATAATGGTTGTGATTCTCTGATCTAGGGGCAGTGATCCCTGCTCAAGGCTGTCTTCGGACATAGATTTCAAATATGGGGCTAATTTATCTGAACAGAGCTTATAAAGTTCGATTGGATACCGTTTGGGCCGAGGGCCTTACCCGAGAGCAGCGCCCGTATCACAAGCGCTATTTCGTCAGTGGTATGGGCACTATCCAGAAATGTTCAGTCGGCATTTGAGAGCCCAGGAAGGGAAATATCTCTAAGAAGGTCCGGAGTCTGCCTCAGTGTATGGCGCTGAGCAGTAGACTGTGTGAAAGTGGGCTGCAAACTGACTGACTATGTCTTGGGGGTCTGTTATGGGGGCATGTCAGCATCTCTAAGTTCTGGAACGAGCCTACTATCATGTTCTTTTCTATCTAACCAGAAAATTTGTTTTCCAGCCTTGTCTCCACAGTCATAGATCTAGCCCAGCCTGTCCTGTCCCATTATTTTGGCTCGGTCAGTGCCCAGTATTCGTCCTGGCGTAAGCGGAGTGTGTGAAGGGCTACAGGAGTGGTATCAGAGTTCACGTCTTGTTCAAGACGGTAAATCTCTTGTTCTACATCAGAGAGGTCGTTTGTTGTGTCTTTTTTTGATCCAGCTATCAGGGAGAGGGCTTGGCCCCGGACCACTGTTTTAAAGGCTTCCCACAATATTCGCGGGGACTCAACGGTGTGTTCATTCTCCAAGAAATAGTCGTCAATGGACTTACTTAGGTCTTTACGTATTTTGAGGTACCAGGTATTGATAGGGGCAATGCGTCCTACTTGTGTGCGGTCTAGGACTATGTGGACCCATTGAGGGGAATAGTCAGAAATACCTCTGTCCAGATGTCGGATCTCGTGGATATCCATGGCTTGTGGAACTGGGACAATTATGTAATCCAGGCGGGAGAGGCTATTGTGTGCCCCGAAGTGAAAAGTGTGCTAAACCTTAGCCGGATTGTATGTTCTCCATCCGTCCACCAACCCCATTGCCTCCAAAAAAACTGGCAAAAGAGTGTGCGGCGTGGGGGATTGTGCGAGGGGGGTGTCTGTCTAGTGAGCCTGATAGTATTGAGTTAAAGTCACCGTTGAGCACTAGGTGCCCATCTGGTAGTGCTAGCAGCACAGCACTGAAGTCATAAAATGCTACAGCTTCCAGCCATGGAGGTGCATATATCGACATTAAGGTAATGGTTCTGCCCTCCCAAGTGCCCCTGATCCTGACATATCTGCCGCGGACGTGGACGTGAGTGATAAGGGGAATGATTTTCTTTGCATGATGCCCACCCCCCCTTGAGTTAGACCCAAAGCCCGCGTGTGCCACCTATGAATAGCCTCATCCATGCATAGCCTTGCATGTGTTGCCTATAAGGGGAGTTTCCTGAAGTAGTACAATGTCTAGTGATAATCTCTTGATATATTGCAATACCACACTTCTCTTAATCTTGTCCCCCAACCCGTTAACATTCCAATTTAAGATTTTGACTTCTTTGTTCCACTGCACACCCATTGACATGTACGTAGAGCGCAACAACTTGCTTCACAAACAGGGACTGAACCATCGAGATAACACAAAAAATAATAAACAAGAAAAAACAACCCCTCCCAACAAACCCCCACCCTGCTCCCCAGCACTTTGGGCTCAAAACTGCCCATAATTCTTAAATGCAGAGGGCCTGTCGCCCAACAAATTGCCAAAAGAAGAAAGTGGGGGAGGCCTAAGCACCCAGTCGACCCCCTTTCCTACCGTAACAAATTACAGATGCATTACGTAGTGGAGAGTCAAAATTCAGACTATTAAGTACTTCAGTACACTGGTTTACATTTCGACATCTTCAAGTGTCAAGAGACCGTGAGCGGAGCTCAACCTATGGAGAGAACAGGCAGTCTGGAATAATCAATCAATCAATCAATCAATCAAAGCATTTGTATAGCGCGCTACTCACCCGGAGGGTCTCAAGGCGCTTGGGGAGGGGGGTCCGCTACTGCTCGAACAGCCAGGTCTTGAGCTGCTTCCTGAAGGCGAGGTGGTCCTGGGTCAGGCGGAGGTGGGTCGGGAGGGAGTTCCAGGTCTTGGCGGCGAGGTAGGAGAAGGACCTTCCCCCTGTGGTGACTCTTCGGATGCGGGGGACGGCGGCGAGGGCGTGGTCGGTCGATCGGAGCTGGCGTTTGGGAGCGTAGAAATTGAGGCGGCTGTTGAGGTATCCTGGTCCTTGGTTGTGCAGGGCTTTGTGTGCGTGGGTGAGGAGACGGAAGGTGATTCTCTTGTTGACCGGGAGCCAGTGCAGGTCTCGCAGGTGTCCGGAGATGTGGTTGCAACGGGGGATGTCCAGGATGAGCCTTGCTGAGGCGTTCTGGATCCGCTGGAGTCTCTTCTGGAGTTTGGAGGTGGTTCCGGCGTAGAGGGCGTTGCCGTAGTCCAGTCGGCTGGTGACGAGGGCCTGGGTGACCGTCTTCCTGGTCTCGGTGGGGATCCACCGGAAGATCTTGCGTAGCATGCGTAGGATGTTGAAGCACGACGAGGAGACGGCGTTGACTTGTCTGGTCATGGAGAGGGATGAGTCCAGGATGAAGCCCAGGTTGCGTGCGTGGTCTGTTGGTTTGGGTGCGCTGCCCAGGGCGGGGGGCCACCAGGAGTCATCCCAGGCGGAGGGTGAGGATCCCAGGATGAGGACTTCCGTCTTGTCCGAGTTCAGTTTCAGAATAATCAAGAGCTGTCCGATGAAGACAGATTATCTGTTCCAATGGTCGCTGGAGCTCCTCTCCGGTGAGGTCTTCCAGGTGTCCAGCCAGTCAGATGCTACCTCTGGGAGGTCAAAGAAGTGAGTTTTCCCATCTGCCTTGACACGCAGCGAAGAGCATGGCGTATTTAAGACCTTTTTCCCGCAGCCTTTGTTTGACATCAAGGAATGAGAGTCAACGCATCTGCACTGCCTGAGTGAAGTGGGGAAAGAAGGCGATTTCTGAGCTGTCCACTTTGATCAGAGGAGCAACTCTGGCAGCTTGTAGAATTAGGCCTATAATTTAGCAACAGGGACAGTATAGGACGGAGGGGGGGGGCTCCTGGCTTCGGGCGTCCCCCAGGCACCCTGTACGCTCTTTCGATCACAAACATCTTGGACAGGCCCTTCGGTTGCAGTTTTGTCGTGATTAGGTTTTCAATGAACAGGTGTGTGGCGGGACCCTCCGATTTTTCCGGCACCCCAAGAACGCATTTCGTATTGCATCCTGAGCACCCCTTATAATCGTCCAGCTTGTCCTCTGCGAACTTACGGAACGCTTGGAGCTCCATGATGTCTGTCTGCAATTGCAAGGTGTCTTCCACAAGGCTGGCGGTGGTGAGCTCCAGCTGCTTGACTTTTTCCGTATATTTTGTGAGGTCATCCCTCATCAGTGTCACTTCAGAGGATAGAGTGTCAATGGATGTGCGAACCGCTGTGATAGCTGCCATTAAGTCCTTCATTGTGGGCTAAGTAGGATCCTGTTCCACCCCTCCCTGCTGCTTGTCGCCAGTTCCCCTTCGCTCGGGCAAGTACGCCTTTGGACAGGTGTAATGGCCGAGCCTGCTTTGCTGGGAAGTCATTGTACCCTTTGCATTGGACATGGTTAGGGCTTTGTCCCCACGTCAGGCCAACAGCGCGCTGATTGGTAATTCCGCCGGGTCAGATCCGCTGCGCCAGCATGGGACAACAAACAAAAGCCACTTAATGGAGGGCGCCTGAGGCGTAGCTTGTAATTTCAGCACGGATACTGGCTCTTGAAGTGATCCACGGACACCTCGGGAGCAGTGGGGGCCTCTTCACCCCAGGATAGCCAGTGCAGCGTGATAAGTGTCCAATACATGTGTCCCAGGACGCAAGGCCACAAACGTCAGTGTCGCTCCTGTCGGAGCGGGCCAGTAGCAAAGTCACAGGTGGAGGAGCTAGAAGGAGGCAAGGGAGGGAGGGGGGCACATGAGGCCCCAGTGGCTGGTACAATAAGAGTGTGAAGAATTAAGAGCGCCCGCTCTTTACTCACAAGTATAGGCCCTCCTTGTTCTCCCCACGGTATGTGCGAATATCCATTCGATTTAGGACCGGTGTGCAAGCCCGCCTAATTGGGAGGAGCGCGGACTGGTGATGTCCCAAGGTCCGGGCCGTGCGTGATGCAAGCTAACTCCGTATTTGAGGTGTGCGGCCCCCCCGGGATGACTTTGGGGGGCACGGCGGCATGCTTGGGTCCTGTTGCGGCAGGCACAGCCACACCAGGTCTCGGCCTGCACAACTGGAAGGCCCCAGGAGACGATTGTCACGGCCTCGGCTTCAGGCAAATTTGCAGGTGTGGACCAGAGGGGTCTGGTGCCGCTTTAGCTCCAGCGCATAGAATCAATCCTCCGCAGATGGCCGTTTGAAGATCCCGGTCCGGTCACAGGGCCCCGGCTCCGTCAGGGCACGTCCACTCAACCAGTAACCCAATTTCCTACATTAGCCTACTGTTTATTCAAGTTACAGACTCCTCACCAGTAATAGGGTTTAGACAAATGAGGCAGTTACCTCAGATGCACTGCACCCTCAATTTTTAACAAAACAGTTTGATGGCCGAGGGCTGATTATACCTTATTTGGGTCAAGAGTGGGGTCACAACATTTAAATCTAAAATATAAATGATCCACAGCAAGTGGTGAAGAGTCAATTTGAGAGGGAGATGCAATTTGGTTAGAACATGATCACAACAGTGTTGTTACATATATATATATATATATATATATATATATATATATATATATATATATATATATATATATATATATATAATCTTTTTATTAAACAGACTTGACATACAGGTACAGTTCCACAAAAGTCAATAGAGGGGATTACAGTGAAATCAAATATACATACAGATACAATAGGGTAGTTCACTGGAAATCACGGGGAGGGGGGGATCATCACAGTCAAAATTATGGGGAGGAGTACATATGCTGCCACAATATTCATTCCAGGGGGCCCATATCTTGGACCATTTTCGGGGGCAGCCTCGGGCCATGTACACTGTCTTTTCCCTTAGCATACACTGATCAAGGTCTTTTTTCCAATCTGTAACCGTGGGTGCGTGCGAGGCCCCACAGAGCGAAGCAATATTCCTCTTAGCAATCATGTAGCCGAGTGTGACACATTGTGTGGTGTGAGTGTTGAGGTCAGTAGGTTCCCAGATGCTAAGGAGGCATCTGGGCGCTTCTGGCTTAATTTAGACCTCTAACGTTTCGCTCATGACTTCGTGCATCTTACGCCAATATTCCTGGATTGGCTCACAGTGACATATTATGTGCATGAACCTGCCCATTTGGGTGCATCCCCGCCTACAAAACCTGTTTCCGGTCCACCCATGTGTGTCAATTGGGGACTTGTTATGTAAATTCTGTGCAGGATCTTTAGTTGCACCAGTCGAGACGCGCCGGGATCGCAACAGGCTTAGGGGAGGAGACAGCCGTTTGCCAGCTTCCATTTTCTAATTCGATGCCATCTCCAGTCCATTTTTCTCGTAGCGACAGTAGGGGGTCTTACATATTATTGAGGAGTTTTTGATAAGTTAGGGAAATAGCCCTTTCGGGTAGATGGCCATCTAGTAGTCTGTCCTCCAATGGGGAGCTATCTGGTGGAGAGGAGTTACGGGGCAACACTGTTTGCAATGCATGTCGGACTGGCAGATATCGAAAACGCTCCGAATCTGCCAGTGCATACTGACTTTGGAGGGTGTCAAAGGGCTTCCCGCCCTCTGTGTCCCAAAGGTCCCTAATGTGGGAAATGCCCATTAGATGTCATTTGTCAAAGCCTTTGGATTTTCCCAAGTCTCCTAGTTTTTGTGAGTCCCACAAAGGTGTGGCGAGATTGTTCCAGCCGAGCGACTTGGTTGCAGAATGCCAGATTTTAACTGTGTGATTGGTGGTGCCAGTAAGTGGGTACCTGTCTAGTTTGGAGTGTAGTGCTCGGGTGTAGGTCCCGTTCGGAAGAAGCCATCGATCCATAATGAACCCGGGGTCGTCAGGGCGACTATAAGTACCGTGGTTTATTTCTGTAAGATGTGCTGCCCAGTAGTATTTCTTAAAGTCGGGTAATCAGATTCCGCCATCGTACCAACTGAGCGTGCAAAGCAATACGTGGTCTCCAGTCCTAGAGAAGGTCCCGCTGGAGCCCTTCTATTTCTTTAAAGTATGAATTTGGGACAGGGTCGACTGAGTTTTTCAGGGCATATAGGAAACGGGGTGGGGACATTTTAAAAAGGGCTGCCTTGCCCAATAGAGAGAGCGGGAGTGACTTCCAGTTTGTGATGTCACATTTGAGTCTTTGCAGTGGGGGAACAAGGTTACGTGCGTACCGGAGAGATGTCAAGCGAAATGAATGTGCCTAGGTATTTGAAGCCTTCTGAGACTATTGGTATGGGGCAATTTCGGGGTTGCAGAGGAGGACCCCCTCAGAGGACATATAGGAGAGATTTTTACAGTTGATACGAAAACCAGAATATCTGCCAAAAATGGCCAGGATGTTGAATATTGCAAAAAACACAGTTGATGGACAAAATGTAGAACAATGTCATACATTCACCCCAGTACAAGGATCTGGGCCTAAATCCATCATTTTTTTGCACTCCACACCACCCTGGGTTAGACACAGGCTATATGCAAATCAGCTCTGACCCTGTGCCTCATGGGAACAGTCCGGTCCGAACTACCAAGCCATGTCTTTCCCAGACCGGAATCAAGCATCCAAGGATCGGTTTCTGGCTATCAGCCTTCATCAGCCTGGATAGCTTGACTCCAGTGGTGTGGAGAGCCTGGGACTCACGTCTGAGCATACCCAGCCCACTCGGGGTGAAAATTGCAAAAAACACAGTTGATGGACAGAATGTAGAACAATGTCATACATTCACCCCAGTACAAGGATCTGGGCCTAAATCCATCGTTTTTTTGCACTCCACACCACCCTGGGTTAGACACTGGCTATATGCAAATCAGCTCTGACCCTGTGCCTCATGGGAACAGTCCGGTCCGAACTACCAAGCCATGTCTTTCCCAGACCGGAATCAAGCATCCAAGGACCGGTTTCTGGCTATCAGCCTTCATCAGCCTGGATAGCTTGACTCCAGTGGTGTGGAGAGCCTGGGACTCACGTCTGAGCATACCCAGCCCACTCGGGGCGAAAATTGCAAAAAACACAGTTGATGGACAGAATGTAGAACAATGTCATACATTCACCACAGTACAAGGATCTGGGCCTAAATCCATCGTTTTTTTACACTCCACACCACCCTGGGTTAGACGGGATG
The DNA here is from genome assembly GCF_964261635.1 of Lissotriton helveticus. Lineage (NCBI taxonomy): Eukaryota > Metazoa > Chordata > Amphibia > Caudata > Salamandridae > Lissotriton > Lissotriton helveticus. The sequence goes on along the minus strand of NC_136068.1, from coordinate 1,828,098,640 downwards.
TTGAATATGGCAATCAGGGATCTCTTGGGGGACGTGAGATACAGAAGAATATCATCCACATATAAAGAAATACAGTCTTCCCAATTCGCCTATCATCGCATTCCATGAATCATTACATCCCTACGGATCCATGCTGCAAGGGTTTGGAGGGCCAAAGCGAATAGTAAGGGAGAAAGGGGGCACACCTGGCGGGTCCCCCGGATATGTGTGAAGGTCTCTGATTTTTTGTTATTCACGACTACTTGAGCCATAGGTGTGCTATACAGTGGGCGCACCCATCGGCTGAAAATCGGCCCAAATCCCAGTTTTGTGAGCACGGCAAAAAGATAAGGCCACTCAAGTGTATCAAATGCCATAGTGGCATCTAGGGAGACTATGATTTCATCTTCACGTATGGTCGGGGCCCTGCCCAGGACCCTGTGCACTCTGCGCAGATTTAGAGCAGTGTTCCTCCTCGGCATAACCCCTGATTGATCAGGGTGTACTAAGTCCCCTATTACCTTGATCAGCCTATTGGCAAGTACTTTAGCTAGGATTTTAGGTTCTGCGTTTAGCAACGATATAGGACGGTAGGAGGCGCAGTCTGTTTTGGGTTTCCCATCCTTGTAAATTGTGATAATGGTTGTGATTCTCTGATCTAGGGGCAGTGATCCCTGCTCAAGGCTGTCTTCGGACATAGATTTCAAATATGGGGCTAATTTATCTGAACAGAGCTTATAAAGTTCGATTGGATACCGTTTGGGCCGAGGGCCTTACCCGAGAGCAGCGCCCGTATCACAAGCGCTATTTCGTCAGTGGTATGGGCACTATCCAGAAATGTTCAGTCGGCATTTGAGAGCCCAGGAAGGGAAATATCTCTAAGAAGGTCCGGAGTCTGCCTCAGTGTATGGCGCTGAGCAGTAGACTGTGTGAAAGTGGGCTGCAAACTGATTGACTATGTCTTGGGGGTCTGTTATGGGGGCATGTCAGCATCTCTAAGTTCTGGAACGAGCCTACTATCATGTTCTTTTCTATCTAACCAGAAAATTTGTTTTCCAGCCTTGTCTCCACAGTCATAGATCTAGCCCAGCCTGTCCTGTCCCATTATTTTGGCTCGGTCAGTGCCCAGTATTCGTCCTGGCGTAAGCGGAGTGTGTGAAGGGCTACAGGAGTGGCATCAGAGTTCACGTCTTGTTCAAGACGGTAAATCTCTTGTTCTACATCAGAGAGGTCGTTTGTTGTGTCTTTTTTTGATCCAGCTATCAGGGAGAGGGCTTGGCCCCGGACCACTGTTTTAAAGGCTTCCCACAATATTCGCGGGGACTCAACGGTGTGTTCATTCTCCAAGAAATAGTCGTCAATGGACTTACTTAGGTCTTTACGTATTTTGGGGATTTTGAGGTACCAGGTATTGATAGGGGCAATGCGTCCTACTTGTGTGCGGTCTAGGACTATGTGGACCCATTGAGGGGAATAGTCGGAAATACCTCTGTCCAGATGTCGGATCTCGTGGATATCCATGGCTTGTGGAACTGGGACAATTATGTAATCCAGGCGGGAGAGGCTATTGTGTGCCCCGAAGTGAAAAGTGTGCTAAACCTTAGCCGGATTGTATGTTCTCCATCCGTCCACCAACCCCATTGCCTCCAAAAAAACTGGCAAAAGAGTGTGCGGCGTGGGGGATTGTGCGAGGGGGGTGTCTGTCTAGTGAGCCTGATAGTATTGAGTTAAAGTCACCGTTGAGCACTAGGTGCCCATCTGGTAGTGCTAGCAGCACAGCACTGAAGTCATAAAATGCTACAGCTTCCAGCCATGGAGGTGCATATATCGACATTAAGGTAATGGTTCTGCCCTCCCAAGTGCCCCTGATCCTGACATATCTGCCGCGGACGTGGACGTGAGTGATAAGGGGAATGATTTTCTTTGCATGATGCCCACCCCCCCTTGAGTTAGACCCAAAGCCCGCGTGTGCCACCTATGAATAGCCTCATCCATGCATAGCCTTGCATGTGTTGCCTATAAGGGGAGTTTCCTGAAGTAGTACAATGTCTAGTGATAATCTCTTGATATATTGCAATACCACACTTCTCTTAATCTTGTCCCCCAACCCGTTAACATTCCAATTTAAGATTTTGACTTCTTTGTTCCACTGCACACCCATTGACATGTACGTAGAGCGCAACAACTTGCTTCACAAACAGGGACTGAACCATCGAGATAACACAAAAAATAATAAACTTGAAAAAACAACCCCTCCCAACAAACACCCACCCTGCTCCCCAGCACTTTGGGCTCAAAACTGCCCATAATTCTTAAATGCAGAGGGCCTGTCGCCCAACAAATTGCCAAAAGAAGAAAGTGGGGGAGGCCTAAGCACCCAGTCGACCCCCTTTCCTACCGTAACAAATTACAGATGCATTACGTAGTGGAGAGTCAAAATTCAGACTATTAAGTACTTCAGTACACTGGTTTACATTTCGACATCTTCAAGTGTCAAGAGACCGTGAGCGGAGCTCAACCTATGGAGAGAACAGGCAGTCTGGAATAATCAATCAATCAATCAATCAATCAAAGCATTTGTATAGCGCGCTACTCACCCGGAGGGTCTCAAGGCGCTTGGGGAGGGGGGGCCGCTACTGCTCGAACAGCCAGGTCTTGAGCTGCTTCCTGAAGGCGAGGTGGTCCTGGGTCAGGCGGAGGTGGGTCGGGAGGGAGTTCCAGGTCTTGGCGGCGAGGTAGGAGAAGGACCTTCCCCCTGTGGTGACTCTTCGGATGCGGGGGACGGCGGCGAGGGCGTGGTCGGTCGATCGGAGCTGGCGCTTGGGAGCGTAGAAATTGAGGCGGCTGTTGAGGTATCCTGGTCCTTGGTTGTGCAGGGCTTTGTGTGCGTGGGTGAGGAGACGGAAGGTGATTCTCTTGTTGACCGGGAGCCAGTGCAGGTCTCGCAGGTGTCCGGAGATGTGGTTGCAACGGGGGATGTCCAGGATGAGCCTTGCTGAGGCGTTCTGGATCCGCTGGAGTCTCTTCTGGAGTTTGGAGGTGGTTCCGGCGTGGAGGGCGTTGCCGTAGTCCAGTCGGCTGGTGACGAGGGCCTGGGTGACCGTCTTCCTGGTCTCGGTGGGGATCCACCGGAAGATCTTGCGTAGCATGCGTAGGATGTTGAAGCACGACGAGGAGACGGCGTTGACTTGTCTGGTCATGGAGAGGGATGAGTCCAGGATGAAGCCCAGGTTGCGTGCGTGGTCTGTTGGTTTGGGTGCGCTGCCCAGGGCGGGGGGCCACCAGGAGTCGTCCCAGGCGGAGGGTGAGGATCCCAGGATGAGGACTTCCGTCTTGTCCGAGTTCAGTTTCAGAATAATCAAGAGCTGTCCGATGAAGACAGATTATCTGTTCCAATGGTCGCTGGAGCTCCTCTCCGGTGAGGTCTTCCAGGTGTCCAGCCAGTCAGATGCTACCTCTGGGAGGTCAAAGAAGTGAGTTTTCCCATCTGCCTTGACACGCAGCGAAGAGCATGGCGTATTTAAGACCTTTTTCCCGCAGCCTTTGTTTGACATCAAGGAATGAGAGTCAACGCATCTGCACTGCCTGAGTGAAGTGGGGAAAGAAGGCGATTTCTGAGCTGTCCACTTTGATCAGAGGAGCAACTCTGGCAGCTTGTAGAATTAGGCCTATAATTTAGCAACAGGGACAGTATAGGACGGAGGGGGGGGGGCTCCTGGCTTCGGGCGTCCCCCAGGCACCCTGTACGCTCTTTCGATCACAAACATCTTGGACAGGCCCTTCGGTTGCAGTTTTGTCGTGATTAGGTTTTCAATGAACAGGTGTGTGGCGGGACCCTCCGATTTTTCCGGCACCCCAAGAACGCATTTCGTATTGCATCCTGAGCACCCCTTATAATCGTCCAGCTTGTCCTCTGCGAACTTACGGAACGCTTGGAGCTCCATGATGTCTGTCTGCAATTGCAAGGTGTCTTCCACAAGGCTGGCGGTGGTGAGCTCCAGCTGCTTGACTTTTTCCGTATATTTTGTGAGGTCATCCCTCATCAGTGTCACTTCAGAGGATAGAGTGTCAATGGATGTGCGAACCGCTGTGATAGCTGCCATTAAGTCCTTCATTGTGGGCTAAGTAGGATCCTGTTCCACCCCTCCCTGCTGCTTGTCGCCAGTTCCCCTTCGCTCGGGCAAGTACGCCTTTGGACAGGTGTAATGGCCGAGCCTGCTTTACTGGGAAGTCATTGTACCCTTTGCATTGGACATGGTTAGGGCTTTGTCCCCACGTCAGGCCAACAGCGCGCTGATTGGTAATTCCGCCGGGTCAGATCCGCTGCGCCAGCATGGGACAACAAACAAAAGCCACTTAATGGAGGGCGCCTGAGGCGTAGCTCGTAATTTCAGCACGGATACTGGCTCTTGAAGTGATCCACGGACACCTCGGGAGCAGTGGGGGCCTCTTCACCCCAGGATAGCCAGTGCAGCGTGATAAGTGTCCAATACATGTGTCCCAGGACGCAAGGCCACAAACGTCAGTGTCGCTCCTGTCGGAGCGGGCCAGTAGCAAAGGCACAGGTGGAGGAGCTAGAAGGAGGCAAGGGAGGGAGGGGGGCACATGAGGCCCCAGTGGCTGGTACAATAAGAGTGTGAAGAATTAAGAGCGCCCGCTCTTTACTCACAAGTATAGGCCCTCCTTGTTCTCCCCACGGTATGTGCGAATATCCATTCGATTTAGGACCGGTGTGCAAGCCCGCCTAATTGGGAGGAGCGCGGACTGGTGATGTCCCAAGGTCCGGGCCGTGCGTGATGCAAGCTAACTCCGTATTTGAGGTGTGCGGCCCCCCCGGGATGACTTTGGGGGGCACGGCGGCATGCTTGGGTCCTGTTGCGGCAGGCACAGCCACACCAGGTCTCGGCCTGCACAACTGGAAGGCCCCAGGAGACGATTGTCACGGCCTCTGCTTCAGGCAAATTTGCAGGTGTGGACCAGAGGGGTGTGGTGCCGCTTTAGCTCCAGCGCATAGTATCAATCCACCGCAGATGGCCGTTTGAAGTTCCCGGTCCGGTCACAGGGCCCAGGCTCCGTCAGGGCACGTCCGGTATGCAGGTTCCAGACTGCGGGGCAGAGCACAGATTTGCAGCTGCTCATTGTTCGGGGTGCTGATGGGTGTTGGAGAGCATCACGTCCGTGATTTGCGCCCCCCCCGGATGGTGGAGAGGGGCATGCCGGCACACTCAGCGTCTGCAACGGCAGGCACTCCTATGCGAGGCCCCGGCTTTCTTCAGTCAGGAGGCCTCAAGCGCCGGTCGGGATATCTTTGGCTACAGACGTCTGTTTGCGGTCAAAGTTGCAGCAGTGGGCACCGATACTCCTCTGGTGTGTAGAACTGACACCAGAGGATCATATCAGTGTGGCGGATTGACGGGGCAGGAAAGGGGGCTCCGGAGAAGCCTTAACAAGCGGCCATGTTGTTTCACCACGAAGCCACGCCCCCTTGTTACATATATTTATATCTTCTGCAGTCTTCAAAATTGTAAACATACCATCCTTCTGACTGAAAGAAATGGGAGCAAATAGTTTGCTCTGGCTCCGCATCAGTCATTCTTGGCCTCTCAGTGCCGGTCAGGTGCTTTACGATTTCACTCTTTCTGTCCTCAGTCTTGCGCCAAGGTGTCCCCCAGAAATATATTGCCCTGGCTAAACTCTTTCATTGAGGGGGACACCAGGTTTAGCAGAGGCTTCATGGACTCAGCAGCATTCACCACCTTTGTTTTTCAGCTTAATAAGCACATTTGAGCATGTATTCAAGATTCCCACCACCCCTTCGAGGACGCAACATATAGGAAATGACCATCAGAAAATATACATGGAAGGATTAAGGCAGCACCCCGAGCAGATAGGAAAGAGTGCAGAAAGACCACAATGTCGGTCAGCATATCTCCTACCATCTGAAACAGCTACACTGGCTCCCAGTGATAAAGCAAATTAAATGTAAAGCCCTCACACTGGCTTTTAGAGCAATCACAGGATTGGGCCCTCTTTACCGGAGGACTAGATTGGGCCTTTACAAATGAGAGGAAACTGAAGTATAATAATCTTTGTTTGATGCGTATTCCCAAATTCTTTAAGGCCCGATGTGGAGGCAGGGCCTTCAAGGTACTCACGCCAAGATTTGGAATGACTTAAGCTGCGTTGGGCTGCCATCTTTAAAAGAGCGATAAAAACCAAGCTGTTTGATGCAGATTCGTTTTCTGGATGATGCAGTGTGATTTCATTCTATACTTTGAGAGCCGTGAATGTTCTGCTGACGCAGCCGCATGTTAACCAAATGCTTTTGATGGATCGAATGTGAGATTCAGAGATTTGTCATTTGATAATATTTGTTTATATTTTGTGTGCTAAATATGCATCAGCATCTCTAAAATCACAGACTCGAATTGGGCATATTTTGAGATATGATCTACAGTTCTGTGCTGCAGACATTCATTCATCTTGCTAAAATGTCAGATATAAGTTCATCCGTTTCATTCTTTTTCCAACCTCAACAACTTACCAGCAAGTTTTTTCTGACATTCACTAAGGCTTTTATCTGCTTTTAGTATGGCTTCGGCTTCTCCTCTCTTACTGACCAAGAATTCATCCAGTGCCTCCTGAGCCTGTAGAAAAAGCCAAATATGTTAGGGTACGAGTGCCTGTATATCGATCACTCCTGAAGCTTCATGGAACAGGGAGAGAGCAAGAAAGTCAGCCCTGTTGAGAGGTCATGAGAACAGATCTAATGGACCAATTCTAACTAGTTCTGTATCACCTTATTTAGATCTTCAGTTCTCAAACATTCTGAAAACATACACTTTAAATAAAAAGGAATGTTCAGTAGGAGCTTATGAATGGACATCCATGATCCTAAAATATATCTAAGCATATACTATAAAGAATGTATTTTTAATGCTCGCCACAAACCTGGTCAGGTACATCACCACAATTTATGCCATTTCCTGCCTTTCCTCTATTCTTTCTTGCCACACCAGAAACCCCACCCCACATGTGACAAGGTTATTGAGCTCAAACTTACTGCACTCAACATCAGGCAAGAAAATCAATCAACAGTAAAAATGTTGATAAAAAATAAAAATTTAAACTCTATTAACTTCATATTTACTTTTTTAATATCAGCAATCTCAACAATCATCACAAAAAACTCAAAATGTCAAAAGATGTTTGCATTATTTCTTTAAAGTATTTTAGCTAACGGATGAAGCCTTATGCCCTCACTCCTTATTCATTAGTACAAGTGCCACAGGGTGGCCCTAGACAGTGGCACAAGCCTGAACTGATGTTATGCTACTTCATATTCTGAGAAGAGTGGGCCCATATGATATGAATTGTTCTGTTCCACAAGTTATTGATATAAGATGTGTCAGACTGGAGAGTGGATGCCTGATGTAGCATCTTTTACTTGCCCTTCTCAAATTAAGAATGTATCCTGCCAGTAAGCAACATCACTTCTGCCTGAAGCACCAAGTGCCCTTGATCCTGTAGATAAAAATAAAAATAGTTTCACTTGCTTGGTTATCCCTCCAGGTCTCACAGCCATGCCAACTCTACACAAACTGTGGTTCGGCAGCATGATAGTTGAGTGGATGTCTTGGGCTTATTTAGACTACAGGGCGAAGGGCCTATTGTTGCCAGGCTCCCATCATGAATCCCAGAGGTCTCATAAACAAAGAAGACATCCTAGAATGTGGTTCATTGGAATGCTAAAGCAAGTACAATAAAAAGCAAAAGTAATATACAGGACCCAACTATGAGAGACTGTATGTAGTCAGTTGTATTCCCCCTTTGCTACTATTAGTAAGTCATTATTAATTACATTACAGCCAATGATGTACTAGGGTTAGGCCTCATTAGCTTAGAACTACACTACATATCCATCAGGGTTACCGAAGCAAAAACTAGGGTCCGACACAAAATGTAATTTTCAAGATGGGAAAAAAATGTGATGTTAACTGAAAAAGAAACTAAATGCTTTGAGATTAAGGTTGAAGATGCTGAAGAAAGATACAAACAGAACTAACTGCATATTTATGTTTTCCCCGAAGGAGCTGGAGAGACACAGATCCAATAACCAATGGAAAATTACACAGACCGAACTGATGGAAAAAGTGGTATAACTGTAAAAAAAAGAGGATTGGAGCAGAGTTGACTGTTCCAGTCTTCAAAAGAGAACAAACATAATTTCTGCTACAAAGCATATGTGGAGACCTGTTTCAATCTGTATTTGTCAAAAGGCTTTTCTCAAAAAACAGGGGCATTCTATTGATGAGAGTTGAATGAAGAGGCTTTTACAACACAACCAAAGTATGCACATTCTTCGACTATGCACAAGATGATGTACAAAGGCGAAAAGTAAAGCTAAAAAGGAACACAGGAATCTCAAACCAAAAAATTAGGTTTGCTCAAGAATTACTGTCATTCTGTGCTCCTGAGCACCATACAGAGACCTAAGATGGCAGATTAAAAGTAGGGGAGCAGGAAAAAGAGAGATCAAGAATACAAAGGACCATAAAGAGCTTGATTACAAGTGGCCAGTGAAATTGACACTCCGGTACAAACACCTGAATGCTTTAATACTGGTTTTATAGGTGGTGAAATGTTTATCGCACCTGGCAATTACGATGAAGTTTGTGCTGGAAATTTTGGCCCATCTAACCTGTCACAATTTAACAAGAAAAAAGTTCTTATAATCCTGACTGGAAACTCTTGAACTCCTAAGGTCATTAGCTATCATCACCAGAATGTTTAAATTAGGGGGAAAACAAACAAACACACACACTTTCTTTGTGATTATTGTGAGAGCGTATACAAAGCATATCATTTAAATAAAATTGATTTTTAAACCAAATTCTGTAACTCCACCAGTTAAAGATCTTCCCTAGGCAGGTAAAGTTAGCTGCAGCGTAATACTTTACTTGTCCGGGCTTTTACTGCAAAGTGGGAGCGTGTACTGTGGGCAAAGGAGTTGCATTGCGTGGTCTGTGGGGATCAAAAAGAAACCATTGAGCACATAATCTTTTTCTGACCAAACTATTTGTCGCAAAGGAGGTGCTGGATTATTCCACTTTGTCAAAAACTGGAAGTTAGGGAAAATGAGGAGGCACTCAGGACTCTGAGATACAACGCATGCAGGATGTCAATCTTTGCTATCTCTCGTTTTCTGGTGAGTGTGTGGAGAATAAAGTACACGATAAGCACCCCTTAAAAGAAACTTTTATACTTTGCAAACAGTAACATTGCAGCTGTACAATCGGAGAATAGGAAGGGTAATACTTGTATAACAGGATTAAGATTAGAGTTGTATATCCTTTTAGCAGGTGAATAACCAATTTTATTGCCTAGAAAGCTACATTCGCTTAGCTTCAGGATAGCTGGATTTGCAATTATGTTAACAATTAATTTAGGCCTCGGGAGGTATTAAGCACCCCCAAAGAAATTGCATTAAATTCTTACGCTGGTCACTGGTAATAATATTGTATTGAATTTTGTACATTTATACTGTAAATGTTAAATATTTTATGTATGTTTTATTCCATGTGCTTTTATGGCTTATAAGCCAAAATAAAGTTTGAAAAGTAATGCTGGTGCCTGACCTTTGGCGGGTGCAAGGTGGGGTAGAGGGGAGGAACCTTCTTGTGCTTCAAGGGGCCTGTGAGAGAAAATGTACCCAATAGTGGCCCTTTGAACAGAAGCAGTTTGATAGGGACCAAGCATGCAAGGCCTAAAGGCTAGATCGTAAAATATATTGTGAATGTCAGTTATATCTGGCTCTATAGAAGATCACATCTTTTTAGCATATCAAAGAAGAATTGGGTTTGTCCCACGAAGATGTTGTCCTTGCAGCTCACACATGCTCTGTGAGCACTGGAAGGGAATAAACATATCTTGAGTCACTGACTGTAGGGGCAGAAGGAGAAACTTAGGCAGAAATGAGAGCTCAGCATATCCCCCTTGAACCAGAAGGATGAAAAGCACAGACAGCCTTCAGGGTGGTAGCCATTAGCATTAACCATAATGAAACCATGCAAGGGCAACACTTTATGTTCATAAGGATACATAAGGAGGGTGCGATCGTATTGTCTTCCTGTGTTGGATGGAGTTGTGCTCCTTTAAGAAAGTTTGGAACCATCAAATAATGCATGCAAGGTGCTTCCTTATAGTCTAAGATTGTCTACGCTGGGCCTCTTGGACGTAGTTACCAAGACTACAAGGCATCAACAAGCTTTACTTCCAGATCCCTCCGTTCGGAGAATGAGCACTTAGCCAACATCCCCAAATTCAAAAGGACACGCACAGGAGGACGACGATTCTCGGTTCAAGTGGCCATGGGATGGAACTCCCTCCCACGCACCCTCAGACTGGAATCCAGTTACCTGGTTTTTCGCAAAAAACTGAAAACGCACCTATTCCCGAAATAAATGTCCCTCCTCCCTTCCCTTCCCTCAATGGATATCAGCCTTTTTACAGCGCGGGGATGCCCTTGGGTCACCAGGCGCTATACAAATCGCTAAATAAATAAATACAACATTTAGATGTTGTCGTGAAATGTTGGGGGTGAAAAATCAGACACTGAAAAGGAATGATAAAACTATGTTGTGGTCTTGTTAAAGATGAAATGAAAGGCAGACCAGTAACAATGCAAGTGCTTCCTCAGGGAACAAGCAGCTGCTCCTGCCAAGAAAATGGGTAGGGGAGCATGTCCGTTGGAGGCCTGCGTGTCCAACCGGAAGTGAAATTTTGACAAATAAGCCAATAAGAAGGATGATGTGTTTTTAAGGGCAGGCTGTGGTTAAGTCATCTGTACCTTTACATGTCTAACAATGTGTGCTCCTTAAAAAGAATTGAAAAACAATAAATTAAGCAAAACATAAGAAGCTGGTTTCAAAATGCTATTCTTCCTTGGACTGAGAGTGACACAACTGGACAAAAATGTCTTAAACTGGGTTAAATGTGAAAATAAGAAAGGAGAACGATGGCACTGCAATGAGGAGAAGGAGGGTGATGTGACGAACCCCTCATAAATAGACTAGAACAAAACCCATTCACTACATAATCTTTTCCATAGAAGTAAAACAAAAGGCACATTTGCAAAGAGAGCAGCAGATTAACAAAAAACATTGTTCATTGGCTGCAGACTGAATCCACTCATCAATGTGCCCATGCCACCCTGCGAGGGATGCCATAGTAACTAGCGGACATTAGTTCATTGATGCTAGTTTTTGCCCATGCCACCCGCTAAGGGGTACTGTAATAGCTAGTGGACATTAGTTCATTGATGCTCGCTTCTGCCCATGCCACCCTCTGAGAGTGCCATAGTAACTAGAAAACAGTACTTCACTGATGCTCGCTTCTGCTAATGCCACCCTCCTAAAGGTGTCGTATTAACTAGCAGACATTAGTTCATTGATGCTTGCTTCTGCCCATGCCACCCTCCTGAGGTGTTGTAGTCGCTAGCGGACATTAGTTCATTGATGCTTGCTTCTGCCCATGCCACCCTCCTGAGGTGTTGTAGGTTGTAGTAGCTAGCGGACATTAGTTCATTGATGCACGCTTTTACCCATGCCACACTCCTAGAGGTGCCATAGTAGCGAGCGACATTAGTTCATTGATGCTCACTCCTGCCCATGCTACCCTCTGAGGAGTGCCATAGTAACTAGCAGATCAATGTTCAATAATCCTCGCTTCTACCCATGCCAACCTACTAGGGGTTCCATAGTAGCTAGGGGACATCAGTTCATTGATACTCGCTTCTACTCATGCAATCCTCCGAGGGGTGCCATAGTAGCTAGTGGGCATTAGTTCATTGATGCTCAATTCTGCTCATGCCAACCTATTAGAGGTGCCGTAATAGCTAGCCGATATCGGTTCATCAAAGGTCGCTTCTGCCTATGCCACTACTCATAGGGTTCCATCGTAAAAAGCAGACATTAGTTCATCAATGATCGCCTGCTTGTTATGGCTCTTTACACACTAGGTCCTTCAGTTCCTCTTCCACTAAAATCTATCTTCAGTTGGAGACAAAACCACTGGCCTCTATCAACTCTTAAGAAACTTGGTGTCTTCCCCATGGCTTGACTCACCTTCACACCCTTGTTGGGGCTGGCTTGGAACTGCATCACTACCTGGTCTCGGTCACAGATGTAGACCTCGTACCCACCAGGCTGGGCGTAAGCACCACCTCTCAGGTTGGTCTCAAGGGTGACTGAGAAGTCCCGGAGCAGAGAGCGGCATTTTTGAAAGGAGATGTCTTCATTCTTCCCTAAAAGGTTCCCATAGTGTTCTGCTAGTTCACACTGAAGAAGGCAAATAAAGCCAAGTCAGACAACTGTCTCCTGATGAAAACATTTGTAAATACATTTGAAGCAGTTCACCACTTATAATGTGCTAGAAAAATAACAAGACATTAAAGAAACTGAAAATCTAAAATCTGAAAAGAACACTGGTGTTAATAAATTACTATAGGGTTATACAAATAAAGTTTTTTGTTAGAAGACATTAACAAAAATGCAGGTAGTCTTCATTGTTGGGACGTTTCATAAGATTCATAAAGATTTACAAAGTAGTTAATGTTTTAGTAACTTCTGTTTTTTAGAGATTTTACTTGGGGAATGTACAGGAGTGCCTTAGTTCACTCCGATCACATCCGAGACCTTTATTCTGCCTATGTACACCTTGGATGTTTATTCCATTTATTAGAAAAATATCAGATCCTCACAAAATCCAGGTTTAGGGGGCTGTTTGAGATTTCACAATATCGACTAACCAGATTATGAATTATTATTCATTAATAAGGTAAATATCATCCCCACCCTCCCTTTCTAATCATGTATGTGATGTCTAAGCTACTATTTACAATATTATACAGAAGTTGTATTCCCATCTGCCACTATTAGTCAGTCGCCTTAATCCGTACACAGAGGCAGGATTTACCCATCTTTTACAGTGGCTTGTTCATGCTTTATTGTAAAAAAAAATTTTTAAAAAAATTGGAGCAAGCGATTTTCTAAAATTGCATGAGAAATTAAGTTAATTGTGTTCTTTTTTTTAAAGGGTTTTTATTATTTTATTATCTGTAAAAACATGGACCCAGGTGAGCACTTTACACTCAACAGGCATCGTACGAAACCACAGTATATCTTAACTTTTTCTACAGCGGTGGACAAAGGCCTACCTGGCCACCCAGCAAAAGGGTGAAGATGAGGTGTTCAATGAAGTACTAAGAAGACAGGCCAGGCACCTTCTCCCAAGAAACCAAAATGCCTGCTTGGCCAACAAATAAAGCGGTGAAGAGGAGTTGTGCGGTGAGGTAACTTTGGAAGCCATACATAGGATGACAGGCCAGACACCTCTCCCTCTGGAGTCAGGGTGGACCAGCGCAACCTGCACCGTCTCATGCTAAGAGTTATCCAGATAACCCCAGAAGCCTCAGCCACACAGCCAAAGCATTTGCAATTGTATATGGATGATGAATTGTAGACAGGTGGGCTCCCTGAGGACGAGAAGTATGGACTGTGGAGGACTCTTGGAAATAAGGATCAGTCCTGACTGTAATATTTATATAAATGAAATCTTCAAAATATTCTGCATGCTTTGCTTGGTTGCAGCTTTTTGAAAAAAGTAGGGTCTGATTCCCTTCATTAAAGCTTTGTTTGCAGAAAACTACATTCAAATAGTTAAGGAGGTGTTTTTATATTTATATAGCTCTAAATGGGTTAATATTTGTCATTGTATTTTTATTAAACCTTTGATATTAACTTTTGTAAGGATTTAGTCATGGATATTTACCCTACAGTATTTTAGTATAATTGACCTAGACCTACTTCTATAGAAGCCTGTGTTAAAATAAACAGAATTGATTAAAATGTATGAACCTTATTTCTAGTTCTCCTTTCCTCCATCATCTCCTCCTCTGCTGCCTAAATATATCATATCATATCTGCCTTCTTTAACATAGTATTTTAATGTTTTGCACCCTGTACTGAACCCCAATACGTTAATATCACGCTTAATAAATACCTAAATAAACAAATAAAAATAAATAAGGGGCACACTGCAAAAGTAAGGAAGGGGGCACTGAGCTACAGCTTATCTTCAAACAGTCTGCTTCAAGGAACATTTACCTCCTGCCATTTTTGGGTGATGTTCACACAATTTTAGAGAACAATAACTATAGTATCCTGTAAGTAGGTCTTTAAAAATGTTGCAGAATTTTAAAACCAATTTTAGCTTGCATACTCTTTTACAGAATTATCTTTGCCTGCCTGTCCAGGATTAGTAGTTGCAAATTCATAAACAGGCCCATCATTGCTTAAAGAGGCTGAACAACAATGCAAGAATCCCCCCTAGGTATTTGCTGAGAACGTCACCATGAGCCTCTTCTGGTACTGCCCGTTCTCATCTTTGAAGGAGCGCTTCATGTAGATCTGGAGGGCTTCAGCTTCACACTTCCCGTGCAGATGTGAGAGCTCTTGGACTTCTGCTGGGAACTTCACCAGCTGTTGCATCTGGGAAGCGTAGTGCCCCACTGCTTCTTTGACGGCCGCCTCGTTCTCAATAGTGGCCAGCGAAAGGACAGCGTTCTCCAGGCACGGAACCGCCCCGCTGAGGATGGTCTCCACATAGGTCTTGACTAAGGAGCTGAACACTGAAAAGAGAAACAAGACTTGCAAATACAACTCATGATCTCATCACCATCCAAGACCTGGCTCTTCTCGAACTCCCACTAGCCCTCTGCCGTCACCTTCAATCCCAATCACAGCGCCAGGAAACCTCCGGTGTCAGTGCGCTTTATAAGTGTAGCTTAACATTAACATTAACCATCCATGGATGACCTTACAAACAAGAGTGGAGTCTGAATCCAGTGGCTATGCAGAACCCCACTCTCTATTTCTAGACTTTGTTTGCATCAATGAGCAGGTCTGGTTCATTAAACAACTCGAATTGATTATATACTTTTCCTGCTTTCGTTAACGTACTTCTGCCGGTGAGTTGATAACCGCCTTTCACCCTCTTCACCTCTGCCGTCTGAAAGACAAAGTCACAGAACTTGCGCGTCTGCTGAATGAACTGTGGATCCAGCGCACTCTCTGGAAGAGACTCCATGACATTAATGTCCTTTCCAGATGCAGGGCGGACAAAGACGAAGCAATTTCGAGAAGGGAAGAAGTTCCGTATGCATTCACGGGGAAGGTTATAGTCGACCACTTTCTTACCACAGCCTGGAGGAATGAAAAAAAGGAGTGTGAATAATGAGTTGCAGTGGGTGCAAGGTTTGCAGACTAGTGCGAAAAAAGGTCTGCGGTAGAAGATTGTGTTTAATGGTTGCGCTAGGAGATCTGAAGGCAAGAATACAGAAATTAAAGGACAGAGGTACAGGGGCCTTTCCAGTAGGATGTGAACACAGATAAAGAGTTTCTGCAGGGGGCACAGTTCTGGCTGCTAGGTATGACACATAGATGGTATTTGTAGGAGGCTGGCTTAGTATATGGTGCTCACTTACGTAAGGGGGCACCCTGCACTAATCCAGACAACCCTTCTGGTGATTTTAGTCATCCTAGACAACCCTAGAAATCTCTGTAATTGGTAGCTGTGAAGAGCAGCCTTCAGGCTTAGTCCAGAAGGAGTGTAACGCAGCTTGTTTTACCAGCACTTAATCTTATGGTATGAGTTAAGTGAAAATAACCACACAGTGTTGTTATAAAAAATAGGTATATATTAACGCTCACTAACACAATGTATTATCTCCTATCCGGAGATATAAATATAATACACACAATACTTTCTCAATAGAATACATAAATAGCCCAGAATATACAGTGATCTCCAGGGGGAGACCAAACTATATACTAAAATAGTGGAATGCAGACCACAACTTAAGTCAAGAGTGGACCCAGAAGACATAGATGAGTTGGGAACCCATGGGACCACTCAAGATCAGTATATAGGAACGCCAAGGAGGCTATGCGAAGTGTAATAGACTCCAGTCAAAGAGATTTATTAAGCGCACCTATCACCCGGGGGTCTCTAGCGCTAGCGTAAAAACTCCACTGGGGCTGAAGGTCAGATGAAATAGATCAGTCATTATAGATGATCAAATAACCAGGTTTTTAATTCCTGCGGAATAGCTTGTGATCTGTGATGGAGAGGAGCTGTGATTGAAGTTTATTCTAAAGAGCAGGTGCACGGAAAGAAAAAGATCTACTGCCATTCCAGACTGTGCAGATTCTACGAGGGGTGAGGAGAAATTTGATACCAGCTGAAACTTATGCTGGGAACACGACTGTTTACTCAATGGAAGTGTATGGGTAAGTCATGGTTGCTATTTTAAACAAGAAGGACGCCTCCCAGTGGAACCTAAAGAAACCCCGTGGAAGATGGAAGTTTGGAGAGTCACCCGAGCTTTGGATGCCCCAGGAACCAGGATACCTACACCAGGGATGCGGGGTGCATATGTGCAAAGTGACGTCGGAAACTGCCATAGACCACAATGGAAGATTTCCGGAAGATGCCGCTGGCAAAGAAGGTGAAAGTGTCCAGTGGAACCCAAAGGTTGATAAGAAGTGCCTGCAAGCAGAGGAGACAGAGACTATGCCACTCAGGAGTGACCAGGAGGCACGGAAGACGAATGCTCACTGATGTCGGGAATGCAGGAGAGTTGACGATGCCCTTGTATTTGCAGCTGTATGGACCAGGCGATGCAGAGGAAGACAGGAGCTGTTCATGAGCAGTTCCACGTCGGATGTAGAGAGCCATTGGGTCAGTGTCGGCACCAACAAGCCTTTGCAGTGGCAAGAGATGCAGTTGTTGAAATAGGTTCAGTGTCGGGACCAGCAAGGTCCAAGTTACTCACCACAAGCAGGTAAGTCAGAGCAGGCCCTGAGCAAGCAGAGGAGTCCACAGGAGTGAAAGAAGACCCTCAACAGGACCCACAGGACAGAGTCACAGGAGTCGCAAAAGGATCTCGAGCAGCTCACCAAAGGAGGACTGCCCACGGTTCAAAGGATGTGGTGCAGGTGAAGACCTTAACTGCAGGAGATGCTTGAGGCTGGAGATTCTTGGAGCCCACAGATCTCTTTGGGATAGAGTCAATAAGCCTTGGCAACGGCAAGCCGACGCGATGCAAAGGGGTACTGCTCCAGCGGTTCCGACAAGGGATACCGACTTCAAACTTGCTGTTAAGACAGTTAAGTCCTCGCGGGAAATGCAGAACCACAGTCAGTCAGTTTCGGAGTCCGTAGGAGTTCAGAAACAGCAGGCCGGCCAGCTCTGTTGTGGTGCCTTCAGATGTAGGGAAGTGACTCCTTCACTCCAAGGGAGATGCCTTAAGCTGTCTTGTATGTCCACAGGTCTTGTGAAGAATATGTTTGGAGCACAGGCACAGATGTTGCAGCAGACTTGCAGGACGCTGAGACCTGGAGCAGCACGAGTCTTCCCAGTTGCAGTCTCAGTTCCCAAAAGCGAAGTCCAATGATGTCCAGAGTGTCCAGATGGTCGAAGTTGAAGTGGTGTTGGATTTGGATCTTGTCCGACGACGAATCTAGGGACCCACCCACAGGTAAACCCTTTAAGTACCCTAGGGAAATGGTTGGAATGATTCAGGGGTCCCTCCCAGAGTAGGGGCTTTACAGTGAGGAGGATACTCCCATGTCCTTTGTCCAGTTTCGCCCCATAGCGGCAGCCAACATCTCCCTGAACTGGTATGAACTGGAGTATGCAAAGAGGGCACCAAATGTGCCCTTCTGGCAGTCTTAGTGGTGCTGGCAAGCGCCTCCACTCTGTCCCAATACACTAAGTCCTGTCTGGGAGGTGGTCACACCTCCCTGTGTCAGGATACCTATTGTCCTGCCTTTCTCTGCTCGAGCTTGGCTCAGCAGCAGGAGGGCAAAATCATATCTCTGGTTGGCAGCAGCCATAGTTTGCTGTTCGGTTCTAGAAGACTGGTACAAGGAGCACTGAGGACCTCCCAGAGGAGTTTTACAGTTCATGGAACAATACCTCCCACACCGTTTACTGTGTGAAGATATGATTTCAACATGGTTGATACCAAACATGACAGGGATTGTGGCAGCCAGTTTAGAGATGGTCATCACGTAATGACACTTGGCTACTCTATGTATCGAGATGGCTGATGCATGTACAACCCGGGAGAATGGCCTCCAAAGGTTGTAGGGGTGTCCTGCTCATGCAGGGGTACCCTCAAACTTAGAACCGAGCACCCTGCCTTCAGAATTGAAAGGGCTAGGTTTTAAGTGCAGTGACCACAGATACAAGGAAAATTATATATGTCATAAGTGGTGCTAGCGCCAGCTTACACAGATCACAATAGCAGGCCTGTAGTCACAATTTGAGTGGTCTCTCGAGGGTGACATAATACATGCTTCAGCCGACGGCAGACCCCTGGTGTACATATACCCTGGGTACCTTAGTATCATATACCAATCTGGAGGGTACCCAAGTACTCGCCATGTCAAATTTATGGGATAAAGCACAGAGACTGGGTGTGAGAAAGTGCCCCCTTTCTGCATGGTTCCCAACACTTTTTGCTGAATTGCTGATGTGCTTTACCCGAGTGTGCCCTGGGCTCCTGCTAACCAGGTACACAGGGCCTATGTTATTTCCCTAAAACTGCATTGAAGCCTAAACCCAATTGGCATCTCTGGCCACAGGTCAGCCCCTGGTAAATGATACCACAGGTACCCAGGGCACTGTGGCTAGAAAAGGCCTCTAAGGACTGCAGCACTTACTGTGCCACCCTTAGAGGTCCTGTACCTTCACACTCAAAGACTGCCTTTGCAGGCGGCGTGTTTTGGTGCAGAACAAAGTGTAGAGTCGACATGGCACACATCCCTGTGTGCCATGCCTACAAATTACTGCCCTGGCATACATCAGTTACCCCTCTAGTTGGGTGCCCTATGCCAGTGGTGAGGGTAAAGGTACATGAGCACTGCACCCCTACAGTACCCAGGTCTGTTCCTGGGCACTAAGTGCAGTGCTGCCATTAATGGTATATGGTGCTGGTGGTTTGTCATTACGGACTCCACAGCAGCATAATGGCTACACTGAAAACTGAGAAGTTTGGTATCAAACTTCTCAGCATATTAAACCTTCACTAATGCCAGTGTGGGATTTAATGAAAAATACACATAGAGGGCATCTTAGAGATGCCCCCTGAAACCTAACCTACCACTAGTGTCCAGGCTGAGTAACTGCTTTCAGCTGCTGCCACCAGACTTGTTTTAAACCCCTGGGTCGAGAGACTCCGGCTCTAGGGAGCCTGAAACAATGCACATCTTGAGACGAGGTGCCACGCCTCCACAAAGGGGAAGCCACATTTGTAAGCTTCTCCAGGCCACTTGCTGCTTTCAGCAACTGGTCCCCACTGGTTCTGACCTCCACTTTGGGTGGGAGAAACGGCAGGAAAAACAAGTGAGGAAGAGAGGTATGCCAACCTCCGCCTACTCCACCCCTCCGGTGGGGGAGGCGAAGTGAAGCACAACTCTCAGGCCAAGCCATCTTGCAGATGGGGGGACTCAGCCAACCAGGAAAAGGCTTTTGCCCCCTCCCACTGGAGGGTGGCATAATAGGGGGTGTGCCCACCCCACGGAAAGGACCCATTGGTCCCAACCGTTTACCTACCTGTAATGCCCCTAAATCTACCTGAACCTTGCTTCCTCAGACCATAAGAAACTACAAGAAAAGAAGAAGGACCGAACAGCCGTGCCGAAGCTAACAAGAGGAAGACGTCCACTGACTTGGCCCCAACCCTACAGGCCTGTCTCCACCGTGAACGTGCTCCTGCGAAATCCCAATGTGTCCTGCAGCTAGCAACCTCGAAAACCACAGAGGACCTGCCTGCCTTCACTCACAAAGACGGTTTCCTGTGAACACCGGATTTGTTCCTCTCCAATCTCTGGCTCCAGCCAGACCACGCAAGTCTGCACCACTCTACACCTGCTGTCTACGGCCCGAGCTCGAGTGGGCAAACACCACGAGAAAGTCCTCCCAGCGATCCTGACCCAAGATCTGTCGACCCCTGCCCTGCCTCAACCCTCAAGCTGACGCCTGCAGCCTAAATCCAGAAGGTACCCCCCAACCACAACCAGGAGCTGGTAGAAAGACCCAACCCTAAAAAGAACCCCTGCAACCGATGCCCCACAGCCTTAGATGGTCCAACCGACTATGCCTAACCAGACCTCACCATCCCAACGTACCTCTCGAAGTGGTGGTTGTACCTCTCGAAGTGGTGGTTGCACCCAGAAGACCAATGTCCCTGAGCCTGCAGTGCCTTTGCAAGCCGGAGGTTCCCATTGCAAACGGGGCACCCGACGTCAAAACAGCACCCTGCCACCCATGTGCCGCTGAGGGTGCAACTTTGGTGCTACTTTGTTTGCCCATTTGCCCTAAGCTAAATTTCAGGAGCTTTGCACCCACAACCAAGTGACCTGCTCGTCAGCAGCCACCAACCAGAGGCCCACTATCCCCCAATGGATAACACTGGGCCTCAGCACTCTGCACCCGGCCGCCCTAGTGCCACTGAGGGTGTAACAAGAGTGCTTCCCGGACCCTGGGGGACACCAGAGTCTACCCCCAGAACCTAAACTCCCACTACCGAATACTTACCCTAAAACCGATAACACCATTTTCCTCCATAGGATAACATTGACTGTTTTCTTGGAAAAAGTTCTAAGTGTGGAGTTTGAAACCTAAAGAATTTTTTTTAAATTGCACTGACTGACAAAAACGGTTTTACTTACCTGTTTACAGATAATGTCCCAGTGTAGAATCTATGTGCCCGATTCACAGAACTAACTTAAGACAAAATCCTAAACTTACTACCATTTTGATATTCACAGAAGGCACTTACTCATTTCGGTGTTCACAGAAGTTAGTAGTCCTAACTTTACTACTCCTAAACTAAGAAAAATCATAGCTTTAAGACTTTCGGTACTCACAGAAGGCATTTAGGAGTCCTAAAGTTAGGACTCCTAACTTCTCTGAATACCGAAATGAGTAAGTGTCTTCTGTGAATACCAAAATGAGTAAGTGCCTTCTGTGACTATCAAAATGGTAGTAAGTTTAGGATTTTGTCTTAAGTTAGTTCTGTGAATCAGGCCCCAGGTATACTACACTGTGTAAGAAAAGTAATCTCAAAAGTAACTTACTTGTAATTTTACTGAAAATCCTATAAAAAGTAGATGTACTGAATTTACAAAGCATTGCATTTCTCAGAAACAACACTGTAAGTCAAAACAACATGCATTTACAATTACAATCCAAACTGTATTACGATATATTTACTGCAAAATATTTATCACTTACCTGTGCCAGGCTTGCCTGGTTCTAGAATATAAAATAACTAAAAGAATATTTTTATACAAAAACAATTTGTCTGAAAGTAAATCAAAAGCTAAAAGTACATTTGCAATCAGAACAACAGAAATTATGAGAGAACCATTTCACATTCCAAATTATTGCAGTCAGGCCCATATCATGAGGGGATGACGAAGCAGGGTGTACGTACTATGGTGGAAAACACTGAGGTATATAGTTTGCAGTAGCACAAAGTGTCCTTTCTGAAAAGATCCAATTCTTATGTAACTTATGTCTCCTCTCACCTCATCCCACAAATCACCCCTTAATAATGTTTTAATAATGTTTTAGGTTACCTCTCTTCAGCGCCAAAGAGTTCTCCAAATATTCCTTTTCCGTCACATCCCGTCCATCAATCTTCAGCTCCAATGTGAAGTCTCGCACCACCCAGACGAAGTTTGGGAAGAAACGGGCAAACTGACACTCATCCTCAAAGTCATCATCTGCTTGCTCCGAGCTCCCCGTGGACTTCACTTTAATGAGATCTGTGAGCTCAGACACAAAGCTGGTCACAGTGTTAAGGATTGTGAGTCTGCCATATTTAGCGTGCACCTAGCAAGGGCCGATGGAGAGCTGCAATAAAGAAGCAAATCGCATTGGAAGAACCCTGAGGCATACGTTTTAATGAGGTCTGTGCACCTTGACGCAAGGTTAGTCATGGCGCTATGAAATTAAGTAATATTTTACGGAAACAAGAGCGACCCATACGTCCTTGTGAGCTGGGTAAGTATAAAAGCTCAAAACAATGTTCACAAGGAACTCATTTATCTTGTACAGTACATGATATGCAACTAAGATATTTGCTCTGATTCAATCTTAATCAAAGATATATTGATTCATTCATGACCCTCCATTGAGTCACAGTATAAATTATTTCAGAGTATCTAAACACACTCTTATATTGGCATTCCTTAAAAAAGTCCAACAAACTTTTTAATTAAAGATATACCTTACTTCAGCCGCAGCAAGTAATTTTATTCTGCAGTTACATCCTGTACCACACTTATTTCCTTAAACATAAGTAATTAGACTATTTGCATTTATTGCACATTTGGAATGGTATTGTGAACCCCAGTGAAGTGACCATAACCTATTTTAGTGAATACTGTGTGACATAGTGAAAATGTAGGGAAACAGGTTATTGGTAAAAATCCAAAAGGACGCGATTAGTACAATGGGTGATAAATTAATTCAGGCTCTCTCTTTTGTATGGTGTCGACAGGGTTTCGACCCCCTCTAGATACGGGGTCTCTTCAGGACTGTGTTTTTGGGGACTAAGCAGAGGAAATGAAGTAAATAATACATGATAGCAGAGAAAGGCTAAATACAGTGTGTACTATGGCTTACCAGTACAGCACAGACATGTAATTCGTATATTATCTGGGATGTGAGATGTCGGTTGAATGGTGAAGAACAGGAACGATAGATATTGAGAACCTGTTACCAGGGAATGCCATATTATAGTACTTTTATTAATTAGTGTGGTACACACCAAGGTGAAAATTAGGAGGCAAACTCACTATTAATTGGTTTCACCCAAGCGATATCAGGGATACTTCAGGGTGTAGGTAGAACCCGAAGCATTCACTCCAAGTGTAGGATATTCATGCAAAGTGGTTGCGAGAGGAACTGTAAGACAAATATATAACAGTTCGTAGGCAATATGAATTGGAATTGGAGTAAAAGGAATTAGGGGCAGCGCCGGCCTATGCTAGAGGCTTCATACTCACTTAAGTGTCACCTCTCCTAACACTCGATCGACCTGTCTTTCCGGGTGTCGGCCGCCTGAACTATTCAGTACTATTAGGCGAGTGCCGACCGGAAGCAGGACACGCCAATTGCACGTTGCTAGGATACCACTAGCACAGTGGCCGTGGCGGCCATCTTGTAGTGGTCATGTTGTATAAGGATAGTAGGTTGAGTCTTATCAGCATTATATTGTTGAACACATAAACATGCTATGACCCTCTAGAAATACGCAGGTCATACTGAAGTATGGAGCTGTTGCTCCGTGAGTGATACACTAAAACTGGTGGTTCAGTTATGTAAATGTAAATGTATTGCGACTTATATAGCGCACGTATCACCCGAAGGTATCAAGGCGCTTGCTTAGGGAACCCGTCCTGGTATTCCCCTGTGAGATACCCCGGCTGGGTATCCACAAGGTGAAAGCCAGGCATCCCGCTGCGAGGGGCCGTAGTGGAGATTAAGCAAGCTATTGCCCAGAGTCGCAGAGTGTGACCCCATGAGTCGAGTAGGCACCGGAGCGAGAATTGTCGAGTCCGTGGAATTTTGAGCCCGAGACCCGCCGAGGCGGGGAATCGAACCCTGGTCCACGGCTGAGCTCAGCTTCCGGGTCTGCCACCTCTAACCACTGAGCCACGCTTCTCCACAAGCTTATCTGGGTTCAAACCAGAAATTAGATTATACCATTATGTATGAGGTTGAATGCTAATTCCCAAGTGGCTTTGGCGGCCACCCTGTAGTAGTCTCGATTGGATTTGTTTGCTCACGACGTCGCAATAGCCCCGGACGGAGCTATCAACATCAAGGAACTGTTTTTAAAGCGTATTTTGATAACTGTGGATTTTTAAGTACTATATTGTGGGTTTCTATCGTTTTTGGTATTGTCTTAAGTAAATAAAATTATTGGATATTTTTCTAAACTGGTGTGGTGTCCTTTTGTAGTGCTTACACTGTATTACTGTTGGTTACGTGCAAATGCTTTAACTCCCTTATCCTGACTAGAGTGGTGGTTTCTGCCTGGCTTTGGCACATGCCCTAGCCTGCCAAAAATCCCATTTCTAACAGCTTCATTGTGTTATCTGCAGTGCAATCTTTTTTGACATTGTTAAATTATTAATTTAAAGCACTTGCCTCACAGTAGAGAAGGGGAACATATTTCGCACCATAAGTAGGAATTTTCAGAAAAATGACATGCTTATGGAAGCTCTGTCCTTGCTTGTATATATAATTGAAGGCTGCTTCCTCTGAATTTCTCAGTTTCTCATGATCTCATAACTTGTACCAGTCTGCTAGAGAACTGCTACTCAAGGTCATTGGATCCAAAGGCTGGATCAAAATAAGGTTTATCATTCCACCTTCCGGGAACTCCTCTCCTTAGCAAATGCACCTGGTGGAATACAAGGAAACATATGGAGGAGTAGAAATGGTAATAAACATACCACCCCCCGGAAGAGACACTGAGGACAGAGTGTACAGAACGTATAAAGAAGCGATTAGAGTGGAGGACCAGATACTATGTGAATACAAAGCATGCAGTGACTGGCCCGACCCTGAAAGGCCTCCGTTTCTCACCCCTTGCTCCCTCGCCCGTTCCCCAGAGATTGCACAGACGTAAGGATACTGCAGCTGCTCCAGTGCATACTGGTTGATGGTGCCCATACTGTTGTAGACAAAGGTGCTGCTCAGCAAGACGGCCAGTGCGAAGACCCAGGAGTCATTCTTCGAATCGCCCTTAAAAATTGACAAACAATTTTTATGAGTTGGATTGGTGAGGAAAGTTTGGCCTAATTTTAGTGATTATTATTATACGTATATCCTTATAACTTTTATCAAACTAGAGGACAGCATGCACCGACACAGCTAGGCATGCAAGCGATGGCTACCACCCTATCTTCTTGTCACCTTCTCCCAATCTTACCTTCTCCACATCTCCCAGTCCCTCAGTGTCGAGCAGCACCAAAGTGTGGTTGGGTTTCTGCGGGTGAGGAGCACACCACATCCAGATCCCTTTGGTGTGAGACTGGATGGTAGATCCCAGTGCAAATCCTGGAAAAGATATAGCAGCTTTGTTTAAGGAAGGAAGACACTGAACCTCAAGCGAGATGTTACCTGGGGCTCGCTTGTGGTGTTTGCCACAACATGCAGTAGAGACCTCACCTTTCTGCTGTCCTGCAAGCTTGTTCATGAGGTAGGACTTGCCTGTACGGTAGAGCCCCACAATGGCCACCACCACCACAGGCTGGGTAATGCCATTGAGAATATCTAGAGCGCGTGGGTTCACCTGCAACTGGCAATCTGCGTTGTTGTCGATGAGACAGATGGGCGCGTCCATGTGCATCGTGGAGGCCATTTTACATCAATGAGATTAACCTGTGTCAAAAGAAATGGAATAAGAGAACCAGTGAGAAAACAGAAGTTTAGAATGCTAAAATGTTTTACTTTCATGAGGCTGTGTCAAGAAACAAGAAGGGAACAAGCAAATAAGACAAGAGGAAGAAAGCTGACAGGTGCACTAAGGCACTTTACTTTTAAGAGAAAAACTTCTGCTTAAATAGAAATAAGGATTATGTTGCGATGATCTTGGAATGATTTCTAAATTCTCACAAGTGGTAATTTTTTTTCTAAAAAAGTGTCAGCCTGCCTGCAAAGAGCAGGGAAGTATTAAACAGAAAATATTTTATTGTGACAGGAGCCACACAAACAGAAGGACAAGTTTAGTGGTGTAGAGTAGTTGGGTCTGGCTGAATACAAGTCAGGCATGACAGTAACGCGAGTTCAAACATGTCAAAGGGACAATTCTGGAGAAGGCCTAGAACACTGCTTTTCCAGCTCACATTCATTACTAATGATTAAAGCAGAGTTCTTCATCACAACCCAGGTAAGATTAACTGTGTCCCTTAGATGTCAATAACCTTGCTCAGACCTCTTGCTTGTATGTTTGTTCCATGTCTTGAAAAATAATTAATTCAGTCTGTTATGCACACAAATGAGTCTGACTAGTCTTTCTAATAATACAAGCTGTATTTTATTTAATTTAATAAGTGACTATCTATAAAAAGCTGGTAGGGCAGGGGTGCACTCAGTCACATATCTGCTAAGTGTCCTCACATCAAGTGCTATATTACTTTGTCACTCCTGGCTTATTAAAGCCCGCTGCTGAGAGCTATACCGGTAGTTAAAGGCCTTGAACCAGAGTAGAATTATGGAGAAGGTAATGGTTCAATCCACATCAGTCATTGGCTCTCTTGCCCTGTGAATTATGCCATTTTCAGATTACTTTCGTACCCTGACCTGAAAATGAGTGCGCTTCATTGTCAGGGTTGGTCAGGCAGACTTTTCGTTTTAACTGTTCTCCTTTTATAGTTCCCCTTTAATTTCTTTGCTCTCCTCTGTATTCAAATTTTCTCAAGAGGATACTACATTAAAAGAAAGGTAAGGGCACAAAATGTGTTGCTTACCAAGTTTCACCATGCATGTCACTTAAACTGGAGCGCAAGCGGGAGCATCTCCCTGTAGTCACACCCTTTAGCATGGAATTAAAAAACAAGCATTTACAATGCAACGGTTTCGCCTTTGTAAAAGTTAGAGCTATTGGCATTGTAAATGACAATTTTTTATATTTATGTGTTGGTTTTGAAAACATAAATAAATGGCATTGTCATTTACAATGCCAATAGCTTAATCTCTCGCAAATGCGAGACCTATTGCATTTGCATCCACACGCACACACACAGAGAGCCACACACACAGCAACGTCTCGCAACACTCGATAAAGTGTAAAGCTTAGCTCTAGGTAAGCTTGTGCTAAGTAACCATCAATCCATCAATCCTAAGTAACCATCAATCCAATTCATTAAGCATTCAATAACACCTGGGGATGATAGGGTGAGACAAACCGGAGGATTGTGGAAAATTGAAAGAAGTAGAGGAACAGAAGAAAGGTGAGACACCAGGAGCACTGATGAAAGAAGAGAGAATTAAAAGAATAGAAGAAAGGTGAGACAAGCAGGAAGACTGAGGAAAGGTGAGAGAAGTAGAAGAATGTGAGAAGGGTGAGAAGAGAAAAAGTAGGGAGGATTGAGGAAAGGTGAGAAACGCAGCAGGACTGAGGAAAGATGAGAGAAGTAGAAGAATAGAAGAAAGGTGAGGCAAGTGGGCTTGAGAAATAGTGTAGCGAAGAGTGAACACGACAGTGTAGTGAGCGACAGTGGTGAAGCATATGTGAACGTCTGAAAGCGGCAGGGGGACAATATGTTGAGACATGGAGGAGAGGTGTGGTGAGACTCAGTAGAGTTTGGGAATTCATTGTGTTGGAGCATGGAGCAGAACTGTGGGCAAACTAGTTTGTTGAGATAATGTCTGGTGGGTAAGTGGGTGTGTGAGGGACGAAAGAGAAGCGTGGAGGAGAGTTGTAGGAAGGGCAGCGCACTGGGGTTTGGGGAACAAGGTGGGTTGAGAGGTGTGGAAAGACCTTTAAAGACCGAATGCGATCAGGCCCTACCACCGGCACATCCACAATGAAATGACCTTTGTACGAGCGCCAGGCAAACACCGAAAACAAACATCCCTCTTACGGCCCCTAATCTGATAGTCATTTCCACTGATTGTGAGAACCCGTAGACTGTGTTCAAACACCTTAGCGTGCTGAAACTGGCATGCACGCAGGGCTTTGTTTATCCTCAAAGCCATTCCGGGGGAGGGGGCTGGGCCTCCGGCTTGTAGGTTCGTCGTGGTGGGGAAGTGAGGGTGGCATTTAGAAAAGAAGTCCATGCAGAACAGCGAAGTGCTGGAGTTTTTGTTTTAAAAAAAAAAAGCTGGCCTGGCCGTAGGAGGCCGTCCCAGCCCCGCATGTTGAGCCGACCGCCGCAGCACAGGCCGTGCTGTCCAAGAACTAGTCATGCCAGGGCGCCCCCACTAACAGCTCGAGACAGCCGGGTGATGCCACTAGGTCATGCCATCCCCGGGGAAAGGCAGCCGTGGGTGAGGAACAGACTTGTAGAGGTCGTGTGAGAAATGCATTCCAAAGGCATGCTCTTCATATCCGGCCTGATCTCTTCTTTTCACCAACACTAATTCTTTATGGTATATCTCCATATTGTACGTGTCATAATGCATCGCTCTTTTATGTGGCCTAACGGCTAGAGCGGTCGATCCCGAAGCTGGGGAACCGGGTTCGAGTCTCGGCAGGGACGCTCCACATCCTGTTATTCTGGGTAAATCAATTAATCTCCCCGTGCCTAACAAAATGAATATGCCCGTCTGTAACGCAACTGATGCTCATGTAACGCGCTGGGATACCTTCGGTCACGTTCGCGCTATATAACACTAACAAAATAAAGGGAAGACTTTATAATCCACGAGCAAATAATATAAAAAAGATATCAAAAGAATATTTACAACGTTCTCATCTATCTCACACAATGCATCAAAAATATTAAAAGCAACATTTCCCCCAAAAACCGAGCACAGGCGAGAGCCAAAACAGTATAAAATTAGTTCCCATATCTTTAGGTGGCTGTTAGGTCAGAGGGTAAAAACAACGACTTATCCATTTTTCCTTTTCTTTTATTGTACTTTGTATAACATGCCTTTTGAATGTTCTATGTTGTTACGGTTTTAATTAACCACACAATAAAACAAGGAAAAACAAATAACGTTCAATAAAGCAACAGCTGCAAATTGAGTGTATTATCAGCTGGTGCTGTTAGTAATTATTTGGCGTCTTGATAAATTCCCATAAACTTCAATACGTGCTACTAATTTGTAGATGTGAATGACAAATTTGTGATGAACATTTACCTGTGTGACTATCACTATTAAGCTAGGATTTTAAATTCGTACCTGCGTCCGTTTGAAGGATTTCGCAATACTGGCTGACGGCGCGGATTGGGTCATTAACGATTGTAATGTGTGGCATATTTGATGTCGGAGTTTTAATTCAATTTTAACTGTATGCGTTAGTATTTTGTATTAAGATGCAATTGCACGAATTATGCTAGGAGACGTCTTCCTCGCCACCCCTGTCCTAAACCATTTTATTGCCCGAGGACTTTGGAAAAACCCTCTTAATTACCAGACTTTATCCTTATTGTGGGGGAGGGGGGGGTTCAAAGGTTTGATAGGCCGCACCTATTCTATGCCCCACACCCCACAGAGACTCACACCTGCCACCCCTCCCCCAACATTAGTCTGTGATATTTTGCCTCAATGGCGTACACCGGCTAACAGCCCCCACTTCTCCCTCGCTACAGACAGCGTACGGGGGGGGAATCCTTTTCTCAGGGTCTCCCGGCACGTTGTGCACCGGAGCACTTGCTACCTGCCGCACACGCGGATCTCTAGCCTCAAGTGAGTCTTTTTCGGTCCTTGTCACTCTGTGCTTTATGAACAGCAACTGTCCCCTGCAACACCACTAATCCCCCCGGCACTCACGCTGGGCTGCAGAGAAAGCTGCGTGCGCTAAAGCGAACAAGCCGAGGCCCACCAGCCCCTTCCAGAGCGAGGACGCCATGATCAGCTGCGGCAGCCTCTTACCGACCCGAGGCCTGCTCCGCTGAAGCGCACTTCGATGGCGTCACTAGGAGTGGGAGGGCGGGGGCACTCTGATGACGTCACTATTTAATTATTGCATTTCTACACAGCGCGAGCGTTACCTGAAGCAGCTCTTTACAGTTTAGGCGACCCGATTTTGTAAACCAAAAACCGGGACGTTCCAGCTACTTAGAAGTAGGACCATATTTATTGCCCTCTTCCACGTAGGACCTCATTATAACCTAGACAGAGCGAAATTGCGGCGTTTTATTTCACTATGTGTGGGACACCTAAATATGTTTCTGGTAGGTAAAACCAGCTGTAAACAAGTCAGGTCCCGGGCCGGCCAGCCAATCACAGCGCGGCCCGGGGAATGACGTCACGGGGGTGTCCCGGGCTGGCAGCCAATGACAGCGCGGCCCAGGACAAAGGGGCGGGACTTTAAAAAAGCCAGAGAAACGCCCCCGAATCGCGTTTTCACGGGGAAAGCGTGATTGACAGCCTCTGTCTCCCAATGGCTAGCCTCCATTTATGGAGCTAGCCAATGGGAGACAGAGGCGGGACTAAGCCCCACACTGTAGGAACATAAGATTTCTCCTGGGCGGAGCTAGTGCTCCGGCCCAGGTGAAACCTAAAAACACACACACACACACACACCCACATTAACATATCCACGTGCTCTCTGGTCACATCAAGCTATTCAGGCCCAAGCGCATACTGCGTCCAAATTCAATTGAATTTGGTGGTAAGTGGCAGATTTTGTGTCCTCACGTCTGTTTCAATTGCACTTAACTTCTGGGTGTTGCTTATGAGTGATGGTTTATCGATGAGGGTGGGCAGATATGGGCTACGACTGGGGACTCCAAGAATAAATCTAGGTTAAGGCATCCCAGAGATACTTTTGTCAACCTTGATTGTTTTTTTGTTCTGCTGCTTGGATCCCAAAATGTTTGTTTGTATTGTCTTCCCCTATCCATTTGCTCCATCCCAGGTGTTGATCTACGCAAAGATGTTGTCGCAGTCCTATGATGAAGCATGCCACTATTAGTGGGTGAGGGCATTTTATAAAATCCTTGGGTTTTTCCTAAGTATTGCTTCTGTTCTCAGAAATCACTCACATCTCCTCCTTTTCCTCTTTTTGTGGGTATAAGAGAATACCATGGCATGTTGCGGGACACAATGGGGTACACTTGTTAGATTTTGAGATGTAATCACACGTGGGTATGAACATTCAGTAAGGGTCCCATGAAGTGGATAAAGCACCTGTCCACTCCCAGAAGAAATACATGTGCAGTTCATCGAAGGATGCACATTTTCCAAGTAGTGTAAGAATCTGGCAAGTCACTTGCTGACATTCTCACACTAGGAAAGTCGCAAAAAATATAAATCAGCGAGAGTCTCACACATGGAAATGACGAAAACCATAACGGCAGAACCAGTGAACATAGTTAAAAGTGGTCTACCCTGTCCCATAGTAATGGTATCTGAAACGAAGGAGAAAACCTGTTGGTAATGTGAAGGGGCTACTCACACGCTGGAGATTGCCCAGTTAAAAGAAAACAATGCGTACACAGCTGGAAGTCCTACCACTTTGATAAAGTCTGCGGCTTTGTGAATACGAAGATAAGAAGAAAAAAATTGAACTAAAGGACGTTCAATACTGCAGCGTTGACACAACCCCCTCATGAGAACTCAACAAAGACATGGATGATGGATATCAGGACAAAGTCATAAATCTGGTCTACACCATGAAACAAAAAAAGCAAAGATTTGTCGGCACTGCCAAAATGTCAAATTAACACAGGCCAATGTGCCATCTCAGACCCCATCTATGGTGGAGTCACGATTACCATCATGGCCAAACGCCACTATGAACTTTTCATGCCAGTACTGGGAAAAGCAAAAGAATTTGCATACAGGAGCACAGAGCCACAGTCACTATGTAGATGTTTTTCTTGTAGTTGACTCATGCCAAACACTTGGTATCCACCAAGAGCTGCATCTCAGGAGAAGAGGAAGGGTCGTTGTTAAGCTGTGAAAATAAAGAATAGTTACAACTTATCCTGTGAACCATTTTTCACCCCAAGGACTGGCTTGGGCCACTTTTGATAATTTCCCCAAACCATATAACCACCATAGCCTGTATAGCCATGCATCTTGGTGGGTATTATCTGTTGGCCCGGCAAAGCTAAAAAAAATTGCTTCCCAGCTAGCGGCAGGCCTGCGCTTAGTTGGCCCCTTCTCTTATATGGAGGGTACACCGCTGCTGGTGGTCTGCCCAGAGCTAGCCCCTCAGGGCAGGCAGCCAGGCCCCAGCCCAAGATCTCCTCAATGAAAGCAGACTTTATACCAATGAAGGTTAAGAACAGGTCAGACTTTATGTTAATGATGTAAGTCAGATATGATTTCATGGCCTGGACAGCTGTACCGACTCCATTTATGAAGCCTGCCTGCAGGCCAGACAAGGTCTGTTGTTCCTCGATCCACATTTCAAGTTTATTATGATAAGGAACTCCAACGGAGGTCCATATAACAAACAGCGAGCTACATACAGGCATTTCAACAAATGGAAACCTAAGCATTTAAAGGCCTCCAATACAACAAATAGAATGAACAATGGAAAGAACAACTCTCAAAGCATCTGGAAACAAGCATTGGCATAGCCAATAGGTCTCGCCTTTGGGGCCTTATAAGTATTTAGTTATGCAGCACAATATCCTTGGTGCAACAACATCAACTGTTGCGTGGCTAAACATGTATAAGGTCCCAAAGGCGAGAACTATTGGCTATGCCAATGCTTGTTGGGATTAGGGTCAGTTTGTCTGGAGCCTGTCTTGTTCGTACTGTCCACAGTCAGCAGTGCAGCCAAAATGTACAGGTTTTCAAGATGTCCGTTGTTGTGAGGCAGTTCAATGGATAAGAACTTTTTACCCTATGTACAGTCTGGTTGAAAACGTTATGCAGC
This sequence comes from Lissotriton helveticus, assembly GCF_964261635.1. Lineage (NCBI taxonomy): Eukaryota > Metazoa > Chordata > Amphibia > Caudata > Salamandridae > Lissotriton > Lissotriton helveticus. The sequence continues at coordinate 1,828,066,005 of NC_136068.1, read as the reverse complement.
ACCGCTCTTTTGTCGTTTGTTTTCTGTGCCACAAAATCTATTTTTTTCTCTCATTGAACACTGTCTATTGTGCCTCGATGAATTACTGGCCCAGTGAGCACCTTCAGACACCGCACCTGCCACGGCTATGTATCACGTCACGCTAACAGCTACCCTTTTAACAGCTCAGTGGCTGCATCTTGTACAGCGTTCCTCAACCTTGAGGTTAGTTTTGCGGTTAATGTTAATGTTAAGGCTATTTATAGAGCGCATCTGCTACCAAAAAGGTGTCCTGGCGCTAAGAGAAGTTTCTGAAGAGGAATCAGATGAAGAGAAGTATTGAAATGTTGGTTTAGTTTATGAAAAGCCAGGTTTTTAGAGTCTTTCTAAAAGAGAGAAGGTTGGTCATGTTTCTCAAAGAGGGGGGGGGAGTGCATTCCAGGCCTTAGCTGCATTAACTGTGAACCTTCTACCTCCCCAGTTGGCCTTCTTCACCCTAGGTATTGTTACCAACTTGGCATCAGAGGAACGTAGTGTTCTGGTAGGGGTGTACAATTGGATAAGTTGTTTAAGAAATTCTGGACCGGTTCCATGGAGGGCTTTGAAAACCAAGCACAAGGCTTTAAATTGGGTGCGTTTCCTTACCGGAAGCCAGTGTAAGGCTTTGATTTAGGCAGAAATGGATTCAGCTCTAGGTAAACAAGTGAGTAATCTAGCCGCTGCGTTCTGCAGAACTTGTAATTTATTCAAAGATCCCTCATGTATCTTTAGGTACAAGCTGTTGCAGTAGTCTAGCCTGGGCATGATTAAGGCAGTAACAATGATTTTTTGTGCTGCTTTAGGGAGGGATGGCAATATTTTTTTGCAGGTTTTAAGAATATAGGTGGTAGTCGAGACCACTTAGTTAATCTGGACCCTACAGTTCAGTTTCTCATCGATCCACAAGCCCAGGTTTTTCACTTTTTTTACTGGCGTAGGAAGCTGGCCTAGGTCTAATGACCAGCAGTCTGGTGTCCAGAGGTTGGGATTGTTTCCAAACAAAACCACCTCTGTCTTGTTGGAATTCAACTTTAGGCAGTTTTGAGCCATACAATCCCCCACGGCACTCGTACAGTTCTGCAGCCTCCAAGGGGCTGTCTGAGAACCGCCCGGAAGAAGGTTTACGACTATCTGAGTGTCGTCGGCATAGGATGTTAATGTGAATCCAAATGATTCTATAAGTGGGGCCAGCATGGAGACGTAAATATTAAAAAGGGTTGGGCTCAGAGATGAACCCTGAGGAACACCACAGGGCAGAGAAAATGGCTCTGCTTTGAATTCTTCAAGAGCTACGGTTTGTACTCTGTCTGTTAGGAACGATTTAAGGAGTTTCCAAGCCGAGCCCCTCACTCCTATTTCCTGAAGACGGTCCATCAAAACCGCATGATGGACCGTGTCAAATGCCGCAGCGAGATCCAGCATTATCAGTGCCGCATTTCCTCCTTGGTCTAAGATCATTCTAATCTCTTCTGTGGATTTTAGCAGTGCAGCTTCAGTACTGTGACCTCCTCTAAACCCAAACTTGGTTGGGTCTAAGGCCTGAGTATCTTGTAGAAAGGTGTTCAATTGGGCATTAATATCCCTTTCTATGACTTTTGCTGGGAATGGGATCCTGGAAATAGGCCTAAAATTATTGGGATCGGTGACATCTAGATTATTTTTTTAAGCAGTGGTAGAATTGAGGCCTGCTTCCAGGCTTTAGGGAAGTGCCCCACATAGTACATAGTATTGAAAATCGGGGTCAGTATTTTAGAGACAGGCTCTGCAGCTGAAATAACTACAGAAGTGGGGCAGGGATCCATAGGTGATCCCGATTTTACCTTCTGTAGTAGGTTGCAGGTGTCTAATTCTGTTAGTGGGGTAAAACTGATAAAAAAGCAGGTTAATTTTGTTATTTTCTAAAGGAGCTGGTGCCGAATCATATGTAGGTTCATTACATGTTTTAGTGAAGGTGACAAAAATGTTATTTACTTTTTTTTAAAAGTAGTTGGCAATTTTATTACACAACTCTTGGTTAGCTGTAGGGGTAAACAAATACCACACAGGTATATACATCTATACGTGCAAGCATAGGTCTGCGGCAGCAGGTGCATCAAAGAGAACGTGTAGGCATGAATCACGCTAGCTAAGCATGGATAACACATTATCAGCATCCTCAGCAGGGCTGTCTCTGTGCTGCAGCCCTGCCAAGCGCCAGGCTGAGATTGGTCCACAAGGGCGCTGTTGACACAGATGTGTTGTGAGGATGTCTACCTTTTAATTACGTTTGCAAGGACTAGAAACCCGGTGACCGGTCGGAAATGATACTCAGCATCCGTTCCGGGTTTCAATAACACAGGAGACATATGCCCAGCTTAAGGCAGCCCAGGGAGACGCCACGCATTACAGATTTACCAAGTTGGTCCATTAAGGTAAAAGCTGGCAACACAAACCCTTTCCCAGTATCAAAAGCAGTGGGATCTGTTAGATTGTATGAGGGTTTCACCTTAGCTTTCGACTTCAACAAATCACTTTGAGAGATTTCTTTAATTTTCTTCCTAGATTTGCAAATGGCATACATAACAAACTGAATATGCATGTGCTTGTTTACGCAAATTATTTTTGGTATTTAATCAAAATGGACTGTAAATTTCTAGGTCTTAAATGTTAACTACTCGCCCTGAACAATGTGATGTCCAACTGGCATTATGCAGTAGATTCTGTGCACTTTATGTGGGTCTGTATAGTCTTGTTCAAGCTATCATTGAATAGAATGTGAGTACATGTGGACAAGTAATGACCTTCTTCCATCGTTTTGTACACCATGGATATAGCACACGTGTTGCTGTCGACAGTACTTGCATACCTCAGCCGTTCTTGCTTTTGCAGTCAGTGCCTAATGTGCACATTGTCACAGCGGATTTTGTTTTTAAAGAATCCTCACAAAACGTGATAAAACAGCTTTCCGCAAGAAGGTCTTGCTCCCAGCCACAGAGTTAACCTATGGCCTGTCTTAGGCTGCTTACAGTAAATACGGCCTTCACTTGCTCTCCTCTTTTGGTATGAGTTGCAGTATTGCTACTTCACACAAAGGCGAGCCTAGCTTTTAAAGTTAAATCCATACAAATATGCAACAAATCCAGCAAAATATGTGATGTGAACGACTCTGGACGTTGTAAGTTAATACATTGCAACGCTGCCTCGACTGTATCAACAGCACTTATATGAAACAATACTGTGTTGTGTACAACAGACACAATACCTTCAGGTCGAGTTTGCGCAATATAAATCTGCAAAAAAGAAACCGGCATGAGGAACGAAAGTAAAGTCTCGTAAAGGAGCAGGAGGTGAGCCTGCGAGTGGTGTGTGCATACGCGCTTGGGAGAGCAGTCTTCACTTTTCGAGCACTGCACTCGTGCTTGTGGCGCACCGCTGCTCGCTCCCGCAAGGTGGATGCCGCCACAAGCATGAGTACAGTGCTTGAAAAGTGAAGACCGATGGCTAAAGGCCCTCCTACACAACGCATGCGTGCTGCCTAGGCGAGACCTAAATAGCGATCTAGAAAATAGGCAACCAGCATTGTTAACTGAACATTACAGGCTTTAAGAAATAATGTCATACATAGTGCAGCATAAGAGGTACAGATATTACAACTTTAGAGTCTTACTGATTCAACATTAACAAGCATTGGCATAGCCAATAGGTCTCGTTTTTGGGACGTTATAAGTATTTAGTTATGCAGCACAATATCTTAGGTGCAACAGAATCAACTGGTGCATGGCTAAACACTTATAAGTTCCCAAAGGCGAGACCTATTGGCTATGCCAATGTTTGTTCTGCCTTGCTGTTACCACTTGGTGGGGTTTGAGGCACTTGGAGATCGGATTTTGGGATATGGAGGCTTACAAACGTGAGAACATATAGTATCTGCTAGCCGGTGTTCTGTAGCTGGTGATTGATCCAGAAGGTGGTGCAAGAGGATCAAAAAGATTGAACCTGCAGGGTAACGTAGGTCAACACACCTGATGTCACTCAGGTCTTGCAGCTTAGTAACTGCCCGGACAGTTCAGGGTGACGTGGGCCACCTGTGCTGCACTAATATGAACAAATATGCCCCAGAACGTTTGCGTCCCAAAACGAGCAGGTAACAGTAGGAAGTGAGGTTTTCAAGCTAGTGTGCCAGTTGTAGATGGTTAAAGGACTCGCAGCGTTTTGTAGTGCAGCAGTAGATTCAAATTAGGGAACCTGCAGTTAGCCACAGACACTTTGCCCTTAAGTACATAATACAAAAGCACCACAAGACAGATCTGCTCAAATCAGATTAGAGCAGTTCAAAATCACTGGCAAATACCGGTGTTAGTCAGGGAGAAAATCATGGATAGTACATGAGGATATAGCCTTGCACTCAATGAGCCTTGCAGCACTCACTTAGAGTCAGGCAAAATCGGCAGGCAGTCATAAATCTGCGCATTAATTAGATTTCAACAACCCTCGGTGAACAATTCAGCATGCAGAATGATCGTGCTGGACTTTTGGAGCAGTGGATGATCAATGCTTTGTGCCCAATTCCAAGTAACGTATAGTGGGAAATAAAACGGGAACCTCACATGGTATGGTCAGGCATGCCGGCATAGTGTGAGCCTTTAACCAGAGCGATATCATACGCCAGAGGCGTTGCCGAACGCAATCCGGGAGGTGTGGTGCTTGGAGGTGTTTTTGCGCAAAGGTAGGGAGAAAATCAGAAACTACCTTAAGTGAGAGAGAGTGCCTCCTGGTACACTTCGGGACAGCTCAGAACGACGGTAGAGGTAATTTCTTTTAGCGTATCCCGAAGAGCCGCAGAATACTCAGAAAAGAACAGGTCCCAGAATGGTTCTACAAGGAGCTCTCAATGCCACTGCATTCTCAGGAATTTCCAATCACCGTAGTTTTCGCCGGTGACCACATTCTTGCAAAACCAGCACATGCGCGCGGCAGGAGGGCGTCCTGCGCGATTCCCTTGCGGGAGCCTGCAGCAAGGCACGATGATTGCGTTGCATGCTCTGGCAAGGGAATCGCCAGACATGCATGTGTTGCCATTGCAAGCAATGCAATGCAATGCGTGCACGTTTTTGCCCCCAAAGCTGTGCCGATAGCTAAAGGTCTCGCTCCTAAGCAGCGCATGCACGCTGCATAGGCGAGACCTAGAAAGGAACCCATACATAACTAACAAACACTGGCCTAAAAAGGAGACAATGACATTATACAACACAAACGAGACAAAAATACACACAGGATTAAATGTTTAAATAATTTTGGAAGGACTGATACATCTTACTAAAAAACGTTTCGTTGGGTGGAGACATTACAAACTTGTACGTATATTATGTTTGAGAAAAAGGGGCCTTAATAAGCAGTCGGTAACATGGGACAAACAAAAAGTACATGGTTGAGATCTTGAATTTTTAGCTGGCAAAACTCACATTCTCTCCTTTTCTGGACTTTATACCAGATACCAGTAATGATATGTAGGGGGAGCAAATCCACTCTCAGTTAAATGGTTAACCTTCTGACCCATGAGGTAAATTCCAGAATAAATAATGCTGAGGTTTAGTCCCCAAATTGTTCTCCTAGACCACTAGGTTACGCTGATTTGACTGGCGTAAAGTAGCATCTCTGACCTGACTTATTTTAAACAATGTGTTTTATTATATAGCTCCTTATAGCGAACTTAAGCCTGGGGAAGTCTACAATTAAATCAAGCTCAAAAATGTCTTTAGCCCACTCAAAGGACCTATAAAAGGCACTCTTTTCTTTCTGAAGAGAAACCATTTCACACTTCTAAGCTGCCCACAGAGATCCTCCTCTCCGCACAAGAGCGAGGTTCCCCACCTCAAAACAGCGGCCAAAGACAAGGAATAAGAAGACAATAACCCAAACTCCTTAATCGGAGAGCAGGATCCCTCAGGTGTATGCAAGTTATATATCTGTTGAAAAAGGTGTCCTTCGGTCCCCTCAAATGAGTGCCAAAAGCTCATATCCAACACTTCACAAGCATAACACAATGAAGGGGAATTTGAACCCTGTAAACTGACAGGACATTCCCAAAATGAGGCCTTCTACATGTTTTATAAAGTCTGTTAAGGATATCGCCTGAGAAAGAGCCCTGCTTGAACAAGGAGTTATATGATCATTACCCAGTTCCGAATATATATTGACCAATAACTGTCAATAGATTTTGCATACCAAAACAAAATGAGAGAGTAAGGGTATTAAACAATGTGTAAGGTGGGAACTCCTGGTCCCCTGCTTCAATATTAAACAACAAATGGAGGAGTACCCCCTGGAAGAGTGACAGGGAAAAACTCTGTACCTGGAGCGTATGGCTCAATGGAGCACGGTGTGCCCAACCTAAAAGAAAGAGAAAATCCGCTCCACTGTAATCAGGTGTCGCAGCACACCCTGTTGGCACTCGGCCTTCGGGGTGGGACCCCGATGATGAAGCATGTCACCAACCAGGTTGGTGAGTGAGGGGTCTTCAAAAAGGACATGCTTTGCCCTGAGATAAGGTTGGGCACACGGTGCTCCATTCAGCCTTAAGATCCAGGTACAGAGTTTTTCTCGGTCACTCTTCCAGGGGGTACTCCTCCATTTGTTGTTTAATAGATTTTGCATACCCCGTCCCACAAGGATATCAGACGGTAGTTCCCGGGGTCTGCAAGAGATCTTTTTTTTAATATCAGACCTATAATGGCTATTCTCCGTGACTCCAGGGGCATTGTACATTACTTTTAGAAGAAAAGCCCACATAGAGATATTATTTCGGAAAATGTCAGTAGCAGTTCTATCTGGGACCAGAGCCATATCAATCAATCAATCAAGGATTGGGAAAGCGTTGCAGTTCACCCACGAGTGTCTCAAGGTTCATGGTGATCTGTTCATTCGAACAGCCAGGTCTCGAGTCCTTTCCTGAATTCCTGGAGCGATGAGGCGGTCCTGAGTTGTACGGGAAACTCATTCCAGGCTTTGGCCACGAGGTGTGAGAAGGAGCATCCATTGCTTTTGCTTCGACTGATACGTGGGGTGTCTGTGAGGAAAAGGGAGGTGGAGTGTACGTGTCTGGTCGATTAGTGGAAGGCCATGCATTTGTTGATGTGTGCCGGTCCTTCGCTGTGCAGGACTTTGTGTGTGTGGGGCAGCATCTTGAGCTGACATCTCTTCTGGATCGGGATTCAGTGTACTTTCGTGAGGTGGGGTGTGAAGGGAGTTCGTCTGGGGAGGTCGAGGACGAGTCTTGCTACTGAGTTCTGTATTGTCTGCAGTATTTGTGACGAAGGCCTTCATGATGGTCCTTCTGGTGTTGACTCGGAGCCGCCTGAGGATCGTGCCAATCATGAGTAGACTGTAGAAGCAGAGGCAATAAATTCCCCTTCTATTGTGGATTAATTATCTAATTTTGACTCCTATAGATACAATTTGATCATTGAAATGAGTCTCTAGAATTCAGCAGTTGTGATAAAGAGTGATGTGCTAGAGATATTCTGCATCCCCGCTCCCTGATCTAAGTTAGTTGCCCTACAACGTTTTTCCAATTTAACTTTCTCCCAGAATATCCGAGTGTCTTTCTTTGAAAGTTGTTTTTATCCTTTCCCAAACTTTATATTGCTGCTGCCGTTTGTACTTAATTAGGCTTTCGTGTTCTTTCCTTTGTAGTTCTCAAGTCATCTCCCCATCTGTAAAATGTAAAAAAAATGTACAATGATACTTGTATAGCGCACTACTCACCCGCAAGGGTCTCAAGGCGCTTGTACGAATACCGCTGTGGAACCCATCCTGGCTTTCCCTGTGAGGTGTCCACTCCTGGGCACCCACAAGGTGGAGGCCAGGCATCCTTAGCGTTGTGGGGGCCGTTGTGGAGATTAAGCAAGCTATTGCCCAGAGTTGCAGAGTGGGACTCCATGATTGGAATAGGCACCGAGGCGAGAATTATCAGGTCCGGGGAAATTGAGCCCAAGCCCCGGCGGGGAATTGAACCCTGGTCCCGGGCCAGACCTCTGCATCAGGGTCTGCCGCTCTAACCATTGAGCCACACTTCTCCACTTCTCTGGAGCCGTATGTCTCAATCTGAGAGCTACCAAAAGTGATTTTCAAAGGCAAGAGGCTGGCAGCCAATGGCAGAAGGATCAGCTTTTTTAGGTCTGTGTCATACAAGGCCTTTTGATTTTACTAAAATGATGTGTATGACAGTTACTTACAGGGGTTTTCCGCCACACATCTTACTTTTGTCTGTAATTGTGCCATTCACATCTTTCTCCAAACCAATCGAGCACGCATCAAGGGGCAACGAGCACCCCTTTTCGGCCATTGACTGACTTCACTATGAGTTACGGCACGCTGCCCTTTCACAAGGAGCTCATCCACACACAGAGTAGTTCCCTTCAGTGTCATGGAGTACTGTTGTAATGTGCCTTTTAGACCCAAAAACATTTTTGTCTTTAGTTAATGTTAAGACTGACGAACAACAGGCAGCTTCCCTATCAATAAACTTCTGCAAAAACCATGACAAAACAAAACTGTGAAAAGTCTGGCGGACAATGTCAGACCTTTTTGGCTTTGCCAAGGCTTGTTTATATTGGTCTTGACTGGTTTGCCTGCCCCACTGTTTAAGATAGTTTCTAGGTCTCTCAAAGTTAGAGAGCTGCTAGTATTGTGACCAGCAGGGAGGACATTGAAAACTTCCCTTCTCCAAGTCTTATTTTCAAGGCTAGCAGGCTGTAGGTCAGTGTTTTGAAGGGCGTGCACTTTGACCCCTACTGCAGGTCCCACAAAAATCCAGACTGCTTGGACACTCTTAGGTCTGCCAATGCTTGATTATATAGAAGACACAATAAGCTGTAAATCCATCCATGTGTGTCTCTTCTAGGGCACATGTCTCCTGCAAAGAGCATATTTCAAGTGTTTCATGGACACCAGTGGCTGGGTGTCATGCCCCCCCCCCCCCCCCCGACACCCCGCAGCACCCTAAACTATTCCTAGGAGGAACCCCTTACTGGTTGGGTGGTGGTGGATGTGGTTGGTTTGGGATTTGTAGGGATCACCATCACTACTCAATGAAAATAAGACCATTTTTAGGGGGTGACACTTTTTAGTGAACCCCATCTTTGGGTATCACAGGTGACTTGAGCAAAGCAGGGTCTGGGTACCTGTATCCCATACAATGCCAGTAGCCACAGGGCTCTTATTTGTAGCGCCTCGTGAGAGGGACCTATACAAACATTTGTGGTTGGTTCTCTGGTCAAAAAGCTCCTAAAACCGCCCACTTTTCTTTGTTTATGATATTTTATAAAGTGTTGTTTTACATACCTTTTATTTCCTTTTCTTTCGATAAAGTACTTACTGGACATCGGTTGTATTAAGTGCCCGGTGCTGGCTCCTGAGTTTCCCCACCTCCTGAGGCGAGCACAGACCCCGCGGTGCTGCTGCCCTGCGTGGGGCAAGTGCTACAAGAGAGCGCCTTGCATCTCAGAGGGAGTGCAACGGGGTGCGTCTCCCTGGGACAGAAGGGTAAGTCACCTTCTCCTGGAGAACAGGCCCAGTAAACTTCTGACAGCTACAAGACCCAAGAAGAGGCTTCCCTTAAAGACCCCAGCTGAGGGGTGTAGGGTTTTGTTTACTTTTATTTATCAAAGCTCCTTACTACAAAGCTTCTTGCCGCTGTATTTAAAACCAACCTTATCAAGCTCCTTACTACAAAGCTTCTGGCCGCTGTATTTAAAACCAACCTTATCAAGCTCCTTACTACAAAGCGTGTTGCCGCTGTATTTAAAACCTACCTTGCTTGCGGCGGATTTAAAGTTGCGTTCTTGCCCCCTCAGGGAGTGCTGTCTCTGGGCCTTGAGGTGACGTCACTTCGCTGGGGGGCTTGTGACTGGCTAGGCTGCCAGTCACAAGCCCCCCAGAGAAGTGACGTCACCTCAAGGCCCAGAGACAGCACTCCCTCATCAGACATAACATCCCTCTCTAACGCCTCCCGTCCTGGTGCACTCCGTTAGTAGCCATCCCGGCCACTACGGGGCTGCGCATCTTGCAACTGTTGAGAGCCACCGCTGGTGGAAGGTAAAACTACAAGTACCAGAATGCAAAGCAACCCCATAGGGTCAACTGCTCCGCAGCAACGTGTTAGCCCCCCGCACACCTGCCCCCCACCCCACACCTGCCTCCCCTCCCCGACCTCCTGGTCCGCTGACGTCTCGGAATGGCCACTCCCTCCGTATGTAAAACTCCTAGGGCGAGCGTACCCTCCAAGTGTCCCCATGTCACGTCTGCCACTTTAATCGAGAGCAGGCTTTTAAGACACCGGAAAAGTGCATTCTGGGGCTTGCAGTTTCGCTTTTAACATCGCAAGTATTGACTCAAGCAGCAGGACAGGCCGAGCTGTTAGTTATGGAGCCACTTGGTCGTGACAGGGGCCACTCGGTAGTCGTGACAGGGGCCCCTTGGCAGCCATGAGCCACAGCTCCTCTGGGGTGACATTAGAACCCCCCTCTCTCTCGCTCGGTATTGGCAAACATGGAAAGGGACGAGAAAACTTTTTTTTTTTAAATGATGGCGGTGCGTTCTATTTAAGAAAATGTAGCGCCCCCCCTGCCGCCTCACGCCTACCCGTCCCCTCTCCCCCGAAGCCCCAACCACTCACTAATGATAGGCAGAAGGCCTGGGGTGTAGAAGACAAGAAAAATACAAACAACTGACCTGGAGTCTGCTGGAGGACAAGTGAGTGAGGGCTCAGCGTGAGACCGTCAGGGGGTGACTGCTGGTGATGAGGGCTCAGCGTGAGACCGTCCCGGGGTGACTGCTGGTGATGAGGACTCAGCCTGGAGTGAGTGAGGGATAAACTGCTGAAGAGTGAGCCCTTTGCGCGCTGCGGCTCCCGGACTCTGCACTCAGTCCCTCCTTGTCTCCGCCCTACGACTCAGAGTGAAACTGAAAGTGGAACCGTCTCTGACAAGCTCTTTCCGGGCACCAGAGTAGGCGAGAGCCACTTTATTTATTTAGTGCATTTTTAGGTCTCGCCTGTCGATGCGCATGCGCATCGAGCAAGCGAGACTATAGGGGCTCATCGACTCTTTATCTAACTTGCAAGGAATCGTGGCGATTCCTTGCAGTGCCCGTGACTTTTAAGCTCAATGCGCATGTGCATTGAGCTTAAAAGCGCGTGCACAGCCGCCCGCATTCCTCCGACACCTTTGAAGTGAAGCTTAGCTTCACTTCAAAGGCCCGGCTTCTTCACACCCACATGCCGCTCTGCCCCGCTCCGCCCCCTCCCCTGAGTCATCCTGCCTGCCCAGACTTCTCCTCCCCCCTACTTACATCCCGCTTTCACTTGTTTTTTGTTCCGACTCGACGTTCCCCCCGCCCCCTCCCGCCACGCAATGCCGAGAGCTTGTATTGTGTCCCCAGCAAGAAGGAAACAGCACCACGCATGCCCACCCTTTTAAAGAAAGGCTGACCTCTTTTGAGGGCGTGAACATGTTGTTTGTTGGCTTTTTCTAGTCTCTGCACACATTTTGGGTGGACCATGCCATGCGCGACTCCTTCAACCAGTCTAGTCAGCTTACCCAACAGGATGTTGCAGACTGGGATAATTGTGCGCATCCTTCCAATGCAGTGAGTGCAACTACAAGGTCTAGAATGCAACATCCGTTAGAATAAAATCCAGTCTATGGTAACACAAACGGCTACGTGGCAGGCAGTTTTGCTTTCCACGTGAGCAATTTAATGAACTTTTCGACTTGGCTGAGTAAGAATCGCTACTTTTCATAATAACAAACACCCATACCAAATCACCTGGCTGCTAATATGTTTGCTTGGTAGTTCTAGGGATCAGGCAGAAGTCTCCGTTTTGTGGTGATTAACTGAGAGAGGGTCATAAAATGGCAATACGAGGGTGGGTGCCGGAGGTGTTTTGGGTACAAGGAGTCATCCATGCAGATGTTTGGTCCATTGGTCACACTCCCTTGGTCTCCCGGCCTGCTCCGGACCCTCTTGGCACACACGTCCCAGGCCCTGATGCTGCCACGGTCATGTGTCTACATCCAGTGTTTAGTTACGGTTGCTACTCATGCACAGCGTACTGTGTGTGGTGTCCAGAAACCACGTTATCAGTCACTTCAGCCATTAATGACCGCAGTTCAGTGCTGTTCACTGTCTATGCCTGATCGAGGTCAGTGCTAAAGTTAGTGTGGCGATTCAAGTAATCACCTTGCCTAGTGTTGTTAAAGCAGAAATTAGCATGACTTTTTGGGGGGTAAGGTTTGGTTTGCTTTTTTGAAGAACGAAATAACCCTCAAATAATCGTTGAGCTAGCTCAAGAAACAGTGGAAGAGATGCTACTCTTAATTTCAGTGTTGTAGATTTTTCTTTTAATCTTCAATTTTCTTGTTAATACTAACCCTGGGCGGCCAGATACGCTCCGTGCACGGAGTGCACGGAGTGCCGTCTCCTACGCATTTTGCGTAGCCGGCGTAGCCAGGCGGCACTACGGGCGCTCCGCACACGGGGCGTAGCCGGCCGCCACCCGCCTCCCTCCCGCCCTCCCTAAATACATAAATGAAGGCATAAAAAGTTTTTAAAAACACTTACCTTGTCTGCCGCGTCCCCGGGGCTCCCTCTCGCCGTCCCGCGATGCGCGCCGCCATTCCGGATTCTAATGCGCATGCGCGGGCGGCCGCGCATGCGCATTTCTCGTGAGGAATGCGCATGCGCGGCCGCCCGCGCATGCGCACTAGGATCCGATGCGGTGGCGGCGCGAATCGCGGGACGGCGAGAGGGAGCCCCGGGGACGCGGCAGACAAGGTAAGTGTTTTTAAAAGCTTTTTATGCCTTTATTTATGTACTTAGGGAGGGCGGGAGGGAGGCGGGCGGCGCGGAGTGGGGCTACGCGGAGTGCGTGGGTGGGCGTAGTTGTGCGCCCACTTCACGTAGCTCCACGGAGCCCCACTCCGCCCACTACGCCCAGGGTTAGTTAATACAGGCAGCGTGTGCTTTCTTTCCAAATAGATGAAGAGGTGAAAACCTCTAAAACACAAATATTATCGTATCATTCAGCTTCGACAGTCATAGTCTCCTCATAATGAAAAAATAAAAACATTGTGCTTTGAAATATTTGTTTAATGGCATGAAGAAATTGGTTACTCTGCGTGTCTTACAAAAACAGCCTTAGTGTGTATAAATGTAAATTTTGTCTAATTGTTATGATAATCTGTATTTATCCATATTAAAGAATCCTTCACATACACTTATGAGTATGCCAAGGCCATGAAAGTAAATTTGGCAAATAACACGTTATTTAGAGCAATTGTACTAATAAACTCTTATTTATTGCTACAGTGCAAAGGTCGAGTCGCACGTTGCTACCACTGTACAGTGATTAGACCTGAGAAAAAACACGGTGTACTTCCCCACAGATTACATGTTATACTAACATGACATGTGGCGCAGCTCTCCTAACACACCTGATGTCCATTCCTATGCATCATTCATTTATCACGCAGACACCTCTCAGATCCGTTTCAAAGCCAAACTGCAACTTTCTTGCACTCTCACTCATCCTCACTCACCCTCAACCCCTCACCCTCACTCACCCTCAACCCCTCACCCTAACTCACCCTCAACCCCTCACCCTAACTCACCCTCACCCACCCTCAACCCCTCACTCACCCTCACTCACCCTCAACCCCTCACCCTCAACATCAACCCCTCACTCACCCTCACTCACCCTCACCCTCACTCACCCTCACTCACCCTCACCCACCCTCACCCTCACTCACCCTCACTCACCCTCACTCACCCTCAACCCCTCACCCTCACTCACCCTCAACCCCTCACTCACCCTCACTCACCCTCACTCACCCTCAACCCCTCCCCCTCACACAGTGCAATAGGTCTCGGAGCATTTGAGTTAGAGCTTTTAGAAATGTTTATGGCTTTTTTTTGTAATTCTTTAGCATTGGCTACAGGAAACAAAAATGCTAAAGATTTACAAAAAAAACCCATAAACAATTCTAAAAGCACTAACTCTAATGCTGCGAGACCTATTGCATTTCCAATGCTTGTTATATCGCGTTGACACTGCCCGAAGGTGTCGGAGCGCTGTACAATAGAGCCAGTTACGTTACAAGAGAAAAGTGTTAGTTAATAGAGCATTGCAAAGATAAACAGGAGACTTAAAATGAAGGGTACACAAACACACAATCCAACACAGCAGGCAGGGGTGAGGAATGACTTAAAATGAAGGGTAACATTCTAGACAGTCTTCCCCAGAGTGCCCCCAGGCTGGAAAAGTTGAGCCAGACATCGCTCCAGACAGGGTAGTGTTGGACAGCTTCACACCTATCTCGAGGGAGGTTTTCTGTGCCAAGCTGTCCGCCCTTAAGAGCGGCTCTCCCCTTGATCCCATGCCTATTCATGTCCTCAAGCGGCTTACTGACCCCATTGCCGCCCCCGCAACGGCCCTGCTAAATGCCTCTTTCAACCAGGGCGTATTATTATTATTATTATTATTATTATGACATTTATTAACCCCTTCGGTGCTGATGACGGAACCGCTCCGTCATCAGCTGCGGGTGCGCTGTGCTGATGACGGAGCGGTTCCGTCATGGCCCGCCCCGCTCGATAGAACGCTCATGCGAGGCGCGAATTCCGCGCCTGCGCGGAGGGCTCTATTGAGCGGGGCGGGCCATGATTGAACCGCTCCGTCACCAGCATAGCTCAACCGACGCTGGTGACGGAGCGGTTCCGTCACCAGCATGCGGTCGCCCTGCACCCTTAGCACTGCGGCGGAATAACCGCCGCAGTGAAGGTGTTAAGCGCACAGCTACCCCCAACGGGGGTGTCCCGGCGCTGAGGAATGCAGATCGAAGGGGGAGACATTAGAAGCCCGAAAATAAGAAAGTTTTCAGTTTGCCCCTGAATTGAGACTCGATGTCAATGAGCCGAAGGCTGATGGGAAGGGAGTTCCAGTTTTGATACTGCCACTGCAAAGGCTCTGCCACCCTTTCTCGCTAAGCGGAATCTGGGGGTGAGCAGAAGGCGGAGGTGGTTAGACCTAAGATTAAGAGAGGATTGGACTGGTTTTAGTCTATGTCTCAGGTATTTTGGGCCTTTTCCGTTGAGGGCCCTAAAAGCTAGGACCAGGGCCTTAAACTGGACGCGAGCAGTGACCGGGAGCCAGTGCAGTTTCCTTAAGTGGGGGGAGATCGAATGTCGATAGGGGACTTTGCAGATCAGCCTGGCAGCGGCGTTCTGCACGATCTGCAGCCTGTGGAGAAGGTAGGCAGGAAGTCCCACATATAGACTGTTCGCATAATCCAAATGCAAGGTGATTAAGGCATGCGTTACTGTCTTCAATGCTTCCGTGGGGAGAAAGGGGGAGATTTTTCTTAACATATGGAGTTTCCCAAAACATGCCGAGGTGACTTTTTGGATCTGGGTTTTAAAAGATAAATCCTTATTGAACTGGACTCCAAGATTGCGAGCCACCTTTACCGGAGAAGGAGGTGGGTTGAGTTCCGTAGGCCACCAAGTGGCGGACGATAAGGGAACAGTCTGATTAAAAAATAACACCTCCGTCTTATCCGTATTAAGTTTTAACGTGTTTGAGGTCATCCAGGCCACAATATTGGAGAGACAGGTTCTAAAGTTTTCAAAACCCGATGGCGAGTGATCTCTAAAGGAAAAGATAAGCTGCGTATCGTCAGCGTAGGATATCACTCTGACCCCCAGAGACTCAATCACCTTCGCAAGAGGTGCAACGTAAACATTAAAAAAGAGGGGGCTGAGGGCAGATCCTTGGGGCACCCCGCAGCCAAGAGGTTTCCTGTCTTTAGACCAGAATGGTCGGCACCAGACTTGTTGTGTGCGGTCTGTTAGAAAAGAGGTAATCCAGGCTAGAGGGGTGCCACAAATCCCCATCTCTCGGAGTCTGTTCAAGAGGATGGCATGGGAGACCGTGTCGAAGGCTGCGGACAAGTCGAGGAGCACGAGCATGGCTACCTCTCCCCGGTCCACAGTCTCCCGCACGGTCTCCGCCACCTCCAGAAGTGCAGTCTCCGTGCTATAACCGGTCCTAAAGCCGGATTGCGAATCATGTAGCAAATCATTGCTTTCGAAATAGTCCGAAAGTTGTTCTTGGACTATTTTTTCCAAAATTTTGGCAGGTTTCGGTAGCAAAGATATCGGGCGATAGTTACTAAGAACAACAGGATCTGCCTCAGCCTTTTTTAAAAGAGGGATGAGGATTGCCTGCTTCCAGGTCTCCGGAAACTGGCCTGATACGAGAGAGGAGTTCCATATCGATAGAAGGGGTTGTATAATCGCCGGAGCAACTGTAGAGAAAACTTGAGCAGGCATAGGGTCTAAGGGTGAGCCTGATTTACATAATTGAAGTTTGTTCATTGCCATGTTTAGGGTAATGGGTTTGAACGCCCCAAGCCTAGTGACCTTGGGCATGAGATCGACTGGGGGTGGGCCCTCTGTGTGCGGGTGGTTCGCTACATTAAAAGAAGCATAAATGAGAGTAATTTTCTCGTGAAAGAAATTAGATAATTTATCACAAAGTTCTTGACAAGGTTCTGTTTTATGCAGAAGGGCAGCGGGGTTGGTGAAATCTTTCACCACTTGAAAGAGTACCTTGGCCGAATTGTCTGCAGATTTAATTTTACTGGCAAAGTATTCACTCATGGTAATTTGTTTGAGTTTGTGAAAAATGTTTAGTGCCCCTCTGTACGTTATTTTGGCGGCTGGATCATAGGAGCGGCGCCAGAGGCGTTCAAGCCTTTTGCATTTACTTTTTTCATCCCGCAACAGCTGGGAGAACCAGGGAGCAGAAGGCTTGGTTCTGGCTGAGGAGAGGACAGTGAGGGGGGCAATGTTTTCAATGGCCGTAGTGAGGTATTGATTCAAATTAACAATGTCCTCATTAATGTTCGTAGAGGGTTGCCATTTGAGTTTGGCTAGAGCAGGCTCAAGCTCCTCCAACGTTACTTTGAACCACTTTCTTCCCGTCCTCTCTATCCTACAGACCGGGGTCGCAGTAGGTGGGAGTTTAAGATTAAAAGGAATAGTGAAGTGGTCAGACCAGGTCACGGGGAGCGGGGCTAAGATGGAAAGGCCAGGTAGATTCGTAAAAATAAGGTCTAACGTGTGACCGGCCGTATGTGTGGGACCCACTACTTTCTGAAGAAGGTTGATGCCCTCCATGGTTTCTACCAAGGAGCAGGCCTTAGCACAGTTACTGTCGTCAGCATGTACATTAAAATCCCCCAGGACAGTAAAGTGCGGGTGTTTTAATGAGAGGTCAGCTAAGATCGTGAGTAGTACCACCTAGCTGTAAGCAGGCGATGGTAAAGGCGCTAATAAAAAAACCAGGCCTCGATCCCGCGGACCTGTCAAACTTTCGTCCCATCTCTTTACTGGCGGGCCTAAGCAAGATCGCTGAGAAATGCGTCAACCGGCAGCTATCACTTTACCTTGAGTCCAATTACCTGCTGCCACGGTCTCAAACGGGCTTTCGTCCCGGGCAGGGAACTGTCTCTGCCCTAATCGCCATGGTGGAGGAGGCCAGATGCATCTTAGATTCAGGAGGATCTGCGGCTGTGGTCCTCCTGGATCTAAGCGCTGCATTCGATACTGTGGACCATCGTATCCTGATTCAACGTCTGGCCGAGATGGGAGTGAGGGACGTGGCTCTCAAGTGGCTCACCTCATATCTGAGCGGGCGGGTCTATCAGGTCTGCGAAGGCAACACTAGATCTGAGCCTATGTCGGTGTCAGTGTGGAGTCCCGCAGGGCTCATCTTTGAGCCCTACGCTTTTAACGTTTACATGGCCCCACTGGAGGAGGTGGTTTCACCCTTCGGGGTGAAAATAGTGACCTACGCAGACGACACACAATTGGTCGTCTCGCTGTCTCTCTCAGAAAGTCATGGTGAAAAGTTTGCCTCCTGTTTATCAGGCATTATGTCCTGGATGTCAGGCTCCCGACTAAAACTCAATGGCACCAAGACGGAGCTGATGCTCCTGGGCAACTCGGTTACCTCTCTCCCAAAAACCATGTGGCCCCCCTGTCTGGGTGCCCCCGGGTGCCCCCACCCCCTCCCTCCCCAAAGGATGCAATAAAAAGCCTGGGGGTCTGGTTCGAGCCGGAGCTGTCAATGGGAACACAGGCCAAAAGGGTTGCGGGGACCTGTTATGGCCTGCTCCGATTAGTGCGGAAAATTCTACCGCTACTCCCGCCCAACTCCAGGAAACTTCTGGTGCAGGGGCTCATTCTATCTAGGCTAGATTATAGCAACGCCCTATTCCTGGCGGCCCCAGAGTCAACCCTCAATACGCTCCAAAGAGTCCAGAACGCGGCTGCCAGGCTGCTCACCGGATCGGCAAAAAGATCTTCTGCCAAACCTGCCCTTAAGGCCCTTCACTGGCTGCCGATCCGAGCAAGAGTGAAGTTCAAGTCCCTCTGCATTGTGTTCAGATCACTTCAGGGCGTCGGCCCCCCTATCCTGAGGTACTTGATCCGCCCTTACAAGTCGTTGCGCTCCCTTCGGTCCGACCATGGCAATCTGGTGACAATTCCGAGATTGAAGAGGGCACGGTCTGGTGGCCGCCGGTTTTCCGTTAATGCCGGTCAGCTGTGGAATGCCCTCCCAGTTGCGATTCGGAAGGAACCAAGTCTGGGGAAATTTCGGAAAGCCCGGAAAACCCACTTATTCCCACTTGACGTCTGACTTTTTGGTGCATGCTGTTAGTAGCTTTGTGTTTCTTTTAGCGCTGGGATTCTCTAAGGCAGCCATGCGCTCTACAAATCAATTTTCATTTCATTTAATTCATTTCACAAACACACAATCCGACACAGCAGGCAGGGTGAGGAATGACTTAAAATGAAGGGTACACAAACACACAATCCGACACAGCAGGCAGGGTGAGGAATGACTTAAAATGAAGGGTACACAAACACACAATCCAACACAACAGGCAGGGTGAGTAATGACTTAAAATGAAGGGTACACAAACACACAATCCAACACAACAGGCAGGGTGAGGAATGCACATTAAAGAAAACAAATGTACAACGAAGGAGAGAGAACTTCCAAGAGGGGCCTGAGATTGAAAGTATTAGTTCTGAAAGTTTCTTTGGAAGAGAAGAGGTTAGAGGTCTTAGAAGTTATGAGAGTCTTAAAGTCATGAGACTTTGAAGGCGCGGTGTGACTGCCCGCAGAGCAGAGACCGCCAGCGCGGGTATGAGACAGCACGAAGCTGCCAGAAACCTCCTGAGAGGGGCTGGATACTGTCAGCTGAGGCAGCGCACAGCAAGAGACTGCCAGGAAACAACTGGGGCCGGAGACTGCCAGCGGGTATCGAGCTGAGGGTGCAAGGGTGGGGGGTGCGGGGAGGGGGGCTGAGCCTGACACCTGAGACCACCGTCGAGGCCAGCAAAGGTCTCACGATCCTTAGAAATGTGTCTGCCCCAAAACACTGCAGGAGTTGCTGAATGTCCTCTCTCCTGCAGGACAGTGGGGTCTCCTCTCTCTCCCGCAGGACAGTGAGGTGTCCGTGTTTAGGGGGGTGACGCCCAGCTCCCTTCATTAGGCGTGCAGACTCAGCCATGCCTTCGGCCACTTCACAGTCCGTGCGGTGCTCTTGTCAGGCCTCAGGCCACCCAGTGCCCACCTGGAACTGGTCTGGCCCAGAGCCAAGGAGCAGGTAAAAGATCCCCCTCCCCTCATCCATTCTGGGGGGTGTCAGAAACCACACATGCGCACTTCACGGTCAGTTCTAAATGGGTTTGGGGGAGTGAGAGGGTACGAGGTAGCCATGGAGGGGAGGCCCCTGTGTTTTGGACTACCGTACACCCTCAGGGCTGCAATACATACTTAGGAACACAGCACATGGGTTCCCACGCTCTCGTGCAGCCAATCAGCGTGGGGGTTTGAGGCCCAGTCATGACATACCACATGAACTGACAGTGGGGGGCCGGAGGGAAGTTTCTCCTGAGGGCGAAGGTTGCAGCCTGTACCCCACTTCTATAATCGGCTGCCACCAATGCTTATTGCTTAGGAGAGTGGTGGCCAGTCAGAGTGGCACTATCCAAGCAGGTTAAAAGGAGTACCACTTTGGGTATGACCATCCATGTACAAGCAAACACCAGTGACCAGGCCTGCACGAGCGATAGATTGGGCAACATTTGGGCGCAGCGCCTGGGACCTTCGACCCTACAAGTACGCAGAACGGGCAGAGCACTTTGTTACCTGTGTTTTCCTGTTTAAAAACCTCGGGGTGCGGGCACCATGCACCGATGACCACTGAGATGATTTGACGAGGATCACACAAACAAGGAAGTGGGGGCGCCGGGATGAGAATGCCGAGCTCGTCCCACGTGACGGTTTAGTGCGCTCTGGAGGGGGCGGGACACATACGGGGGCCTCTTCCGATGTCCCTGCCAAAGGTGTGCAGGGAGAAATGCTGAGCGACCTTCTCTTCGACTGCTGGATGAGTCACACGGGGAAACCACCCGGTGCGGGCTGGAGATTCCGGGCTCTAGCCCTGTTGGAGGGGACGGGGGAGGGGACGGGCTGCAGATTCCGGGCCTCTGGGAGGGGAGCGGATACAGCCAGGCGCGCAGGGCTGCCCCACCCTTCACGTTCCCTGCCCCTAGCTAGGGACTAGGCGGTCCGCTGAACTTGCTGCTTTCACTTTCGATGTGTGTTGTCATTTCCTGGAAAAGAAGAGGTTGACGAGAAGAGAAAAGGGGCAGAAGTGCGGGGTAAGGAGGGGGAGAGAGAGACAGAGACAGGGTGAGAGAGCAAGGTACACAGAGAGAGGTGCAGAAGAGACAAGCAGACGTTACACACAGAGGTGCCGGGACAGTTCAAGCAGAGAGACCCCGAAGGCTGAGACAGCAGGACAGCCCCTTCGTGCAAAAGCAGGTAAGTGTCTAGCCACCGCGCCCAGACAGGGCTTTAGGAGGGGCGGGTCCTGTCGGAACTCAGACCCTGCAGTAATTAACAAGCATTATGCAATGCAACAAGTCTCGCATTTACTCCAGTTTCAGCTATTGGTATTGTAAATGATAATGCCTTTTATTTATGTTTTGGTTTTTGAAACCTAAATAAAACGCATTGTCATTCATAATGCCAGTAACTTAAAATCGCGTAAAATCGCGTAAAAGTGAGACCTATTGTATTGCAAATACGTGGTTGTCTGTGGATTTCAGTGATACTCAGACCGATTCGCACAAGATTTACAAGCCCCTTGCGCCACTTTTGCTTCACTTCTCCCATGTTAAATTGACGCAAAAGTGGCGCAAGGGGCTTGTAAATCTGCCCCATGGAGTCTTTCATCAAATGCAGAATAGCAGGTCACCCTCATGTGGCAGACACTCCAGCATTTTGCAAACTTGCCGCTAAATTGAAGTCCCGCTGCCCCCGCGTACTTAAACAAAGTTGTCACGAAAAATTTAACCAGCAGCGCTTCTTCCCGACCCCGCCGCGCCTCTTGTTATTCTCTTGCGCCAGTGTTGTCATTAACTGATGCTTTCCCCTTGGATTTGATGTGCTGCATGTCTCAAGCAATCCGTGGCGTTGGCCCCAGAGCACTTTTTAATTTCCCAGCATGCATTGGCCTCTTCCTGCCCGGGCAGCCATAGGACGAGCAGTGATAAACTTCATGTTTCCCAGGGAGAGAGACCTGGCTTCTCCTGGCCGCCAGATTACGGGAACTGCTCCGAGAAGAGAGGACGGACGCCCTCAAGGCGCTTGTATTATTTATTCTCCTTTCTGCGCAATCGCCGACACACCAGACGTAAACTGAACTCATTCTGAACTATAGGCTTGTGTTGAAAAGCGCTGTGTCCGTGTTTCAGTACAAAATGAAGCCAAATGGCCGATTTTAAAATAATTATGTTTAAAGGTTTCATATTTCAAAGCAGCTCTCAAGGACTGTGCGTGGCAGGTACACAGTGAGTCCTGGAAAAATAGGTGCAGAGAATTATAGAGTGCTTATATATGGGCCAGAGCAGGGCACAAGTCTTATAAAAAGATGGGGGGGGGGGAATGATAGTATGCAAATGACCTCGTGGCATCACGTGCTAAACGTGTCCTGGTGTCTGAAATTTACACCAGGACACGTTCAGCATATTTCAGTGGGCCCAGGCTTCTTGGCAGGGGGGACGGCGTCCACCCTGTGAAAGGAGTGGGGGGACGCCGTCCACCAGCGTGGACCCTGACTCGAGCCCTGGGCCAGAGCCAGGGTTCGGGGTGGGGGTGGTGGGGAGTCTGAGGGGGTGGAGGATGATTTAAGGACAACAGGAAGAGGGAGAACAATGCCTGCAGAAAAGAAAACGTGCAGAGTGTAGTAGTGTGGGGCCCTAGGCCCACATGGTAGAAGAACTGCGACACATGGACACCAGTGGTACGTGGGTTAGTGAGTCCCGAGTACGTGCGCTCGGCTCTTTTTATTAGCTGTGTCACGTGGTCTCGTGACATCAGTGGTGGGTGGGTGTTAGGTGTACATTACATGGTTAACCCTTAACAGTGTCAGCTAGGACACTACATTCCTCCCAAACTTTAATAAAAATTAAGGAAAGGCCCAAAGTCCGAGCCTGTGGGAGGAAGTACATAAATATACAGTAATTACAAATTTACAGTGAGTCTCTTCAGCTGCTTGCTTGATGACGGTGATGGGAATTGCTGCTGAGACTATTTCTTCTTGGCTCGACGTCCTGGTTCTCGGTGGGCGTGTTCTTCTTTGCTTGCGCCGTGGACGTGTGGTGGTCAGTCCACGGAGATCTTACTTTTGAGGATGACGTCAAACAGGATGACCAGAAGTTAGACTTGGATGGGGTTGTCTTCAGCTGGTCCGTCGGTTTCTTCACTGTAGGCAGCTTGGCTTCACTTTTCAAAGGGTGGAGTGTTCGAAGGACATTCTTCTCACTAGGACGCCCCTCTCGCGGGTGTTCTCCTGCCACGAGATATCACCGGAGGCCCTTTTACCAGGTTTCCACTGGACCAGGTATTCTTCCACAGCGTTGCTCCAACTCCACAGTCTGCGTGTGAATGGAGGAGACGATGAGGGTACTACCTCACAAAGTCCGTAGCTCCACCTGAAGGGTAGTTGTTGTCTCTTGCCTTTGCGCACAAGTTCCTCATCTTCCCGGGACATGCAGGTTAGACGGCGATGGACTCATCTCTCGTGTTGGGACCCTCTGCCACCGGTGTCCCTGAGGCCTTTGCCCCTTGGATCTCCACGGGCTGGTGTGGATTGGTCAGTGTTCCTTGTTCAGGACATCTGAGCTCCCTCAGCTTCCAGATTTCCGCTCAATCCCAAAGGTGGGTGTTGCCAATGGTCCAGCCTGTGCTCTCCTACCGTCCACGGGTCGTCGGGGTCTTGTGAATAGGTGCCTGTTCTGTTCTTGGTGCTATCAGTGTTCTCCAGGACGTGCGGGTCACTGTACACGATGTTGTAGTGTGTCACCTCTTCTTCTTCTTGTAGGTGTGTGGACTTGTTACACCTCTCTTCACCTTTTCCAGAAGTTGTTGATGATGGCGTCGTGCCACATGACTTCTTCAGTTCTCTTCTTCATGGCATCGTGCCACTCTTCTCCTTTTCATGACACAGTGCGGTCACCTTTCTTCCTTCGTCTTGCTGACCAGGCTTCTTCAAGCAGCGTGCACTCCGCCTGTTTCCATCTGGTCTTGTCCTGTCTTTAGGACACTGTCTTCTCTCCACTCTTCGGTGACTGGACCGGTCATTACGATCTTCTCTATTGCCTCCTATGACTTCCAGTTACTCTTGGTGTTGCGTCCGTCTCTCCGGGTCTTCTGATCTCTCGGTTTACGGACGTCTTCTGGCAGGACATATTCATCCTGACTTGGCAGAATTTCTTCTTTCATTTCTGGCGATCATTTTGGGTGATCGGCTTTAGTTTGGGCGCCCCTCTGGCTTGTCGGATCATCCTTTTTCCTGGGCGATCTTCTTTGCTACCAGATGGGGTGGACAGCTTGCTCTTCGTGAGTCTTCTTGCTATCCGCGACCGTTGGGATCGCTATTGGTTCTGCTGCAGTGCTTTTGCGTTGGCGCAGTTTCTCCTGCGCTCTTGGTGTGCTCTGCTTTTCCCGGAGGGTTAGCTTCACCTCTCCATGGACCTTCTCCAGTGGATGCACTTCTCGTGCTCGCTTCTGGTGAGGTTCTTTAGCTTCTTGGGGCGTTCACCTTGCTTGGTTGTTTCGCCTCCTTTTGGCTGCGGGGTAACTTTGCGTTACTCTTCCGGTGCACGTCAGTGTGCAGTGTAGTGGCAAGTTCTTGCTTCACTTGGTACCGTCGTGATACATCTTCAGTGTAGCTTTGTTCCTTGCGGTTCATTTGGTTCTTTGGCGTTGTCGCTTTTCTCCTTGCGTGTCGCACTTTTCTTCTTCACCCTTGGGTACTTGCCTCGAACGTCTTCTGGTGCTTTGGGTGTGGCTTCCTTACTTTCAGGTGCTGTCTTGTACTGTCCGCGTCCGGGGTACACTGGCGCTCTTCCAGTTGGTTGCCTTTGGATCTTGCTGCTTGCGGTAGACGTTTCTGACTTTCCCTCGACGTCCAGCGTGAGGTTGTCTTCTGCGATTTCGGTGAGCACCTGTGGCCACAGGCGTCACTTCTGCAGTAGTGATGGGTCTCCGTCTTGATCCGCGTTGCTGCAGGCTTGCTTTCCCTGTTTGTGCTTCCTTTCTTTGTGCTTGGAGTCCCAGGCTTGCTTGCAGGACCTGTTGATGTCAGGAGTGTGCAGGAGGGGGCTGGAGTCACTGCTGGGCAGAGGTAAGTCCCATCACTTTTCTCTTTTGTTCTGGGAGGCAGTGGGGCTGCAGTGCATGCGGGCTTTCCTTGCTGCGGGTTGAACACAGAGGGGGGTTGCCGGTAATTCTCTCCTCAGCCTGCAGATTGTTTGGGCTGCCTGTGGGGGAGAAGATGAGGGCGTGTTTCACTCTGTTGCCCCTCACCATGTGCTTCGGAGGCTCCGGTCGGCTGGAGTAGCTCCTCTTCTGCTGCGGGCCTCCCTGGGATGTCTCTTCACTTTAGCAGCCTTTCTGCTGCTTGTGTTTGGGGGCACACGTAGTCAGGCACCGCTCCGCCTTAAAGCCGGCGAGCCCCTTCCACAAATGCTGCCATGCTCGCGGTCTTCTTTTCTTCTCTCTGCCTCTCCTCCGCCCAGCCTCGGTTCCTCACACAGCACGGGACGGAGAAGGTAGCAGGCTGCGCGCCACTTCTAGTCTCCCTACCGCAGCCTCACTGGTGGTGCCGCGAGGGAGTCGGCTCTGTCCTAGTGAGCCTGGTGCTTCACTGGTACCGGTGGGGCAGGCTTCTCCCTAATGCGGCTAGGCTCCGCTTCAAAGGGGGTGCCTCGCAGCTCTCCTTCAGGTTCATTCCCGCCGTCGCAGCCACTCTCTCCACACGCTGCGCGGCGGGGAAACGCTGCAGGCAGGCCGCGGGTGGGCTCCGCCGGCGCTGCTGTATATATCACTAATTGTCGCGGCAATGTCTATGCGGGTGGGCACCGCGTCAGTTTGTTCATACGGGGGTCACCTCGCAGGCCGCGGGTAGGCTCCGCTGGCGCTGCTTTGTTCAGTGTATGTTGTTGGGCACCATGGCCACACAGGTAGGCTCCGCTGGCAGCCTGCAGCGCCTCGCCGCACTTCACACGCTGCGGGCATTTTTCTTCACCCCGCCGCCGCACTTCTCACACGCTGCGCGGCGGGGACGCAGCAGGCAGGCCGCGGATGGGCTCCGCTGGTCTGCCGTTAATTACAGTCAATTCTCGGCTGCTTCACGCCCGGCAGGGCGCCTGACCATGCAGGTGGGCTCCGCCAGAGTTTAATCACAGGGGGGATCGCTCCTGGCATACGCGACCCCCCAGGGGCATTCACAGTCCCCGGGCTCACCTCCGGCCTACGGGCCTGTCTTCTCCTGCGGCCGTGGCGAGTGGGCTCCGCCCGGTCAGCGCTCCGCTCCGGTGGGGATCACTGCTGCTGCGGCCGGCTCGGGTGGGCTTCGGTCGGTCCGCTTGGGGCACAGTTGCGGCCGGTGCAGGTGGGCTCTGTCCGGTCCGCTTTTCTCCTTTGACTCGGCCCGGGGCACGGCACACGCCCCACGGGCCTCTCGCCGAAGGTCACTTGCTGGTGGGGGGGGTTTGCTCATGGAACGAGCAGCATTCCCCTTCTTTTTCCCCCCCAACGTTAATGCTGGTGCACGCATGGGCACCGGCTCCGCCTCGTCGCCATTGTAGTAGTGTGGGGTCCTAGGCCCACATGGTAGAAGAACTGCGACACATGGACACCAGTGGTACGTGGGTTAGTGAGTCCCGAGCACGTGCGCTCGGCTCTTTTTATTAGCTGTGTCACGTGGTCTCGTGACATCAGTGGTGGGTGGGTGTTAGGTGTACATTACATGGTTAACCCTTAACAGTGTCAGCTAGGACACTACACAGAGGTAGCCAGAGAGAAGATTGTGGAATTATCATGCAGACTGGCCAGCATAAAATCTGGAGCTGGGCCTTCACTGACTCCTAATTCAAGTGTGCAAACGTATTCAAAAGGGAAAGGCACGGGTGACAACGAGGAGGTTTGCTATTGTCTGACTTTTTAAGCATCATCGCTTCTTCACTGGCCGCTTCAGTACTCATTGGTTTTCAAGTCCGCTTTTCTGCTAATTTCTTAATGAGAAGTGCTGGGTTAGAGGATAATCAGTGTTTTTAAGTGAAAGGACAACCAGATATGGGACAACAAAGTGGCACAAAAATCCAACAAAAAACACAAATTGTATGGTGCCAAATTTCTACTTTTGGTGCTGCAAAATTTGCCCATCAATGCCGCAATCTCCTGGGGGGAGCTCTTATTAGGAAGCTCTTAAGAATTGCAAGTTAACCACTCTGGAGGAACGCCCCAACCTTTTCCAGTCCTTTTCAGCTCTAAATAATAAACATTAACCAACATGGACGGTCCGTAAAGTATGATTACTTCGTATTTACGGGACAACATTCACAGTTCACGCTGCGGGGGCACACTATGATCTGTGCTGCCTCACAACTATCAAATGCCATACCTGGTACTTAGGTGTGGCCTCATCCTTCTCTTCCTCGGGGACTCAGTCGAGGTGCACCTTCAGAGAGACGCAATGGTAGCCGTGTCGGATTTTGCCTTCGTAGGACGTCTTCCCTTTCAATTCCAACACCCGGTACAGGTCTGTCTGTCATACCGAAGTACTGCCCGCAGCGCTCAAT
This sequence comes from Lissotriton helveticus, assembly GCF_964261635.1. Taxonomy (NCBI): domain Eukaryota; kingdom Metazoa; phylum Chordata; class Amphibia; order Caudata; family Salamandridae; genus Lissotriton; species Lissotriton helveticus. Next base: position 1,828,038,720 of record NC_136068.1, on the reverse strand, counting down.
GAGTCCAGGCATGTTGGCTTGAAACTACCAGATGGCATAGAGAGCGAGGAAGCTAGCTTTACTATCGGAGTGTCACCCTGCACGTTGCGGACCTGTCTCTGCTCAGCAGGTGAAGTCTGCCGGACCACTAAAACAACACTCTTGCAGGACATCCCTATGGATGTCAACACTAAAACATATTTTGTGCAAAACCCTTCGACGTCCTCCCTACGTCAAAGCAAGTCTGCATATCGCAGGCGTCGACATAGCTGGTGAATGAAATACAGCATAACTGCTATAAAGTAAGCGCAAGACTTTCTAAAAGTATATAGAACAAGCCAAACCCAACATAATGATGGTAAGCAGCTAGTTTATGCAGGCTATTGTATTTAACGTGCTTCGCTTACAATTAGCGGGCCAAAGCCTATGAGATTACGGCTGCCACTATCCCAGCTGTTTCGAAAGTGAAAGCGGGCATGAGCTGCTAAATGCAAGCGAAGCACGTCGTCGCGCCTAATGGAGAAACTCGATAAAGAAAATAGTACATGCCCTGTGTAACAACCAAGTGAAGGGGCCAGTAGCCATGGGAGGATACAAACAATGACATGGCCATACTGAGGAAGGACTAACAAGCCCATTACGGAATCAGAAGACAGTAATTACGAAGGATACAGACACAAGCCAATGACCAATTTATGCGGGGGCCTGGGCGGGGCTTCTCTCCCATTCTGAAGTACAACAGATCATCGCCAGAGCAGCTCTTGCACGCTGACTCTACCTAAAAATTGACGTTGAAACGGGTACCTGTCAGGCCCTCGGTTTATATTACCTCCTCGTCAGCCCTCCCCGTCCCAGTCCTAACTACATGAGCATAGCTCCTCCCACCAGAAACTCCCAAGCAACTTGAAACCCATCCCTTCCCTCCAGGCCACACCCATACCCTGAGGCATATAACCCTGTGACCTGCCAATCAACAACCTGTTTGTTTTTTCTGCGGAATCACTTCCGAGCAGTCTTCGTCGAGGGGGGCACTGGAATTGGCCTCCTATCTAAGGTGAGTGTGGAACGGGATGCTAAGCGCCCGTTTTTAACCCCTATTGTGCCTGTTTTTCTTTTACCTTGTGGGCATTTGCTTTGAGTCCCTGCTGTAGCGGGACCGTGGGGTTGGGGGTCCTGACTGCCTGCTGTGGGGTGGTGACTCCCTGCTGCAGCCTCCCCTCTTCCGGGTTCGTTCCCTGCTCTAGCCGGTACACCCGGGGAGGGAGGGGGGGTGTGTGGCTGGCTTTTTCAGCGCGCCGAGGGCGTGCCGGATTGGCTTCTCTGTCTGTAACTCTCGGGGCTCGTTTCTTCGAGCCCGTGTTTTTCCCCTTTTTCTTTATGCTTCCTGCAATCCTTGGTGGAGCCTGGGGTTGCGGGGAGGGGGGGGGACTGCCTTTGTTTGGTCCGTGGGGGCCCAATATTTAGGTTCAGTCCGACTTTGTTGTTTGTTTCCTGGGTTAGTGTTCTCTTCCCCGCATTTCTGTTGTTGGAGCTCCCTCTGCTGGCGGTCCAATTTTGCTTTATTGCCGTTTTTTACTGGAGGGATTTGCATGGGGCTTGATTTCGTGTCTTGGCCTCTTGCTGCTCTGCTGTGGAGTTCTGCTGGGGAGTTGGGGAGTTCTTACCTCTGGGTTCACTGGTTCCTGGGACGGGGTCTTCTGGGTTTCTTTGTATCCTTACAGTTGGGCCCTGTTCAGTCTTTTCCTTTTGTAGTTTGGTAGTCTTCTCTGATAGGGCGGTTTGAAGGCCGGCCTTCGGTCCTGTGTAGGGAATGGCTCCAGGTCTAGGTGGCTTTCCCTGGTTGGCCCTTGGGGATTTTTGCTTTGAAACCCGGTGGTTTCCCTGGTGTCCCGTTTGTTGCGGAGTTGCTTCCTTCAGAAGCCTGTCATTCGGTCCTTTGCTCCTAGTTGGGATCTGCCTCTGGTTTTGGGGGCTTTGCAGGGGGCTCCCTTTGAACCTCTGCTGGAGGTGTCTTTGAGGTTTCTGACGATCAAGGTGCTGTTCCTGGTGGCTATTACGTCGGCTAGGCGGATTGGGGAGTTGGGCTCCTTGCTTTGTTCGGCCCCTTTTTTACGTTTCTTTCCTGATCGGGTGGTACTGCGGCCTGATCCTTCCTTTGTTCCCAAGGTCCCTTCCTCTTTTCACTGCTCTGCGGATCTGGTTTTGCCTGTTTTATGTCCTGATCCTCTTTCAGAGGTTGAGGTGCGGCTGCACTGTTTGGATGTTCGGGGGGCTCTTGAGATCTATTTGTTGCGTACTGGGCCGTTTCGTAAGGTGGAATCCCTTTTTGTGACCTTTGGCCTGGCTGGTCAGGGTCTTAAGCCTTCTGGGGCTACCCTCAGTCGTTGGCTACGATGGGCTGTGGGTGCTGCGTATGAGGCCTGTGGTGTGTTGGCTCCAGGGTCTGTTCAGGGAAGGTCGACTCGGGGGGTGGCGGCTTCCTGGGCTTGTTTTCAGGGGGCTTCCATGGCTGAAATCTGCAGGGCTGCTACCTGGAGTTCTCCGCACACCTTTATGTCCCATTATCGTTTAGTGGTTGGGGGGACTGATTCTGCTGGGTTTGGGGACGCTGTGTTGCGTTCTACTCCGGTGGTGTGACTTTCTGTGCTTTAATAAAGTCTGTTTTTTGCTACTGAGTGAAGCCGATTATTGCTTTGGTATCTGCTCATGTAGTTAGGACTGGGACGGGGAGGGCTGACGAGGAGGTAATGACCGGTTACTCACCGGTAATATTCATTACTCCGAGTCGTAGCCCTCCCCGTCCCAGTCCAGGTTCCCATCCCTCCCTCCCTGTTTCGGCTTCTTGTGCTTGTTGGGTACAGGTTGTTGATTGGCAGGTCACAGGGTTATATGCCTCAGGGTATGGGTGTGGCCTGGAGGGAAGGGATGGGTTTCAAGTTGCTTGGGAGTTTCTGGTGGGAGGAGCTATGCTCATGTAGTTAGGACTGGGACGGGGAGGGCTACGACTCGGAGTAATGAATATTACCGGTGAGTAACCGGTCATCATTAACTTTACAGGCAAAAGCACTGGTTGAGTTCCCAACAGTGACTGTAAACCCTCTTAGGTGATGCGGCCCCTGCTTATATTTCACGTTTTACTACACTCTGCATTCCTTAAGAGTGAATGCTTTTTCATATTTTGTAGTATGGTAGTTTTTTTTTCATTCAACATATATCTTTTGTACAGTGCAGGTCGTGGGTGGGTGTTTATGGTGGGGCACAACTGAGAGCTCTTGACCTGAGGCTGAGAAGAGCATGAGTTTCTCGCACTGCTGTCAGTGGGTCATAGAGTCATTCAGCGTACAGGCACATCCAATCCTTGGCCTCTCTGCAGTGTGATGGCCACACATGCAACAACTGATTCTATGGAAAAGCGTGTGAAGGAGATACAGAGCAGGGCTGGTGGAGAAGTGGCAGAGATTAAGAGAGAGAGGCGCAGAAGGAAACTCAACAGATGAGGCTGAAGAGGAAAGCGATGACGTAAGACCCACAAATAGAGTGTTGAATATTTTGGGAGAAAAGGGGCAGAAGATATAACAAAGCGCCTTGAAGGAGAGCTTGGGGGTGTCTGAGGCACCCCCAAGTCGACGCCCCAACCCCACACGGACCTTAAGATTGATTAATTCGCAATCTCTTAGTTTCACAATTAAAACATTTCAATGTTATTTATTTACTATAACATTATTGATTTTACTCACTTTTTTGACTAGTTTGATTCTTCTACCAAGCATTGACAAAGCCAATAGCCGTGGAGTATAAAGGGTAATACAGACCCTAACTCATGTATGGAAAGGGGCTCCCTTGCTTGCTGGTTTGAAAGACGCAGACAGCAAAATTGGGGTGCAGCGAGTGCCTCCTCAAAGCCAAGGCACCTCGTGGCTCTGGCGGGTGAGCAGCCTTTACAACGCGGACATTACCACGCGCTGCCTTTACTACGCTGCTATTACAATGCAAGTCGTTTCAACGACTTGCGCTGGAGGGCGCTGTTGTCAAAGGAATAGTTTAATTTTCTATTCCAACACCTTCCCTACTGTAACGTGGGCTGGAGTTGGAATAGAAAAGTAAACTATTCCACTATCCAGCGCTTACAGCGCAAGTCTAACGACTTGCGTTGTAAAAACAGCGTTGTAATGGCACGCGTGGTAATAGCCCGCGTTGTAGTGTCATACAAACCTCTGGCGTGGCGCACTAATGACAGCCATGACCCCTGCTCCTTGGTCCTTCACCCGACGTATCCCATATAATTTCCTGATTATGTCCCGCCCCTTTGTCTCGTCTCTTCCTCATCATCACACCACCTGCCACTCTCTCCTTATATCTATCTTATTTCCACCCTCTTCCCATTCTTCATACTGCCCCATTCTATGTGGTACGTCCCGCTTTCAGTCAGTGCTTTAAATGGGCAGGTACTACCCGGTACTGAGTGCCTGCACTTCTGTAATTTAAAAGGGAGAGTACCTGCACTTCTCAGTAGCAAACATGTACCTAGAATAGTAAGTACCTGTACTTCCACATTTCCATTTAAAGTCCTGCTTTCACTCTCTCCATTTCCACCTGAATGTGTCACCCTTTCACTAGTCCTCCAACCCCAGTCCCTCTTCACTTTCCCTTCCTATTATCACATCTCTACATTCTTCCTTGTGTGCCTCCACTCACTTCCTCTTTATGTGGACGCTCTTGGGACATTTCAAGAGGCTGCAATGGTGTCTGGTACTGGGGGAGGATGTAAGGAGGCAGGTACCGGGCTGGTACTGGGTGAGGACACAAAGAGGCTGGCAATGGGGGTGGTACTGGGGGAGGATGTAAGGAGGCAGGTACCGGCTGGTACTGGGTGAGGACACAAAGAGGCTGGCAATGGGGGTGGTACTGGGGGAGGATGTAAGGAGGCAGGTACCGGGCTGGTACTGGGTGAGGACACAAAGAGGCTGGCAATGGGGGTGGTACTGGGGGAGGATGTAAGGAGGCAGGTACCGGGCTGGTACTGGGTGAGGACACAAAGAGGCTGGCATTGGGGGTGGTACTGGGGGAGGATGTAAGGAGGCAGGTACCGGGCTGGTACTGGGTGAGGACACAAAGAGGCTGGCATTGGGGGTGGTACTGGGACAGGATAATAGGAGCAGGTTATATCAGGTACTGGGAGAGGAGACAAGGAGTCAGGTTATCTCGGGTACTGGGAGAGGGTATAAGAATCAAGTGATATCTGGTACTGAGAGAGGATATAAAGAACAGGTAATATCAGGGACTGGGAGAGGACAGATGTGGCTGACAGGGCGTGGGGGGGCAGCTACCGGGACAATATATAAGGAGCAGGTGAAATCACAAGAAGCTGGTAATCAGGACTGGTACTAGGAGAGCATGCGCTAGGGATGTGATGGAACTAGGGTGGCACACAGATGAGTAATAACCACAAACAGGAGCACAGTTTACTTTTCAGGGTAAAAGGTTACTTTCCCATTTAACTCTTTTTTGCATTTTAATATCTTTCTATGAAGATGCTTCTCTGGAGATCTGAGGTGGTCCCTTGTCCTATGTGAATCATATATTCACTTCTGATTTTATTTGTGTTTTGTAACCTTTTTATGTTCTTCTTTGCTATACATGTAAAAGTTGAAAAATGTGAAGCAACATTCCGGCAGGGATTAGCTGTTCACTTCTGACACCAGTGATCTGTCCTTTGTGTTTTCACCACCATTTTACAATGGGAGTTATACAGTCGGTGGTCAGCAATAGGCAAAACGGCGCTCTAAAGGTCTATCACAAGTACAAATCAGTTATGGCAAGTAATCTGGCATGGTGCATAAGGGAGGGAAAAACCACCAGATTCCCACGTGTGTGGCCATCAGACCACTAATGCTATATATACCAATCCTCTGCACACGTTCACAAGTAAATACATAACGTTACATAGAATATCACAATGATGCTTGTCTTTATATTTTCAGAAGTCTTTAATTCCGGATCTATAAGACTTCTTAGCCCACACATGTTTCGTCACTGTTACAGGGGATTACCTCGCGACTTCTTCAGGGCTCTGTTCAGTTTCAAGTAGTCTCTTAGTTACGGTGATAATTCCAACCCGGTAGGGGTTCCTATAAGTTCTACTCCTGGAGAGGTAGACTAATTAGTCTCCTGTCCGGTCCGGAAAGCAAATCAGCAGTCTACTGATTTGGACGACGAACACGCCATGACCTGGAGATCCGAAGGGTTCTACCTAATACTGCCGGATGAGGCAGCTCTTCTAAAAGAAACTCCCTTACATTTGGAAGCATATTAGTCTACCTGTCCAGGAGCAGAACTTATAGGAACGTGTGCAGAGGATTTGTATATTTTACAAAGGAACACCAAAGTTCTTCACGAGCAGCAGCTGAAAAGAATAGGGGCGTGTATATTAGGGGGGTAACTGGCGTAATTCTTTCTAGTGTAATTAAGTATAATTATTGTACAATTACTCTTAGTTATGCATGATTGTGTGAGAGACATAATACTGCATTTATAGCTATTTTCTGAGTGCAAAACGCTCCCTGGCGTCCCAAATGGGCTTGAGGATTCAATTTGTGCTAAGAAAATAGCACTAGATGCTACAGGGCATGAACAGCAGTACAAGCAGCCGCGCTCTCTCTTAGTTAATTGTTTTTGTGCTCCTGTGGTCAGGGGCGTAGCTTCAGGGTGGGGTGTTTAGGGAGTTACAACGCCCTCATAAATGTATTTTCTGATGAATAGTTGGGTACGGGTGCTTTCACTCGGGTATGTTTAGGTGTCTGTCAGATTTCAGCCTGGATTTTTGCATGCACACACTGACAAAAACGCTCCCTCTCTCTCCCTCCCCCTCTTTCGCTCTGTCTCTTCATAAAATATTTTGAATATTTTACAGAAATCGTTTCTCCCACTTAGTTTTCCTACCAATTTACATTTTTCTTCTCTTCCACTCCCCCTTTTATGCTCCCTGCTTGTAGTATAATGTATTAACATTATATGCCAGCATGAATGTCAGGAAATCTGAAGCTAACCCTGCCCCCCCCCAATCTTAATGACCAGACGACATCCATGCCTGCAGTAGGATTTTCCCCCTAAATTACTCTTCATTACTCAAACTGGCATCATGCGTAATTTTGGTAATTTGACATCATAAGGGTAATGCGTAATTGCTGAGATTTCTCCCAGGCCTGACATATGTGTGTGTGTGTGAGAGTGAGCAGAAGTTGGCGTTCTCACACCTCGCTGCAGGTTGTGATAACTGTCCTAACAGGTCCTGCTGTTCTTCCAAGAGCCAGGTGTCTGAGCCACCTTCTCCCCCTCCAAAGTAGGTATGGTAGTTTAAAATACTTGGCATAATCTGCGCAAATCTTAAAGGGCTCCTCCTCGAATTACTTGCTCCCCACAAGCTTCCATCTGTTCCTATATAGACAATCTACTCAAGCTCCCATCTGCAAGCAATAGACAAGTTAGAAATGTCTGAATGTAAATAACGGACTGATGAATTGAATAATTGATGTATTTATTGTATATAACTGTTGGATAAAAAGTGTAAAATATGTACATAAATGTATAGTTTTGATAGATAAGGGTACAGAAAGGTAGAAATGGCAGCACCCAGCGGGATAGGGTCGACACATAGCTTTGGGATAATCACCACAAGAATGACAGATATAACCCTTTAGAGAGATGAAAGAGAAGAAGTGACTTGTGAGACGTTGAGAATAATAGATATGCTGTAAAAAAAATATATCACTAAAATATCATCTCTCATCATTATAGCCACTGTTGATGTAACAAAGGAGATCACAGAATTCCTGAGGAAGGCGAATGGCCGAAACGCGTCAGAAAGGAATACATTCTGTGTCAAAGATTTGAAGTGTCTAATTGTGTAGATATTTTATGAATTAGACAACGTTTAATCACTGTTATATGTTATATGTAAAAATCTGTGTATAAAAATAACCAAAATGTGCATATAAAAAGTACAAAAGGAAATAAGAGTTTTTAAAAAAAAGTATATATATCATACCCCAAAAAAAGAGATTTATAAAATATAAATAAAAATACTCAACACTCAATGCTACTTGGTAGAAATGGTTTTATCTCAAAACAACGTCTAAGTTACTCTTAAGTATAATTACACGTAACCCGGTGTGTACAGTTCATTTCTTATAAAAATATACTATACCTTGCTAGGGTTTATCCTTTAATGCAGGGGCCCCCACTTTTCAAAAAAGAGACCTGCCTGGCAGCCACTGACCCACAAAAGTGCTCCTGTCCACGGCTATGTACCATGCTGTCAACCAAGCACGTTTTACTAGCCCAGAGGCAAGTCCATTCATGTCACAGATCACATCAGGTTGAGAGTTGTGCATGGACAAAGCAATCAGGACACTAATGGAGATGGGTTTTGGGCATTGCCAGTAGAGGTTGATGTATAGAAAGACAGACTGGGCCCCCCGCTGCTGCTCTTGACCTTAGTTGGAGAGTCCTCTCTTCCTCCTTCAGCGATACTGGAAGTATAAGTCAGAGCTGATGGATAAAATCTCTTCTTGCTCCACAGGTCTCATCATTGCCACCTGATCAACCCTTTCTGAGGAGGCACCATGCCGGAGATTTCGATGCCTGCTCCGGTGTGCCTCATCGAGAACACCCGAGAAGGGCAGCTCAAGGTGCGGCAGGAGGCCCTCCAGATCCTCACTGACATTCGCCAGCCAGTGGTGGTGGTGGCCATCGTGGGACTTTACCGCACGGGCAAGTCCTACCTCATGAACAAGCTGGCGGGGAAGAAGACAGGTGAGTGAGGGGGGCAGGGAATTGGTTATCAACATGGTCCATATGCCAGACCCAATCTCTGCTGTGAGACCTTCAAAAACCTCCTAGGCGACCTGGTGAACGTGAGTCCATTTACGGGCATGAGGGCACTCTATGGGTTCTACAGTCAAGCACATGGATACCCTCTTGGGTGATTAGTATGCTATAGAAATCAATATAACATAACATAACATTAGTGCCAGTTTGTGAAGTCATGCGGAAGCGAACCAGACAGGGGCACGCAAAATATCACTTTAGTTTATTCATCGCCAGCGTGCCATGTTCCACTTCATGGAGATACATGTTAGGATGGGTCATGCGATTTACCGGCCTTTCATTTCAATCGCGGGAGAGGGCCTAACGGCTAAGGCGCTCGACCTCGGACCTGGGGATCTGGGTTCGAATCTCGGTAGCGACGCCAAAAACCCCCTGTGATTCTGGGCAAATCACTTAATCTCCCCGTGCCTAAAATGAAAGTGTGTCCTCATGTAACGTAACTGGTGCTATGTAAAGCGCTCTGATAACTGATTCGGTTCGGTTCTAGTTTGCGCTATATAAAACTGCCAAAAAGAAAAAAAAAGAAATCGCTAATGGAAATCTTCACACGGAGTAGCTGATGGTAGCGTCGCTAGCCGTTGATATCATGAACGAGTGTCTCGAACAAAGTCCATTAAATATACAGATAATGATTACAATTCACAGGTAGTCGAAGATCATGGACAGTTTGTTTTATTTTTGATAACATGCTTCATACTTGACAATTAAGGCCCTTTTTGTCCACGATCCCAACCATGCATTATTGTGCATTATTTGTGTGGTCTCTTAGTTGTAAAAGCATAGCAGATTGCATTAGAAATCCACACAACACATTGTGTTGCACTTTCAACAGCCCCAATAATAAAAAAAATACAGAATTATACTTTCATTTTATTTTTTCCACTGTCACTTCTGTCAATTTTCTCCAACTTTTAACAATTGAAAATGAACACTTGACAGCTGCTATCTTTCTCACCCACCCCCAATTCCAGGTGTCAGAGAGTACAGGATACATTGTAATTGTATGTGAAGCAATCACACCAATGCAGCCACATAAAGTAACAGTTTCACGTGCCTCAGCTCCCTCTGAAATGTGTCTCAGAGTAGCAAAGTGGGAAAAGATGGTGTCTCCATATCATGAAGAATGGATGCATTTCAGAGTGTTGTTTAGGTTAGGAAAATGTTAGCTCTTATACAAATTCACCTCTCTTTATCTTTGCCCAATGTTTGAAGTTAGCTTATATTTGTTGTTTATATGTCAGACCACTTGCCACCATTGGCACCAAACATTCAGGCACGTAAACCCTTTTAGTGGCCCTGTTCGTTATTGGTCACTTTGGACGCTCTTCAATGGTAGGAGCGAGGAGGGAAATGCTGGGTAATGTGTAGGCCAGGGCGGTTAATTCCGTTCCGCTCTCGGAATTTGGGTAATTTGGCGTTCCGCAGAGAACGCAAAATTGACCAAAATTCTGCATTCTACGACTTTGCAAAATGTTTTGCTTGTTCGTGTTCTCAAAATTGGTGTTCCCCCCCCTCCAGCACGCAAACAACAATTGCGAACAGGAAAAAAGTATCGCGAACAAGCAATTCCGCGCGTTCGTGGAATTTCTGCGTGTTTGCGGAGATTTTTTGCTGTTTTGCCGTGATTTGCGTAACGCAAATTCTGCCCACCCCTAGTAATGTGTCTCTAAAGCATAGCAGAAGTGACCAGTGTTATGGTAGTGTTAATTCTAACGCACAAAACATCAGCGTGCCTTGATGCTGTAATGGAAAATGGAGACTGATTGAAAGCCCAGATTTATGGAACCACAGAACTGCAGTGAGAGAACCCAGGTTGTAAGACCTTTACTTCATTTTAAAAGCTGAAGCTTGGAGTCTCTTTGAAAGGCTATTGCCAAAAAATTGTAACATTTTGCAGGCTCTATTTGAATACGAACCCACTCCCTCTTCTTATTCTAAACGTAGATGCCTCAAGCCAAAGGCCTGGGCACCTGGCTAAGTTGATGCCATTTGAATCTGGAGATCAAAAAACGTCTTGACTTCACAGAAGCATCTTTGTCCATAGATTTAAAAATAACTCGTGTGCTCCCAGCCAGCCGATGCGAGGCAGACCCTACTATTAAACCAATGTGAGAAGGTGGTTCTGACCATCCCATCCGCCCTGATTTTACGCTTTTTTGATCATCTGGTTTTTGCCATTTTACTGTGGGAGAGCCTTATATCCTGTGACTCACCCACGGGAAACTCATTTTAAAATGGAACGCACATTTTTACCGCCAGTGTCTGCCTTTTAAGGTACGGCCGCTGTGGCACAGCAAGAGGCACTTGGCTGGTTACATTTGCACACATGTGTACACACGCAAGAGGGCTGCAAGTTGGAGACTCCTGTAGTGTCCAGCCCAAGAACTACGCACAGGTAGTCTGGCGCAGAAGGGACTATGCAGAGTTGGGTAGCGACTTGGAATAGGCCTAAAAATGTGGGTGTACACATGTAAGGGAAAGTCAGTGTGCTTGACTGTAGGGACACTCCATTATACTCTTATGGTATAGGCTGCCTTAGGGTGCAGCTCCAGTTCTCTTTGGGGTAGAGGCTCTGGGTCACACCGATGTGCACTGTAATATGTGTTAAAAGAACAAGTCCAAAAGTATACGTTTACACTTAAGGGTCATCCAGCAGTGTCGTATTTCTCTGACTCAGCTCAAGACCAAAGCGTAGGCCTTTTTGCACCCTGCTGGGCTGGGTCAATTACTTTTCTGTCCAGAAGTAGGAACAAAGGCCTCACCCCACAAAGGGAGCGATTACCCTTGATTTCGTCAGTTCCTCAGAAGTAAGGGTTGGACTGCTCTACATCAATCAGCCAGCTGTCATCCTCTGCCAGGAAGAATGCCTGCCCCATGCCACTCAGCAAGGGAGGGAGTCTCTCTAGAGCCAAACCAGAGAGTGGGCTCCTTTGAAAATTTGCCGGGTGAATGCCCTGGCTGTGATGTCAGTGAGGGGTGGAGCAGATACCCCAAGAGCCCATGTGGCATGTGACTCTTGGGAGATGCCATCTTGAGCTATCTCAGAAGACTTGGAGGGAGGTTGGAACAGGGCCAGAGAGATGATGTTGCACATGAGGAAAGGTCAGAGGCATGGGCCTGCTGGACACTCCCACACCCACTTAAAAGGTCCTGCACAGGGGAGAGAGTTTCGTGGTTGTACTTTTTCTGCTGGACCCTGGACTTGGAGGTAGCCGCTATGGACAGTTGGAAGGAGGAACCTCCTGACTGCCATCCGGCCCCAGGACTCTGGTTGATCCCAGGCACATATGGTTACTTCCCAGGACCAGTCAAACTGAGGACCAGTTGGGGGAAAGACTGGGCTCTGCGCAAGGGGGGGAGAGAGGTCCAGAGAAACCAAAGCGAAAGACTGGCTCACGCAGCCAGTGAAACCAGCTTCCTGCGGGGTTTGTCAACCTTGTAGGCCAGGAGGCCTGCAGAAAGTGCACCAGGTTGCAAGGGCTCACCACTGGGAGCAAAAGGAGGCCACAACCATCAAAAAATGACCCACTGGGGCCCAAGATAGGCCCTGGTAAATTTGTGGGCGCCCTTTGACCTTTCCAGCGGCGAAGCACGAGGGGCTTTGCCATTGAAGGGCTCTGCCATTGAACATGACTTCTGCCTCTGGAGTGGGCCAGTGCCTGGAGGCTGCCTTCCAAAAGGAACTGCACGAGGGAGAAAGGGGCCCTGGACCCCATCCTTGGCAACCGAGAAGGAGAAGGAAAACCAGGGAGCACAATTGATCTCCCTGCAAGGATGCATAGGGCCCAGGACCCTATCCTTGGGTCCAGGCGAACAAAGCAAAAGCCGGAGAGCGCCGTTCCATTCCCCATGAGAAGGCAGATGGGCCCAGGACCCCATCCCTGGACCCGACAAGAGAAGAATGCAGAGAGCGCCGTCGCGCACCCAACAAAGTCGAGAGGGGGCCAGGACCCAATCCATGGCCAGACTGGCAATTCCAGGCACCGGGCTATTCCCTGGTAGGCTGGGTGTGGTGGGGTAATGGTTTTGTGCCAGGGGGCCGGTTTGGACCCTGGTCCGTGACCGACCCGAGTCAGTTTAGCAGCTAAATCTGCATAATTAATGCTATGCTGGCTGCTCGCTGCTGGTGCTGCACGCAGGCGCGCACGCACGGCACCGGCCCTGTCCGATTTAGGCTATTAACGATGAATAATTTATTAAATAAATGCACCTGCTGCTGCAGATCCATGGCACGCGCAGCACGCAGATGTCTCCTCCGGCCCCTTCGGGTGGGGTCTGGATGTTGAATATGCGCACTGGGGCCGGGCTCGAGCAAACTTCGCGTGATGGTGAGGCGAGGTCAAGGAGGCAGGCATCTCGTCATCTCAGAGGCCAGAGAGAGATGAGTCAATGACTGAGAAAAAGAGCGAGGCACAAAATGTAATTAATTCTATTCCCCCGTCTGCAGGTGAGTCTAGTCAGGACCGCCACTCCGTCTAGTCATTTAAATTGCATGCTGACTGTTGTAATCCCTGATTCATGGGCAGGGCACTGTCTAGGTTAGGGCACAGCCGCGTCGCCATCACGACTGGGCCGGATTCGAAATTAAAAGCAAAAGGCCGGGTTAGGGGGTAGGCGTGATCGGGCAGGGCGGCTTTAACATGCGGTATGGCTGGGGATATCAAGGCAATGCAGGTGCACACAAACACCCGGAGACGGCACACAGGACACAGCGCAGATCCAAGTGTCATTCGGAGGTGGTGGGGTGAAGGCCACACACATACCAGGGGGAATGCGCAGGAAGGCTTGGGTGCAGGGGGATAAAAATGCCTTTGCGCGGCCAGGGCGACTGACGCTGGAATCTGGGGATCACGGTTCGATCCCCGGCTCCGGCGGCAGGTTAGCCCAGCACCATGTGACTCTGGGCAATAGCTCGCTTAATCTCCCCCACGGCCCCCAGCGCCTAGAGACCCTTACGGGTGTATTGTGCGCTTTACAAATGTGGACTTTACTTTACTTTAAGAGGGTCGGTTCTGCTGGATGCTCAGTATAAGAGTTGGGAGGTAGTAACTTACTTGCTAAAAGGACATACGGGGAAATGCTGGCCTGTTATGGCTATGGCTATATTATCAGCCAAGGAAATGGGGTTAAGCGTGCACAAGGGTACTACAGTAAGCGGGGGCTAAGGGGGAGAGGAGGAAGGCGGGCTGGCGGTAAGCCCTGGCCTGGTTCCGCAGCGCAGAGTGTTTACATTATGATTGTAAAGTATGCAGTTTGTGTTTTACACACTGAGGCGGCGGAGAGAGGGGAGCAGGAGAGGAGCTGATATGTTTCCACATGCTGAAGGGGCAGTCAGTCGTATGTTTTTGCCCCTTGGTTAGATAGTCTGTGTTTTTACTTACCGAGAGAACAGCTGTGCATTAAATTCACCTTCAGCTTAGAATGATGACACTGACACATGATGGTTGAGGGATGAGGGAGGACGGATGGCTAATGAGGGTGATCGAAGAGGAGTGATGATTCAGGAAATAATAAATGAGGAATAGCGGATAATTGATGAGAATATCCTAACAAGCATTTACAATGCAATAGGTCTGGCATTATTACAGTTTGAACTATTGGCATTGTAAATGACAATGCCTTTTATTCATTTGTTTTTAAAACTTGCAATCGGTGCATAAACACGCACTTTGAACGTATAATCCTTGCTTACGATGAGCAAGGCTGGCAGTAAAAGAGATTGCCAGCCTTGCTTCTCATAAGCATGGACTATAAGTACAACGTGCTTGTTTACGCACCAATGCAAATGAATAAAAGGCATTGTCATTTACAATGCCATTAGCTCAAACTTTAATAATGCGAGACCTATTGCATTGTAAATGCTTGTTTAAAGGGGGCCTCGAAACTGGTCTCTATCGGGCTCTGTTTTGTGCCCTGGCACAGGCGGACTGCAGTGACAGGAGGCACATCGATGAGCGCTGCTCACACAGCTCACTTCTCACTACTGGAGAAGTTAGGGCATGACGTCATGCCAGGTGAGGTTTGTAGGGGAAGGGAACCCCTTTAAAGAGTCATTTTCTCTCTGGATTTCCCTTCTCTTTTTGAAGCTCGGGAGCAGCAACATTGTTGTAGTGTCACCAGGGCTTTAAGTGGAAGTTTTTTCAATATTATATACAAGCCATAGTTGCTGCTTATTTATCTAATGCAACTAACAACCATTGACAAGGGCAATAATCCTGACTTGTTGTAAGTATGATGTTACTTGTATCATATATCTGGACGCAATGACAGAAACAGCAAAATACACATCGAGCGGCACACTATGCTAAGCACAGTATTGTAGCTTATGTTTTTTAAGCCACGCCCTCAATTACATTGGCCACGGCCCACGCCCCTTCGAGAGACACCACCCTGCCATACACAGTTTTTTCATCCCACTTAAATGTTATTTAATCTTTCTGTACTTTTGGAAACAAAATTGGACATACATACACATACATAAATAAATACTTAGTGTAAAAGACAGGCCAGAGGAGGTCAGGCAGGGGTGGGGATATCACAGACTGGCTGGCTGCACCCGCCGCACAGCGTCGCCAGGACATGCGATTGAAGGGTATGTCACAGGTATCACGACACTTCCTCTATCATGCAACATGACAGGTTTTGGCACCTCTCTGCTTTTGCAACACGCACACGTTAAAATGGGACACCCGCATGGCTCAAGAAGTGCTGGAGTGTCCGAGTAGTTCACCATCCACCCCCTTCACGCCCCTCCACCCCTTCACAACACCTTCCCCCCCCTTGCACCCTTGTGCTGGGATTCGCGTGTATGTGACATCTTCGCAAGGAGCGGAAACAGCCTCAGTGAAGGAGGGGGGGCGTCTACGTCACCCCCACCGCTCCTCAGTGACTAAAGGACTCGCGCAGAGCGCACCCCCTACACAAAGACCTCCCAAGCAGCTGGGGCTGGGCGCCCAGAAGCCCTCTTCCCCGGACCTTTTGCAGCACTTGCAGACTTTCACGCCTAAATGATTGTCTGAAAAATATCTAAGAATGAAGATTGACCGCAAATTTACAAACTCACACGAGAAACAGCCAAAGGAGGCTTGCCCAACTCAAACTTCTGGAGAAAATGCAACCCTTCCAACACCATATATCCTAAAGTGCTGCCCAATCCCGTGTTTTTAAGTGCCTCGACGCTGACCATTAGTTTAAAAAAAACAAGAGTTTCACACGAGGATGCGTGTATCCAACCCTCCGGACCCCTTCTTTTTGTATAAGGTGCAATGAGAAACAAAGCAATGGCTACCACCTGTGCACGCTGCCATAAAAGCAACTACTCGTAAAAGAATATACAACAGGAGTGACGCGTGGACCGGCAGACGGGACAACACTTTACCAGCAGCTAGAAACACAAGTCACGTATTGAGAAAGTCACCGCCGCAGTCTGGCTTGGACAGGAAGCCAGGCAACCTGTGTTTGGACGGGGGCAGGGCCGCAAAAAGACAGGAAGCAGACTGGAGACTACCCCGCGCTCCTGTGCCTGTGTAGCCAGCCGAAAGTGAGAGTGTGAGCTAGCGGGGCTCCCGTGCTCGTGGAGAGCCCCGCTTGCTGCCGACACTGACCCGCTGACGACGGAGAGAGGGACAACCAGCGTGGTACGCTGATGCGGCGGAGTGACGGAGCCTGCAGCGGAAAGAGCCCGGTGAGTGGGGGGGAGGGTGTGTGTGTGCACGCGCGTGTGTGTGTGTGTGCGGGTGTGTGTGTGCGTGTGTGTGTGTGCGTGTGTGTGTGTGTGTGTGCGCGTGCGTGTGTCTGTGTGTGTGTGTGTGTGCGCGCGTGTCTCTCTGTGTGTGTGTGTGTGTGTGTGTGTGCGCGCGTGTGTTTCCGGCATTCTGTCTGCGCGCGACCTGACCCGATTCCGGCATGCTGCGCGTGCCCATCTCCTTGGAAGCAGAGCCGGTGACTATAGGTCTCGCAGGCGAGAGAGTGCTTTCGCGCTGTAATCGCCAGGTGCGAGACCTAAAAATGATGCTGTACAATTCTGTTTTTTTTGGTTGCTGATGGGGCAATTCTTTGCAACCTTTAGATGTGCAGTCATAGGTTTACACCTGCTGGGGATGCAGTCACATGGTTGCCCCCTACCTGGCATTTGTATGTTTTATCTACTCAATCAGTATGGATACATGTGTATATGGTTCGTAGGTAGTTGTATATTTCCACGCATCACAAATGCCAGACTGATATTTGGGATGCGGAGATTTGGTAGTGCCTCGGTGCAACTGGTAACGTTGGCTCCCTGTTCAGAAAAGATGTTGGGTGAAGGCTCTCTGCATCTGCCGCAAGGCCATTTATCCAGCATCTCGAACCAATTCCATCTCTGGCATGCTTAAAAGGCACCCCTCGTCTAGACGGCTGTGCTCAGCCTCCGCCAGAAGATGAAAACACACAACTGCCCTCAAGAGAGAAGAAAACACACAACTTCCTCAGCAAACGAAATTAATTCTTACTCTTGTGGAAATAAAACATAAATATCTCCTGAGCAGGTGAAAGCAAGACTCCCAGCGTGGCAGGTGAGAATACATAAATGCACTCTCGGGTTTTTGTTTTTTTTGCAGAGTTTTATATAGCGTGAACTAGACCCAAACCGAATCGGGTATCAGAGCGCTTTACATCGCACCAGTTACGTTACATGAGGACAAACATTCATTTTTGTTAGGCACGGGGAGATTAAGTGATTTGCCCAGAATCACATGATGTTTGGCGTCGTTACCGAGACTCGAACCCATTCCTCCAGGTCCGAGGTCGAGCGCCCTAGCCGTTAGGGCGTCAGAAATCAGCATCAGAAAACACTGGACAGTCCCAGTAACAAGTAAAAGAATATGATTACCTCCCCAAAAGGAGAGAACAAAAATCTGCCTCGCCAGCATAACAAACCCACCGACATGCCCACTAGCACCAGCATGTGAGTAGCCATAAGCAGACTATAAAGGTGACTTCTGTCTTAGCAAGTAAAAACATCACCAAGCCTTCAGCAAATAAAAAATAACCTCCAGCTCAGAAAGTGAAATGGCATTAATGGCTTCTCAGCAGGTGATACATGCTGCTGGTCTACTGCAGGTAAAACTCAAAAACTGCCTCCCCAGGAGATGAAAATACACACCTCTGCTAATGGATAAAAACACATGAATGCTCACTCGGCGGCTGAAGCCATAGCTGCGTTCTGCATCAGCTGCAGCCTCAGCATAAGATAGGCAGGGAGACCAACATACAATGCATTGCAATAATTCAACCTGCTGAGAATCAAAGCTTGCCTTACCAGCTGCTGGAATATTCAGGAATGAATGGTTGAATCTATATAGTTTTTTCATTATTAAAAAAACAAGCGTCCATTAGATTTTTTTATATGGTGTACATTTTAAAGTTTGCAGGTAGTAGTTGCTAATTTAGGGCACTCCCCCCACGCCTGGGGCCACCGCAGGGGGGTACGAATTTTAAGGATTACCGAAAATCAGCACCTCTGTCTTGTCTGAGATAATGATCTGCGTGCCATCAGCATAGCCATAAAATTAGAACCCAGACTAGGTGATCAGATACGCTTATGGAGCAACATATATATTAAAGAGAGTTGGACTGAGAACAGATCCCTGATGGATCCCATAGGGCATATCTCTAAAATCTGCACGGAGTAAAGCCCTCTGAACAGCCTGTGTTCTATTTTCCAATAAAGGATTCAAACCATCTTAGAGTGGTGTCCCCCAAACCAATAACGTTTAATGTTTCTAGCAGAACAGCATGTGAGAACGTGTCAAAGGCTAATGACAGATAAAGGGGGCATAGAGACTCGGGGCTCTCTGCTTCCAAGATCATACAGATGTCACTGACTGCAGCCACTAGCAATGTTTCTGGGCTACAGGAGGGTCTGAAACTGGACTGATATGCATTGCGGGCGCTGTTTTCCTCAGTATAAGAAATTAGCTGTACCACTCACCAGGGAGTTATTATAGAGTGTGACACATTTCACCTTTTCAGAAGTCAGTAGTGTTTTTACCTGAAAAGAAAATTGACAGTGTTTTAGCCCACTGAGGAGGCAATTTGGTATTTTCACTTACTGATGAGGTAGTCGTGTGTTCCCCTTCGAAGACAGCGGTTATAGTGTTATCCCTCAATGTTTGAGTCATCCTGTGTTTTTCTTGCTAAGGTGGCAGTCCTGTTCAACTTGCTTCATGGCAGCTATGACTTTACTCTTGCAGAGGAAACATTCTGGATTTGTCGTGCTGAGAAAAATGGGATTACAGGGCAATTACTTTTCACCTAGTAAAAAGCAGGCCTGTAGTGATCACCTGTGTAGGTGGCAGTTGTGTGTTTTCACCTAATGTAGGAGGAAGAGTTGTAATTTTGCCAAATAATTGGCATTTGTGTGATTTTCCTATTGATGGGGTAATATTGTATCTGGCAATACTGTGGAGGCAGTCGTCCGTTTTCAGCTGTTGAGGGAGCAGTTATTGTTTTTCTCCTGCTGAGGATTCACCCGATTCCTGGGCAATTACTTTTCTCCTGCTGAGGAAGCAAGCCTCTAGCCAGTACCTGTGCAGGCGGCATTGGCGTGCCTTTCCTGCTGCGGGAATTACATTGTACTGGTGCATGCTGTGGAATCACTCCTGTATTTTCACCTGATGAAAGAGGGTTACATATTTTTCGCTTGCTTCAAAGTCAGTCATGCTTTACACTTCCTGAAAAGGCAATTATGTTTTTCACATGCGGCGGGTTCAATCATGTGTATGACCTGCTGAGAAGGCAATCATGTCTTTTCAGATGCTGAAGGAGCAATTGTCTGTTTTCGGCTACTGAAGCGTAAGCCATGTTTTCATTAGGCCTGGACGAAATTTCAAACCTCACTAATTTCTGTCACTTTACATTATATTTTCTACATGAAATACCTGAGAATACGAATGTACACCACATCATAACATTGAGACTTTGTTTTGGAGTAAAAATCGTTTCACAGAAACAGAGGAAGAACACAAACAAATTGAATAGGAGAGGCTGTTTGTGTCACACAAGATTTTGCACTTATTTAGGTTTCTATTGAGACAGTGCATGCATTGTCGGCAAAATCTTTTGTAAACAAAATAAAAGATAAAAAATGTCATAGAGCCCACCTATAACTTACCATTACTACCACTGGTTTGCTTCGACTTCACTCTTGCATTTCTTGCATCTTATTGGTCAGCACCTCCTGCTTTCTCCTGGGGCTTCAGTGTTTGTCCCTGCCATGAAGCATGGACCAAGTACAGTTTCTTGTCTGTGGCCAGCCTCCATCCAATGGCCACACGCTCCTGCAGATACTTTATTTAAAAAAAACTTTTTGTCATGCACTCTATAAGCGTGCATGTGTCTGCCATCATTTCCTTCTCCCATCGTCCATGCTCTTGCCCTAACTTGCTCGCTACACACCATGTGGGGGCTGGTCGCACTTTTACTTTGTTTTCTCTGATTCACTACTTGTGCCTATTTTTGGTGCTCTCTGAAAGAATGTCTATGGGTACATATGACTGGGTGGGTAACCTGGTGCTCTTTAAGGTCATCATCTACTATTTACTGTGCTTTGAAAGTTGATACAATTGAATATGTATTGAAAAATGTGCTGTCAAATTCACAATTTTCTTCTGTTGTTTTCCAAAATTTTCTTGGAGGTTCAGAAACCCCCCCAAACCGCCCTATTAGCGGATGGGCTCACTCGCTACGCCCTGGATGGGGGCTTGTCTGGAAAAATTTGCCAGGGCTGCTTTCAGTTTCCATTCTGGCCCTGACCCCATCCCTATGCTTGAAGCAAGGCAGGGCGAGTGCCGGCACACTCCCCCAGTGGCCCGGAATGCTGCAGCATCACAAGCGTCAGCCCCAGGAGCGGGCAGACAAAAGTAAAGAGCTGATTACCGCCGCAGTACATGAAGGTGCTGGCTGTGTGGGAGCCAGCAACAGTAACCAGGGGTGGTCTCCCTGAGCTCTCTCTGATGTGGAGAGAGGCTGCGGGGTGTCCGGGTGGGACCGAGGACCCCAAGCAAAAGTTAAAGCGTGGCACAGAGGAGCCAAAAACCAGCGAACATTGATGGAAAAACAAAGGAAAGTAACAGCTCTACCCAGCACAGCAGGAGAGATGCGACTTAAAAATTAATCTTGCTTGCGAGGAGCACCCCATAATGTCTCATGGGGCCTGGCCACATTCTTTTTCAAAAAATCCCTTGTTTTGGTTCCGTAGTGCCCCCAGAAGAGCTAAGTCACCACCAAAGGAGTGAGAATGATGTGAGGGAGCTGCAGTAGCAGCACGGTCTTCCCTCTACATAGACCCCACCCTTAGTTGGCTGGGACATTCAAATGAAAATCCCTCAAGGGTTTCAAATGTCATCAAGCTCTCTAGGTTGGAGCGTTTGTTTAATTGCTGGGGAGGGTGAAGGGTAGGACTGAAACCAGTTGTGACCTAAAAACAGTTAATATGAATTTTCATATTAAGAAACATTCTCTAAGGGTCAGAACTTTAATTACATAATGGTTGTGATCATAATTATGTCACCTAAATTTTAGTATTACATGCTAAAGTAACTTTGATGACTCAAATCACCCAGACATGCATAGATTTTGCCTTGTGAATGCTTAAATGAAGTAGTGGCACTGACAACCTCTCATATGCCAAGTAAAAATGCTTTATTTCCCATATTAAGTGTGCGCTTATTCAAGTTGATATTCCATTAATGCATTTCTAATGCAAGTAAATGTTCTGCCATCTGATTTGTTGGTCGAGACCTCCCTTTGGGAGGGGTAAGAATGCAATGTCATCCTAAAGCCTTTGGACCCGCTTGTGTATATTTGTAAATTGCTGCATAGTATTGCGTAGTGTGTGTGTGTGTTTTATAAATGTACCTTTTTTTTCTTTTTCAAAAGAAAAAGCATTAAGTGAACATTCATTTATTGAGTGTTATTGGTTGTATCTGAGATTGGAGATTACTAGTCCACACCACCTCCCTTGACTACGCTTTGGACTGCTCTGCATTGCTACCCTTTGAGAGTCAAGCGTTACAGTGGGGTGTTCAGTTCTCAGTGGTGGTCAAATGCGGACCTGTTACTTGTGCAGGCCACACAACTACCACTTTCCTACAACTGGCATGGCCCAATTTCTGCAGCCGCGCTATAAATGTGGCTGTGGCATTGGGTGTGAATGACCACGATGGAAGCTGCGGCTAAATAAAGGCTTTGGTACTGATGAGTGGAACCAAGATGAGAAACGACAGGGCGAGCAGTCGCAGCTCGTGGAACAGCTGCACGCTGTTGGCACATGTTTCTGTAGAATCAGTCATTAACTCCACATTTGTGACTGCTGCGACAGGATAGGGACATGTCCCATTGATGATGGCTTTACTCTTTCGTCCCGGAACGTGGATATGGTAGTGAATAGCACTTTCACTTTTGAGGTCTGAGTCTATCTTCAGAACAGGAAGACAGATGACTCGTTGGACAAATGAAACCCCGGTCTTATGAGGACTCTGCTTTAAATTCCTAGATGTCAGTTTTCACTTAGTGGACCGAAATTAAGTTAACAGGGTACTGGTACTTCTTGTCAAACACACCCTATTTGTATCCCTATAAATGATGGCAATGAGGGGGTCTAGGCATTAATCTTTCTTAATACTACTAATGTGGTCTCTTGGTTCAGTTATGAGGACATTTACCCCACAAAGTCCCCAATCCTGTCCTCATTATTGTCTTGAGGTGTAAAACCAGTGATGTCATTAGGATTAGACCAACTGGGGGTATTGGCCGCATCGCTAAGCACATTGGATGGCTTCTGGAAAGAAAGTATTAGATACTTCTTTCTCCTTGTCCCACTTCTCGATGTAAGCATACTTAGATGCTGCTTCCGTGTACATAATTCTGAGCACACTTGGGAGCTTCACACAAGACGTCAAACACCAGTTGGACCACCTGTTGGTGCACTCTCCCAATCACTGTATGCACACTGCAGCCTGCAGTAACCTCTCACAAGTCATCAGAGTCCTTTGACCACCTGCGCGACACATGTAACACGACCTAATGGCTTGGCACTTTCTCTATCATCTCATTAGCCAAGACATTTTATTTATTGGAGAACCACTATTTATCCTTTGCAAGTCAATTTCCAAAGTGTTTTTCTTCTGCTTTTTCCTGGACTTTATAGATGGTTCCAGGAGTGAGAAGCTGTAGGAAGCTACATAGAAAGCTGTGAAAATATCCGTTTCCACAAGGGTTTCCTAAATTGTTTTGTAAATTCCTAATAACTCACATGAGAAAGCATGTGTGCATATGTACCTGGAACAAGATTTATACCTTTTTGAATGTTCTTTGAAAATAACTTTTCAAATGTAAATATTTTTTCTCCGTGTTGTAAATATTTCTCTCTATGCTGAATCTCTGTTCCATTGATGTAGTTCTTCAACACAGAGTTAACAAGGTACTTATGGTCCATCAGTAAGACATCACTTAACCATAGAGAAGTAGATGAGATTTTGAGGCTTGACATCTTTGGTCATCTTTGGCTGTGAAGGATGGGCATTCCACAGCTTTGGACTAATGGCTCCTCTTCTCTGTTACCAGTGGTGGCTTACTTGGGCAAGCTGATCTTGTGTAATGAAGAAATCTGTACATAAAAGGCTGTAAAGACAAATCTGGGGTTCGTGCTGAGCCAATACAGCGCCTGAAGAGTTAAATAAATGTTCCCAATTTTATATACCAGTATATATAGCATTGTCTACACCAAGTGGTACTAGTGTGCTTTATAAGGTACTAGAAGATCAACATAAAGAGCACTGGACTGTGTCCTAAGTCAATAGAAAAGAATAAACAGTAGGGAGGAAAGTGGAGAAAAAATAGCAGCGCTACAAGGAACAATTGTTAAATTTGTAAGGATGTTTTCTTAAGCCCAAGAGCACTCTGGCTGCATAATTTTGACCTTTCTGATGCCTGTTTAGGACATTGACGAAGCGCATATGACAAAACTTCTATGGGGCTGAGTAAACCTAGGAGTGAGCGACAGTCGCGCTTGCTCCATCTTCAAGGTCAGGCCACAGGTTGTTAACAGGTGAATACAATGCCTGCTTTGTTCAATAAGCACATGCACCGGCTGTTCA
Organism: Lissotriton helveticus; assembly: GCF_964261635.1. Lineage (NCBI taxonomy): Eukaryota > Metazoa > Chordata > Amphibia > Caudata > Salamandridae > Lissotriton > Lissotriton helveticus. Next base: position 1,828,014,718 of record NC_136068.1, on the reverse strand, counting down.
ACCCACCAAGGTTTCTCTTTCTTCACCATTTCAATCATTGCACCTGAGATGAGGAAGGATGCCCCATTGATTCATTAAGTAATTATTAAGCAGGACCTGCAGCACCACAGATCCATGTCCATTCCCACAGATTGACAATGCCCATAAATAGAATACATCACTAACATTAGCCAGGGTTGGAATACACCTTGCAACTGTGTGATTTCAGAATTTGTTTTATGTTTGTGATTGTTAACCTACTTTCCAGGGCATACTTTCCCTGACCGCTCTCTCTCACCCTGGGAATAGATGCTCTCACATGTAAAACTGCAAGATACTGGTGAAACCGCACAAGTGAGTAGATCACTTTGGAAGAATAAATTCACAGTTTGTGAATGGAAGACATAGTTTCCGGTGGGTTGGTGGTCCGAATCCCCAACCACCGCTTCTAACCAACAGTTACGCTGACTTTTAACCGTTCTCAACAGGTTAGGTGCGTCGTATCACTAGATTCACACACGTTGCAAAATACAAGGAATACTGCACTACCTAACGATGGGTTCCTGTACAGTGCCACAGTGAAACAATGCAATGCGTAGCGTCAAGATCATGTACTGTGTCAACACAAGATAATGCAACTCGGTTCGCTAACAGCATGCCATGTTCAAGGAAGGAATACAGCAATGCCTCACGCTGCAATTACGTACAGGCGATAGGGAAACATTGCAATGCGTATCACCACCAGCATGCCCTGTGCAACTAAGGAATAAGGTAATGCGTCACAGTGCAATTCAGTACAGTGCACTAAACAACCAATGCAGTGCGCTACGCTATGATCCTGTATCCTGCAAGGGAAACCAAACGTAGTGCGTAGCGCACTAACCCCTGAGTTCGTTAAGCACCTCTAGTGTCAGACGTTGTCCAATAGTTCAATAGTTCATTAGCAGCAAATATGCAAAATGTTACACAACTGTTTTTAGAAGTTGTGCGACCGGTTGCCCCCAACACGGATTAACGATGACACCCAAGTTCCACTCCGTGTCCTGGCCCCTGTACTGCCCTGTCCGGGACCAGTACGGACCGAGATCTGGGCGGGGGCAACAGGCACACACAGCTGCAAACAGCGAGAGGCCGAGAGAGTGTCCCTCCGGGCCCACACCCCGCCCCAGGCGATGATCCACTTTGCCTGGGGGGGCACGACCCCACTCTCCTCTCCTGCCGCAGTGGCTTGGCCTCACTCCTGAAACTTGTCACCATGGGCTCTGGCCGGTATGGCAGCTCCTGTGGGGCTTCGGGTCCAGGCCGCCAACGTTCAGCACAAACTCCTTCCACTAAGCCTTCCCACACGACACTAATGCTACCTCACTTTGCCTTCGAGGGCCCGATCACTTGGCCCTCCTCTCCAGCGCAGTTAGGACGCCTTAGCTCCCTGGTGCTCACCGCTTCCCGGTACTCCTCACTAGCACTTACGGTGGCACCTTCGACACCCACCCCCGGTGCGTCCGCGACTCACTCCGTCTCCTGGTGCACACAGTCTTCAGACCTCTCCACTAATGCCCGGGTCGCACAACGACACGCACACTGTGCGGCTTAGTCTCACCTCTCCTCCTGGTACACACGAGGTACCAGGCGCTCTACACTAACGCCCTGGCTGCACCACCACACGCCGACCCGCTTGTCGGAGCCTCACTCCTTCTTAGTGCCCACAATGCCTCGGCACTCTTCACTAGTGCCTGGATTGCACTGCGACATGCACCCCCCTGCACGTGCCAAATCTGGACTCTCTTCCACGATTCCCACAATCCACAGGCACTCCAACACCTGTAGCTTCACCAAGACACGAACGTGTGCGTCAGAGTCTTGATTCGCTTCGGGTGCCCACGATTACCTTAGGCACTCCTTCGGAGGTCTCAGGCTGCAACAACACGGTCCCACCACCGTGCCACTTTGGACTTCATGGAAAGTTTCATGTTCCTGTGTTTCGGAACAGAGAGCCAGCTCACCTTGGGCCCTTGGGGTACAGGACCCAGCACACAGCAAAGTCCTGCTCAGGTAGAAGGGGGGACACGACCCACTGCAGCAGCCCTTAGGTCTCTCCTCAGTCGAGAACTACAAACTGCCCACAAGCCCCAGATGCCGAAGCAAGGGTCAAGTGTCTCCTGCAGCCTATTCAGCAACTCTTCCTGAGGCAGAGGTTTTCTTCCCGATCACGGACAGGTCAGAGCCGCCAGAGACTAGACCAGTCCACAGCTTCTTTAAAGTGCTACCAGCACTTCTTTGAACGACCATTCTCGACGTCATCATCAACCTAACCAAAGTCCTGGGGTTACAGTTCTTCCAGTTATACCCCTCATTGTCTTTGAAGTTTCCTTGTGCTCATGGGTCCCCGCTACTCCCTAAATCAGTCTTGCGTATCTCCCTCAACCCCCCCAGTGTCACCGTCCTCTCTTTGATACTGGGGGCCTACATCTTTAATCACTCAAAGGGAGATGGGTCTATTGTTTTATGGCTCTGAACCAGGCCTCTTCACCTCGCAATGCCTCTCCTTCTCCCCGCTCTAGGTGCAGGGCAGCCTGGTGCCATCTCCATCCCTCCCCTGGGGCACGACCTACTTCAGCCTTTCTCACCTCTCCCAGATCAGGCAGGCAATTCACATTCTGCTGAGGCACACAAAAAGGTCTAAAACACAAATTCGGCCATTTTCTCAAGCAGCAGTTTCTGGACACAAAGCGACAAAACCATCTACTCAAAAAGATGCGTTATGACGCTGTGAGTTCAGAATTACCCAACTTCACTGTTCCATTTCCAATTCTTGGGAAACTAGGCTAACAAACCAGCCTCCCCCATTCTGTCCTACGGGCAGGATGGCCTTTTACCAGGGAAAATAAAATGGAGTATTTTCCACTGTCAGGGCCTAGTACCCACACTGGCACAGGTCCTGCCTTTTACCTACACTGCACCCTGCGGTTACCCAGGACGTCCTACAGGGGTGCCCATGTGTATAAAAAAGGGAAAGGCCTGACAAGTGGTAGCACTTGTCAGGGCAACATGCTAATTTAGCATAATGCGCCCAGACCCTCCACTGAAGACCTGTGTTCCCTCTCTGCGCATTTCTTTAGTACTAGCCCTGGCACACTCAGTGCACATCACTTAGGGATCTTACTAGTAAGGCAAACATACCAATCCGAGACAACCAAACACCACTACAATTTATACAGGGAACATCTGTACTTGCACACTGATTAGCAGTGGCAAGTACCTACAGCATCTAACTTTACAGCTCTCTGTCAGAAAAACAGTTGATGGGAAAAGCAAAAAGTTTAAGTGAACTTTAGTCAACAAGGCCTAGTCCAGCAAGCCCCAAAACTGAAGGATCACTTGGAGATGACCGTTAAAGCCAAAGATCAGTCAAATTGGTATTTTTGTATTCATACACAAATATTAATCATAACATATCATAGTAGATCTCCAAAGTTTACTCAAATGAACCACCAAATGCTTTGTTTTAGATTTCATAATTGAATCTGCCACGATACGTTTTATGGTGTGATGTTTGTTCTCTGTTTATACAGCATAATAAACGTGTTTGTCTTTCCGCAATAAAGTTCCTCAGTGCATGCCTTATGACAGTGACTCTGCCTTATACAACATTTGTCCAACAGATATTTCACTATGCGGGGTGCTTGGAATGTATTGGTACATTAGGAGAACTCACTCCTCAAAGTCATGGAGAGCTACAGAGTGTTGCTGTCTTGTTCTGCCCCCCGTGACAGAGGGCTTGTCATTGTAGCTCATGACGTGTTCATTCTTTGCAGGATTCTCTCTGGGATCCACCATCCAATCTGAGACAAAAGGGATCTGGATGTGGTGTGTCCCACACCCTCTAAAACCCAAACACACTCTTGTTCTTTTGGACACAGAAGGCCTCGGTGACGTCGAAAAGGTGAGTGTTGTTGGGGGAAGGGGTGGAGCACAACACTTTACATTAAGAAAAGGTTATCCGATTTTGATCTGGTATTGCAAAGGGGGGCCAAAAAAGGTGTTGAGGGGCTAAAAAAGTGACATTTACCTCTTTTAATTATAGGAATCTTTGCTCTCCGATACAGAAAAAGGGACCTAACAGAATTACACCAAACTTGTCATGAAAGTACAACTTCAGTCCCTTTACTTAGTTTTTTTGTGAACTAATTTGGCAGAAATGATAGTTGATATTTTTGGGAGTGGACTGGAACTGTTAGAGAGCGAAAGAGAGATTATTACATATAGATAGGCATATATTGCTAAAAATGGAGAGTTTGTGAATGATCTGGGATTGTAGCCAAGATATTGGACATTGGTTCAATATAAAATAAAATGTATTTAGTTCCATATTGAGAATTATCAATAGCGGTTTTGTTGCAATCAATGATGTATTTACTTGATAACCAATAACTTTCAAGGGTCATTTAAATTAGTCTACCAGTGAATGAGTCTAGCTCCTCCTTGTGATATTTAAAGTTTTGTGACAAATGTCTTTGAAAGTAAGTTGCTGTGTAGCAAAGGAAAAGGGCACTAACAGCCCAGGTAAAAGTGTGGAACTTGTATAGCTGCCTTTTTAAATGTAAGCTTGTTTTGTTTTCATACTTTTTTTATTAACTGTAACTCAGTAATTCAGTAACTAACTTGAATCATAACTAGACTTTCTTTCATATGTTTCTTTCTAAACTCTCATGCTGCCTATCACCCACCCCATCCTGCCCTTGTCTGTGCTCTTGTCCCTTTTCACCTTTAGTTGAGTACACAATAAGGCAAATGCCTCTTTTGGTCAAACAGTTGTAGAGTATTTAGTAGTGGATGACATGTTCTCTGCTGGCGGTCTTTAGCTATATCACTTTATACTGGATGCTATGTTGGTAAAAAAGTGTCCGTCTTTAATTAAATGTCTACTTTACCTCTTTATTGCCATCATATCCCAAATTTTAAGGAACCACAAATCCATTTTGGGGGATCTTGTTTGCTTTCATAGACATGTAATCACTATGTGTTTCCTATATGGTCGGTTTCATACCCAGATCCAATAATTTTTGGTCTCCTGGATTCGGAAACACGTAATCTAGTTCAGGGTTGTCCAAAGTCTGTCCATGCCAGTTTTTTTAAGGTAACAACATTTATCTAAATGGGGATATGCAAAAAATCTTGTATGGATCCGGCCATCCAGGACCAGACTGTGAAAAGTTGACCTGGTATATGCTGTCCACTAATTTAAATGCTCACCTTGCACCAGTCCAAACAACCCTTATTGATGAATAGGTTAAAGACGACCTTTATTGAAAGCTATCCTAGTGGTAGCTATGGACAGCAGCCTTCAGGCTAAGTCTTGAAGGAATGTAAAGCAGCTTGTTTTACCAGATTGTAACCTCCTGAATGACCAATTGAAAGGAGAACCACTCAAGTGTTATTATAAAAATATGTATTTATTACTAAACACTCTCTACTAATCTTTTTATGAGATTAGAGCCCAGGATACACAATAATAAATCACTAGAATGACAATAAATACACAATACACAGTGGGCTCCAGGGAAAGACCGAACCATATACTAAGAAAGTGGTATAACAACCACAACTTGACTAGACACAGTGCCTAGAGCACATAGAATTGCTGGGACCCCAAGGAACCACCCAAGGTAGTGACACAGGGGACCCACGGAGGACGTGTACAGTGTGAGAACACAGCCACAAGCTCTGTACAACTTTATTGGAAAGTCACGGTTGGAATTTTAAAGATTAAGGACACTTAGGAGAGGGCTTTGCGCCAACCCTTTCAAATACAGAAGGTTCGAAGGCCAGCACCCATGTGAGCACCGGAGCACTTGTGTTACCTAACCCAGGGAAGCTGTGGTGCATAGGTGTCAAATGACTTCGGGAATCTTCGTTGTTTTCAATGGCGTGGTGCTGCAAAGTGCTGCTGCCTTGAAGAGGAAAAGTGTCCGCTGTGATCCAAGCCTGAATCAGAGCTGAGAAGAACCTGAAAGCAGATGGGACAGAGTCTGGGTCACTTGCTAGTGACCAGGGACTCGATAGACGAATGCCCACCAATGTCGGGTGTTTCAGGTGAGAAGAGGTGAAGCTTGACTCTGCAGTCAAGGGGACCAGGAGACGTCAAGGATGACAAAAGGATGTTGAGTGCTGGGGGGTCAGTGTCCGGATTGAACACCAACAAGCCTTGGCAACTGCAACCCACGCAGTCAGAGGAAAGATGCTTCGGTGAAGACCAACAAGGTCCTGGGGACTCTCCAAGCAATGGAGAATCAGGGCACATCTGGAGCAACCAGGAAAGCCCACTGAAAGTCAAAGTTACCTTCACAGGGATCTATAGGCCAACGGACCTGGGATCGTGAAGGGACCTCGAGAGGACTCACAAAATACTCGCCCACAGAACACTTGTGGAAACCCTGCTCGGCATCAGAACTACAAGTAGCCCAAAGCACAGCTTATGGGGTTGCCAGAAAGCTGATGATTCTGCAAATGGGCACGGTGCCCAGGAGTTCGGGTTGCACGGTCCCCACAAGGGCTACGGGTCAGAGGTTTGCTGAGCGCACTAGTCGACCTCGGGGACACTTGGAAACCCACCTCCTGTGTTGCAAAATTGTCCTCAGGAGCTCGGGAGATGCAAACCGGTCAGATGCGTCTTGGTGCCGGCCTTGCAGGGGAGTAACTCCTTTACACCAAGGGAGATTGTTCAGTTGTCCAGTTGTCCAGCAAAGCGTAGATCGTCGAAGATACTTGGTTTCTGTAGCAGAGTTTAGTCCAGGTAAAATCGAAAGTCCTGTAGTCAGGGTCCTACTTTATACCCAAGGAAGGGGTGGGACAAACTCTCGGGACCCACCTATGGGAGGGCCAGGACAGAGGGGTGGCTACATCCATGTCCTTTGTACAGTTTTGTGCCAGAGCAGGAGCAAATGGCTCCTGCAACCGGTTTGAACTGGACTATGTACAGAGACACCAAATGTGCCCCAGTACAGACATCAAAGCACTCTGAGTGCACCCACCCATCCCCAATAAACTAAAGCCTGTCTGGGAGGTGGTTACACCTCCCTGTGACAGGAAACCTATTGTCCAGCCTCCCCTGCCAGAGTTTCGTCCTGCAGCAGGAGGGCAGACTTGTGTCTGTGGCTGGCAGCATCCATCTTGTGATGCCAGGGTCGAGGAAGCTGGTACCGGTTAGACTGGTGCCCCACATTAGTGCTTTTACAACGGAGGAATCATACCTACAACACCAGTTACTGGTGTGGAGATATGATTCCAAGATGTTTGACACCAAACACAACGTGTTTCTGTGCAGCCGTTTTAAAGTTAGCATTTACTGTGAGGTTATAATGCACTTAAGAGTATATGGTTAGGCTGGATCACTAACACCCCGGAGTATAGATTCAGAAGACTGCAGAGGTGCTGTGCTCATGTATGGGCACCCTCTCACTCAAAACCCAGCACCCTGCCTTCAGGATTGATAAGGCCTACCATAGGGGTGACTGATAGGTTTATATGTGTAGTGATATAAGGGAGATATAGTGAACCTTTATCTCAGTAAGGGGTGCATGCACCACCTTACACAGGGTGCAGTAGCAGACCTGTGCTGTCAGTTTGAGTGGTCTCTCAGGGGGGGCACAATACATGCTGCAGCCCCTGGGTGACCTCTGGGGTACCTATGCCCTAGGTACATAGTATACCATATAATAGGGACTCATAAGGGTACCCCTGAATCCAATCAGGAGTGTTCCTAAAATACATGCAATCAATTTAGAGGAGAAAGCAGTTAGGCTGGGGTCCTGAATAGCAGGATCCCAATCAGTCTAAGTCGAAAACAGTGAAACATCAGCAAAAAGTGGAGGTAACTATAAGAAGCAGATCCTACTCTCCAACACAGACTTTGAAGAACCCAGATCTAATTGACTGCAGCTAAAATATTTTCTAAGTAGGTTGCAAAAGTTCGGTATCAATTTTTTTCTTTGTTATTTTTCTATGTAATATTAATTTATTGACTCTTGTGTCTCACTAATAGTCTGCCTGTTCACCTTTTGTTGTATTCTAAACCAATTCTCTTTCTAACAGTTATATTTATCTCCAATTAGAGGAGTATTTAAAGAGTTTATAAATGTATGATACTGCCTCGTCAGTCCCCTCTGTTGGTTTAACCAGTTTTGCAAACGTAGTTAAGTCCATGGTGGCTACTTGCGTGTTTCTTCAATATATTGCCCTGTGGTGTAATTGTTGATATCTAAATCTTTCAGTTTTCTCCACATTATTGGCATTCTTGCAGTTACCCTACTGCTGAGCATTTCTTCTCTACTCGCAGTGGGATGTCCATGCAGCACAGCCCACCCATCCTACCTCCCCTGCTCCTGCCTCGATCCACCTCCCTTAAAGAGCTGTCACAGCAGCTCACCTCGCGGTGTTCAGTGGCCATCCGCCACCATCCACATGTTCATGCCTGAACTTCTTCCTCTACTTAGTCTCCCACTAGCATTTCTTGATGTAACTTCTTTGTGGGGTGTAGTCCATCGTCCGTGACTTGTTATGCATTGCAAGAGAATGCCATTATCTTAGGCAACTAAGCCACTCAAGTCAAGTCAAGTCAAAAAGTTTATTGCATAATTAATTAAAATTATTACAATTTTCACATATTAAAAATAACAGTATAGAAACAATTAAAATTTCCTAGTCATTTTACAGCTCAGCTAACTAAGCCACTCCTCAAATGATACACTGTTAAATTATTGTGGTGATGAAATGGTATTTTAAAAAAAATTCTTTAAATATTGATTGTTGCACGTGTTGTTATGCTCCCCCCATGAGTTGCGCGGTCTAGTTCTGCTGTGTTTATTTTGTTTATCTGTGCATTGAATGTAGATATAATGAAATACTAATTGTTGGACCTGGCCCTTTTGGCAGGTTCACCCCGAAACTTTTTGCTTTTTCCTAGCCTGTTTCTGGAACCTGGTGTTGGTGATTTTAGGCCTTTGCGCACTATTTCACTGTGGTACCGTGTAAAGTGCGTGAGCTCTCTGTGTATGTGTGGTGAGTGACCTGCCCTCCCATAGGAATGAATGGAGAATATGTATGCCCATGGTAGTTCCTGATGTGTGGGGAGTGCAGGGTCGAGTTTGGTATGTGAGAACTCGTGAGACTGAATGCTGCGCAATGGTATATGTGGCATGATTGTGTCTAGTCTAGAAGTGCCACTTTTAGAAGTTGGCATATTTGTGTAATCTGTGCCTGGCGTGTGATTGGCTGGAGCCTGGCTCCAGGAGTGAGCCTGGGCCTGCTTGTGGATTGACTGTCTGGTTTGAGGATGACAGGGCCTGGGGAGCCCCCAGGAGGTTGTCTGAGTCAGCCCGTGTATGAAAGACTGCATCTGCTGCCAGGGAAGTGGGAGGAGATAGCACCTGGGAGTGAATGAGGCTGTGCCTGCCTGCCACAATGCTGGCTCCACCTCCCGCTGGGCGACTGTCACCTCTACACCTCTGAATGTTTTTATGCATCATGTGTCTTCCTTGACTTTACACCTCTGAATGTGTTGGTTGATGCATCGTGCGTTTTTCCTTCCCTACACCTCTGAATGTTTTTATGCATCATGTGTAATGTGTTCTTGCTTATACCCCTAGATGTATTTTATTCTTAGGTGGTTGTTCTTTCCAGTACAGGTGGTCCTAGTGAGGTCCTGGTCCCCTGCGTGACATTCTCCTAAGGTGGTTAGGGTTGCGTAGGTGGTACTTACCTGTTACCAGTAGTTACTGGTTGTGTGCTATATTTGCTAATTTGTGCTACAGTGACTTTATATGCTTTCATTCTAATTTCTGACAGTATTTCTATTTCTAAAAGTGTTGATTCTGACAGTGGCCCATGTGGCCCTGTCTTGTAAATAATCCCTTATGAATATTGTCCGTGCCAGTTGGCACAATGTACATGTGTGATTTCTATCTGATATGTTTTGACAATACAGAAGTTATTTTCATATAACCTTGTGTGGAGTTCCTTTTGTGGTGTGCCTAGGATGTTGTTGCTGTTGTGTGCTGGCGCAAATGCTTTACACATTGCCTCCGAGTTTAGCCTTACTGCTCGTGCCAAGCTACCAAGGGGGTGAGCAGGGGTTATCTTGGCGTGTGACTCCCTTGCCCTGACTAGAATGGTGGTTTCTGCCTGGCTTTGGCGTCAGCCTTAGCCTACCAGAAATAGCCAGTTCTAACACTAATTATTGCAACATTGTAGTCCGAGAGTTATGTGTAGATTAAACAGATGAGTAGTGAGCAAAACAGTCTACCAAGTGAGTGGATAAAGATGGAAAACGAATCCTTCTGAGCCTGGGCTATGCCAGGGCAGAGGCATTGCTATAGTAATTAACACCATAGAATTCCATTTGCGCGTATTACACAATTTACGCTCTCTGGATGGTATTGCCTCCTATTTGTTTATATAATTTGTCATACACTACCCAAAAGTAGAGTTGTTACCCCTCCTGTCACCACTTTTTCTAAGATACTTCGAATTGTTTGTTTGATAGTAATTATTCAGAATAAAAGTGCTATGTTGATTTCCAAGGAGGGATTGAATGTTCTCTTTTACTCTGAAGGGTGATTCCAAGAACGACTCCTGGATCTTCGCCCTGTCCGTGTTGCTGAGCAGCGCCTTCGTCTACAACAGCATGGGCACCATCGACCAGCGGGCCCTGGAGCAGCTGCAGTATCCTTTCAGGAAATGACAAACCGCACCAGGTGTGGGAATTCAAGGGCAGAATAGTACCCACTCAGCAATAACCCCCTCCCAGAAAACATTGTTCCCAGCCCAAACAAGTCAATTAACCATTAAATCCGTTACTTCATCAATATGACAATATATTTGTTACAAAATCATTCATAGGTAAATTAGTTGAGAAGTATTTGAAAATCCACAGAGCACACAATGCATTATATGACAAATTCTATTTTTCCCCAAATCTCACAGATTGAAGTCAACCAAAAAACCTTTTGTACTTCATTAATACATGGCCTCAGCTGGAGAAGCACAGACTAAACATCATGGAGGCAGACTGAATATGTTCCTCCTCTTTTGAGTAGCAGCTGTAGGTGATTTAATAAAAAGACATCCGCGTACTTTTCAGTGGAACCCCCTACTGTAACTTCCATCTTCATCAGGACACAAAGCAATAACTCATTGGTATAAAGAACACAAGACTGCAATCTTTCTCTTGCGTTGTAAGGGGGGGGCTAACAAAATTAATTAAATAATACAAAAATGCAATTTTACGCATATACAAAATAGGTAAATCAAATACTGTACAATCACCAGCTCTACATTCACACTTCAAAAACCCAAATAAGCATTCTTTACACATTTAATAAAAGTATTCATAGATAACCAGGTAACACGTTCTTAGTGAAGCAATGCAGTTTAGTTCAAACAGAAACCTTATCAACTAAGAAAAGCATTATAAAACAATTATATTTTAAATCCATTGTTGAATAGCTCTCATGTCTCAGTGTTTCTTTTTACTTTCCTCACCGTTACCTATCTATTGTATTCTCACCTATTAAGCTTTTTCTTTCTCCTCGGCTATTGCTCGATCTCTCTCTATCTTGTATCTCTTTCCTTTTATTTCTTCTTCTACTACTAGAATTAGGTCTACTTGCACCTGTAACTATGGGTTACTCTCCTCCATGTCTCTTTCCTGGGACATCCTTAGGAGGCTGTATTTCACCTGTATTCTAGGAGTCCCCTTCTTTGCTGTTCTTCCCTTTGTTTTTGTCAGACTGACTCCGAGTTTGTTTTGTTTTATAAATTACAAATGTCTCTATATACGAGGCCCAAAGCCTTTTACACAAGTCTATTTTGTGGTCGCAAAGGGTCCGGTTTGCAAAATTGGAGCCTTCGTGACTGCACATAACCGTTTGGATATTTACTAAACCCTAATGGTGTTTTGGTAACACATTTCATATCCCAAAATCTGTTTCCGAATGGGCTTGTTTATGGCATCCCTTCCAATTTTTTACTCTTTATGTAGCAATGGTTTTCAACTGCAGTTGTGGTCGAAAACCATTGACCGGTATCCTCGTAGAAGGCATTCGCAAACGGTAAGAGGTCCTTAAGGTTCTCCGTCCCATTTTTAGGTCTCGGACCTAAAGGCTGCGCTTGCGCAGTCTGGGGTCGGAGAATTAATGTTCTTTAGTAGCGCTTTAGATCCCGCATCCCTGCCCTGTCTCTCCTCCATTGGCTGGCTTCCTAAACGGAGGCCAGCCATTGGAGGAGGGAGCCATCCCTCCAAAGAAGCTCCGTCTTTTTCGGATTTGGGGGCGTAAGTTTTGCTGTTCTTTAGCTCGTGACGTCGTCCGTCACTCAGGACAGCAAAACACGCCCCCGAATCCGAAAATTTTCGGCCGCCATTTTTTTTTAGTTGTTTTTGCTGTTGCCCGGAACGGTGCAGAAGTTGCCCTGTAGACCACTTGTTTCTGTATCAGCCGTACTGTATATTTCCTGTTCCTCTCTCCTGTTAGCGTGATTCAACTTTCATGTTGTTTGTCTCTGTAACCTGTTTCTGCTGTGGTGTGTTTTTGTCCCAGTGTCTGTCTCTCATGTTTGTTCGTGGTCTCTGTCGCCTGTTTCTGTCTGATACGCGTTGCTTTTTCTGCTTCTTTGTCTTGTTATAACATTCCCCTTGGTTTCCTCCCTCCCCGGTGTTGTCTTGTTTCTATTCCCATAACTTTGTTGCTCCATTCTATTTGTTAAGACTGGCAGGCCGTTTTTTTGCTCCACCTATATAAATGGAGTTTCGGTCTCCGTTCATTTCTGCCTACGATCCATCCATGTGACGGACGCCACCCTTCATGACGAAAACCTGAGACTCTGATTTCCACCGTTTGCTGCCTCACGCTGGACGTTGTTATTCAGAACTTTTGTTTGGGAACCTTTGGACGTGTTTTGAAGCTGCCGCCTTATTCTGCTCAGCAACGACTTGAGCACCAGGTGAGCCATTCTCAGCCCTTAGACCTTTGGCGTTTAGCACTATGGCATGATTTCACACTATTTGGCATTTAGCGCTATGGCAATCCCTCATTTTATTTCACTCCCCGGTCCAAATCTTTGTTGAGTTTTCCGCGCATTAAGCTAGGAGCTCTCTTCCACGTGTTTTTTGATTGAAAACATCAGCTCTGTTCATCGTTTGGTGTATGGTTTATCCCTCGAGTAATCCGCTGATGAGACAGCTCTAGGGAAGAGGGAGACAGTACGGGGAGGATAAAAGAGAGAGAAAGAGGGAGATGGGACTGGCCCTACCCAGTAGAGGTCAGGTACTTTGAATTATTACTCACGTATTACTCACTGCCCGATTGCAATGTGTATTCTTTTCGCCCCGCCAGACCTCTTGAGCCCGCATTGACTGCTCTTTTGATTCCGCCGACTCCGATCTACTTGTGGAACCTTACTTATTTTAACGACCAAGGACCTGCTGCAGTTGTTTAAGTATTCAGCCCGGGAACATTTGGTTCCAGGTAAACCTCGATGCACCTAGACAGTACTCGATGTCCTTACACCCTTTGTGGAGTGATATCGGCCCTTTTTGTTTTTGTTTCTTCCTGTTAATGTCTGTATTCTTTTTCTTGGTTCTTTCTCTCGTTTTGTGATCTAGTTGTTTGAATATTCCACTTCTGGGGGACATCTGGCTGGAACCCTTTTCTACAAACATTTGGGCCACGGATTCTTCTGTTTTGCCCAAACCGCGTACTGGCAGTTTGCTACCCATGCACTTTCTGGACTTCATCTTTAGCATTGCCGTTTCCTGATTTATTGTAAGTTTGGGAGCCTCTATGTGTCTCTTCTAGGTGTGGACTTTTGTGCACTTTGTGTTTTCATTGCGAGCACACATTAGCATGATTTTTGGGAGCATATCATCAGGTGTGCGTCTAATGCTGCCTCCGTATCCTGTTAAAGGTTCTGACTTTTCACTGACACCCTAGACTTTATCTTTGACTTCTCTGCTTTATATTTCTGTACTCTTTAGTACACTGTCATTTCTCACTTTTAAATAAAGTTTGGAATCTTTTGGGTTGTTTTTTAGGTCTCGGCAGCAGAGTAGTGAGTGCGGAGTAGTGAGTGCGGAGTAGTGAGTGCGGAGTAGTGAGTGCGGAGTAGTGAGTGCGGAGTAGTGAGTGCGGAGTAGTGAGTGCGGAGTAGTGAGTGCAGAGTAGTGAGTGCAGAGTAGTGGCGTGTGCTGTTGAGTGGCGTGTGCTGTTGAGTGGCGTGTGCTGTTGAGTGGCGTGTGCTGTTGAGTGGCGTGTGCTGTTGAGTGGCGTGTGCTGTTGAGTGGCGTGTGCTGTTGAGTGCAGAGTGCTGTGTATTGGCAATGTAAATGACAATGCCATTTATTTATGATTTAAAGAAAAAAAAAGAAATGTCATGAGCAATGCCAATAGCTCTACCTTTAATGATGCCGAGACCATTGCATTGTAAATGCTTGTTTAGAAGTAGGCACTGGTCACTGTGGCCACTGCTTAATTAGTAAAAAAAGTTTAGTGAAGCTTTCCAAGTTTTTAAATGCATCTTTTAAGGAACGCTTCATTTTGAAAAAAAAAATGATTGCTTTATTTCAAAGCAATCACTAACATAGTGGTCTGCTGACCCTAGTAGTCCACCATCCCTGCAATGCAATATGTGACCTACTTTATTGATATTCATGAGGTAGGCGGACTTATGACCTACAACGGGTTAGTATTTGCTAACCTACCTATTGGTATATAGTTTGGTTAAAAAAAATACCAATGCATACAATGAAACTAAACACAAACTGGGACCACTTTTACCAAATGCATTATGTGTAAATAATCCCAGAGTAACTATTATGTGATAAAGTGTTGACATTATCTAATTATTGCAAAAAGTTGCTTCAACCTACATCCCATAAAGATCAATGGGACGTCTTCGGTATCCTCGCAAACGGGCACATGCATCAACGATAATTGCATTCGCAAACGGTGCGAATCGCAATTTTCGGCCGTTTGCGAATGCAATTATCAAAATTGCAATGCATCATGTATTTCGCATTTTTAAGAATCGCAATCATGTTGCGATTTCTAAAATAGCGATTGCATTTCAGAAATCGCAATTTCAGATTTCTGAAATGCAATGCATGATCATTTTTAAATTGCGAATTTTCAATTTGGAAGGGGTAAATTAGCATGAGGTTGAACCTCGTGCTAATTTACCGAAAACCTTCAAACATGCACAAAAATGCATTTTTTAAAGTTGCATTTTACACACACACATGTCCTTGGGACATGTGTGTGTGTAAATTGCAGTTAAGTTTAATTTCAGGGGTGCAGGGAGGGGTTCTTTGGACCCCCCCTGCACCCTTGAAATTGCATTTTCAATTTGAAAATCGCAAATTGTAAATGCCTTCCCATTGATTCCTATGGGCCTCTTGGCCCATAGGAATCAATGGGAAGGGTTTTCCTTTATTGCGATTCGCAATTTGTGAATCGCAATTAAGGAAAAATAAGAAATCGCTAAAAAAAATTCGATTTTTTTAATGCATACCAATTTGCGATTTCTTAATTGCGATTCCTTAATTTTCGCAATTAAGAAATCGCAAATGGGCACTTTGATGCATGTGGCCGAAAAGGTTCGACGCCCCAAACATTTGTATTTATGGAATTCTACCCCTTATGTTCCAATGACCCTAAGACGTCTCCTTCATCATAATCTGTTGTAGGCAAACACCCCTCAAAAAGTGTTTCAAATGAGCTCTCGCTTTTCATTAGGCAGTTTGCCTTTTGTGCTGCAAATTGATAATTTATCTTCATTAACACGTGCCAACTCCATACTTTTTTCCCCATTTCACATGCTTTGTTTGACATTCATTTACAGCCTATCCTTAGTGTTGCCCGGTGACCCACCAGCTGAGCAGCACAAATTTTAACAGACCTGCTGCTGTTTGCA
This sequence comes from Lissotriton helveticus, assembly GCF_964261635.1. Taxonomy (NCBI): domain Eukaryota; kingdom Metazoa; phylum Chordata; class Amphibia; order Caudata; family Salamandridae; genus Lissotriton; species Lissotriton helveticus. Next base: position 1,827,998,776 of record NC_136068.1, on the reverse strand, counting down.
GAGAGATTGGGAATCCACTAAAGATGCAGTGTGAAGGTCACATATAGCTTCTGTATCTGTCCCTGTGTCTGTTCATACAGACCTCCACGTTTATGCTGTGGTATTCGTTTCTCTGGTCACGGGTTCTTTTACATGATCCTGACCAACCTCTACACTACACATTGCACAAAGCACACCTCAGCCAGTTGTTCTTCGGAAGAAGGCAAAGTGCACAAGTTGTAGGGCTGAAACAATCGAAATGCCTTGTGAGCACTTGTATGTCTGTATTTAGATTGAAAATCAGAGGCACTGAAAGAATTTGTGAATGCCCTTGGTTTGACTTTGTAAAATTAGTGATTATCCAGGCTAATGTTGTCCTCTTAGCCCCTCTGAGTGACGGCTCCATGATCATTTTGCTCTGGGCCTTTCACATGTTGTTCTCTATTTCATAGGCTGAAAGAAGGCTAAAGAATTTCTACACTTTCAGAGAGATGTTGATTCCTCTCTCAGCATCCCTGGGACTTAGCATAACGATGAAAAACCAAAGGTGGTGATGGACGGAGCGTTGACAATACAAACACTCACCCCCAGTCAACTGATCTGGGTTTAATCCATCACCGTTCTTTAGCTCACTCAGCCACCCCAGTTCAGATATGGCCATATGCAAATCAGTCTGACCATGTGCCTCATGGGAACAGTCCAGCCCGAACTGCCAAGCCATGTCTTCTCTGGACCGGAATCAAGCTTCCCAGGACCGGTTTCTGGCATTACAGCCATCTTCAGCCGGGCTTGCTTGACTCCAGTGGCAAAGTGAGCAAGGGACTTACGTCTGAGCATACCCTGCCAACTTAGGGCGAACAAAGAAAAACCAAAGGTGGTGATGGGACGGAGCGTTGACAATACAAACACTCACTCCCAGTCAACTGATCTGGGTTTAATCCATCACCGTTCTTTAGCTCACTCCGCCACCCCAGTTCAGACATGGCCATATGCAAATCAGTCTGACCCTGTGCCTCATGGGAACAGTCCAACCCGAACTGCCAAGCCATGTCTTTCCTGGACCAGAATCAAGCTTCCCAGGACCGGTTTCTGGCATTACAGTCGTCTTCAGCCGGGCTTGCTTGACTCCAGTGGCAAAGTGAGCAAGGGACTCACGTCTGAGCAGAACGATGACAGTCACTGGGAGTGTTTCACTGATGGAAGCAAGTTGCAGTGTTGAATTTTCATTTCCCACATCAAGTGTGCACTTAGGACATGGATGTGGGGGTATTTTTAACAATCCTTTCCACAAGGAACACCACTTTAACATTGAGTAAAGATGCTACGTCCTTTTTTTTTCTAGTGAGATTGACACCCTGTTCTTGAAGGAAATATTGTTCTTTTATGAGATGAGTTTTGTTGAAGTCAAATTTTTTATTGGACTTGGATAAATCATTTAATAATATTTCTTAGAAAGGAAATGTGAGATGTAAGCTTTCTATTTTTTCCCCAAAGTTTGTTTTAGGGAAGAAAATAAACACTACTCCACCATGTTCCTTAAATTTCCTTCTTACGTCATTGTTGACTTCTGAATTATATATTTTTCCTGAGCCATAACCCACAGCTATGTGACTGAGTTAACCGAGCTCATTAAGGTGAAGTCTGCTCCCGCCAGCCGCGATGACATCGATGAAACGGGCGAATTTATGAGCTACTTCCCCACCTTTATCTGGACCGTGCGTGACTTCACCCTGGAGCTCAAGTTAAATGGGCATCCAATCACAGAGGACGAGTACCTGGAGAATGCCATGCTGCTCAAGAAAGGTTTGTGTATATTCACATATGTATGTAGGTCTTTGAACATGCAGTAACTAGCGCCTCGATACTAGGTACATAGTCAAAGAGCACGAGTACCTGGAGAGTGCCTTGCAGCTCATTAAAGGTTTGTGTAATTACATACATGTATGTAGGTCTTTGAACATGCAGTAACTAGCGCCTCGATACTAGGTACATAGTCAAAGAGGACGAGTACCTGGAGAGTGCCTTGCAGCTCATTAAAGGTTTGTGTAATTACATACATGTATGTAGCTCTTTGAACATGCAGTATTCACCTCCTTGACACATGGTTGAAGTTAGAATAGCTTTAGGTTCCCATTTGAAAGCAAAACTGATTTTGAAATGTTTACCTCAAAAATTGGAACAGCTCATTTTGAAAACTATACAAGTTTGTTTTGGTTGCAAAATCAAAACATACATTTTTCCAACCTTCATTTGTATTTGTAAGTGTTATTTACATGTACAAAAAGTAGGTTGGCATTACCTTCTTAAAATAAATGATTAAATAAGAATCCACCAATATTATTCCCCTGCCCCCACCCACTACACTATTGCACCCTGTTGTACCTAGGCCAGCCTAGCAGCATTGTCTCCTTTGAAGAGTTGATGTATTAAATCTTTCCCATGTAGGTGATATTGTATAATATATGGCATAAGTATATTCGCTGTCTGCAGAAAATGTACATACATTATATTATGCGGAGTCCTCAAGGGATCTCTAGATAGATAAGAGAGAAATATCTGTTATTGCCTCCTTTTCAAAAATCCACCATAATTTCTTCCACCAGGCCTCCTTAGAAGGCATATTTGTTGATTCCCCTATCTAGATAAAATACATAATTTTGTCGCAAGTGGCATGTGGGATATTAAGCTGACTTTCTTCGTATATAGCGGGCAATCTGCCTCTGAGGTGCAGCCACATTGGATCATCTCTGGTCACGCTGCCACATCGAAACCAGTTGCCTCCCTGTCTCTTGCGCCTCTTTCCAAAAGGAGGTGATATGTGAACAGGATCAAAGGAGACGAGTAAATGTAAATGTAAATGTGGGTGTACTTGTAAAGCGCACTGCGACTCCTCCAAGGAGTATCGTGGCGCTGAAGACCGCTGGGGAACCCGTCCTGGTTTTCCCTGTGAGATGGTCCCTTTCTGGGTATCTCCAAGGTGAAACCAGGCATCCCCGGCATCTGTGGGGGGCCGTTGTAGAGATGAGGCAAGCTTAATGCCCAGAGTTGCCGAGTGTGTTCCCTGGTTAGAGTAGGCACCGAGGCGAGAATTATCGAGTCCGTTTTGACCCTGGTCCACGACCCTGCCGCGTCGGGAATTGAACCCTGGTCCCGGGCCGTTCTCTGCTTACGGGTCTGCCGCCTCTAACCAGTGAGCCACTCCACTCCACGAGTGAGAGTGCCCCTCCCCCACTCCCCCACCCACCCGCCACCGTACATTCTTCAGCATGCCTTGCTTTGGGGTTCATCACTGCAGTGGAGCTGCCTTGGAGAACAGTAGCACCTACAGTGAATCTCATAGAAAGTTTCTTATGGGTGTTTGCATCACTTCCTGCCGTTGAACTTGTTCAATCAGAAGGTGTTGATACAGTGAATGTTTTTTTTAGTATTTGGTTGGTCGTGTAAGTATGCCTCTGCGAGCTACTGGTGACCGTCTCTTCTCTTTGTCTTTCTTACCTCTCAGGTAGCAGCCCAAAGGTGTCTCTGTATAACCTCCCCAGGGAATGCATTCGTCTTTTCTTTCCTGCTCGTAAGTGCTTTGTCTTCGACCGCCCGGCCTCCAAGAGCGGCCTTCATCGAATCGAGGAGCTCCAGGAGCATGAACTAGAGCCCGACTTTGTGGCCCAGGCAAAGAAATTCTGTCGGTTCATCTTCGAGAATTGCAAAGTAAAAACCATCAAGGGCGGCCATGTTGTGACTGGAAAGTGTGAGTATACCCAGTGAATTAGTGCAAAGGTAAGATAGCTTTTGTATTATTACAGAGTGGAGCTGATCGGAAGAGAAGTCTCTACAAGGCCATGGCCAGTATGGGTAAACGGAAATAGAGGTGGCGGCGAGTGATGATGGACAGCGAGGGTGATGACAAACCGAGGCAGTACATACACCTGATGTTTCATACCCCCCATGATAGGTTTACTGTGGAGAGATCCAAGGTGAGGCACAGTCTAGATAGTGGGTGTGGAAGGGTTAGGAATGTTTTTTTTAGGTCTGCAGAGTTGACTCTTGAGCCATATTAGGGGCAATGCCAGGGTGACCTTGAACATGAGCAAAGAGGGAGGTCCCACAGTTTTGCTGTGTGTGGGTTTCCATGGAGTGGGCTGAATTCAGTGAAGTATTGCAGTTGGATGAAGTGATGGGTGGTTTGGGTGCAGTGAGGAGATGGTAGATAGCTAACTGGATGGTTAGGTTAGAAGAAGCTGTAAATACCAACTATGAAGCAGCCTGCTGACACCGCTACTGAAAGCATTATCATTGTCCTATTTGCAAGAACTGTTTGGATAGCTAAAAATAGAGCGCTATTGAGCCAAGCCTAGATTAATGGGTCAGCACAGCCTCACAGCTGTGTTCCAAAAATGTCTTTTACACAAACAGCTGGCACACAGCTACTCATCGGAGGCCAAGGTAGTGGACTTTAGATCATAATTCATTTACAGATTGAGGGTCGAAAAGTCCAGTGTTTGTACCCAGTAAAACTTGGAGCTTTGGATCTAAAAGGTATAGATTACTTAGGGGAGCGAAGGTTCTTCTTGTTTAACTTCACAAATGCTGTAGGGTGTGCAGCCTCTCTGCCCGTTGAAGCCTTCCATTCCCTGCGACAACCTTCAAGGGAGGTTTCATACTTTCAACACTTTTCCTTGTGTTGACCACAGGCGTCCTGTTCTGTGAATAGTTTAGAGCTCCATTGAGTTGGGCAATTAACTTAAACACTGAACAAGGAATCCATAATAATAAAAACTAATCATATAATTTGCAAAGTAATGTAGTCAGTAGGGAGGATGCAAAGTACAACCTTTTATTGCTAGATATGCATATGGGCAGAGTTCCGGAAGTTATACATTACAGACCTCACCCTTAAATGATCTGTTACTTTTTGATCCCTAGTGAACTGATGTACCCTGATTATCAAAATTGCTCAACTGCTTTTTTCTCTTTTCATAAGGAGCTCACTCCTCCTCTTTGGATTTTATATTTGACTCAGACTTTGCATAGTGTTGTCAGATCAGGGTGACAATTTAGAACTTCCGGCTGCATCGATGATGTCACCATCAGATACATGGGTAGATCCAGTGTTCTGTCTTCATCTGGTCTTTGTTTGTCGCACCCAAACATAGAAACTTGCCAACGTCTTTCCATAAAACCTGATTTTTTTTTTTACACCATACTTTATTGCATTTTGATAACCATAAACAAAACATCATTGCTATATTCAGTATCATGCACTGTTGTGGGCCAAGAGGGTGGCAGGACGTTTAATAAATGACATCCATATTTACAAATCTTCATTCACTTAATCATCATGACAAATTTGTCTCAATCTTATTTCTTCTAATATTGACCTTTCATTATAACTTTTTTGCAATTGATCCACAGTAAAACATTCTGATGGCTATTCTGCTAAGCTGGGGTCCTTTCCAAGCTGGAACAAAAGCAACCCGAAACAGTTTTCGCTCTGATTGGGGCGTCAGTCGGGTGAATCTTGGTTCCAGTAGTATAGTGACCAAGGGACCCACGTCTTGAGTTGTTTGTGTTCTAGTTCATGGAGGACTGGCCTAGCAGTTAGAGCTGGACTGTTTGTTGTATCTTAACAGACATAGCCGAGTTGTATTATAAGTGTTTCTTCATAAAGTTCATGTTGCAGGATGGCATTCCAGTACAATAAGTAGGTTTTCATGTACAATTGCCCTTCAGCATGGTAATCCTTATACTACAGCCCCACCAGGAGCAGCCTGCCTGCTGCTCAGCCCATCTTCCAACTGTACCACTCATGCCACAAGCACCCAAACATTCCAAGCATCACAGACACGCCACTCCACTCTCAACACTCACACTGGCTGAGCAGCAGGGAGATAGGTAAACTGGTGGGATACATATAATTAAATTAGCAGGATATAACACTGTTCCTATTGGAGAAGGATAAAGAATGATTTGCATATGTGTGGGTCCAAACTCAGGTGGCATGGTGGGCAAAAGAACGATAGGCTGGAATGCATCCCCGAGTGATTGGCAGGGGTTAGACAAATTGCAAGCATTTCTCCCCTCACTTTTTGTTTGATGAAGCTAAAGGCAGGCATTTCATGAAGCTGTTTTTAAATTTCTCATCTCCCATTTATTTTAGGATCAATTCCTGTTCTAGACAGGCTTCTGTTGAAAGGATACATCTAGGGGCCCGATTCCGATCTCGCTAGGAAAGCCCTCCAACCGACTCAGATTCGGAGGGCTTTCCGAGCAAAACGTGCTCCGGGAGTCCAAACCAGTGAGTACGATGCAGCCGTAGGCTGATGGACTCGATTCGCTCGGACTCCCACTGAACTTGATGGGAGCCTGTGTACAGCCTCGTACACAGGCACCCATAGCAAAAAAGGGTGGGTGGGGAAAAGCGTACACCCTGTGGCAGGCACCCCATGGACACACCCCGTGACAGATTCGGAGGGCCTGGGTGAAGGGGGCCCTGCTATGACCCCCCGAAGTACAATTCCGACGGCCTTTTTGTCTCGGTGAGATCGAGGCGAAGCGGCTGTCCGAATCGTGTACTCACTCAGTCAGAATCCAGCTCCATAGCACGGCACGATTTGGCTACGAACGAGTCGTACAGATAGATTCGGGTCCGGGAAATGATTCGGTCGACGCGTACGCGATCTTCGCATTGTACTTGGTCGCTCGGACCTGTGTACGATTCGGTCGTAAACAAGGGCTACAAATCCGATCCGGTGAAATCAAATCCGATTCATAGGCCTTCCGAATGACATCGAATTGGCCCTTAATGTGTTCCTGCAGCTACCGTAACGCAAAGTTATTGTCATTAAACTCATGCTTCACGGTGTGTCGTTACTTTTGCAGACCAGATGTGATGTAACATTGTTACTTATGTTGCACGTCTGTCATTATTATATGTAATGATACTCGTGTGTCTTACATCTGAAAATTAGAAAAAAAAATCTATGTAAATTGTTTTTTTAATTAGTTTGTTGGTGCTGGAAATATATTTTACTTCTTCCATTAAGCAGATCATGAATTATAAAGTACATTTCTAATTATTCAGTGTATTTTGCACTGCATAATCACCTAATTCCAGTTGGCTTATCTAGTGTGTAAGTTACTTTTAAGGAAAATAATATTTGAAATAAGATTTATCCTTCTATTTTAGTTCTGGGGAATCTGGCGGTGACGTATGTCGATGCTATCCGGAGTGGCGCAGTGCCCTGCATGGAGAATGCAGTGCTTGCTTTGGCACAGATTGAGAACTCAGCGGCTGTCATGGAGGCAGTGGCACACTACGAGAAGGACATGAACCAGCGGGTAGTGTTTCCCACCGAGACGCTGAAGGAGTTCCTGGACGTGCATGCCATTTGTGAGAAAGGCGCCATCCAGATCTTCATGGACCGCTCATTTAAAGACGACAATCGGGAGTTCCAAGGCCAGCTTATGGTACTGTCATTAAAAATTAACACATTTCTTTTAGTTTCTTACAGAGCAAAGCAAACCAGCCAATAAGAATATCATGCTATATCGCCCTATGCTGAAATGCTATGATCGGATCAGCTACATGGAAGACAGCGTTTGGGATTTTGCAGTCCTACCCAATGCATAGTACACACCACGTTGTGAAATCTAGTAAATGCTACTTATTGCACCAGCATGTCAGCAGAGGCCACTTTGCAATACAAAAAAGACTTTGAAATCGGTTTATATTCATTCTGCGATGTTGCTGGTGGGCATAGAAGTGATGGAGCTCAGAGCGCCTGTTTGTCATCAGTACGTGGGTACAGAGGGAAGACAAATATAGGGGCCCAGCAAAAGAGGGTTGTGATCAAGAGTAAATGGGGTCCAGAGGAAATTACACCAAATGGGTCCACAGATGAGCTCCTCGAAGGCTCGTTCTTGGATGGGCTGGTCAGGCTGGTATCATTGGATCTGAGGTTTGGACTTAGGAAAGAGTGGAGAGTCAAGATTCTAGGGACTTCGGTCCTTCTTCCGAATTAGACTGAAACTTTACACAGAACTGTTGGATTTATCATTTGGTCTACTGGAATTAGAGTGCACGTCTTTCAGGTTTAAGATATTTTTGCTGATGTTTCGTCTGTTTAAGTCAGAGTCTTGCCGCTTGTTTCCAAATTGCTGTTTCAGAATGTACTTCTTTGGAATACTGATGTTCACTGTGGTCCAATAGTCTAGATGTTAGAAGAACCAAGGCTCTTGTGAGTTTGATTTGTGTTTGGGTTGCAGAAGGGTGATGGGCCCCTTTGGTTGGAAGGATAGATGATTGTGAATCAGCTGTACCACACAAAAAAAGCTGCATTTTAATAAGTGCAGCAGTCTTAATATGTAGAAAACAAATCTGGCCTATGATGCTACAAGTGCATCCGAGCTAGAGGAGGCCATGGTCTCCTCCCGCCAAATACATCATTTAGGCTTCCATGGGTTCGTTATATATTTAAAGTGCTTTAAGTCTGTGAAAATTGTTTTAAATTGTTCAATCAATCTGAGTTTTCATACTTCTTAAAAAAGGTACTCAGACTATGAAATAAAAAAAATATGTATTGATCTTAGGGCAGACTTTTCAGCTATTTCTCGAGGATACACCATCATGGCGATGCTGGGGCAAGATCTACGGTAATACCCCTAACCGTGCCTGTAGAATCAACATTAAAGTGCCTAAAACCTGGCAGTACACGGCAGCTCCATAAATCAGCTACATCCTTGGTGTGTATTGCTAAAGCAAGAAAACCTTTAAATATTCATGTGTGCAAGCATATGTGCACTCATCATTGGGCACCTAAGTATAAGTCAGAACTACAGCATGATGTAATATACAAAGAGCACCTAACCTGTACATTATGTCACAGAAAGAGTGAGTTAGGCAATGAAGCTTTGCCAGATATTTTCAGTGGATGAGGAGGCTATTCATACATGACAGAAGGGCTATAAGGCTATTAGAACTATTGACCCGCTGAGGATGGACAGATATGAAGGAAACGGAGAGTAACAAAAGGACAAACATTGGGATGGAGGAGCAGAACGTTCACACCAGCTGTTATTAGCTCCCTGATGCCCACAGGCCTACAATTGGGCTCCCTACATTCTGGTGCTCTATTACAGCTGAAAAAATATGTGATGACTCTTTGGTCAAGTTGCATAATTACATTTTAATCTTATTTATTGTGTCTCCCATTAAACTTAGTGATTAACTTATAAAGTATTGGCCTTGTAAGATAAGACTTCTACATTAGAAGAACCATAAGGCTTACTGCATGTTGGGATTGTAGAAAATGGATGAGACAGTTGAAAACAAGACTGCTGTACTTGTTAATCACAGCATTGGAAGTGATATAAAAACAATAGGTTGACCTTTTCAATTTGACTTGGAAAGTTTCTCCTGTGCATCACTTAGAATGATCTAGGTGAGGCCTGGCTGAAGCCCGGTAAGCCCTGGAGGCTAGTACAGAGGTTTCCTTATTTGGGGAGGGGGCCGTGGGGGGGCGGGATGAACCTGGAAGGCCATTTGATAACAGAGTTGGTCATAAGTCATGCACTTTCTGTCAAGGGTCTGCATCTTCCTCAGTTGTGAGGTCTTTCAGAAGCATCAATGGTCTGGAATGGGGTGGTTTCCTCACAAGTCATCTGATTGCTGAGCACCTGCAAGTAGGCACCCCTATTGTTTTTGACACTGCGTTGGGGTCACCTCTATTTTCTCTCTTAATTACCCAGTATCCTAGCAGTTAGTCCAACTGGTAATTCTGTTCCTGTGTTATTTTCCATTACAGAGTGACCTGGAAATGAAAAAAGAGCAATTTCTACGGAGAAATGAGCGCGAGTCCTCCGCCCGGTGCCAGGCATTGATCCAAGAGTTCTTCCAGCCGGTGGAGGCGGGAATTTCAGCCGGGAAGTACTCCAAGAAGGGGGGGTACCAGCAGTTCATGACTGACCAGCAGGCTGCAGTGATGAGATACAATCAGGCACAGAAAAAAGGCATACAGGTAACACCGTGTGTAATGAAAACTCAGCTGTATTAAAAACTGTATGACAAATAATACATGACAACAAACCCTATAATGCCCCAAGTTTTTCAGAAAAAACAAAACACAAAGTCTCATCAGCCTAACCAATTCTCTGCGGGGCAACATGTATATAATTAATTTTAATTAAGGAAATCTATAAATTTAAAATCAAATCTACAAAAGTAAACTGTATGCTAACTAGGGCCAGGCATACTTGACATGTTTGCAGTTGATTTGCTAAATCAGAGCATTTACAACTGCATAAATGTTACATGTTTTATGCAACATTTTATTTTAGGATTTTGTAGAATTTTACCAACTACAAAACTGGCAATGAAAATGGTTACTGAATTACAGTTTTGAAGGGGCGTGTTTCCACCACTCTTTCCAACTTGTGATTCAGTCAATGGTTTGTGACGCTAATTTAGGTTGCAAGCCATTGATAAGTTACAAGCTGCCAAGTGTGGACCCCCTTTGCCTTAGGGAACTGGGATGGCAGCTTCTGGGGGATAAAGAAGTTGCCCAGGGAACGATTATCAACTCTCTTCAAAATGTAAATGTTTTTGTTTTTGAGAAGCCTATTTCTTTTATTGAATTATAATTTTTGAAAAACAGGCACAGCGATGGTGGTCTGCTGTGCCCGAAGGGTTCCCTCCTCTTATCACTGTGCCAAATGGCGAAAGTCGCTATTTGCCACCTGCCTATTAATTAGGCAGGTCTCTCTGCGACCCATTCCAATTGGTATTTTGCAAAGTTACGTATTACGTAGATCGGCTCACAAAATAAGATATTGGCCATTCAAAGTATAGTTGCAATTTGGTATCACTTTTAGTGACCAGTATCTTCAAACATCTGTCCCTAAATCTTTTAGACAAATCCATGCATGACACAACCCTATAATGAAAATCATCTGGTTCGAAGCAAACTGTGGCACAAACTATCTCTTTGGAACATCCCCACGGTTCTGCCGGATTTGCTCATACTTCTTCACACCGACACTTGGGTTCAGGTGAAGCTGGGTGAGGCTCCGTGCCCCTTCAGCCGAGTACCAAAAAGCCAAGTGCTGAAGCAGGGGTGTGTTCACACGCCCACCCTATTCAACCTCTTTCTGGCCGACTTGATGCAGAGGTTCAACACCTGCAACTCTCATACCCCAAGGCTAGGGGAATCTGTACTGTTCATCCTCTTGTAATGCTGATGATGTGCTTTTAATGAGCCACACTCCGGTGGGGTTGCAGCGCCTTCTTACCATAATGCAAGAATGCTCTGCTGAGAATGGATTGAATATCTACCTTGGCAAAACTAGAACAATAACTATCAACAACAACAAGTAAGAACTCCGCCTGCTACTGGGCAACTCATTGATCGAGGCTGCAGCTGAGTCTAAATATCTAGGAGTAATCATTGACAAGGAGGGCCTGGTTGCGTGTCAGAAAGAATTCATTAAAAGGAAGGGTCTAGCACTGGCAGTAATGTTGAAAAATCTCAAGTTGAAACTGACTGGGACCACACTGTCTCCCCTCCTTCGGGTAAAGCAAGCCAAGTTACTACCAACTATAACATATGGTAGTGAACTTTTACAAAGTAAGGATGCCAAACTTTTGGACAGCACAGTGACAAAAGCGTATTGAATCCTCTTCAACCTTCCAAGCTACAGATCATCAGCACAGATCAGGCTGGAGTTTGGCCTGCAAAAACAGCTCTTGGCCAGGCGTGGGGCGCTCATAATCTGCTGGAACAAAATCAGAAAGGCAGACTCCAACTCCTTGAATTACTACCTATGGTAGGAGCTGCAGCACACCTCGCCCACCAGAGCCTGCCTCCAGGAATCCCTAGCAGTAACTGGGCTAACTCAGCTGTTGGAGAATCCCATTGGCCACACAGCTTTTAAGAAGTTGACATGGAAATCGACAAGGCTTCTATCATTAATGGAAGATAACTATGCAGGCAGGACCCATGCCTGGATGACCATAAATTATTACAGAACACTAGCGGCCCCAAAATATTTCTACTTAGAGTATCCAAGAGCTACCAAAAAGACATTTCTGAAACACCACTTGGGGCTACCCCCTTCAGCATTGCACCTTCCTCCTTGGCAGAGGCAACCTACAATGACCGCTTGCCATCTGTGCGACAACGGAATGGAAGATCTACTGCATGTATTATGCTCTAGCAGGGATCTGCAGGGGGAAAGGAGACTGCTGATTAAAGTTCCATTCAATCAAAGAGGAATCCGCACACAAAGACAAGCCTTGCTGACCTGCTTTGCAACCGGGGATCTGCAGCTGAACTGTTGATTTGTAAAGTATCTGGTACAGGTGGAAAAGAAAATGGCAACTCAGGCCTGCACTGTACCAAACTCCACGGTCTCCACCAACCCCTAGGGTAGTTGCTAGACTGCCTCACCAGTACTACATCGCAAGCATGAACACAGAAGCTCGACTGGGTCTGTGACTCTGTGTGGAGCAGTCTTTTGGTCTGGAACTTGTCACGTAAGCTGATTTTAAGAAATTCTGTAACCTCCTCCTGCGTCATATTCACATCATTGTCTGAACATTTGAAAGGAAGCTGCAGGTTGGCAATTTGGTACTTGAAGCTTCTGCACTTTTTGCACGACGCACATTTCGTACTTTAAACCATAGAAATAAGAACATCGATATCAGATGCTGTCAGGTTCTCTCCACTTCTAGCCAAGCTTATTACCTGCTTGCATTGCTCATTCACCATAGACCTGTGACCCATTTCTTTTTAGCCGGTTTAGAGTTTATTTATTTATTTAAACTATTTGTAAAGTGCACTGCTACCAAGCAGGTATCCTGGTGCTGTATTACTCGTCGATGAGAGTGGGGGGTGGGAGGCGTCAATGGCATACAGTGTGCCAGTGTTCCGCAATTATCGAACTAGGTTAAAGTCTAGAACCGGACTCCAACTTTTAGAAAAAAGCCATGTTTTATGCCCTTTTTGAAAAGTATAATAAATTAGCAAAAAGTCTCAGGGCAGCTAGGAGTTCATTCCATAGTCAAGCAGCTTCAGTCATGACCGCTCGTCCCCCTAGTCTGGTTTTTAGGTCTTGCCTAGCATTGCAGCGTGCAGTGCTGCTCGCACAGGCGAGATTTATTGTGTTAGAGTGATTTTGTGTAAAGGGACTTTTGCTCCCGCCCATGCTTTCTATTGGGCAATGTGAATATTTATTTAAAACCCTGTCTTGTGATTGCTCTGCAGGGTTTGTGGTTACCGCCCTGTGGCTTTTTGTGCACTACTTGATACACCAAGTCTGTGGAGTGTCTGTGTTTTATGGTTCTTCTGTTATCTGAGGAGGCTGTCAAGGAAGGTTCAGGGAGAGTTCAGCAAGGCATCTGTTTTCCAGGCCGTCACACGTGTCTTCTCTTTCCCTCCCCTCCCTCCTCCACACCCACCCTCTCCGCTGTTCCTTCAACTGCTGTGTGGGGCTGTGGGTCACAATTGGTGCTGGGATGGAATTTCTACACAGGAAGGAGTTGGCCAGTGCCCGGCTCTGGGGTTGATCACCTAGCATGGGGTGAACCGCTACAGCTTCCCCCAACTCCCCTCACGGATGTCCGCTCCTGTACCCCAGCCAGGGGTCCTGACAGAGCGAGGTCGTCATCTTGCAACAGTTGCTGTGAGTTCGAACTGTGCGCTACTGTGTAGTGTGCTCATGCCAGTTCCCTGGCTTGAGCCTGATTCGAGGTCAAAGTATCTGCCGTATTTAGATGCTGCTCTTTGTTGCCTAAGAGTTGGAGCGGAGCTATAGAAGAAATGTAAAGAGAAATAGGAAGAGAGAAAACAAAAGGTAAGAGATGACAAAGTTACAGGATATCGATGAGAGAACCAAAAGTGAGAGAAACAAAAGTGACAGATTGCAGAGAAACAAGGAAGAGGAGCGCTCCCCCACTGAGGCCCAGACAGCTCCGCCGGTGCACCATGAGCATTCCCTGCAGTGCTCCCGCTGCTCCCTGCACAGCACTCCCACTCCGTGCACAGCACTCCCGCTGTTCAGTGCACAGCACTCCGTGCACCGCTCTGCCGGTGCATCTAAACCCCGCAACACTCCCTGCTGCTTTGTGAACTGCTCTGCCGGTGCACCGTGAGCATAACCTGCAGCTCTCCTGGCTGCTCCATGCACAGCTCCACTAGTGCTCCATGCACAGCACCCCCAGCGCTGACTCCAGGCTCCTGCGGTGATTCAGTGGGGGAAAGGAGGGAAGAGATCACTCGTGCTGCAGCGGATATGCTCAGTCTCGGGCGGGGTAGGGGCAGATGGATGATTCACTGTGTGATCTTGTGGCCTGCAGAGACCTGTGCAAGGTTACTCACAATCCAGTCCAGGGTTAATCCACAACCAATAACCACCCAATACCCAAAGCATCAATACAGAGCTGATCAGTTTTGCCGCCAGATGGCCACAACGAGGTGGACGAGCTGGAGTACAGGTTCAAGTCTGTTCCTAAGGGCCTGTGGTACCTGCCACCTGGTTACACAGCCTCTTCCTCTAGCCTTACAGGCTCCCACAGCAGAGCTATCCCTCAGGTTAGACAGCCTCTATCTCATTTCTTACAGGCTCACAGCAGAGCTCTTTCTCAGGTTACACAGTCTCTTCCTCCAGTCATGCAGGCTCCCACAGCAGAGCTATCCCTCAGGTTACACAGCCTCTTCCTCCAGTCTTACAGGGTTCCACAGCAGAGCTATCCCTCAGGTTGCACAGCCTATTCTTCCAGTCTTAGTCTCACAGCAGAGCTATCCCTCAGGTTACACAGCCTCTTTCCTCCAGTCTTGCAGGCTCGCACAGCAGAGCTATCTATCAGGTTACTTGTCCTCATTTCATCTAGTGAAGCAGGCATGCTCCTGGCCCAGCTTCCCTCTCCTGCCTTAGTCTCACAGCATAGCTATCCCTCTGGTTAGACAACACTTCTAATCCGGAAAATATATGTTTGAGGCATATGGGCTGCAGACCGCACACTATTGCATTAGATCAACATCTGGTGGTGGGCCCGGATGATTATACTTTGTTGTTGTCTTGGAAGAGTCTTTGTCTGCTGGATAACTCCTCCCTTGGACCGTAGCGCGCATGTGCATCGACTCCATCTTCAGATTGTTTTTTTCCACCATCGGGCTCGGCTGTGTTCATCGTTCAGTCCCGTTACCAATCTCTTTTCGAATTCATAAACAATCATAATGCCATCAGCATCGTCTTTGACAGTGATTCCGGTTACCTGCGTCGAAGAAAGGCTTCGCTTCTCGATTCCAGCGTTGGTCGGGGCCGTCGGGCCCAACTGCGCCATTGGGCCTTTGGCTCATGGAAAGAACACCCTTCAAGAAGTGCCCTCGGTGTGGACACTAATTCCCTCACACCAATCTTCATGAGGTTTGCAATCTGTGCTTATCTCCAGTGCACAAGAGTCCAGACTGTGAGGCCTGCGCTTCGTTCCGGTCCAAGAAAACTATCAGGGACCGTCGAGCTCGAAGAGTAATGGCGCAGTCATCTTCGTCGACACCAGACCTCATCATAGAATCATAGACGAGGCTCCGATCGAGGTAGACGCCAAAGAACAGCAGCACGAAGACATCGCTTCCGAAGCAGAGGATTCAGCTTCTGGAGCCGAGGATCAATCCGAAGATGAAGATCTTCCAGCTGGTCAACAGGTCGTGAGTACAAACGTCGACCCTGTTCACCCCACCATACCGGGACAGGCTTCGGTTCCACCTCCACCTTCGGGTCCAGGTGCACACCGACCAAAAACCTCCAACGCCCCGCCTTCTGGCTCGGCAGCGAAGAATATAAAAAAGCCTCCAGTCGACTCGGGCTCGAGTCAGTCTGTCGGTCCCGAGAAGCAGAAGGTCCTTACGCCAAGATGAACGCCGGCACCGAAGCATCCATCGGTACCGAAAGCGATCGAGCCGCAAACAATCTTGGCAATCTCGGCAAAGAAATTGATTTTTAAAAACTGTGATAACTTTGTATTTTAATCGCGTTGCGCACTCCCCCCCCACCCCCCCAGCACTGACCTCATATCCCCCTAGACAGTCGATTTCAACACTGTCAGGACAGGATTCCACTCGCACGCCGCCATCACCGGCCGCGAGGAGCCACGGACACGCCCACCTTTCGTGGCCACGCCCACCCCTCACCAAGCAGATAAAAGCGCGCCCTGAATAATAGAGACGCATTAGACCTGAGTCTCCTGAGGCGGAAAGCCGGGAGTGAAACCTTGCTAAATCTGTGACATTGATTTGAAAAACTGTGATAACTTTGTATTTTAATCGCGTTGCGCACTCCCCCCCCAGCACTGACCTCATATGCCCCTAGACAGTCGATTTCAACACTGTCAGGACAGGATTCCACTCGCACGCCGCCATCACCGGCCACGAGGAGCCACGGACACGCCCACCTCTCGTGGCCACGCCCACCCCTTCAACGCTCATTCTCCTTCCATAAATTATGTGTCAGTTCAGGCAGCGCAGCGGACGGGCGCAGCGGGCGCGCCGTCAGCGCGCCGAAGGCGCGCCAAAGGCAAGCCCGTCTGGGCCCGTCCGGGCCCAGACGGACCCAGGCCCAGAGACTCTGTCGGATGTCCCTCATGACCGCGTGGTGTATACTGGAGACATGCTCCGCGCACTTCAACCTAAGAAAATCCTGGCCTGCTACCACACGCACACTGAAGGTAAACCCTTCTCTAATTGTATGCGCTGCAATCCGACTCCCTTGGGCTCAGCAAAACCCTGACTGAAGATGGGACTTCTCAACTGCCGCTCCCTTCCCAAACATGCGCTCGAAACAAACCTGTTAATCCAAGATCATGATTTCGATCTGCTGTTTTTAACGGAAACGTGGCTATCAGACAGTTCCGACTCGGACATCGTCACGGCCCTTCCCCCAGGGTACCTCTGTCAAGCCTTACACAGACCCAAAGGGAGGGGAGGGGGGGTAGCCATAATCTTCAGGGAACAACTCACCTGTAGAACTTCCAACGCCCATATCGAGGATTGCGAAAGCTGTCAATTCTCCATCCAAACCTCCCCAGCTCACTCCCTGTCAGGGCTATTGATCTACCGCCCCCCAGGTGCCCCTGGGAACTTCCTCAATGCCGTTACCGAATCTGCTTCACAATTAGCATCTTCTGCCTCCAACTTTATTATTCTAGGCGACCTGAACCTTCATTTCATGGACCCTACTGACCGGATAGCCTCCGACCTCCTTCAAGACCTATTGTCACTCAATATCCGACTGGTCAACAATGAGCCTACCCATGAGAAGGGACACCTACTGGATCCCATCCTTACTAATGTGGCAACCATCACCACCAGGCCACCCTTGACCCTTCCATGGACGGACCATTCTCTGGTCCCTATCTCCTGGGAAACACCCACCATGACCCCTCAAACTACTAAAATTCAGGTCACCGATAGACGGTGGAAGAAACTCATACCTGGGGAATGGGCCACTGCTCTTGCAGACTCCATCCCTGAGCCATCCACTGATCCTGCCACGGCCGATAAGCAGTTCAATGAGTGGATCACCTCTTCTCTTGATACACTCCTCCCTAAAACTGCCTCCTTTAAACATCCCAAAAGAGTATCGTCCGCTTCATGGTACACTCCAGAGCTTAAAGCTCTGCACCAAGAGTGCAAGAGAACGGAACGCTCTTGGAGAAAAAACAAATCGGAAACAAACAAAGATGCTTATTCTATTTCTCTCTCAATGTATAAAACTACGATTCGAAAAACGAAAAGTGCTTTCTTCCAGGAAAGAATAGAGAAAGCGGTATGCTCAAGTAAGGAATCCTACGCCATCCTAAAAGAACTTCTGAAAACCCCAGAACCTGGACCGAGACAGCCCACAGACCCCAAAGCCGATCAGGAAAAATGCCAACAACTGGCCAATTTCTTTCATGAAAAAATTCAAAAAATTCTTGATTCAATTCCCACCGCGAATCCGTGCGAGGAAAACGATCTCCCGCACTCCCTAACACCCAGTTGTCTCTCCTCTTGGGGTCAAGTTACGATCGAAGAAGTAGGAAACACGTTAAAATCCATAAAAAGCGGATCCCCCAGGGACCCCGCCCCACTTCGGATCCTCAAGGAGGTAGCTCCCACGATTACTCCCCCCCTGACTCATCTGATCAATGCCTCATTCCAACAGGGAGTCGTACCCCCGAGCTGGAAGACGGCAGTCGTGAAAGCTCTATTAAAGAAACCTTCCCTCGACCCTGAAAATTTAGCTAATTACAGGCCCATCTCCCTACTCCCAGGAATCAGCAAGATTGCTGAAAAACTGGTTAATAAAAAACTCTCCCAGTTCCTGGAGGTCAACAACAAGCTAAAAAGTTCCCAGACGGGCTTTCGCCCAGGGCAGGGCACTGACATCGCCCTCCTGGCAGCGGTAGAGGAGGCCAGAGCACTATTGGACGGAGGAGGATCAGTGGCAGTGATCCTCCTCGACCTAAGCGCGGCCTTTGATACCGTCAACCACCAACTTCTCATTAAAAGACTCAAGAGAGTTGGTGTGGAAGGCTTGGCCCTATCCTGGCTCTCATCCTTTCTGGCTCAACGGAACTATCAGATCTGGGAGAAGAACGCCCGCTCCTCCGAAATTCCCCTCCAATGTGGTGTGCCTCCCTGAGCCCCACATTATTTAATATCTACATGTCCACATTGGAGGAGGTCATCACCCCGTTCGGAGTGAGCGTCGTCAGCTATGCTGACGACACACAACTAGTGGTGTCACTATCTCACCCCAGACAACAATCAGCAGATTTATTTAACTGCCTTACGCAAGTCCACTACTGAATGAGCAGCTCAGCCTTAAAATTAAACGGGACAAAAACTGAGGTTCTGCTCCTTGGCCCGAAAGGACTCACACTCTCCCCGAACATCTGGCCAGCCTGTCTGGGCCCCCCCCTGACCCAAAAGAAGAAGTAAAAAGCCTTGGTGTGTGGCTCGACACAGACCTCTCGTTCACTGTACAGGCAAAGAAAGTAGCCGGGACCTGCTTCGGGCTCCTGAAATCGCTGAGGAAAGTCCTGCCCCTCTTGCCCTCCAACTCCCAAAAATTGCTAATTCAAGGCCTAATACTCTCGAGGCTTGATTACAGCAATGTGATCTACCTGGGCGCCCCCGAAGCGACGCTCAACAAGCTTCAGAGAATCCAGAACACTGCGGCTCGGATTCTCACAAATACCCCTGCCAGAGCCTCGGCTAAACCTGCCCTAAAACTCCTCCACTGGCTCCCGATAAGGGAGCGGGTCAAATTCAAGGCCCTGTGCCTAGCCCACAAACTGCTACAAAATCAAGGCCCCCTTGTTCTCAGGAAACTCATCATACCCTATAAATCTACAAGACCCCTCCGCTCGGACACGGAAAACTTCATCACTATCCCCAGATTCAAGAAAGCCCGCTCAGGAGGAAGACGTTTTTCAGTCCATACTGCACGTCTCTGGAACTCACTCCCCCGCGACCTGCGACTTGAACTACAATACCTTCGCTTCAGGAAGCGGCTCAAGACTCACCTCTTTCCCCAATGAATCATGCTCGCCCGTAACCCTGATCGTCTGCCCCCTTCCCCCCTTCGTTTCTCCCCTGTCTCACTGAACTTAGGAGATAGGGTCTGTTAGCGCTGGGATACCTCATGGTGACTACGCACTCTATAAAAATAAATAATAATAATAATAAGAGGTTCCCAAAGCTACCGAACCGAAGACCACCCCGGTTCCGAAAAAAGTGGACCCGAAGACTGCTACGGTACCGAAACATACTTTGGCTCCGAAGGTAGATGAGTCCAAATGTACTCCGGGAAGAAAAGACTCGGATCCAAAGAACACGGATCCTAAGAAAAAAACACGATAGCAAGTCTTCGGAACCGAAACCAAAACCTGATCCAAAGACAATAGCCACTGTAAAACATAAGCATTTCGGCCCCAAACAAGATAAATCGGCGCCGTAAAAGGTTTTACCAGTAGAAGAGCTTTTCCAACCTGACCCAAAGCAAAAGACTCTTCATATTAATCCAAAGACTGGACATGTCACTACAATGCCTCAAAAGAGGAAGATGGACTATCCTAAACTAACGCCAGTTCCTCTAAAAAAACATGCTCAAACTTCCCCCATAAGGATTCCTTCACCAGAAGTAGAAATACCAATGGATATTTCTCCTGTACATTCACCATCTAGTACACATAGTCTTATACCACAAGATGAGGATGATGGGTACAGTTACTCACAGGAGGTAGAAAGTGAACAACACATAGACGACATTGATGACCCAGATGATATTCCTGGGCCATCAGGTGACCCATGGGATGATTATAATGCACCAGATGCACCAGATATGCCACAAGATGATGTATACCCGTCTAGACCATCTCCCCCAGACGATACTATTGGGTTTACGCAGCTCATTCATAGAGCAGCCACATTCCATGAAGTAGACTTGCACACACACAGATCCAGTGGAAGAAGACTTCCTCATGGACACACTACTGTTGTCACATAAGACCACAACCACACTACCAATACTTAGGTGAGTGGTAAAACATGCACCCAAAATATATAAAGACCCCGTCAGAGCCAGGGTAATTAACCCCAGACTGGAAAAAAAGTACAAAGCAACTCCAACTGATCCAGCATATATTAAAGGACAGTTGCCATTGGATTCATTAGTAGTGTAAAATGCGAGGAAAAGAGCTAACTCGCAGACAACAGGGGATGCTCCACCACCTGACAAAGAGTCTTTTAGATGCTTCAGGAAAACACACCATCTCACAAGCAGCCGATTTCTGGAGGATTGCTAACACTCAAGCCTTATCAGCAAGAATGACAGCGCCCATTATGATGAGTTCGAGTCACTCCTGCAACACCTGCCAGAACAATATAAGACTAGGGCTTCTGCCTAATACAGGAAGGCAAGGTTATTACAAATACCTCCATACGCTGTGCACTAGACACTGCAGACACAGCCTCTAGAGCAATAAACACAGGGGAAAAAAGATACAGATACGGCAAAATCTATGGGAGCTTTACAAACGCAAGCCCATAGACTTTCCTTTCGTCGCTCCTCATATAGGGGCGCCTCTAGGGGTTTTCAAACTGACAATACCTCCTCTTCTTAGAAAGCGCCCAACCAAACCTCGCCCAGTAAGGGATATTATAGAGGAGGGTATCAAGGAAACAACAATAAGGGCAGAGGTAGAGGCAACAATAATCGCAACGCCTCTACTTCAAACAGTGACTTCCCTTCCATCCCCCCAGACCATTCCACTCCTGTCGGGGGGGTGGGGGAGATTACAACAGTTCATATCTGTCTGGAACTCCATCACCACAGACAGGTGGGTGAGACAAATAATTCAGTCAGGTTATTGCCTGGAGCTCACTTCCACTCCTCCAACAATACCACCCAGACAGCGTCCCTTGTCACAGGAACACCTCATACTACTAAGACAAGAAGTAGCATCTCTACTGCAAAAGAATGCAATAGAACCAGCCCCAAAACAACATCAAAACACAGGAGTTTATTCTCTGTAATTTCTCATACCCAAAAAGGACGGGTCCCTCAGACCTATTCTAGATCTAAGGCCCCTAAACCTGGACATACAATCAGACGACTTTCATATGGTCACACTACAACAGGTTCTACCGTTGCTAAAGAAAGGTGACTTCCTTGCCACATTTAATCTCAAGGACGCCTACTTCCACATTCCCATACATCAATCGCACAGAACACTTTACATATTTGCATTTCAACTCACTGTGCAATGATTGGCTGACACTAGATGCTGTTACTCAGCCAACTAGCTATTACTGATTTGCCTTGCATTTTTAAATACTTTTATGTGGCGATCTAGTTTGTTTGTCTAGCTGCTACAGCTGTCTGAGGGAATTGTGCTCCTTGATGTACATTCTTGATTTTCAATTACTTCCTGTATCTCACTGCAATGGGCTTTAGAAACTATGCAAATTAATAAACTTGACTTGACTGAAATGAGAACCCGGTCATGCATTACTGTGTACAAAGAAACATGCTCCTTAACAGTCTGAGTAGAAAAATAACTCTGCAGTATTGTGCCAGTAAAATAATATACTAGCATTTGACAGCCCTCTACAACTCCATCAGAGAAGCAGAGAATAATGTATGTGGGTAGCACTGGTGTTCGGAATATTGTAAATGTCCACCTGAGCTCTGGGATCCCTTGGCGTCTTCTACCACGTGGCCGTATGATGACTTGCTGCAGTTTTACACTGATTTGATTTTCCCTGTCATTGATTTTTTTGTAGGCAGATGAGGAGCTCAAGAGCTTCTTGAAGGGCCAGGAGTCCATGGCTACATCAATCCTACAAGCTGACAATGCCCTGACGGAGAGTGACAAGGCAATAGAAGGTGAGAGGTCGCATAAGTGGACAAAATGGCAGGCAGAGCCTCCCAAAATGACATGCTCATGCCTGCTGTTTACATGGGGTCCATATGTCTCAGCTCTATGTATTCCAAACTGAATTATCGTCCAAGTAGGTGGAAATCCATCATTCCTGGAATGATTCCACCTTTCCAGTCTCTATTCCAGATCATTCTAGGTTCACTAACAGAACAGGAAGGAGGTATTAATGGACCACTTGCGTCATTTTACATATCTCAGTAAACCTTCATATCTGCAGGAAAATGAGGCTCCCCTTCTTCATTACCTTGACCACCATTTCTGACCCTGCAACCTAATGCAACATTTACAAAATCCTCCTCATCTCATCAGTTCATTGCCCCAATCCATTGTGGTTAAAGTCCTAGTCCTCAGTAGGTAGGCTCATTCAGCAGCCTCCTCCGCTGTCTTCTCTACTGCTTCTTCCATCCTATGGAAATATGTCTCAATGGTGTCCTCTGTTGCCTTCACAACCTTCAGGATCCCCTTCCACCACCCTTTACAGACCTCAGGTGTCTCACTCAGAGCCATTGCATACAACATAGTACAGATCCACCTTCACTACTCAATGCATTGCAGGTTTCTTGTAGTCAGCCTCTTAGGATGCTACACTCCTCTTACTTCCAGAGCCATGTATTTATTTATTATCAACAACTTTGAGACACTGCAGTGAATAAACAACTGATGATAAATCATAATACAGAGTTGATTATGTGTGGGCAGGAGGAATCCAGTCGGGGAAGGTGCATCTCTTATGACATTCTTCAATAGCGGCTCTGGACTTCGGTGAAAGCGATCTTGTAAAGTTCAGTTTTTAGCAGTTTTCTAAATATGAGGTGGTCCGCTTCTGATCTGAGTTTAGGGTCCAGGGTGTTTTCACAATTTAGAACCTATCACTCCCAGAGATCACCCTCCATATTTGGAAGAGGTGTCCGAGTTGTGCATGACCGTCACTAAGTTCCAAGAGGAGATGTAATGTGGGTCCAATTTCTGCAAGGAAGTATGATGGACCTTTTTTGTTCCAGAAGGCCATGGGCTAAATAGTACACAGTACCCTAAACGTAATCCTAATCCGTTAGACCCAGTTTAGCCTGTTCAAGTCTCTGTAAATCGAAGGACATCTTGGCTGCTTGGCTTTGTAGACTTTGGAGTCAGGCTCTTTGGCAGGTCTCCGTAAATATCATTGTGGTAGTAAATGTGTGGGAGAACGAGACAGCGTGTAGTTTCTTTTTGGTGCAAGGCTTGGACTCGCCTGGACTCTCTGCCCCTCTCACCGCCCGTGGCCACCCCGCGCTTTAATAGGACCGTTCTAGGGTTGGAGGAGGAAGCGCCAGCCACAGCCTGGGGAGGGATGTCTCTGCAGGAGCCTCACAACATAACATTTTGTGCTTCTGCGTGTTTCTCTGGAGAGGAGTGGAAGCTGTCACACGACTAGCAGTAGGAACTTTACAGGAATGTGATGAAGGTAATTCACCAAGCTCTAATCTCACTGGGTCCTATAATTGCGTCCACTGTCTCTACATTAAGAGAAAAAGAAAATGAAGAACTCTGTCCAGTGGATGACCTGTACTCTGGTAGAAGACACGCGATTGGTCATTATCCGGGTGGGTAACACGGATAACAGCAGCCATCTGCTAACATACACTCCATCGAAGCAGATGCACATCCATCCAAATGTTAAAGGGCAGTCGTCCAGAGACACGTTAACCCACAACAACACACTTTCTTGAGACATGTGAAAGGCACAGCCACTCACTAACTGAAACATACAAGAGCATGCGCAGTCTTCCTTTGATGCTGCTATATTGCAAATATAGGGACACGAGTTGGCCTTACGGCTAGGGCGGTCGACCTCAAATCTGGGGAACCGGGTTCGAGTCTCAGCAAAGACGCTCAACATCCTGTGATTCTGGGCAAATCACTTAATCTCCCTGTGCCTAACAAAAATGACTGTGTCCTCACGTAACGCAAAAGGCTTTATATACTACTGGATATATCACTAAAAAAAGCTGCCATCATATGAGTTCAAACTGGACATGTAGGAAAGACCCCACTCTTCACCATTTTTGCTTGCCTCGCATGTCTCGTGCTCAATACTGAGCATGATGAAGATAGGTGAACGGTTTTTCCCATGGTTCCAAACCTGAGCAAACCCTAAAATCTGTATTTCTTTGGAGCCGAAAGCGCAACTACAACTAAACTCTCTCTGCCTTCAAACACTTGAGGACTTGTACCCAGAGGTGTGATTCTTAACACTAGATTCATTTGAACACAAAGGAGGAATGTCGCCTCTAGACATCTGTCTCTATTGGACACTGAAAAAATCTTTGCAAGCTCGATACTCCACATTTATAGCACTAACCCTACCTTTTCAGACTTAGCACTGATATGTACGACTCTGTCCCCTGTGTTCTGCAAACTAGGGCTTTGCCCTAATTCTACACGGTTTCGATTTCCCACCCACGGATGCCTGAACTTAGTTCAACACTTGACAATCAAAGCCCAGGGGCAACATTACACATGCAGCGTGTTTTCCTTGATTGCAATTAAAAAGATGTGCTAAGTGCAATTAGGTAAATCCGCCACATTATGGTGAATGTGCTGCCCCCAGGGCAGCCGCACACTGATACTGATTTGTATGAAAAGCAGCTGTTTTGAAGCTGCTGTGTGTTTCACAGTGCAGTCGGAAACTCTCCTGGAATTTTAAAGGGGAATAGAAATTCCCTTGCAGGCGGGTGCAGTCATTGACTGCACTCGCCTGCAAGGGGATGTCTGGGGGGGTCCATAGAACTCTCTTTACCCCCTGCAGAGGACTGCTGTCAAAAGGTGGGAAGCTATCAGTATGCCTCCTGTTGAAGCTCCTCTTCGCATAGTGATGAGTGGACATATATTGGAGACATGGACTGCCAGTGAAAGAATGGATAAAAGTATTACTGTTTTGTAATGACGCACAATGGTGCACTGCATATCTATGCCTCAACACTACCTCTTACATCAGGGATGAAGGTAATTTTGTCCTGTTTGCGTTAGTATTGGATCTTGACGTGAAAACAAGTTCATATGAGCTAAATATGTTTTGTGTTCTGCAGTTTTCCTGTATGTACCAGCTATCTGCAAGTATGAAATGATGAAATTGTTGCTCTGTATTGTATGATTTTGACATTGACTGTTTGTATTGTAGTGTAGTTCCTATAGTACCCCTACATGACCTGTGCTTTTGGACAACATACACTGTGGGTCTGGTGATAGACTGTCTCTGTGCACCGTCACCGAGTATGTTAGTAGGGTTTGCATTAGCAAGCTCACAGTGCCACTAGAATCTCCTTTTATCAGAGAGATTAGTTTTTGGCAAGCTCAGAACACATCAAGCCCTGATTCCTCAGACTCGTGGAAACAAAATACTACTTTTCACCCAGTCACTTGTGCTTGCTCATTTGGTCTCAGGGACATGCACAGAAGAAACAGTCGAGAATGTTTACAATAAGAATTAATTTTACCATTGTTCTTCTAGTGTAAAATATATGCGCTGCTACAACTGTTACACAGTAGCAGAGATATAGGATCAGCAGTACAGTGAATAAAAAGGAATAGTATAGTTCTACCATTTTGCAATAGTCATGAACATATACGTGAATATAAAATGCATTTATAAAATAAAGCACATACTCCTACGATGCCTGTCTATATGTACCCAACTGTACTTAGCATGTGAGTAGGTGTGAAAGAGCTAATAAGCCTAGGAGCCAAGAATCCTGCTAGGATTTAGTTTAACCCCATTACCTGAATAATGAGTGTGGGACCTCGTCCTGGTCTCCTGTTGGACACCCCGCAAGGGATGTTTAGACCACTGTCAGCCGGAGCGACTGCATGCAGGAGCCTCAGCGTCTCTGGTCAGTGTGCCGGCCTTGAAGTCTTGTTTCCCTCCAACTACTGATAGCAAGAGGTGCTGTATTTATACAGAGTCCCTTTGCCCCTTGTGCGTATGTTAGCCATTGTTTAGTATGAGGATGATGTATGTGATTAAACCTTGTGTGTTGATAGGTAGTGTCCTCATAAATTGTTCATATGTGCTAAGGATAATGTCTTAGCATTACTGATTGGGAAATCCCTCCCTCTGCATGGAACTAGGTGAAAAGTTTAGTCCATAAAAGGCGTCAATCCGTATAAGGCGTTCTGTCCCTATAAGGCGTTCTGTCCTTATTGGGAGTTATGTCCTTATAAGGCTCATTCATGTGAAATGTAGGGGAGATGATGTAGGGAAAGGGTAACATTTTTCCTGGACCTATATTAGAGTACCTATATAAAACATAACAGTATGCTTTATTTGTTATCAAATTTAACGATGACTTAAAAATAAAGTAAAAAATAAAATTATAGATGAGGGGTTGGTTGTATTGGCTTTGTTGATGATGCAGTTGGTGTTGAAGATGATGCGAACCGACAAGATGAGCCAGTGGAGCTGCGTCAAGTGCTGTAGTCCTCTTTCTTCAGGACTCACACAAGGCTTTCTTCAGGACTCACAGGAGGTGTGCTTCATCATGTAGGATCCCCTTAAGGATGCCAGTATGGAGTATAGGACGTCATGTACAAGAGTGTTGTTACCATCCACTTGCAAAAGTACAAAGGCTTGAACAGTAGGTCTGATGTAACTTTACGAAAGGAACAATTTCACTTTCGTTAGTATCGAGAACTGTTACCAGGCAGTTCTTGCTTTCTTGGCATGTGTTCTTGCAAGGTGAGTTTGGCGTGGAGGGTGAATCCAAGTGCCTTATTGTTGGGTGAAAGTTAGGCTTTGAATTCACCATGGTATTGAATGAATTAGCTATTTCCTGTTCTAGGAAAATGAATGGAATTCTAGCTTGGTTGGGTTGAGCCTGTGGTTGGCGCTGGACAGTCGGGTCTGAATGAGTGCAGGAAGTGTTTGAGACACTAAATGCTTGAAGTAGAGCAAAGTTTCAAGTCAAGGTATTTATTGTCCTATATAATTAAAAAAAAGAAGTTTTCTGTGTGACTCATTCCAAGAGCATCTATGGTCTAACTTCAAGGTATTCTGTTGAATAGTATGAAAATTAGTGTAATGTTGTTATATTATCATACACACATTAGTCAAGCCCCAATAATTTACCCTTTGGTAGAAATTATATTGCTCTTGATATTAGATATATCCATAGAAGGTGCAAATTATACAATGGAAAAGTGCAGACGACACAGTGTTGGTGTTGGGTTATTTATCCCAGAGTGATATCAAATGCATTGCATCATATCCCTGGTTATCAACAGTTTGTAGCACAGTTTGTGTTGGAAGATTATATTATTCTTCCATGTTATTCTGTAACCAGGGAACTGGGTGTCTGCATTTCCACCGAATTCCAAGTGTAGGGTATCGCAACAGTTTTGCATGTGATCCACCAACTCTATGCAGATGAATTACCAAGGACATCACTAAGTATCTGTACAAACATCCACATACAGCCGCCAGAGGAACACATCCGTCTGAGATGTAACATGCAAAATCACTAGAGAGAGCTTCTACAAATACTGCAACCAATGTACACATTATCCACCCATGTGGGATCTCCACGGAGCGCTCAGTAGCACTCAAGAAGGTCAAAAGCTGTCCTGCATCCAGCGCGCACACCATCTACTGAATGTGCGATGCCGCTGAAAATACCCCACATCTGTAACATCTCTAGAACCCCCTGGACAACATAGTGGGGCAGTGCGGTCCTGTCCATAGATGTATCCTGACATCCCCGCTTTAATGTTGGCATGATTATAAAATAACACAACATTAATCATCGTACAATTCAACTGAATACGTTGACGTTTGACTATAGGTCTATACGAGTGTATAGATATATATTGTTGAATTTTATGTTATCAGAGATTAAAGCCCAAAGGTGCTTCATATGGAAATGAAATATGAAATACCAGTATTTGTAAAGCGCAAACAATTACCCCTCAAGGCGTCAAGGCGCTGGGGGCCGTCGGGAAGATTAAGCGAGCTATTGCCCAGAGTCACATGGTGCTGGGCCGACCTGCCGCCGGTGCCGGGGATTGAACCGTGAGCCCCTGTGTCCTGGAGTCAGCTGCCCTTGCTGCTGCGCCACACCTCTATGGAGGTTGAGCATATCGACCATGGACAGTAGGGAAGCCTCGGTGACTAATCAGGTGATGGGGTCTTTTAGGATCTGAATATTTCATCAGTATGGAGGAAGGGGGAAAACGGATGAAGGACTTTAATAATCATGGTCCTGAGATTCTGTATTTTGTGGGCCACTTATTTTCTGTCTGCTCTGAAGGATCACTGTAGCTGCAAGAAGAGCTGTTAATCCCAAAAGGAGGTGTGAATTTGAGAAAAGATAGATTTGCTTTGGGCTATATAGAAAACCAAACATGGCTCCCAGGCGGGCACACACTCACTATACATTGGTATGGGAGATTCCATTCACAGGGGCTTATGGGGCATTTTTACATCAATTGTTTATAATTGGGACTGCTGCCAACTACAGGCAAGGGCTCCAGCAGGTCTAACAGATGCCATTGCAGCACATCCACAGTGCACCATGTAGATTCCTAAGTCTTGATTATTTTAAGTTTCTCTACTTTATCCTAAGTTTATCTTAAGTATCTTTACTGATGATAAACATTAAGATACCTATTTTTATTCACAGGCTAGATATTTTTTTACTAGACACTGTGACTGCTTTCTTTAGCTTCTTGTTGACTTTCCTCCTTTACGCCTTCAGCGGAGCGGATGCGGGCAGAGGCAGCTGAGCGCGAGCGACAGGTGATGGAGGAAAATCAGGCCAAGCTGCAGCAGAAATTGGAGGACCAGAAGCGCAGCTACGAGGAGCATGTGCAGCAGCTGATGGTTAAGATGGAAGAGGACCGAAAGAAGCTAGTGGAGGAGAATGAGAGGGTGATGACCAGTAAACTCAAGGTAAGGGCAAGTCCACTCCGTAAGGCAAGGTGATTGCAAACACCACCAGATCTAGGTAGCAACCAATCTAACCATTCAACACCTTGGGCTCACTCACCATCTAATGATGGTACTCACCATGCATCCAGGGTTCACCAGTCACATTTCAGATGCATAGGGCTCAATATACTTGCTTCAACTGCTATTGGTTAATATCCATCTTTATAATACCTGTATCCTCCATACACATGCTAGGGCTCTTCAGCTATCCCTCTCATGCTACAACCCACCATAAATCCTTCACACACCATCACAGAACTCCTGATACTGCCAGGGCTCTCCAGCCACCCTTCTAATACCCTACCCTGGGCCCCCTAGCCATTCTTATAATGCCAGCACTCACTATCCATGCTTCTGGCATCTAGGCTCACAGCCACCCATCTAATACCACATCTCACTTTAAATCTACCTAATGCTAAGGGCTTAACATCCATGTTTTAAATGTAGGGCATCAACATGCATCCTTCTAATGCTTTTGCAATTTACTTTTATTGAACAGTGACCTTGAAGCAACTTTGTACTTTTCAATAAATCTCCTTTTCTAGTGTAAAGTATTTTTGTAGTTCCTTTTTCCAAGTACATATGTCACCCTGTTCTTTCCACGTTATGTGGTTTTTGTTGTGTGATGCTACGTCTGAATTTGCACAGGTGAAATTTGGGGCTCCCCATTATGTCACCTTCGAAATCTGAAAGGAGGCTTGTTTACCATGTTTTACCCACTGCCTTTCAGGAACAAGAGAAACTGTTGATGGAAGGCTTCGAGCAGAAGGCCAGGTCCCTGCAGTCCCAGATCGAAGGCTTGCACCGTGAGCTGGCGAATGCCAATAACAAATCCTCCTGGTTTTCTGATCTTCTTGGTGGAATTGGATCAGTTGCAACTATGGTGTTGCCAGGCATTGGTGGCAAATTGTTTGGTATTGGGACATCCATTGTTAGTCGGTTTTTTTGAATCTCACCTCAAGTGTGCACGCATTCGGAGAATGTTGTGTTCTTTATTGGACCATGTTCAGATCACCAGATATTCCTTCCTCGTGATGACTTGCTTGTCATGCCTACATGTGATGAGAAGTTTTGCAGTGAAGGTTTCAGGCCAATCTGTGGATCTGAAATAAGTTGGAGATCCCCATACTGGCAGCGAATGGGCACTTCTCACCCGGCCTACACCACTGGACCTCAAAAATATTGATGAAATAAGACTGAGAAGTAATCTGTCTAATCTCACCTTCTACGCTTGTGATAAATGTCTCACTTGTTCTCGCTGGGGTGCAGGAATGACCAGAATACCCTCTAATTACTGCCTGCGGAGGGGTTTTGTAGCTGTGGGTGTTTTGCAGCTTTGTGAATAAACAGATTATCTTTGTCACTCTTTGTGCTGAATTCAAGTCTAATGGCTTGCACTTAGTTCATATTTTTTCAGCTAGAAGCAAAGTGGGGGAGGGCCACTCACTGAAATATTTCTGATCAGCAGTTTCCATAATCACAGGGAACATGCACATAGAAGGTTGTTCCATACAGTGACTTCTCGTTGAGTGCGCCTTATGCTATCATTAGTAAGGGACATGTGAACCATATGTCCTGCAAGAAAAGGCTCACTGAATGGATGAATGGGACATGGCTCCTCTGCAATAGGGCTCCTTTGAATATCACTAGGTTGGGGCATGAGTTTAGCCATGCATTGTGTAGGAAGGAAGAACTTAACATGGAACCTCCTTCAGATGTGTGGGATGGGGTTTGAACCATGTGCCCTACAGGAAGAGCCTCCATGGAACGTAGCGTGTAGCATGTAGCATGTAGCACAGTGTGAATGACAGCCTCAGGTATCCAAGAGAATAGACCACTGCCCCAGGGGTTACTGTATACTCCTTTCAATGTACCTTTTACAATATTCCTTTTTTTAGGCAAAGAAGCCACACACTCAGCATGGAGAGACATGATATAATAGTGGTGGATTACGATAAAGCCATGTAAACCATTCACTTTTGAAATGCACAAGATACATCTATTATGTTATGTAATGAGTTCTTTGGAAATAAGGAGATGACATGACATTTATACTCAAAAATACAATAGACAGTTCAGCTAATGAATGGTCCCTAGAAAAGACTCAAGTCAAGGACCTGGACTGTTCAAAGACAGGAACAACCCGAGCACGGCTTCCTCACGGGGAATGGACATTAATTCAATGATATTTTGCACATTAACACCATGAAGAGGGCTTCTATTTTGTTGATTATCTGAAATGGAAAAGCACAGAGAAACACATGCATGTGGAGAATGCTTGTTCACATAAAATAAAAGTGCACTGTTGCGGGCTGTTTCTAATCACCAAAATTGTTTATGTATCTTTAAGTTATCAAATGTTCTCATGCAGTTGCATCTCCTGTAGTGAGTTCAAGATCATATCTGATCGATTGATCAGGTACTAGAATGGCCTCTGGAGTTGCATTGTGTGTTGTCTTGCTGTGGCAGACTACAATAAAGCTGGATTTGAAGTTACCAAGATCTTGTTGGTTCTCCTTCAACACAACATATTTAGGTGACGAGCTGGAGACAGCAATACTTTGGATCCTCATAATTACAGGGATTGGACTACCTAACCCAAAAGTACTGTCTAGTGAAACTTACTTGGGTACTTTCCCCTGCATGATTTCAACATTCATACCTGTGTTTAGGTTTTACACTTAATCTGTCTCAAGAGCTTCCTCATAACAAGTAGCAGTTCAAGCGCAGCTTAGCCTCGAGTTCAACAGAACAACGGAGCCTCAGAATTCAATTGGGCTTCTGGCTCATGGCTTGAGCGATCTGGGAATAACCAGAATCACAGGATTCAGTTTGGGGCACATCAAGTTTCAGGAACTTACCAGTTGACAGCGGAAGCGTTTACTGGATTGAACTCTTTTGATAGTGTGGCTCCTCCTTGTCCGCTATTTGACTGGTGTTCGTCTGACTACATCTGGATTAGTTCATCTCATACTTTGCCTATTGGTTAGTTACTTGTATATATAGGTGTTATTACCTTATTTTAAACCAGTCAAGCAGAGAATACATATTTTCAACGATCCAAGCTACCTCCAGATTTTCATTTGGCCTCTTCCTGGGGTCTTAAGTTTGTTTTTCCCGTCCCTATATATTACACCATTTGTCCAACATGCAAAATGCAAATCTTCCATATGCATTTTACCTGAGGCTGGTACACCCAGAGTGAAATGGAAGCAATGGTACAGATGCTTTGATAGTTACTTGTTTGAAGTGGATGGGATAATATGTGATCCTCTGCGAAAAAATGCTATTTTGTAATAATTGTTTAGGTTCTGAGGGCCATAGAACATTTGACCACCACCGATGTCATCTGTAGGGGATGAGTTTATTGAGACTGTCAATAGACTTGAAACTTATTATAAAGATGATTAAAGCATTTTTGTAGAAAGACACATGCTTTTTACACAACAACAACAACCCAATGAATTGATTGATCAATTTTTGGCACAATTAAGGATTTTACAGCCTGATTCATCAACGGGACGGTTTGCGTGGCCCTAATAGCGAATTATAGCGACTCGCTATAAAGGACACGCAAAACGGTATTCATGAATAATTCAGAGAAAATAAAGCGAATCGCACGCGGCCGCAAATACCGGTTGCGACTTCCGAAAATCGCATATAAATCGCTATTTCCGGCAACATCCGTGTCGGAATTGCGAATTCTCTAATAGCTAGATCGTCAATAGCGGGACCTAAAATAGCGCGAGATCGGGAAAACGGGAAGTCGCATGTCGAGCACAGCGATGACATCACAACCAGGAAGCAGCCAGGGCCCACCCCCATACACCACAGTGAGGCAGACCTCGAGTCAGCAACTGGAAGAGCTCCAGCAAATCTGTCAGGAAAGTACTGAGCAAGTACAGTGCAGCAATGTCAGAGGAGCCAGTTCCTGGGCCCAGC
Source organism: Lissotriton helveticus (assembly GCF_964261635.1). NCBI lineage: Eukaryota > Metazoa > Chordata > Amphibia > Caudata > Salamandridae > Lissotriton > Lissotriton helveticus. The sequence continues at coordinate 1,827,965,420 of NC_136068.1, read as the reverse complement.
AACACCACAGGGCGTAAGAGAAAGCTGAAATTCTCCGAGCAGGAGCTGGAGAATTTAATTGAAGGGGTGGTGGCCAACCACTCCAAACTGTTTGGGAAGGACTCCAGGAGGGTGGCAGAACAGGAAAAACGCAGGATCCTGCAGGGTATAGCGTCGACGGTGAACTCCGTGGGTGTGGCCGACAGGTCACTGGACGAACTTAAAAAATGCTGGTACGACCTCCGAGGTCGTGCCAAAGAGAGGGTGGCAGAGCGCCTTGGAGAATCATCGGGCACAGGAGGGGGAGAACCTACAGTCCCTCCAAACACCCCCATGGAGGACCAGATAGAGAACACCCTGGAGACAGAGGCAGTCATCGGAGTGACTCGTATGGACTCATCCCGCACCACCCAAGACACCCGAGGTAAGTGGCATGCGACTGCGACCCTGTCCCCTATGAATGTCCATGACCAATTAGCCTCCCATATTGTTCCATAGTCATGCCATCATTCCACATCAGGTAATGCCCTGAAGCATTGTGGGACATGTAGTGTGGCCACAATGTAGATTTACCACAATGCAGCCAGACAGGTTCCAAAGTACGCAAAGCCATAGCCAGTCAGGGAACGTCACCCAGCATGCATGTAGCAACTGCACGTGTGACAGATACATGCAACTAATGAACGTCCACTTCCCCTCACAGGTGGTGCAGACAGCAGCGACAGTGAGAGGCTGCAAATAGATGAGGAGGCACCGGATGAGGAGGAGGAGGTGCCGCCACATACACAGCCACCAGCCCCTGCCCCAGCAACTACTCCCGCAGCCAGATCCACCACCAGTGTGCCTCCTGCATCTGGCGCAGCAAATACTACGGCAGCCAGATCCACCACCAGTGTGCCACCAGCCCCTGCCCCAGCAAATACTACGGCAGCCAGATCCACCACCAGTGTGCCACCAGCCCCTGCCCCAGCAAATACTACCGCAGCCAGATCCACCACCAGGGTGCCACCAGCCCCTGCCCCAGCAAATACTGCGGCAGCCAGATCCACCATCAGGGTGCCACCAGCCCCTGCCCCAGCAAATACTACCGCAGCCAGATCCACCACCAGGGTGCCTCCTGCGTCTGGCGCACCAACAACGCCTGCCGTGACACCACCAGCAGCTGGTGCTACTACATCAGGGCCTGCGACAGCGCCAACACAGCGGCCACCCACTGTGTCAGGCCAGCAGAGCAGGCGTGGCACGCCTCGCCTTCAGACCAATGCACCTAGCTGCAGGAGGGGGATTGGACCGGCGCTGCTGAGAGTGAGCGTGGAAAGACGCATGCTCCGTATCCATCAGCTGCAAGCACGGCAGCAAGGTGCCATACAGCTACAGCTCTACAACATTGGGCGCAATGTTGCCGGAGTGGGGGACCGGATGGACTGCATGACGGCAGCCATGGAAGGTGTGGGTGAGGGAATGGCCAGCATGACTGCAGCCATGGCAGGTGTGGGTGAGGGTATGGCCCGCATGACTACAGCCATGGAGGCCAGCACTGCTGCAAATACATCGCAGCGCAACGCAGCACGCCGCCGCCACCGGCAGCTATTGACCAGGCTGACCGCCTACACCAGGTCCAATTATATAATTAGCAATGCCACATCACAGTTGTCGCGGCGGTCCCTTGCGCAGCAGCAGCAGCTCATCCAGTGCTGCGAGGATGTGGCCAGGGTCCTTGAGCACCTGACCAGTGCCGTGACAGCACTACACCGTCCTGATCTACCTGCCACTGTTGGGGGTGATAATGCCAGTGAGGGGACATCTAGTTTGAGCAGCCACTCTGCCTCACACGTAGGGACACTCAGGCGCAGCACCAGGCCCACAGCAGCTGCACGTGCCATGGATGAGGATGAGCCACAGAGGCGTTTGGGTGGTACGCGCAGGAGGCGCACATGACTTTCTATGACTCTTACAGGCACAGGCTGAGTATAAGCCTGCCCTGTCCTTTCGCACAGCAGTATGCTGAAATACTGTTAGCAAAGTCAACATTAATAGTTTTACCATTATTGTGAATGAAACAAATATATTTATTTTAACAGCACACATTGGCGTAGTGTCATTATAGATTTTTGCATGCATTCATGATTTGTGGGGTGAGGGTGGAGGGTGCATCAGAAACTGTTCAGTGTGATGTGGTTGCGACGTCTGTGGCCTTCAGCAGGATTCTCCCCGTGTGCAAGGCGCGCATGAGCAGGTGGCCGGTCGTCCCCTTCAGATTCACTGCCAGATATGTCGACTGGTATCCGGCGCTTGGTTGCAATGTTATGCAGTATTGCGCAGACAGCCACAATGCGGCAGCACATTGCAGGACTGTAATACATGGCCCCACCTGTCTTGTGCAGTATGCGGAACCTGCTTTTGAGCAACCCAAATGTCCTTTCTATGCAGTTCCTTGTCCGAATGTGCGCAACATTGTAGCGCCGTTGCTGGGGTGTAGCAGGGTTGAGGTATGGGGTGAGGAGGTAATCACGGAGGGCGTAGCCACTGTCACCTGAATGAGAGGAGCAGAGGGTGAGTGCCTGTGCTGCACTGCTACTTCATAGCAATGTGACATTGTCGACAAAGTGTACTTACCAAGTAGGTGTCCTTCCCCAAAGTCTCCCCTGGCCAGTCGTGTGTGGAGGCCGCTGTGCCGGAATATATAGGAGTCATGGGTACTCCCTGGGTACTGGGCCACAATGTCAGTGATGTAAGTCTTGGCATTGCAGACCATCTGTATGTTGAGGGAGTGGTAGGACTTCCGATTGCGGAACATATACTCCGTGGCAGCTGGTGGGCAGATGGCGACGTGGGTGCAGTCTATGCATCCGAGTACATGAGGAAAATGTGCTACATTGTAGAATTGTAGCTTGGTCACGTGCAATTCCTGTTGACTGGTGGGAAATTTTATGTATCGGTGTAGCTGGGTCAGCATTGCGTCAACAAAAGTCTTGAGGCAGCGTGACATGGTGGGCTGGGATATCCCCCCAGCAGCCGCTACTATCCCCTGGAAGCTCCCAGAGGCCAGGAGGTGCAGGCTACACAATACCTGCACATGTGTAGGCACCGCATTGGTACGCCTTGTTGGGTGCTGCATCAGGGGGTCAAGGTCGTGTATGAGCTGGAGTATCATTTCCCCATTTAGCCTGTATTTAGCATATATCTGCTCTCTTGTTTGCCCCAGCAAGGTCACCCGCTGGCGGAATATCCTCTCCTGGATCTGGCGTCTCCTCCGTGCTGCTCGCTGTAGCCTTCGGCGCCTCACGACCATGTACATTCCTGGCATTGTGGAACTCCTAATGCAGCTGCTGAATGTCCTTATGTGTGATTGGGCAGCCCTGAACCTGTTACTGATTGGCCAACTGTTATTTGAATATTTTTTTACATGGCTTTTATGGTTACCACCTGCTTTGAGTTGTCCTTAATTAGCGCCGCGCAAACAGCGATTTTTGGGTTTTTCGCGATTTGCGGTATTTCATGAATACCGATTGCGATTGTATAGCGAAACCGCAATTTATTTCGCAAATTCTGTGGATTGTCGCAATTTCCGATTCGCTAATGCTCTCCTACCGGGTTTCTGCGAATATTATTGCGAATTCCCTATTATGTGTTTGCGATTTAATGATGAATGCCGATTACCGACATTGCGCCCGCAATTGCTTTTTCGCAGCGATTGCGGGCGCAATTTAGCTTGATGAATCAGGCTGTTGGTGTCAACCTGCGAATTCGATGGCATTTTGGATAATTACCTGAGAGATTTAATTAGAGGTGAACTGTTTTGACAACAGAACACAAGAACATCTATTATGGTGCAGGAACCCTACATTAGAAGAAACACTGGAAATTGTTAGGGGCACTGAGAGATTTAACACGGCTTCTAAAGAATTGGGAATATTCAAACAGTCATGTTAATCGAAGAATAATTAGGTAAAACAAAAAGTTATTGTCAATTTAGCCATGCAGCACATTATTAGACTACTCAATGTCTGGTAATCATCAACTACATTCCGGAAAAAGCCAGGAGCTCGTAATGAGCTCGTAGAACACTAAAAAATAATCAAAATTATAGAAATGAAATTAATATACTGGCAGGAGAAGCCACAAAATATATTTCAAAAGCCATAATTTAGACAAGCGCCTTGGTTTTATTTGCTCTCTGCAGCTGAGTCACATATCTAGTAACACATGTGTAGGCCAGCACTCCTACGAGAGATTAACGGGAGTGAATGTATAACAGGAGGTGTGAAGGGAAAAAAGGAAAGACAAGAGGGGGTAGCATTTTTCAGGTCATTACAAAGAAGGTTAGCGAGAAATAAAAAAGGAGAAATGAACAGAAAGACAATGAAGAGGAACAAGAAGTTGGAGAAGGATACCGACGTAAGAAAGAAAGGGGACATGTGTAGAATAGGACTATACAGAAAGGTTAAGTAGGGAAAAATTAACAGTGGTTATGGAAGATGGGGAAAGAAAGTGGTAAGAGAGGTGGGGAAAAGTTAAGAGGTGGAAGAAAAGAGTGGGGAGAAATATCAAGAGGGGTAAAATACCAAAAAGGGAAAGAAAAATATATACCTGGGAGTTAAAAGAGAGGCTAAGAGGAAAGGCTTAAGGAGTGTTGACAGAAATAATGTATCTAATTATAAAACGATTAGAAGAGGAGGATTGAGAGAGAAGCTTCACTGAGTGCTTGTCTCCTCGCCCTGCCCTTCCCTGCTGTTTGCTCCACTGCTAGTCCACAAAGCAGAGGAGCGTGGGTACCCACACTTATTGTTCTTTATTTAAAGCACTGATTATAAGTAAATACGTTGCCCAGACCCCCCACAGGGCACCTAAAAACAACTGTGTTGGGCTTCTTTTTTCCACCTACGGCACAGCAGAGCTACCCAGATTCTGTTTATTTAGCATGTTTTATAATTAACCCATATATTTCTCCCACTTCTGCTCACAAAAAGTGTATCTGTTGTATGGCCAGGGAAAATTACCAGCTGCAATGTGCAAAGCCCTTCACAATTGTGATGGATCCTTAAGCCCTGCTAACCATCTATTAGAATCCCAAGGCAAAGGGAAAGCCCCATATCTAGAGGTGAAGAATGACATTTCTAGAATACACCTTCAAATAATACACAAACAACGGTAAAATAAAACCCTGCAGAAAACATGTCCAGACACACCCGGTATCCAGCCAATGCCTGATCGGTGGCCGGATCATAACTGAGCTCCTTCACACAACAGTCAATCCCTGAGAATAGATCACTCAAGTATCCTAACGTATTATTATTATTATTATTATTTAGCTTGTAAAGCGCCTGGTTACTCCAACGGAACAGAATGAAAGACACTGCATGTGACCAGCTGTGCAGAAAAGAATATCTCAAAAGAGACCGGTCAATGACACCAGCAAATGCCATTGAGTTTGAAGAGTAAGAACTGAAATCCTTCAAACAAAACAGAGAGGTCTTGGATCATGGCTGAAGTGCTACTCCATGGGACACGAACTATGAACAAGTTATGGATATTATATATAAGAACAACTATGGCGGTGCTACAGTAGAAAGATCTCTCAGACAAAAAGCATGGGTTGTGAAGTTAGACTGCATAGTACAAGACACCACAAACATGCACAACCCTTGTCAATACTCCAGCAAAGCGCCATGTTCTTGAACCCGACAAATGCTTGACATACCAGACACCTTGTGGATGCACCAGTTAGGCAGTCTCCAAGCTGTCATGGTCGATTAAACTGTGTGGCAATGAATAAAGAGAATGAGTGCATGTTTAGATATAAGCTCCAGTCGTGGACAGACCCAGTGATGAGAATAGTAATTTAACACCTTGGCTGCGTCGGTTATTCTGCCGTGGCACTGATGGGGAGGAGGGGCTGCGCGACGCTGCCATGCTTGTGACGGAACCATTCCATCACGAGCCATGGGCGGGCTGTGCTTATGACGGAGTGGTTTCTTCACGACTCAGTCCACTCACACATTCGCCCGCACAGGCGGGGAATCAGTGCCGCGTGGGCGGAGCGGCCGCAGCATGGCGGAACCACTACGTCATGAGCACACGTGGCTCGTGACGGAGTGGTTCCATCACAAGCATGGAAGGGGTTAAGACTTTGAAAGCATAGGAGATGTCGATCACAATAATAGGCAACCATCGCAATCCACAGAGGGATGAAGTGCACAAGCAATATAAAACCTATTCATGCGTTTAACTTACTTGAGTGTTGATGGAAAAGTATTGCAGAACACCAAATCTGAGCAAGGATTATTATCAGGGTTCCCGGGTTTATGGTATTTATTTTTTTGACATTTCCGTCTGTATTTATCCATATTTATTTTTTGTCAACTGTATCTGTTTTTATCCATATTTATTACGGGTTTTGTGAAAAAAATAATGCTGAAACTGGTATATTTCCACATTTATTTAACCAATAAATATGCAGTCATGCTTGAATGCCTGCCAGGTATCAGTGATAGGAACACCCACAGAAGATAAATCAATGCACTGATATGAACATACTGATGAAAATAAAAACTGTGACCATGAGGTTTGACCCAGGCCCCTGCAGCAGACACCTTGGTCCACTGAGCCTCCAGACCTGACATTCACACATCTCTCTCTCTCTCTCTCTCTGTGTGTCTCTCTCTCTCTCTCTCTCTGTCTCCCTCCCTCCCTCACTCTATCTCTCCCTCCCTCTCTCTGTCTCCCTCCCTCTCTCTATCTCTCCCTCCCTTTCTCTGTCTCCCTCCCTCCGTCTCCCTCTCTCTCCCTCTCTCTCTCTGTCTCCCTCTATCTATCCATCCCTCTCCCTCTCTCTCCCGCTCTCTCCCTCCCTCTCTGTCTCACTCACTCGGTCTCCCTCTCTCTCTGTGTCTTTCTCTGTCTTCCTCTCTCTCTCTCTCCCTCCCTCTCTCTCCCTACCTCTGTCTCCCTCTGTATCCGTCTGTCTGTTGCCCTCTGTCTCCCTCTGTCTCTGTCCCTCTGTCTCTGTTGCTCTATCTCCCTCTCTCTCTGTCTACTACTGTCTGGCTCGGTCTCCCTCCGCCTGTCTCGGTCTCCGTCCGTCTGTCTCAGTCTCCCTCCCTCCATCTCTCTCCCTCCCTCTGTCTCTCTCCCTTACTCTGTCTCCCTCTTTCTGTCTCCCTCTGTATCCCTCTCCTTCCCTCTGTCTCCCCCTGACTCCCTCCTTCTGTCTCCCTCTGCCTCCCTCTGTCTACCTCCCTCTCTATCTCCCTCTCTCTGTCTCTTTCTCTGTTTCCCTCCCTCTCTCTGCCTCTATCTGTCTTCGTCTGTCTCCCTCCCTCTGTCGCCCTCCTCCCTCTGTCTCCCTCCCTCTGTTGCCCTATGTCTCCCTCTCTGTGTACTTCTGTGTCTGTCCTTCTGTCTCCCTTCCTCTCTCTCTCCCTCCCTCTGTGTCCCTCCCTCTGTCTCCCTCCGTCTGTCTCCCTCTCTCTGTCTCCCTCTCTCTCTGTTTCCCTCTTTCTGAATCTGTCTCACTCCCTCTGTCTCTGCCTCACTCCCTCTGTCACCTCTCCCTGCGTGTGTGGCAACCCAGCTGAGACAGCTTCCCAGGCACACACATAGCTGCACCGAGTACTTCCCAGGTCTTTAAAAGACCATTTACTTGTTAATGAGGCTTTGTAGTATTTCACCTCTTCTTCGCGCCCCTGCATCTCCACTGTGACGATCGCTGGAATCGTCCGACCCCCATAGAACAGAGTCTCTCGGAGTCCACGCTGCTGCAGCGGTGTTTGCTGACACTCTTTAAAAAAAAAAAACACAGGTACAATGTCTGCAAGGTCCGCGGGCCACCAAGGAAGTTGAATTGCACACCTCGTGTTTAACCAGCAGTTCTTCAAGAGACACAGTGCAACAAGGCCCGTCCCAGACATGGGGAAGCAATGACGTAATCGCGGAATGCTAGTAATATGCATACATTTACAGAGCAACATTGATTGTGTTTGCGTAAATAGCGTATTTTTAAAATAATGATGTTGTGGCGCTTACTAGTTTATGCACGTCACGTCATGACGTGACGTGCGGTGGCCATTTTAGATGATGCGCGCGCAACCAGGGAGAAGGGCGCGACATCCGACATAGGCACAGCGCCGGCTCGGCGCTCTTCAGATAAGTTGATTGTATAAATAAAGAAGCGTAATACCACACAACTGGGTCATCGATTTATTGCTAAACAGCATTTCTACAGTGGCGATGAGGTCGGGACTCGACCAGAATCATCGAGGGAACGCAGGGAGAGTCAGGAGAGCTCCAGCCTATACAGACCCTGTTGCAGTAAGAATCGGAGAGACCACATGATACTAGCAGCGCCAACGGACCACAGCCAGGACTTAAGCAAAAGATAAGTTCACATATAGAAAACAAAAAAACTAAAAAATCTGAAGAGCGTGGCAGAGCCCATAACTGCCCGAACAAAGAAGCCAGCAGGGAGGCGGCGCAGAGACTGCGTGCAGACTAGAAAAGCGCGCCAAATCCAAACCACCCACTTACACTAGAGGCAGCGAGCTGGCAGCCACTAAGCAGGGGGAGGGGGCTGACACCAAGAGTCCCCAGGCGCAACCCTGCAAAGAAGAAGCGGACAGCACCCCAGGCAGCCCCACCAGCAAAGGAGACAGGGCACCCACAGTCAAGGAAGAGAAGATGAGTACATCAGCGGGATATGCCATAGCACCGGTCCAGTTCCTACCGAAACCAGGGGAACCACTGATGAAGTGGGAGGACTGGCGAGAATATATAGACAACTTTATAGGGGTCCTGGAGGATGAAAATGAAGAGAACTTCAACTCCAAAAGGAAGAAACGCATACTACTACTAAATTTGGGGCCAGAAGGACTCAGGATATACAAGAGCCTGGTGCCTAAACAAAGAGATAGCACGGACGATGATGTATATGCCCACGCCATCGACGACCTAAACGAACATTATCGACCCACTGTATGCGTATCAGTCGACAGATTCAATTTTCAGCAGAGGAAACAACGAGTTGGAGAGTCGATTGAGGAATACGTAGCGGCCCTGAAGAAACTAGCAGCCACGTGCAGGTACAGAGAGTGGGAGGAGGAGTTTATCAAAGACCAGATAGTGATGCACACCTCCAGCACGAACGTTCAGGACAAGCTGTGGGCGAGTGGAGACACCACACTCAAAGATGTGATGGTCATCGTCAAGAGGGCATAACTCGCACGCAGGTGCGCCGACGCTACCAAGAAAGACACAGCAGCCAGTGCCATGGTAAACAAAGTATATGAAGAGGAACCTCGCAGGGACCAGAAGTACAAGAGCCCCGCACAAAAGGGACCCAACAAATGGCAAGGCAGCATGGGGCAGCAAGGAAAACAAGCTGGGAACGACACCAAGAAAACGTGATACAGGTGTGGAAGTTGGTCCCACGAAGCACACGATAGAAGATGTCCTGCATTCAGGGCCAAGTGCATGCACTGCGGCATCATCGGCCATTACGAGAAAGTGTGCCGGAAGAAAATGTCAAAAAACGTGGTGAAATACATCGACCAAGAAGAGGAGAACCAGGACGGGACCAAAGAAGAAGAAGTAGTCACGGTCTTATGCATATATGACCAGGTATTGAGCGTGGATGGAACAAGGACAACCAAACCAGTACTAGAAATGAAAATGGGCGGAATAACCATCAGTGTAGTGGCGGATACAGGCTCCCCCTACACTATTGTTCAAAGAGCGGTGTGGGACGACACCTTCAGACCTAAGCTAGGACCAGAGTTGGAGAAACTGGACATCCGACCAGTCACATATAATGGCGACCGCATCCCCATGGTGGGTTTCCGGCTCCTAAAATTCGAGTTCAGAGGCCGATCAGCGCTCTGTAAACTGTAAGTCTCAGAGAGGGGAACGTCTGTACTGGGATGGCTGGATCAGGGCGACCTGGGAATAAAATTGGACCCAGGAGGGAAAGAACAGATCCTGCTCACGGAACCGGAAACGTGGCCCAATCTGACTAAGTGGAAAGAAAACTACCCAAAGGTGTTTGGAGGCACAGTGGGAAAACTGGAGAGATTCCAACACAAGATTGTACTCAAGAATGACGCCAGTCCCGTCGCCCACAAAGTAAGGAACGTACCGATAGCGGTAAGAGAGGCAGTTCAAACAGAGCTTCAAGACTTGGAAAAAAAGGGATAATTGAACCCATTACCTGTGCGGAATGGCTCGCACCGTTGGTGGTAGTCATGAAGCCCAACAGGAAGGTCAGGCTTTGTGTGGACTTGAGGGAGCTAAATAAGAACATTGTCGTGGAGAAATTCCCCCTCCCAAGAATAGATGAAATGTTGGCGAGAACCAGGGGGGTCAAATGGTACTCCACCATCGATTTGACCTCCGCTTACCACCAAATAGAATTGCACCCGGATAGCAGGAAACTCACATCATTCATCACCCCATTTGGCTGCTACCAGTTCCGCCGCATGCCGTTTGGACTGGCCTCGGCAGCTGCCGTGTTCCAGAAGCTAATGCACCAGCTGTTTAGGGACATGACAGGCATCCAATATTTCCAGGATGACATTCTGGTGATGGGGCGAGACAAAATGGACCACGATCAGAAACTGGGAAAGGTGCTAAAAACCCTGGAAATCAAAGGCCTCACAGCCGAGTGGACAAAATGCCGACTGGGCCTGGAGTCAGTGACTTATCTAGGCCATGAAATTGGGGTACAAGGCATCACACCAAAAGCAGAAAATGTAAAGGCAATCGCTGAAGCTCCGCCCCCCACCAACAAGGAGGAGGTTAGATCGTTTTTGGGTATGGCGGAGTACTACAGTAAATTTGTGATACACTTTGCTTCAAAGACACACCATATGAGGATGCTGACCAGTGAGAGCACCAGTTTCCAATGGACGCCAGAGGCGCAAAGTGAGTTCGACACAATCAAGAAGGACGTCATGGGAGCAGTGCCGCTAAAAGGATATGATCCACAGGGCGCCACGGTGCTCACAACCGATGCCAGCGACAAAGGCTTGGGTGCAGTGCTCATGCAAGATCGTGGACAGGGACAGATGGAGACGATCAGTTTTGCATCCCGGGCATTAACGACCACTGAAAGCAAATACAGCGTAATAGAGAAGGAGATGTTGGCCGTGGTGTGGGCCACATCGAGATTTCGGCAGTTCCTATGGGGAACCCGATTCCTGCTTAGGACAGACCATAAGCCCTTGGTGAAGGTGCTAACATCTAGTGGACACGCCAACGCTACTCCCAGAATATCCAAAATGACATTGAAACTACTCGAATTCAGGTATGATGTGGAGTACATTCCAGGAAATCGGAACCGAGTAGCAGACTACCTGAGCAGGGTGGCGGCCATGGAGCCAGGCGAAGAAGACCCTACAGACCAAAGGGAATTGGTAGCCCTAGTGGAGGATCAGGAGAAGATCATCAGCTACCAGGAGTGGACAGAGGAATACGAGGAGGACAGCGTCATGAAAGAAGTAAAAATGTACATTGTCAAGGGCTGGCCAGATAAAAGACACGCGAGTGAACAGATCAAACCATACTATGAAGTGAGAGAAGAATTGTCGGTAGGGGACAGAGGAGTGTTTCTATATAGAGGAGACAAAGTGATCCCCCCAAGGAACCTCATCACCAAGTTACTGGACATGTTACACGAGGGCCACCTTGGCATCGGGAAATTGAAATTAAGGGCAAAACAAAACTACTGGTGGCCCGGCATGGACATAAGAGCAGAGAGGCATGTCAGAGAGTGTCCACAGTGCCAAGGAGCTGACAAGACGCTCAAACCCCTGCGTCCTGCACTAGGACAGTTTGAAATTCCGCAGAACCCGTGGGAGGAATTATCCATAGACATATTAGGACCCATTCTTGATGACCAGGGCACTCAGAAATATGTATGTGTCCTCATGGATCGATACTCAAAGTGGCCGGAGGTGAAGGTGGATGAGACCATGGACACCGAGAACATTCTAAGATTTTTGTCGGACACGTTCGTGAGGGAGGGTATCCCCAAGGCCATCCTCAGTGACAATGGCCCCCAATTCACGTCCGAAAGGTGGAACCAATTCATGCAGAGGAACGGCATCACGGTCAGACACACAGCTATCTACCACCCAGCTGGTAATGGCATGGTGGAACGTTTTAACAGGGTGGTGATGGGTGCCGTACAAGCTGCGATTTCCGGAAACAAGGATTGGGAGAAAGCCATAGAGAACATGGTATGGGCCTACAGGATAACCCCAACTGGAACTGGATACAGCCCATTCCAGATATTGAGAGGGCGTGAACCCTTCACCCATGACAACCGGGTTTGGAAGGAGAAGGTTATCACCAGTGAGTGGTCTCCCACGGTGGTGCGTGCCAACCTGGAAAAGGCACAGTCCATTTATACCAACCACTACAACAACCTGGAAAAGGGCGAGTGGGTAAGAGTAAAGTTGGCGACGTTACAGAAGAAAGGAGACAGTAATTACAGCAGGCCCATGCAAGTCAGGGAAGTATATGACCGGGCGGCCCTGCTGAGTGATGGGAATGTGTGGTCCCAAGACCCCATGGCCAGGTGTAACAAGATCCTGCATTGGAAGCAAATTGGAACTGACTGGGAAGACAGGGATGAACTGAATGCTGAGATGGAACAAGACGCTGGTGAGGAGCAAGGAGGAGGAAGTGCCAGAGATGAACTGGTAGAGGAGAGGAGAGTGAATGATCACCAAGAAACTGATGTGGACTTACAAAGGAGGAGCACAGAAGAGACCGCAGCTGGGCCGAGAGGGGAAAGAAGTGACGAGGCGCAGAGCCAAGGCCCCCCGGAGAACCCCTCCAGGGTGACCAGGAGTGGTAGGTCTGTGGTGAGGCCATCCAGGTTTCAAGATTACGAGATGAACAGTGAACTGTAAGTGACTTTATTGTTGTTTGGAAAAAGGGGAGATATGTAGTGGCGCTTACTAGTTTATGCACGTCACGTCATGACGTGACGTGCGGCGGCCATTTTAGATGATGCGCGCGCAACCAGGGAGAAGGGCGCGACATCCGACATAGGCACAGCGCCGGCTCGGCGCTCTTCAGATAAGTTGATTGTATAAATAAAGAAGCGTAATACCACACAACTGGGTCATCGATTTATTGCTAAACAGCATTTCTACAAATGACATGAAAGTTTAACCTTCCCCTGTGTATTATTTTTAAATCGATGTAAAATTAAATCACCATATTTAACTAGTTTATAACTTAGTGTAAGGTGTTATTAATTTCATACTCGTCTAGTCTAATGGAATATCGACAAAAGTATTGTTCTAAGCTTGCGACGCCTAGATCCCAAAAGTGGAGCAGATTTATTATTTGCTGATTCTATTGCTTCTAGACCAGCCACGTGTTTTCGTCACACTTTGTACGCTCAAGGACCGCCCTCAGCAAAATATTAGCACTCTTGTTCATTATTAGGGAACACTTAATGTTACACAAGCAAGGGGAAGACAATAGCGGCATAGTTAAAGATTTCAATGAATGCAACAGAAAGTTAGCAACACTTCAAGTTAGAGCGCCCCTTGGACTTGGAGTCACAGCTGAAAGAAGCGCTGGGGACATCTGCACTAAAAGCCATATCAGCCGGCGTTGGTGCTACAACACGGGCACAAGCCCGAGGTACAGCGGCTGATAACCATCACTTCATACAATGTACTTGCGGCGAAACACACCTACATCTACTGCAGTTCTGCAGCAAAGACACAATGGTCAGAAAACCCAGCTTTTATGCATTGGCGTGATGGAGTTCACCCTCGTCGCATGGCTCCTGTAACCCAGGCGGAGATCGAAGCTGTGCCTGCACAGCTGCCACATATCCTACATTCGCGTGCAAGCTCAGAGGAAGCTCTACCACCCTCCCGGGGTTTGCTTATACCTCTCAAAGTGCTTAAATCAGTGTGACGCTCCAGGCCTTCCACCTGCTGATTCCAGTGAAGGAAGAGGAGCAATGATTAATAGATGCGGGCTCCGAGTCAGTGCTGGCACTATTACATGAAGCTTGAGACGAGCGCTGGTGAGAGAAACTAGACGGCCTTGGCATGAAGCTAATGCCATCATCGATCAAGACCAGTGGTGGCCATCTTACATTGGGGCAATTTACACTAAAAATACACCTACGATAGCCAGCGGTAGGAGAGAGAAGAGGCCAGCACACGCTATAACAGTGTGATGGCCAAACAAAATGTTCTCTTAGTGAAATCGCCAGGGAGGGAGCTAAGAACACAAGGGCGGGACATCATTTAAACAAATGCACCAATAACAAGCCAGCATTACTAAATGACACAGACAAAAGCCAATGGCAATCAGTGTGTGTGCCAAAAGCCATAGATGAGATACAACAGAGCTTGCAGACAGCACAAGCGCTGTTGAGGCTTCACCTAATAAAAGTAATCCCCTTGCTCAAGAAACTTGCTTCACTCAACTGTTAAGCCATAAGTCAGACCCCCCCCTGTCCTGATCCTCCCCTGGGAGGGTCCCCTGAAGCGGTCCAACCCTCTCCCCTGGGTACAAAAGAGCTTACCTGACTAGGACCCTAGATTCGACGTGGACAAAATTCTGAACAAGAAACAACTGACCTTTGACCATCTAGACACTCTGGACTTCGACTGGGCCCGACTTTGTCTCCCTCTCCGTCCAAATCCTTGTCTGTGCCTGTGCACCATACAGGCTCCATGCAGGACCTGTGGATCATCAAGGACAACTGTAGTATCTCCCTTGGGGTGAAGGAGTCACTCCCCTGCATTCACAGGCACCGTAATGCAACTGACCAGTCTGCTGATCCTGAGCTCCTGCAGACTCCGGAGGGTCCAGCAACACAGGATGTGGGTTCCTATGTTCGTTGAGGTTGAGCTGCCCTCACACCAAGTTTGAGGCCATTATCCCTTGTGGAGACTGCGTAATCCGAATCCCTGTGCACTGCGTACATTTGCAAGTGCATATGCTTGTTAGTGTTCTCCAGCTTAGTGCATTGGGCTGTTAATATCCCCAACCACTGTACATATTTTGTACCTAGGACTTTGGCCTCCTCGCACTCTGTGCCCTGCAAGCTGTTGTTTGGTGAGACTGTTAGAGGTGCCCTCGTGACTCCTGTGTCTTCGGCCTGTGGGTTCATTTGAGGGACAATCCTGATTTTCTTAGCCTCCCCTGGTTGCTCCAGGCCTGCCCTGACTCCCCTTGCTGTGGTGAGCCCTCTGGCCCTTGCTTGGGCAGACTGTAACCTTTCTTGATCTTCTTCGTGGGTTGCCGTTGCCAAGGCTTGTTGTTGCTCCTGCCGGACACAGACCCCTCAGCACTTGACATCCTTCATGGGTCAGCTTGCATCCGGATCCTGGTCATCTTCGACATCTCCTGGCCCCTGCAGCTGTAGAGTCAAGGTCTCCTTCTACACACCTGAAGTACCAGACATCGGTAGCCATTCATCTACCGAGCCCCTGGTCACTCCTCAGTGATCCAGACTCTGTCCCCTCTGCTTTCAGGTTCCTACCATCAAGAATCCATCTGCGGATTCCACCAGACACTTTTCTTCTTTCCAGCAGTGGTATTTGTTTGAAGACTCCAAAATGAGAACGACGGCGGTTTCCAATGCCACTTCAGTCTCATGCACCTGGCTTCCTTGGGATAGATAACTCTGGTACTTCGGCATCCACGGGTGGGGTGGCTCTCCAACCTTCTTTGTCCCAAAGGGTTTCCTCGTAATCCACTGGGAAGGGTCCTTAAACTTTAAAACTACAACTGCGACTCTCCCATTGAATTGTACGTAGCAGACGGCTGTGTTCTCACACTGCACCTGTCCTCCGTGGGGTCGCTACTTACTCACCTGGGGTGGTTACTTGAGGTCTCAGCTATTCTACATCCTCTAGACACTGTCTTGACTTTTTGTGATTCTTAGACCACTATTTAGGTATATGGTTTGGTCTCCCCCTGGAGCCCACTGTGTATTAGTGCTATTTACGATTGTTTATGTGCTACAGTATTGTGTGTTTTGTGTTTATCTGCGTGTAGCGATACTCTGAGGTATTTAGGGTGTTATAATAATAAATATATCTTTTATAACTACTGTGTGGTTCTCCTTTCATTTAACCAATACAATAAGTTTGCATTCTGGTAAAACAAGTTGCTTAACATTCCTTCAAGAGTAAGCCTGAAGGCTGCTATCCGCAGCTACTACTTGGATGGCTTTCTAAGGTTATCTTTCACCTCTTAAATCACCATAAGGGTTGTTTGGACTAGTGCAAAGTGCCCACTTTAATTAGTGGACAGCATATACCAGGCCAACTTCTCACACTGGTGTGCAGCGGTTGGGATGCAAGCCTGCATTGTTTTACCAGCTAAATCTTTGTATTGATTAACTGAAAACCACTAGGTACTAGGTACATATAATACTAGCTTAGAATAAGTAAGTTCTACTGAGCTTAGGGTTCGGTAAGTCAAGGGTCTAGGACACCCTTTCTCCAACCTCAGAGAGTTTAGTTCCCACTAGGTTGGGTAGGTGCAACACCCCACCACACTTAATATTATATTTCTTCTAAAGGAAGTGCCAGAGGCTCTAAGCCCTCTAGATACAGTGAGCTTTCATTTCAAGAATTGAAAGCCCTGTGTGCCTCTAGAAAGCTGAAGACGGGGAGAACTGAAGACACCCACCACCTCATAGAGGCCTTGCTGCTAGATGATCTTAGGAAGACCCCTGGGCCAGATGAACAGGAAAAAGTGGGTGGGACAGGGAAAGAAGACAAGTCAGGAGGTGACACCTTCTATGACCTAGATTCAAACCCTGGTCAAGAGGAACAAGATGATTCCCACCTCGACAACTCGGATCTTCTGGGAGATGGTGAGGAAGGTCAAAATGGCCCTCTCTTCACTTCTCCTGGAAGAGTGCAGAGTTTACCAAGGAGATCTAGATCTTCCTCTGCAGAGCCACATCACCCAGGACAGTCTGTAGGGACCTCTGTATCTAGCAAGAGAAAACATTCCTTGGACAGGGAGTATCAACTGCTTGAACTTGAGAAAACCAGGTTTAAGCTCGGGTAAAAGGAGTTGACCCTAGACAAGGAATCCCTAGAAGTCCAGATAGCTACAAAAAAGTTGGAACTGGAGTCCCATGGTGGCAGCAACAGTGTCCCTAGAGTTAAGGAATATTTTTTTGATAATAGAAATCTGAGCAAGATTGTCCCTCCCTACCATGTTGGAGATGACATCCATAAATGGATAACTGCTTTAGAGAGGGTCTGTAAAGTTCAGAGGATCCCTCAAGATCAGTGAGCAGCTATCTTGTGGCTCTTCTTTGCTGACAAAGGTATAGATAAGCTCCTCACTGTTGGAGAAGAGGATGCTGACAATTATTCAGTACTGAAGAGTGCTGTCATTGATGGGTTTGGCTTAACCACTGAACAGTACAAGGCAGATGTGCGCCTAAACAGAGCAGCGACTGCTCTCCTCAGTATCCTTGCCATCTTTTTTAAATAATTGAACTGTCTTTTAAAAAAATGGTATATTCGCCGCATTTTAGAGTCCGGCTTCACTTGCACGGTCAGACTTACCCGCACTCCTGCTGCACCCTGTGACACCCGGCTTCCCCGCACCTCCCCGTTCCACCACGGGATTTCTCCTGATTGTTGTGGAGGGAGGAGCAAAACAGACACCACTTCAGGATTAGAGGGGAGGAGGGGGCGGATCTCACCGGCAAGGCTGCACAAAACCGGATGCATTTCACTATGCGCAGCGGACGTGCGCAGCGGGTGCACCTGCGGCGCGCCGAAGGCGCGCCAAGGCAAGCCCGTCTGCGCCCGTCCGCGGCCGGCCGGGACCAGGGGCCAAAACCCCTGTCCGTTTGCCCGACCACATCAGGAGCTATAGGGCCATATGTATCAAGCTAATTAGCATTCTCAAAGGCCGAAATTCTGCGAATTTCAGCCTTTGCGAATGCTAATTTGACAAATGGTATGTATCAAACATGTTTGATGCAAAATAAGGAATAGCAAAATTTGCAATTCCTTATTTTGCGATTGCACTTAAGGAATCGCAAATTTTGCGATTCCTTAAATGCAATGTATCAAACAAAAAATATTCAAAAAATGCCATTAAGGATTCGCAAATTACCACCAACTTCTAGTTGGTGGTAATTTGCGAATTCTTTCCAAAAAGCTTTTTTCCGAAAAACAAAATGTGCCATATGACGCCCATACATGCCCTTAGGGCATGTATGAGCGCCATATGCCCCCAAATGTCTTTTTCAGGGGTGCAGCAGGGTGTTCTTGAGACACCCCTGCACCCTTGAAAAAATTCCTAATTTGCGATTAGCAAATTGCTAATCGCAAATTGCCCCTTCATTCCTATGGGCCTCCTGGCCCATAGAAATGAATGGGTAATTTGCGATTAGCAATTTGCTAATCGCAAATTAGGAATGGTAAGGAATCGCTATTAAATAGCGATTTTGTACATACATACCGTTTTGCGAATTCCAAATGGCAATTCCTTAAAATTCGCTATTTGGAATTCGCAAAACGGAAGTATGATACATATGGCCCTTAGTCCTAACCTCTGATATAAGCTAAGGGGGAAAATACCTTCCTCGTGCCACTCCTCCTGGGACCCAGCTGAACAATATAACATTTGCCCTCAGTGTGGGTTTCAACCTCTCCCCGCCAATCCGATTAAAACCTCACAACACAGTATGTACCTTTTAAACTGCAGATCTCTTCCTAGGAACTCATTAGAAATCGCAATATTACTAGAGGAGTTAGACCCCGACGCCCTATTCCTCACAGAGACATGGCTGCACGATCAGTCAGAACCTGACCTCGTCCATGCTCTCCCTCAAGGCTACCAAATACTACGTAGCGACCGCAAAACAGGAAGGGGGGGTGGACTAGCAGTGATACACAAAAACGGCTATGTAGTTCGCAGCTCACCCATCTCTGTTCCAGACTGCGAAAGTCTCCATTTCACCATTGAATTCTCACCCACCAGCACCCACGGGGCGCCCAAGGGCAATTCCCTTCCGCCCTCCCACCAATCATCGCCAATCTTGCCTACAGCCCTTCTAATTTTACCCTTCTAGGAGACCTTAACACTCCTATTGATGACCCCAATGACTCTAATGCCAGAGAAATAACCTCCAGCCTCTCTGCCCTCGAGCTTACACAGCTAGTGCCATCACCTACCCACCTTAAAGGTCATCTCCTCAACCCTATTTTTAGTAACTGCCCGGATCTAGAAATTGGAACCCTCTCCCCCTTCCCTGGACAGACCACCTTCTAATTCCTTTCAAGTGGACCATCCCTAACCTATGCTCCTCCAAGCCCGCAGCAGCTCGTAAATCCCGGAACTGGTCGAAACTCTCTCAACCCAGATGGCTGGAAAGGCTCGAAACTACCAAACCACCCATCACCTCTAACACTACCCTGGGGAATGAGAATTACAACAAGTGGATCACCAACTCACTTGACCTGGTGCTCCCCATCAGTATCTCGGAACCCAAACGCTGTAACCCAACAGCCCCTTGGTACACCACTGACATCCGGGAATGAAAACGCTCTTACAAAAAGATGAAGAGGAAATGGCGCCTAGATTACTCCCCCTCTAAAAAAGCGTCTTACAGAGCTGGAATTAAATCCTACAAGGCCAGCATCAAACTCGCACAGTCATCCTTCTTTGAGGAAAAAATTGCCAAAGCAGCCTCAAAACCCAGGGAAATATACCAAATAGCAAAATCCCTCCTCCAATTACCTGAGGAGCCCAAAGACTTTGTGAATGTCCAAATTCATTGCGACAACCTAGCAGAGTTCTTCCTCCACAAAATTGAAACAATTAACACCTCCTTTTCCCATACATTCACCCCGCTCAGCATTCCCCTCTGACTCCGGCTTTTCAGCCCCAGCGACACTGGAACATCTCCCTCCCTTAGACCCCGCCAACTTAGAATCCATCATGCATCAGGTGAAGTCTGGCTCTCCTAACGACCCGCTCCCCCGCGCACCCTCCTTTCAGTTATCAGTCAAATTTTACCCACTATTCTTGAACTACTAAACACCTACCTCTCCACTGGGACTGTCCCACTCCTTTGGAAGCAAGCCATGGTTAAAGCTCTCCTAAAAAAATCAAACTTAGATAAAGACAACCCTTCTAATTATCGGCTCATCTCCCTACTGCCCTGGCTAAGTAAACTCCTTGAAAAACACGTCAATACGGTGCTAACAAACTACCTAGAACCCAACTTACTTTTGGACCCCTCCCAGACGGGATTCCGCCCTCTCCACGGGACTGAAACTGCTCTGGTCGCGGTGACAGAGAAGGCCAGAATAATCCTGGATAATGGAGTTATGGCAGCAATCATTCTCTTAGACCTAAATGCCGCTTTCGACACGGTAAACCATAACATCCTGTTGCACCGACTCAGTGGAAAGGGAATCTCGGGAATGGCAATCACCTGGATTAGGTCCTTCCTCTCCAACCGATCATTCCAGGTATTTGAGGGAGAGTGTACCTCCCCCAGCAAGGCCCTGAATTGTGGTGTTCCACAGGGCTCCTCTCTGAGCCACACCCTTTTTAATGTTTATATGAGCCCACTAGCCGAGATCGTTCGCCCTTGTGAGTAAAAATAGTCACCTATGCCAATGACACCCAGCTAGTGGTGGCTCTAAATCCTCCCCCTAACTCAACCCTGGGTCTGAAAGACTGTTTGGAAGCAGTCACCGAATGGATGACATCCTCTTGCCTCAAATTGAATGGGGATAAAACAGAGCTCATGCTCCTTGGGAACTCCATCAATAAGACCATCGACCCACTCTGGCCCCCCTGTCTGGGACCATCCCCCGCACCCAAAGACTCAATCAAAAGCTTAGTCATCTGGTTAGATAACTCGCTCAATTTTAACCACCAGGCGACCAAATTATCCGCCACTTGCTTCGGCCTTCTAAGACTCCTCCGCAAAATTCTTCCCCTCTTACCTTTTCACGCCAGACGGATAGTGGTCCAGGGTCTAATTCTGTCCCGTTTAGACTTTGGGAATGCCCTATATCTTGGGGCGCCGAAGGCCACCCTAAACAAACTGCAGATAATTCAGAACTGCGCCGCCAGAACCCTCCTTCAAATCCCCCGACGAGTCCCGGTCAAAACCAGACTGAAGGACCTCCACTGGCTTGCATTGTGCATTGATCCTTCGGGGGAACAGGCCCCATTATCAATCTTCCTCTGATAACTGCCTACCATCCCACCAGACAGCTCAGATCAGGATCCTCCTTTCTTGCCGTAATACCCAGGTTCAAGAAAGCTAGATGTGGTGGCAGCTCATTCTCCCATAATCTCGCCAGACTCTGGAATGCCCTCCCTCTTTCACTTAGATCAGAACCCAAACTACTCACCTTCCACAAACTTCTAAAAACCCTGCTCTTTAATAAACCAGAGTAGCTCTCACCGGCTCAGTCATAGGCGCGACTTCTACAGCTCTGGGACGCCTAAGGGTAGCCAACGCACTTTAGAAATGGTCTTTTCATTTCATTCATTCATTGAGTTCAGAGACACCCAGAAGGCACAGAATCAGGACTGGGTAGACTTTGTGGATAATGCTATTAAGGTTCTGGAAGGCTGGTTGCTTGGCAGCAAAGTGAATGATTTCAAAGGGTTGTACAGTTTGATTATGAGGGAGCATATTCTTAATAACTGCCAAAATCAGATGTTGCATCAATACCTGGTTGACTCAGATCTGACTTCCCCCCCAAAGAATTGGGAAAGAAGGTAGATAAAACTCCAGATACGGGTGGGTGGCGACAAGGGTAAAGATCAAAAGACTTCATCAGGGACCCAAAAACCTTCATCTGAGGGGGAAGGGGGTGGAGTCACAATCCAACAATGGAAAAGGCAAGAGAAAACCTTGGTGTTACTTTTGTAAGGTAAAGACCTATTGGACAAAAGATGCTGATTGTCCAAAAGCCAAGGAAAATCCTCCTACCACTGCTGCCCCTAAAGCAACTGTGCCCCCAGCACAGTTATAGGTGGTGGTACAGGGAACAAGGGATTAGTAGGGTTAACCGGGCTCTGAGGTGGGTTCTGGCCTATTCAGAACTCCAGCTCAGTCTGTGCTTGTCGGTGATGGGTGTATGGACATTGCCACCTTATTTGTCAGTTCCACTATCCTGGGCAAATACAGACAACAGCCTTTGATTAATGGCAAGGAGGCGTTGGCATACAGGAACACAGGTGCAAGTGTCACTTTGGTGACCAAAGATCTTGTAAAGCCTGATCACATAATACTTGGTGAGATGTACCAAGTGACCAATGCTAACAATGTCAGGACTGATCATTCATTGACAGTTGTTAATTTCAGCTGGGGAGGGGTAACGGGCCCAAAGAAAGTTGTGGTTAGCTGAGACCTTCCAGTGGAATGCTTATTGGCAATGATGTGGAACCTTCAGCATGGGCTGAAGTAGAATTAAGGACTCATGCAGCAATGCTGGGCATCTCTGCAGATGTGTTTGCTGTAACCAGGTCACAGGCCAAACTGATGTCTACTGAACAGGCCATGGATTTTGAAAAAATGGACCAGGTGCCTTCCAAGAGAAAGATCAGGAGGGGTAAGGCTGTGTCTTCCCCCCAGACTCAGAGAGAGGATCAATCTCTTGAGGGAGATGATCCCAGTCCCTGTGAAGGAACTGTCTCAGATGAACTGGAAACTCATCAGGTTGAGTTCTTGGGGTCAGGGGGCCCTTCCAGGGCAGATCTGAGCCAGGAGCAGCAAGCTGCTGCTGAGGCTGCTGGGAGTGTCAGTGGATCCCACAGGATCTATTGGGATGAGGGACTCCTTTACTCACAGTTTAGAGACCCCAAGCCTGGTGCAACCAGGAGGTTGGTCATACCTCTGAAGTTCAGGGGCTTCCTACTCACCTTGACCCATGACAATCCCTTAGCAGGACACCTAGGCCAAAGTAAGACTTGTCCCTCACTTTTACTGACTTCACATATCAGAGGACACCAGGGAGTTTTGTCGCTCCTGTACCACCTGTCAAGCAAGTGGTAAGCCAGGTGGTACCACAAAGGCCCCCTTTATACCACTACCTGTTGTGGGGGTTCCCTTTTAGAGGGTTGGGGTGGACATAATTGGTCCCATGAACCCTCAAACTGCATCTGTTATGTTAATGTTAAGAATGATTTATAAAGCGCACGTACACCAGGTGGTTTCATGGTGCTGTGGTAGACTCTGTCCATTACCTATGGAGACGTCAGTTGTAGGCACAGTTATATTCTAGTGGTGGTGGACCATGCCACTAGATATCCAAAGGCTATACCCCTTAGAACCACTACTGCTCCTGTGGTGGCCAGCGCCCTCCTGGGAATTTTTTCCAGAGTGGGTTTCCCTAAGGAGGTCTTAACTGACAGAGGTACAAACTTTATGTCTACTTACATAACTGCAATGTGGAAGGAGTGTGGAGTGAATTACAAATTCACCACACCCTTTTACCCACAATTCAATGGGTTGGTTGAAAGGTTCAACAAAACCCTAAAGGGCATGATCATGGGCTTCCCAGAAAAGCTTAGGCAAAAATAGGATGTCCTGTTGCCTTCTCTTTGGACAGTAGGCAGGTCACAAAGTGGCCCTCCATGCGACTGCCAGGTTATCCATGGGCTCTGAAAAATGTGACCAGATCTTGCTGATCCTAATGAATTTTAAATAGGTCCCACCTGAAGTGAAAAGCTTCCTCAATAGAGTGATGACGACTTCTTCAAAATACCTGAAAGAAAACAAAAACTCTTGAACAATCATTTGCTGGAAGTGCTCCCAGGGTCTGGAGCTCTAGCAGCCATCAGTACAATACCATCTTTTGAAACCGCAAAAAAATATTTAAAAAACCTTACTCATTCAGTATCACTTCCAAACTTGAATATGCGCTCGGAAAACTCCAAAATTTTGTACAGTTGCAATTTTATTGTTGGATCACTTTTCAATTTTCATCTTCCTTTTCACCCTATTGTATGTTTATGTCTAACAGCTGTTAATTTTTTTAGCACTCTGTCGACCCTCTGGATTGTCTGCAACTAAATAAAAAGCAAAAAGTTACATACATAACAGCTTTCTGTGATTCCACAGCCAGCATGACCATAGTTGACCACTCGTTTGGAGAACACAAGACAAATAAATAAAGTGGTCATGAGAAACGTGTTTGTGTAAAAGCAGACAGTGGAAGGATCATAGCAATCTTCTTTCTATTCCTGAAGATATTCAAACAATTGTTATTTTATGGATTTAGTTTTTAATAAGCCTACAAACCACTCAACAGGTCTCTCTGACCTAGGAAGGAGGCCTGATCAACCTATCTATGCAGAAGCAATTAAACTACGTTTTATGGTAGAAATGTATGGCTTTCCTAAAATTGGTCAAATTCACGTCTAATTTCTGCTGGCATCACTTTTCATACTTTAGGGACTTGCACAGAAAAGGATTTGTCTCCCATTGGATTCTTTTTCAAATGTGGACATGCTAGAATAAGATCTTGCCAGATTGCGTTTTTAGGCAAAGTTCTTTCAGAAAGGATGGGGCATCTTCAAAACTGTTTGTCTGTATGTCTCTTTCATTGCTCCTAAAGTGTGGAACAGCCCCTCTCCACATCAGAACCTCGTCCTCTCTTCAATTCTAAGCACAACTAGGCACACACACCTGCTCAGCACCAGGATACCCTCACAGGTTATATAATACGCTTAACAAATGCACATAACATAACAAAAAATACATTAATGTGCATTCTTGCTAGTGCAGGTAGCCAGCGTAACATTCTGAGCAACAGTTTTGTATGACTAACTCTCAAAGAGCCACAGAGCTAATGGCTGACGTGCTGCTCTGTGTTTGATCACTTGAACTTAATCTGATAGCTCTAATTTTAGAATATTGGAATAATAGAGGATGAAGGTTTTTGTTTACAAAAAAAGTGATTGAGGAGTAAAACACATTCTGTTTTGACTGCCCCGTGCCGCTAAACCTCAGAAGCAAACACCTTTGGTTGATGCTTTAACACCGTAGTGTAAGATCAGCCATTAAGCATTGTCTTTCATACACAACCCTTCAACAATGGCTGATGGCTACAGGTTTTTTAACCTTTTTTAAAATCCCTTTTAGATGTACAGCAAATATACATGGAATTAAATTTATAAGTAATTTGTCGATCTCTTGCCGAGATAAATCTAAAATTCTAAACTGAACTGAAGAGGAAGCAGACACTTTTCGTCCCTGTCACCCAAGCGCTTTCTCATCTCCAGCACATACCTCTGAAAACCTGCTGGAGGAAGATAGTTGTCTCCTAAGGGAAGTAGAATTTGGGTTCAGCCATGCTTGTGTACAGGTGAGAACCATGGCAGTGGATGAGGGCAGACTGTGGAGCCACATAGATTTGTCTGTGAATTGTACGCAGTTCAAGAAGTGATAGTCTGGAGTTTCATTATGCATGCACTGATTTGGAATGGTATTGATTAAAAGTTGTAAACACAACTACATAATGCTTTGTAAGTGTGGAAATGACCTACAGAGATGACAATCATTTTGTTAGAGTGGTAAATTCCAATGGACATGATACTTACTTCTAGATTAACAGATTATGGGCTAGATGTAGGTAATTTCATTTTACCACTTCTTAAATACCGAATTTTACCGATTCGGTATTTAAGAAGTGGTAAAATGGAGGGGGGGTGATGTAGGTAAGACAGAATCGGTAAATACCGAATCGTTAAGACGCCCATAGGAATCAATGGGCATTACCGAATCGGTATTTACAGAATCGGTAAATACCGATTCCAGCAAGGGTGCAGGGGGGTCACTTTGACACCCTCTAGCACCCCAAATACAGGCATGTGCGCCATGTGGCACACAGACATGCCCTAAGGGCATGTCTGTCTGTCACATGGCATAGGTGTGCATGCACTGATGTGCATGCACACCTGAATTCGGTATTTTACCACACAATAGGATTGTGTGGTAAAATACTGAATTCTGAAGGCCTGTAGCACTGTAAACAGTGCTACCTACATCTTGGATTTACCGAATAGGTAAAATTACCGATTCAGTGTTTTACAGATTAGGTAAATTTACCGATTCGGTAAATTTACCGAATCTGTAAAATGATGCCCCTACATCCCAAAAACCCATTTACCGGTCGGTAACGGCCGAAATCGGACGTTACCGGCCGGTAAATGGCCACCTACATCTGGCCCTATGTAGTGTTGTGCCTCAACTTTCAGTTACTTGAGAGCGCTGTAACTATAACAGCGTCTCTGTGTCGGGGTTGGGGGGGGCGGGGGCAGGGGGCGGAGTTAAAGTCTAGTCAGTGATGGAGGGCCTAGTTAGATATTCTTCATCACTGTAGACAAGCACACGAAGTTCAATCTAAAGCAATATGAAACAGTTCAGTGTCCAGGACCCTTTTGAAGCTCAGTAACTGAGGAATTACATATTAGGTACTTATAGATCTGGACATCTCTATGCATACGTTTAGTGTTAAAAGAAATCTATTATGTAACATAAGATGCTATTGGGTGACTTGAAATCCTAAGCTTTTCATAAAACTCAATAAATCCATTTGCCAGTTGTGCTCCCTCCAAAAGAGCTGTGGTGCGGTGGTGCACTGCTCAGGCTAGCTCCAAAGAATCTGCTTTTTGTGTCCCATTTTGTGTGGATCAAGTTGAATCTGTTGAGCACTTCCTTTTTGTCTGCCCTGCGTATCAACAATCTAGACACATTTGGCTAAAACCTGTTTGTTTGTCATTGAGAACTCTATCAGCGCAGGCTGCGAGCAGAATATTGAAATATGATACTTCTACTTTAGTGGTTATTGGTGTAGCCACATATCTGAGCTGGGCATGGGTTCTCCGGATTAAAAAGGTTAGCCCCTAATTTGATTTGAGTTTACGACCCTTGGCACACTAAATAGTAGTGTGTTTCCATATGGGTAATGCGTTTGATTGGAGTTTTTATGTAACAGATTTTAACCTGATGTCTAATTCAGGATTTGAGTCTGCAACCCAGTGCCAAATTATGAGGAACCCAAAGGACACACTTTGTCAGGCAAGTTCATGTCAATGCCAATGCATCAGGACCACCTATTCCATAATAAAAACCCTTGTGTTGTTCTTTATATTGTTTACATTTTTACTTTACGTATAAGGTCCTGTGTTTATTTGAAATCCAAATTTGTAGCTAGTCGTTAATCCTGATTTACATTTTGCATCCCCCACACCTATTTACTCTCAAGATCTGTTTGAGTTTACGGTTGCATGACTTGCATGTTTAAATGATATTGTCACTGATTTAAAGGTGGCCATTGGCACATGGTGGGAAGTCTTTGTTACTGTCAAGATTCACAGACAGGATTGGGGAGTCTGGTAAGTTATTTGAAGTGTCTGGTTACTTCATTCAGAATCATACAGGTTGAATGCTCAATCGCAGGTCGAACCGTGGTGCGAGTGCCCCATAGATTGTGGCCAAACATCTTCTACCAAAGCAAGAGTGATAGCAATCAAATGTATTCAATGGTGTCCTTGATACAGTTGCATGTTGGCTGATCCTGACCTAGGAGTTTAAGATCAGCTAAATTCTTAAAGACCAGCTGATAAAGTTGAGATTGAAGTATCTGCTTTAACACTCTTATGCAAGAAAACAACCATGATATCCATTGTCTGAATTGCTGATCAGGATCTTGGACTATTGCAATCAATGTATTCACCGTGACATTTGTCACCGACAAAATAGGAAAAGTTAGTTGATTAACTGAATTCCCTGCATTATTATTTTCAAATAATTGGTTATTCAGTGTAACCTTATAAGTCAATAAAAAAACTCCAGTTGTTGCCATTTGATGTTGGGATATCAGAGGAACCAATAACCTAGATATTTAAATCTACAGCATATCAATATACTCAAAATTACAATACCAACCCGTTTTATAAGCCAGACTGTACTGATGGTGAGAAATCACTCATATCCGGTAACAATCCAATAATTTGATGATACTGAAAGAGGTTACCTCCTTACTTATCCCCATCATTGTGATCGCATCAAAACAGACTATCGATAGGGGATAGTCACTGTAGTAAAGTCCGACTTTTTTGACACGTTCACCCCACTTTGTGCCTGGTATCTGCTGCAATTTTGGCAGAAGTACACTGACCTCCTGCTATCCAGGTCCTCCGTGCTAAATTTCCTTGCCTAACACTGTACCCTTGTTCCCCAATGGGCAATACCTATAGCACAACCTATAAGACCCTACTAAATGGTACCCCCTACTATATGGTCAAGAGGCGCCCTAAGGGCTGCAGCATATATTGTGCTACCCTAAGAGACTCCTGAGCACCAACATGCAAACTACCATTGCAGCCTGCGAGTCCTGGTGCCATGACTGCGGACACTACATGCAGCACCAACATGCAAACTACCATTGCAGCCTGCGAGTCCTGGGGCCATGACTGCATACACTACATGCACCACCAACATGCAAACTACCATTGCAGGTTGCGAGTCCTAGTGCCATGCCTGCAGACGCTACATGCACCACCAACATGCAAACTACCATTGCAGGTGCGAGTCCTGGTGCCATGCCAACAGACACTACATGCATCACCAACATGCAAACTACCATTGCAGGTGCGAGTCCTGGTGCAATGCCTACAGACAC
The DNA here is from genome assembly GCF_964261635.1 of Lissotriton helveticus. Lineage (NCBI taxonomy): Eukaryota > Metazoa > Chordata > Amphibia > Caudata > Salamandridae > Lissotriton > Lissotriton helveticus. The sequence continues at coordinate 1,827,936,762 of NC_136068.1, read as the reverse complement.
TACATGCACCACCAACATGCAAACTACCATTGCAGGTGCGAGTCCTGGTGCCATGCCTACAGACACTACATGCACCACCAACATGCAAACTACCATTGCAGGTGCGAGTCCTGGTGCCATGCCTGCAGACACTACATGCACCACCAACATGCAAACTACCATTGCAGGTTGCAAGCCCTGGTGCCATGCCTGCAAACACTACATGCAGTATAAGTAAGTCACCCCTATAGCAGGTATTACAGTATTAAGGCAGGGTGCACTATACAACATGAGAGGACATATCGGTATGAGCAGATATGCTTCTGTGATGTCTAAGTCGAATCTTAGATTTCACAAGAAAACAGGGCAGCCATTTTGAGTTCATGTGCTGGACACTGGAATCTATAAGCTTCCCAGTTACATGATGGCTTCACTGCAACCAAGGATGTTTGGTATTAAACATCTCGCATTAATATTCCCACACTGATTCCAGTGATGGATTTAATAATACATGCACCCAGAGGGCAACCTTAGAGGTGCCCCCTGAAAACCTACTGACTACTAGTGTGCTGGCTGACAGGTGTAGGTAGGTGCCACCGCAGATAGGTTTCAGACCCCCTGTAGGTGAGAGCCAGAGCTCCCTGAGGGCAGAACCAATGCCTGCTCCGGTGTTGTGACCTCCTCCAAGCAGGGTGGCTAACTGATTAGCATATCAAGGCAGGAGGTTTCAAAGGCCTCTGCCTCCTTTGATATGCGACCCAAAGCTTCCACAGACAGGGGAAATGCCACCCTCTAGCACGGGCCCATTTGGCACTGGGACACTCAGGAAAATTAGCTAGTCAGGAGGCGTGTCCCCCTCTCAGGCTAGTACCACCCCTAAGGAGGGCTACCAGAAGTGGACATGACTATTAGAATTTCCCCATCTTGGTTTTGGCAGAAGTAGGCTTTCTGGATCAGTGTCATGCCCACTTCCCACCGGAAGTGGTTATAAAGAGGGTGTAGAAACCCTAAAGGTGCAGGTAACAAGATCTTGGCAACCTACGACCTTAAGACTTGAAGGACCCCCCAGAAGCCGACAATGAATGCTTGTATGCTATCTATGCTTTTTCTCCCATAGGAAAGCATTGTGGGTGAAGGCAAATTTAAGTACTTACCTGCAAAATTCAATATTTACAAATGTATTTACTTACAACCGAAGTTCTTGGTATTAAACTTTATATAAAAATATGACTTTTTCTTCTAAATTGGTCTTCGATATATTCTTGAAGTGTGTCTCATTTATTGCCTCTGTGAGTACAACAAATGCTTAGCACTACCCTCTGATACACCTAACTGCTCGCCCACACTACCCCAAAAGAGAGCATTTGGGATATCATTTGTGCCTCTGTAAACCAATTGGACTTTGCCTGGACTACTCACACAGTGTTTGGTGCACTATATAAAGAGCCAGATTCCTACAGTCACCCCGACCGAGAAGAAGCCAACATTCTGAGCCCTCCAAATTCATACTACGTGTCTAGATAACGTCTTCTGTATAATAGATATGAACAAGGTTGGAAAAAAAGAGTAGGCAGAATATAAAGCAGGCCAGTCATCCCTAGCACAATACACACACAAATGAACTATACAATAACAGTGTTTTGTGACTTAGGTGCAATGGCCTTTCGACCTGATGTTGCAGTTAGCGCAGTTCATGCACAAAGCATGCGATACTCTAACTCCGTTCCTGTAGCTCGGCTGGACAGCTTGCGTGTGGAGTCACAGATGTCAACGGCACAGAAGACCGGGCTAAACAAATAATAAGTCAGCTCAGCAGAACCACACAAGTTTTCAGCTGCCCATAGAGCTCCAAAAAGTAATGATCCTTTTTATTTAAAGCGAGCAGCATTTGTGGAAAAGATAGTGGAAAGCAGATAAAATGTGTGCCATGTTTCTCGGTGGGGGAGTGTTTTGGCTGGCTCAATCCTAGCCTTGGAGGAACATCTAAGAGTTTGATGATGATTCACTGTGACAATGGTTGGATGTTATTGGCCAAGTTGTAGATATGTCCCAAGACGGAATTGCCATACCTGAGATTTGGATATTGCAGCGAAGAGGTTTGGAATTAAATGAGGAACAATTGAAATTGTAGTTGATGAACTGTAGACCGTCATTTGTCAAGATCACTTAATTTGTAGCTCTGATCCAAATATGGAGAATTTTATAACCTAAGGGGCTCAGCTCATCAAGTAAGATGGGAGAAGCAGGTATTCATCAGGCTGTAGAACTAAGACTTCATTCTTCATCTAGGTTGTAGACAGTTGTGTGTTTCTAGGCTTTATTTACAGTTAACGCACAAAAGGGTGCACCAAAATTTTTACCTTGAGTCTTGATTATGGAAAACTCCTTTGAACACTTTGACTTAATTGGGTTCACAAGCATATCCAGATCTAGAGCCCCATTTACTTGACTGAAGCAACACTTTAGCATCCAGTTTGCTTGAATTGATTCTGTCTCATGGACAACTTGAAGTTCCTGCTTAATTTGAATAAAGCCTCGCTCTTTGGCAGCCTCAAGCCTCTCATCTTTGATGGGATCTGGCTCATCAGTCTGAAATTTTCCCTAACCTTAATTAGGTCTAGACGATGATGTTTTACACTACATATGCCCGGATTACTATTGGGTCCTTATTTTTCGACCCCTGTGTAAATCCGTGTTTGCACGGGGGTCTGATTTACGAGTTCAGTGTTATTTAAGGAACCCGATAATTATCAGATGCATTAAATACCTCAACCTTCGTCAAAACGCGGCAGGTCAAACCTGCCAAAATTTAACAGAGGAAAAGCATACAGTAGTTACTTTATCATGCAGATGTTGGTGTGTTAAGCACTCAAAATCTGCATGTTATTCCCCAGCAACTTGTAATAGCACCCACAATCTAACGTGCCCCATGGTATTGTTATTCATCAGGTGTGATAAATAGCACCAATACTTGTATGTGGGCCCTTAGTAGGGTTACTCATGGCTCTGATCAGTTGGTTAGACCACAGCTGTGTCTCACTCAGGATACTTTTCAACAGTAACGTGCTCTCACCTACAATCTAATCCTAAAGACTCATAAACTTGAGTAGAGTCCGGATCACCACTGTTTTACAGCCCATTCAATGGAATAAAGATCTTTCTTTGACTTTGGCATCTACAGTTGTAAAATGTCACCTAATTTTTCACCTTAATTCCCTTTTCCAAAATGACTGTCATCACAAATCTGTAGAAAAGACACTGACTCATTTTTGCAGTTGCTTAAACTAATGTTATTTATTTTTGTCAAAATTCAGTGTTGTGAAGATGTGCATGTTAGTGTGGTAAGGAAGGATAGATAACAATGTCCCTGTACAACCTGGCCTTAATCTAGCATCAACAACAAACAACCTAGGAATAGGATATTTCAGGATATTTGAGGCTTTGACGCCTGAAGCGAAGCACTGGAGCAGATCAGAGTGGGCGACCCTCAATAGTGGAAAAGCCTGAACATTCAGAGTGGGGAGACAGGCAAGTCTAGGTCATGATGTCACCCATCATCTCTTGGGTTTAAGGAGGAAACACAGGTCAGTGGCAGGGCAGGCACCCTGCTTCAGATTCCATACGAATGGTGGCCAAGCACTGTTCATGGAGATGGAGATGGAGCTGGCATTGGGAGGTCATGATGATGGAGCATGAAGAAACTGAAGAGGGCAGAGCTTGAGGTGCTCATAAGCCTGTTACAGTCACTCTCTACCTCCCACTGCTGTGCAGGCACTGAATACATGAAAACCATAGTGGGAACATTCAGATAAGAAACCCCTCTTTGAAGCTCCTACCCATGGCATGCCTCATACATTGTGACTGACTAAATCCATATTAATTGTTTACACAATCTGTGTGTACAGAATTCATTGGAAAGTGTTGTTCATGCTGAGAAGAAAGGCTTTATTGTGACTCCTTATGGCTGCTAAGGAAGGAACACTTAAGCTGGGCTCAATGTACACAATTTGTTTACATAAAAATAGGCCAACCAGAGTTGACTGGGGATGTCCTCATTCCAGGCTGGTGTGGCTCAATACATGAAGCGGAGATGGCAAGGTGGCAAAATGGCTCCTGGAGAATTCTGTGAACATTACACAACATGTTTCTTTTCCATGTGTCGTTTGGAGGCTGCAATACATCCAATCACTGTCAGCTTTAGATACCTCATTAAAAAAGGCTTAGCATTGTGTTGTGGGTGCAGGTGCTTTTGGAGTGGTACTACTGGCATTCACTCTAAGCTTGGGCATCATGCAGGTGTATGCGCCATCTCAAACTAACAGGGGGGGTGTACATTTGAAATCATATTGGTACATCCTCTCTCCTGCAGGGTTCAAAGCGTTGCGGTCGCAGGACTCTTTGGTAATGCACCCACGCAGGCTCCACAGCTGCGAAACCTCCCCTGTGGAACAAGAACATATACACAAGATTCAGTAATCAGTAGTACTACACAATCTGAGATTTAATGATTTAGACAGAGATTCTTCAAACAACCCAACTCGAGCATACACACAATGATAATGCATGAATTGTCTGGATCTCTTGGAAGAGTCATTGTGATCCTGTGCCCTGGCAATTGGGGCCCAGATGCCCTTAGTACGGTCTGCATGGCACCTCGCTATAGTCAGCTCAGCTGCCATCACATATTGTCTTGCCTAAGACTTGTCCCAAGACAGTGGAAAAGGCACCCAATGAACACTCTTAACGAGGATACTGCATCCATCAATCAAAAGATCACATCAGAGCACAGATGTTTATCAGTCTCTCCCCAGAGCCCAGTGTTGTAACGGTCTGCCATGTGACAATGAGATTTATGTATTTTTATCATCTGTTGTTCCTGGGTGCTACTCGTCGGGTGGGCAGTATAGTGAAACATCATCAAAAATAAATGACACAGTGTAGCACCCAGGGACAACAGATGATAAAAATACATAAATCGCATTGTCACATGGCAGACCGTAAATGAAGTGTATGCATTAATCTTTATCGTTTAATCTCTGGATAATACTTAATTGATAACTAATCGTGAATATATAGTCTAACAGATATGTTTTAAACATTTGAAGATAAACCCCTGACGAAGAGCCGTGATGGGCTCGAAATGCATTGGGTGAAAGAGATTATTTCAGGAGAAATACTTATGCTGCATTCCGTGCTTTAGGATAAGGCCACGTGCATTCCTACAGCGTTTAAAGGAAACAAATGCATCTACAAGTGTCTTACATGTGACAGACCAACGAGAATGAAATTGTACAAAAAATGGATTAATTTGGAATAAAAACTGATTAAATGGATTTACTGTGGCATTATTGTAATGCGCAATTCAATACTGTGCGTCCGGATTGGGGCGTCAATACGCCCCAGCGTTTGAAGTGATGAGCTTTCTGAAAGTGTCATTTCCAAAATAGTAATATAAAATCTGACTTTCACATTAATTGCTTTTAAAATGAGTCCTTAAAGCATTTTCTCACTTTCCCCTACTGATGTTAATCATTAGAAGGTGTTATAATGTAACCCTGTCTTTTCCTATGAGAGGGCGAGTCTTGCTGCACTGAAAAACGACTTTGTAGGTTTTCTCACATGTAAAACTTTAAATAAATGTGCACTATGGAGTTATATATAGTAAAACTTTGCTTACCTATGGAAACTTACCTTCGCGATATTTGTGTTCACGTTATTTTGTCTAAATACCATCTTAATCTCAGGTTTACTGCTATAAAAGTTTTGAATTTCACAGCAATATGATTGGACTTTCTTTGTTAATTTAAGCATCGGGCATTTTATTAAAGGCCCAGTAGATCCCATTTTGCATCTCTAAAGGATTCACAGCAGTCTATGGGTGTGTGGGAGCTCCATGACAGAAGAGAATAAACTGCTTTTCCTATCCAAAGAAAACTCTAGTTATGAATTCATTAAGTTGCCAAAGTGGCTGGAATGGACTTATAACTTGGTGTGACCTTGAATGAAGAAGAAAGAAGAAATTTGCCATTGGAAAACCAGTCTGGGTAGTCCTGAAAGCCATTGGCCCATCCCGTAAGCACAGAATATATTTAAATCTTGCCTTTTCTTTACTATAGTTAGGAAAAAGGTAATACAAAAGAGTAGGCAGACAATCAAGGCGGACTGACATCCATCGTCTCTTACAAAAGAAATTAACCATAAAATAACTGTGTTGGCTCTTCTACTGATATTGATTAGTGCACTTCGCTCATGAAACACTCAACACTCATTGTAGGTGGATGTAGCCTAGTATTCAATGGAAGATGGACAAAGACTGGCTTCCCACAGGAGCAGCTTTATGAACTTGGTCTTAAAACCAACATTTCCCATTACGCCAGGTTGAGCTTTAGTGGAGTACACTCAGCTATGCTGACGTCTCTCAATAACAGTAGGTTATCTCCACTAAATAAACACATGTATTGATGGATTAAATTAGACTTGAGGAAACTAATGGCAGCTGAGTGACTGAACACTAAAGATGCCTTTAAATCCACTATCAGGATAACCAAAATGATAGCAGTTGTACATGCTCCATTAAAACTCTCAGCCGTCTCTTATACTGCGGATGATAAGACCTTTAATGGTAGCACAAAAAATGGATGGGAAGCACAGGTTAATCTCTTCAATGGATCCCCTTCCACCAGGTGAAAGCAAATTGAAACATATCTTAAAATTAATCCAGAAACTGTTTCAGTTTGACAAGAGTTGGCCCTTTTCACACTGGATTTGAACATGGGTATGTGTCCAAGGGAAAGGTCACGAGAAAACAGGCATGGGTGATTGATTCTGAGCTGGTGGCATAAGTGTAAATGGTTGGAGAGCAGCACCAAAATGCATTTGTGAGAAAGAAATGTTTTTGTGGGGATGTAGGAAAGGATGTAGGAAAGGGACTTTCGTTTCCCCAATCCCAGTGCCTTTTCTTTGTTACTTACGTCCATTTTTGTTCATGGCCCATTTGTTTTATTTTGTTATTTTCTCACTAGACCCTTTCTTTTTCTTTTAGATGTTTCTGCCAAACTATCAAAATACACCAGTTTTGCAGATTTTTTAAATAAGAAAAGGTATTTGCCATTGGACACAGCTCTTTTCATGCCACTGTGAATGGCCAAGGTGGGACGACAATGTCATGCACATATGGCCAGGCATAAAAAGATGTGGTTTGGACATGGAGAAAACCACAGAGACAGACCCCCTCTAAACTACAGGCAGCAACAGTGAATGAGACAGAAAATCCACATGGGGAGAACAGCATGGTGGTGCATACAAAAGTGGCAGGCAAAAAAGTAAGTGACAGACTACTTTTTCTCAATCAAAAGAGTAAAACTCTGTGACAAGCCAAGAGAAAAGGGAGAAGAATAGATTATAACCTGGGCCAATCAGAGTCCAGCGGAAGGAAAGGAGTGGGACCCTGAAGTATAAAAGGAGGGGAAGGGAAGCAAAGCAGAATCATGAGCAGAAGAGAAAAACCAGACGAGAAGAAAGACTCATGAAACACCTGCCTAAGAAGGTACATATCCTGTTACGCTGATTATGGAACACCAAAAAGAAGTACCTTGAAGAAGACTATTTGTGAGAATGGAGAGTGCTCTGCAAGAGACAGCGAACAAAAGTGAAGAGATGGTGGTAGTGACCAGACTTCTGCTCCCTGCGACAGAACCTGGGGTTATTGTGCGTGGGCTTAGGGAATTTTATTCAAAGCTGTCTTGCATCTCAATATTTGTCCTCAACAGAACTAAGGGCAGTGCTCCAGGCTTTAATCACATTCTAACTGAAATGGAGCATTACAATGTTACCTCCTAAAAATAATTGTGGATAAGGCTGTGTGTGTAAACCCAGCCTTCATGACATTCCCTTATATTCCAGTAAATTAAATGCTATTGCTTAGTATAAATCAGTGTGGAAAACTAGAAGGAGCTATTTTGGAACAGCCGTACTCTCTCTTCGAGATGTCCTGCACCCCCCCAACAGGTCTTCCACATTCTGCCTGGACTCACAAGCCCCCATCCTGGCCACCCATGGATCACTATGCAGCTGCCCCTGAATGTAGACAAGACAGTTATTTGAGACATGGACAAGGTCAAGAGGTGCCCTGGAATCAATCCATATATTTGAGAGGGATTGGTAAAGCGTCGGCTCTTAGTCTTTGGAAGACGCAACCTAGGTGCGCACTAAGATACCTCCCAAGCTAGGTTGAAGCCCTACCCAATGCTGGGGTCTGCAAAAGTTCAGACCCAACAAAGACCTCACCATAGATGAATCATGGCTATGGAAAGTAGAGTAGGAAATTGGCCTGACAGCAGGTGAACGCTACATTTAATCATTAGGCCCCACAAGGGGTAAAAGGCACAATATTACATGGCAACGCAGTGCATAATGGTTGGAGGTATGGCATGCTGAGTATGGAATATTAAGATACGAGAATATCGTAGTCAAAATATCAAGGAGAGTGGTATATATTGGTAAATGTAGCTTTACAATACTTTACTCCACAGCGATGTACCATGACAATGTATATACCTATAAGTTATGTATACGTGAAATTAAGAATCGTAAATCTATACTTACCTGTATATACTTACCTCCTCGATGTTTGGGCCCTCAATATTTCGGATACGATATTCTAGTATCTCGATATTTCAAACTAGATATTCCTAATGCTGACTTGTACATTACAGAGGAGCAGGTCAGCTTTCTAGTGCTGACTCTGCTATAGGCCCCATTGCACATAAAAATCTGGCCGATGTGTGAACGCTCAGTTGGCACGCCGATGAAGCGCCAAAGGCAAGCCCGTCTGCTCTTGGACAGTGCCAGCGGCCAGAAATGCTATTCTTATGGGCACTATTTTTAAAGAGGGAAGGCATATCCAGTACTCTCTGTTTGAATTATTGAACTGGCGTCCTACAGATAGGAGGAAGGATTGTGGCATCCTAAACCTAGCTAATACATTAACACACTGCTGTGCTTGCTATAACTAGTGAAAACAAGGAAGGCTTGGGTCCTGTACTCCCCAGACTGGACCACCCAAATATTGAAATCACAGAAAGGTGTTAAGGGAGTTTTAAAAAAATATTAGCGATCAACCTGAGACCACTAGTTCTGAGGTTTTAGAGCATTTATTCTGCTTAGTTTTGTGACAAAAATGTTTACAACAAACCAATGATCACAAGACAAACATCGATAAATTATGTGTGTTTGTCTTGTGATCATTGGTTTGTTGTATACATTTTTGTCACAAATAACATTTGGTTTTCTGTATGTGTTTTATATATTGTCTCACAAAAGAAATGGTTCTAAATCACGCATACAAATGTGTTGCAATTGTGTGATTCACTAATGTGGTGTTTCCTTTTAAAATACATGTCCAATTGCTGTTCACGGCTGTCGAGAAAAGTCTTTACATCGATTGGCCTTAAACAAGGGTGAGTCCTTGCGCCTCATTTATTTAATCTTTTTATTTCAGATCTTTCCGGCAATTTAAATGCTTGTAATGCACATCCTCCGAAACTAGGTGATCTACAGCTCACACACCTGGCTTATGCTGATGAGATTGTCCTCATGAGCCAAACGAAGGTGGGCCTAACCAGATTAGTAAAAGAACTCTCAGTCTTCCTGTTGGCAAACAAGTTGGCCTTAAATGTTACAAAAAGTAAAACAATGTTGATAACGAATTGCCGTGTTTCAAAACATGATATTTAGTTAGACAGAAAACCATTAGAGAAAGTCTCAAACTATAAATATCTGGGCTTTTTTATAGATGACAAGCTTGATTTAATAGACCAGAAGAAATATCTGACGCAAAGAGCAGGAGCATTGATATTTGGTCTAATTACTCTGGCGAAGAAATTGGAAGGTCCATCATTAAAACCTCTTTTAATCGTGATGGCGAACAAGGTTCTTCCCACCCTGACATATGCAAGTGTGGCAATGCATGGAAAGGACGCCGACCTATTAAACAGTTTAACAACTAAAATTTATAAAAAAGTTCTTCGACTACCCATCATGTGCTCACCAGCGCAAATGCGACTTGAATTTGGCTTAAAAAATGAAAGGCTGGGCAGACTATATTCATACATTAAGGTGTGGTACCAGATTAAGCAAAAAGCAACCGACAATAATCTTAATACCTACCTATGGCAAGAGTTGAAATCACACAAAAAATCAAAAGCAAATCAATTCATTACATATGCTTTGGAGGTCACATGTTCAACAAATCTTTGGGATAAAAATCTGCCATTCCCAGCATTTAAACAGGCACTAAATAAAGTGGCCACATTTCACTCATTGGTTACGGACAAAGAAACTTTTCCCCATCGTTCTCATTCTTGGGCTGTGATCAATGGTTATTAATCACTAACGCCAGCATTCTATTTGGAAACAACATATTCCAGTTTTTATTAAGAAAAAGCTGATGTCATTGAGGTTTGGTAAATTTCAAACCCTGGCTGAGGAACCAACTTGGAAACAGCACTCTGCCATCACATGTCGACTATGTGGTAGCCCCAAAGAAGATCTAATACATATAATTTGTCATTGCAAGATGATAACCAAGGAAGGACATATTTTTTAAAGCATATCTTTCGGATTGAGAGGCTACGAACATGTAGATCCGCCATTATTGGAGGCTTGAATGCGACTGCCCCTCAAACACATTGCAAGCTGGTTAAGTTCTTGCAGGCATTCGAGAAACGTCTAAAATAATAGGAAGATTTTAACTGTTAATAAACCACTCTTTGCCTGACTGTTTTTATCTTGATCTGAAGGAAAATAATCTAGTTTTAACTCTTGTTCTTACTAAATGTTCTTTCTCCTTTTTAAAGAGAATCTTAAATATTTTAATAACGGTTGTGTGATGTAAATCAAATTGTTATGGTTTTAATTAACTAAACAATAAAGATTAAATAAAAAAAAATACATGTCCAATTGATTTATGAATTTATTTTTGAATTATAAAAAGTAAGCAGAATCAATGCTCAAAAACCCCAGAACCAGTGGTCTCATGATTATCTCGAATGTTTAAAAAATCCTCACCTTTCTGTGATTTCAGTGCTTCCTATAACTGGCACTCCGTGGTAACCATGGATCAGGGAGTGCTTGTACCTACTAGCAAGAAGGGTGTGAGATCAATGAAAGGGGAGATCACGCCAAGGAGGAGATTTAATGTGCTTTAGTTAATGCATGTTCATTGGTTCATTGGAAGTGTGTGAGTTGATCCAAACGCTGGACCTAGAATCTCTGTTTATTGCTGAAACTTGGCAAAGGAGAACTCAGGAGCTGATCTGGTGGCAGCCTCCCACTCCCAGGTTATAATAATGCCAGGTTTGACCAGGCCCTTCGCAGAGGTGGGGGACTGGACATTATAATTAGAAGTTAGATTAACTGTACCTTAGCAGCTTGGGCTGCAAGATACCTATGAGGTGGTGTGGTTCAGACTCAAAGCTATTAGTAAAAATACTCTCTCTGGGCTCCTTGTTTACTTCTTCCCTGGCTCTCTGACTCAGTTTATCGAGGCCCGGGCCATGTGTTGGAACCCTACATTGCAAATCCCAACTTTGCAATATTGGGTGAGAAGGGGTGTAAAGATTTGGTTAACTTTCTTGAACTTATAATATATTTTGGATACACCCAATTGGTCAAATCCCCAACCCATATAGCTGGCCATATGTTGGATGGGATTATCACTAACCACTCGGCCTTGGGTGTCGAAGATATTCTCCCTTTAAGTTGTGTTGATCACTGAGTGGTGACTTTTAAAATTATACTGCAGAAGGGGGCAAAATAGGTGCAGTGTAAACCTATATTATACAGGAGTTGGAGTAAAGTCTCCTCCAATGTAATGGAATCAGCATTTAGAGAGGCCCTATTGAAAAATAATTGTTCACAGGGACACACCGCAGAAGACTTTAATGTTTGGGTGATGGCCGAAATCGACCATGTTGCTCGTATTAAATCGAAGATCTGCACTAGAGCTAAAGTGTCTGCACCTTGGTTCTCAGAAGAACTGAAAGACCTCAGACGGCAGTGATGGAGGCAGGAACGGAAATGGAGGGCAAATTTTACTCCAGAGGAGAATGATAAGCATAAAGAACTGATCTTTATGTATTAGCAAGCCAATGTGGTCCCCAAATCCTCTCTCTACATATACAGAATGAGGTTTGTCAGCAGCACCCCTAACAAACATTTTAAGGTGGTCAAAGAGCTCTCTACTCCTCTGGTCCAGCAGTCCTTAGTGAGCTCACAAAGTTTCTTCAACAATGATGCAGTCTACTTCAGGCATAAGATCGTGAAGATCTAGTCCGACGTCAGCGTCATTGAGGATAGGCTTCCCCCACGTTTGAAGCGGACGACCCTGCTGACTGGCACTCCTCTGCAGTCATGGCTGCATTCCTTCCAAGCTCCCCCTTGAAAGTAATAAATGATCTCATGAAATCAGACTCACATGATGGGTGTGTATCCAAGACATTAGAAGGATGCAGAAGTCATTCTCCTTAAAAGAAAAACCTAATGGAGACCCAGAGGACCTAAAAAATCATCTCCCAATCACTCTTCTACCCGCACTGGCAAAAATCCTTGAAAAATATGTCAACCAGGAATTAGCTGAGTTTATTCCTGTCCAGGACCTCTTGGATCCTTCACACAATGGGTTCTAAAGTGGTCACAGCACTGAGTCGGCGCTGGTTGCCGCTGCAGATTCCGTTCGTTGCTAAGTAGATCTAGGAGGCGCTGCTATCTTGGTAATGCTGGATCTGTCAGTGGCATTTGATACGACGTCCTCAAACCACTTGGTTCAAAGATGACATTAAGAGGGGCTGAGGGACACTGCTCTGGACCTCTTGGGTTCTGTTCTGACTAATAGGACCCAAATAGTCAGCTACGGTAATTTCAGAGCAGAGCTGTTCTGGCTCCCTGGTGTGGTCCGCAGGGATCCTCCCTCAGCTCCTCTCTATTCAACCTATATGTCGCCCCCTTTGCTGAATTGATATGTTCGTTCTGCTTTCAGGTGTTGCCCTACATGGACGACACACATATCAGATGATCTGCTGCTGGTAGCAGATAAGTTAAAACTCTGTATGAATGGCATTAACACCTGGATGAAGGATAACTGCTTCTATTGGACCCCCTAAAAGATGGAGATCTTGGTTTTTGGGGCACAACACTCGGGGTGGCCAGAACTCTGTTGGCCAGAGACCTATGGTTCTTTACCCTCACCAATTGTTTCTGCTAACATTTTGGGGTGTATTTTTGATAACACTCTTACTTTTGACTCCCAGGTCAGTAGGACTGTGAGTTCCTGTTTTTTCATTATCGAAACTCTGACAAAGATCTTTCCACTTATTCCTGCTGAACTCAGAGTAGCAATGGTTATTGCCTCAATTATTTACTACTCCAATGCTTTATACTTGAACATCAATAAGTCCTTGCTTAAGAAGCTTCAGGTCATTCAGATCTAAACCCCTTTCATTAAGGGATGGCATGCGCTACCTCATTGGCTGCCAGTTAGGAAGCGTGTGATACATATAGGGCTCTGCATGGCCCATTTGGTTCTCCACCATCAAGGGCCTGAGGCCCTTAAAACTACAGTCCAGTGGTGTACCCCTAAAAGACAGCTTAGATCATCTTCTCCTAGGAAGGTGACCATTTCCAGATTCCGTAAAGGCAGGTGAGGCGGCTGCTCTTTCTCTGTACCAGCAGCTAAACTATGCAACACCATGCCAGCACACATTATGAGGTTGGACTCCTTTGTGGTGTTTCGCAAGCAATTGTACACCAGCTATTCTACCTTCTGTGATTGTAGCTCTCTGAACTTCGCGGTTCTATTTCATCCTTGTATTAGAGCTTTGACGCCTTTGGGCTTAGTGTGCTCTACAAATCGCATTCCATTTCACTCCAACACACCCCACACACACCACCCAAAGTGTGGGAGCTCATTAAGATAGTTACCATCTTCACTGGGCAGAGAATCTAACCTTGCCTGGGCACCGGCCATCATTGCTTGCATTCAATCGGCAGCTTGGAGGGCATAGTGCCTTGCAGCCAAATGCCCGCTCTCTGGTCCTGCACATTGAGGGAGGAGATGAGCTGCTCCCATGTAGTCCTGGAGGCCTTCCTCAAGCTCCATGTCTTGACTCCTATTGGGATCTGGGGAGGCCTGACCTCTCTTAGACTGTAGTGACCATAGTGGGAGGTCTCACAATTCAACTTCATCATCAGGGAACTCTTGGGTCTGCTGGTTTACCACTTTTAGTGAGTCTGCTGTACACGCTGCCACGCAGCGTAGGATCACCACCAGTGCAGCGTATCAGTAACTCTAGGAGCTTTGTAGTGTCTTTATGCTCGCCAGGCACAGATCTAGCACTGTCACCATCATCTTTGACCATAATTTTCTTTGAGACTCCTCAATCCCTACAATTCTTACTCTTCTTCATAAGAACCAACATTTGCACCAGAACCCCATATGTGCACCACCAGGCCTAGTCATTGCAGTCGGAGCACACGGCAGAATGTGGCCGGTGAGCCCTGTTGCAGCTGTGTGTATGTGTTTCTTATCTTGGGTACACGGAATAAGGAAGTATGTGTTTGCATTCAGTGGTCTGTAGTGCTAGTACAATGCAGTGTACAGTGAGCTCAATATTGTTCATAGTATGATGTATTTCCAATACTGATCTTGTCTCCCACTCCTGATGCTGCCATGCCTGATCAGAACTTCATCGCCTTGTTTCATGGAGGTTCTAACCACCTCAGTAAGGCTCACTCATCTCACACCTGGCTGATTATACCTGTACAAACTCCAGTGTATGCATTAGTTACCTGGTCTGGATGCAGATCCATTGAAGCTGCCGCAGGTGTCCTCTTCCCCGATGCACGGGATTTTCTTAGTCGGGTTGCAGAGGACCGAGATCTCACCATTGAAGCAAGCGTCACATGTATATCCATTGGGGGTCTCGTCTACATCAGTCACTGCAAAAAAATGTGGAACAAATGCAAAGTGAGAGGCTGCTTCCATGACAACAGAGGAAAAGAAGGATTAGACAGAGGATCATACCTTTAGTCTGGGAAATGGGAGACAAGTCTGGGCTTTAATAAAAACCTTTTAAGCCTGACCCAGACCCACCACCTACCCAACAGTATGATAAGAGTGCTCACAGTATCCGAGAGTAGAGAGCAAGCAAAGTCTGTGGGACAACCCCTCCCCAACTTGCTGAACTCCATCTCTTTCTCCACTTTATATTCTATGAAGATGTGGGCTCTATACAAATTCTTAGAATCCTATATGTTTTAGGTTAAAGCCAAGCTTTTTAGATTTCGCTCTGGAGCCTGTAAGAAGAAAAGGAGGCTCCAAGCACAGTTATGGCTATGGGTTACTAGTTAGTCTCATAGTTTAGGGTAACCATTAACGGTCCTGCTCTGTGCCCATCCAGGAGTAGTAAACATGTGGAGATGTGTAGAGTGCTTCACGTTTGAGGTGCTTTTACTGTAGTAAAGTAATGATCTCTGTAAGCCGGTCCAGTAGGTTGAGCTGCCAAGGAACACTTTCTTACAGCCCCAGCACTTCCAGTCAGTGTTGTTTTGTGATCTAGGTGAGGAATATTGAGGGCAAAATAATGAATGGCCACAATATCATGACCAGATATCACGAGACAAAACATTGAAGGGTAAGTTTGTATATACCTTTTCTATCCCTAACTGCACATGTGCTACCTTGATGATAAATGTGTGCTCAAGGTAAATAGATGCAGAGTTAGGAATAGTAAATCCTTACCTCCCTCTGCGCACTTACCTGTTCAATATTTTGGGCCATTTGTATGAACACATTTTCCCAGGATGTATGACGTTACAACGCATACTTTTACCACGCATACCATTACAACGCAGTTTTTACCACGCATACCATTACAACGCATAGCGCTTTGGGGTGCTGGATAGTGAATAGTTTAATTTACTATTCCAACTCCATTCCCCGTGGACACAAGGGAAGGTTATTGGATAGTAAATTAACCTATTCCCTATCCTAGAGCGCCCCCCAGCGCAATGCGTTGTAATGGTTTGCGTTGTAATGACCGCGTTGCAATGGCAGTGCGTGGTAAAAATTTCGTTGTAAAGGTTGTATACCATTTTCCCATAGACACAGAATGGGTAAAACCCTTTGATACATCTGGCCCATTATCCTTAATATTCTCTACAACAATGCTGCTGTACTGCAACTGCTCACATCTATGGCCACATTTCAAATGAAACCTGTGCACAGATTCAAAAACCTTAGTTGTTTTAGTCCAGATCTGAGACAACAATTACTCTGCTCGAATTCCACATTCATTAGACCAGTCCCAGTATAGTGTTTCACAGATTGAACAACCTTAACAGATCAATACCTTAAAAAGGTGCAAAAAAAAAAAGTTTTTACAATTTAAAAAGAAACCCTTTAATTTTCTGGATTACTTAAACATACAGGTGCCTTATCCAAAATATCATATTGAATAAAAAGCGGCTTTAATTGCTTTAGACGCACCATACATAATGTTGTGCACAAAAAAAAATGATCAAAATCCTGAATCCCCTCAGTGCATAAATTGTATGTTTCTTTTGTTCTGCTGAGATTTTTCAATTCCCCGGTAACACTCCTTAGTGGCAGCATTTGTAATCTTATGAGGAGAATCATTCAATGGACTTCATGGTTCAATTTCCAATGCCTATGTGATTGCCTACATTTTACACTAGACAAAGTGTGGATCATTTCATAGCTACCTTTGGAAGGCAAGATGCCATATCTTGTGCCATGCTAAGCAAGCAAGAGCTTTTAAGGAAAGATTTGAGCTCTAATACCTCAATGCAACCAATGCATCTAGTTGTAATTTAAATAAGTTCAAGGCAACATAAAGATTTCTCAGGAAGATGCTATCTGATCTCTGAACACTAAAGATATCTCTCCATTGTAACCACATTAGAGTTCGCTTCACAATGTATCAAGCGAAAGCCCCAACGAATTACTGCTGTCAACCTTTAAACGTAATCACGTCCTAAGCCCATTTCCAGGTGAATTGTGTTTGTAGGTGCTAAGGTGTTAAAATTCCATAATTTATTGAGAATCTTTTTCTCGATTGAGTCTATAAAGGACCATCTGCCTATCTCCACCATCTCCATTGCATGCAGAATATTTAGAGAAGTTTTTTAGCGTTAGAGCAGGAGTAAAAAGGAGAAAAGTCTAAAACCTAGGGCATTATAAAACATTCTCAGACCATTAGCTTGCTTCAAAGTTTTGAATCCCTAGGAAGATACGTGGTTCCTTTAAATAGGTTTGATGTAAAAAAAAATCCCTAAATATACATATGATTTGCCCATTTCCAATTTTTCCTTCCCCAGAAACCAAGAGTGGTTCAGTCTCTAATTGATGTTTGCCTTTAGAGAATTAGGGCTTGATTCAGAGTTTGGTGGTCTTTGACCGCCAGACTCACGGCGACACAGCAGTGGTGGTCCTGCAACCGCCGTATTACCCGTGCCCTGATCCTGTCTAGAGTGGATTATGCCAATGCTCTGTTCATTGGCCTGCTGGCTACCTGCTGCGCAGGCTCCAAATTATTCAGAACGCCGCAGCTAGGCTTCTCTTTAATGCCTCAAGGAGATCCAGTGCGCGCCAATACTTACGGGAACTGCACTGGCTGCCGGTGGCTCAGCAGGGGCAGTTCAAAGCTATCACTTTGGCCCACCGGTCCCTTCACGGGCTGGGTCCCATCTACCTGAGGAAGCGCTTCGCTTTCTATGTGCCGAATCGCCCTTTGCGATCGGCGTGTCGCCGCCGGATGATCATCCCGCGCTTCCGCAGAGTGCAGCTGGGTGGCCAGGCACTCTAGGTCAAAGCTGCTGAGGCCTGGAATGCACTTCCTCCTGATCTCCAACTTATTCATGAATTTCAACTTTTTAAAAAGCATCTAAAAACACATCTGTTCAGCAAGACCTACTAATCTGCCTCTCGCCTCTACCCCACCTCTCCCCCGCGCCAGGACACTCTAGAGTAACAGTGCGCGCTACAAATTCAATATAATATAACAATTCAATATAACATTCTGATGCCGCCTTTCAGACTGCCTCTGTGGCACCAGCTGCACAAGGGAGCCACGGTACACTGGCGGTGGTGCAGCAAACACAGGTGTCCAATATGCAAGGTGGGACCACCGTGGTCGGCCGAGCATATTTCGAGTTTCCCCGCTGCCAGCCTTTTCATGGCAGTTAGCCCACCATATAAAGGCTTCGCGTGAGGAAACAATATGGGACCCACAGGGCCCCATGCACCAGCCGCCACGGGGATGCATTCAGGGGATCGCAAGATCACTTTTTGATGATGTTGCAGACTCATTTAAAGTAGGCTAATGAGCTAAGTGAATACCAGAAGTACTCTGTGTCTTCTGAATACAAATAATGTCTGCCTTCGGACTAGATAAAAGGGCCAGTTTGTTCTAGCATTACGCAGCACACATAGAAAGAGCAAAAAGCCCTTAATGATTGTTTATGTGCAGGAAGGTGTCTCCTCCACATACAAAATCATTAAATAATTACGATTTGCTACTTCTATATGTGCCACAGAATGCACCACACTTAGGGGTAACAAACCCTGGATTGTTTATGTGCAGGAGGGGACACCTTCCGGCACATAAACAATTATTCCCTGCAATGCAAGCACCCTTGCACTATAGTGCAAGGGTGCCTGCGTTGGCTTGAGGCAGTTCATTTTAGCACCTGCACTAGGGAAAACGCAGAGGTGCGCCGTATTGTAGTAAATATGGCGCTTGCCTGCGTTTTAAAAATGTAGAAGTGAAACACTTCCAACTTTGGTGCTGCTCTGTGCACTGACATTTTGTTGTACATGTGCCCCTTCATTTCTAGTGGTTGCTGTCCAATTAACACATTCACTTTCCTCCTTTGGAATATATGAAACAAGAGGACTTATTTACAACCCCTTTGCGCTGCCATTGCATCACTTTTTCCCATATTAAAAGTGATGCACCGGTGGTGCAAGGGGCTTGTAAATACGGCCCAAGGAGTGTGGTGTAGCTGATTTGCCAGTTTGCTTCACCTTCAGGCTGATGAAAAGGCTTCTTAACAAAACAAATGCTATTATCTTCCTTCTTATTGTTCATCTTTGTTACTCTCTCCATGTGATTACCCTCGCGGCCAGCCTGCTGCTGATGAGGGCATCAGTGACTGTTTTTCTGGATTAATTTGAACGTTTTTTGGAGTATGCGGAGGATGTTAAAGCAGGCTGAGGATACGGCGTTGATCTGGTATATGATACCAGGGGTACCCAGGGCATTGGTGGCAAAAGGGGTCCCCAGGATTGCAGCATGGTCTTGTATCTCCCATATGACCCACACAACCTACGGACAGCAAGCCTGCCATGGCAGACTGCTGCAGCGGTGCAAACTGCTAAAACTCAACTGTGCCTTCACCATGAGTGGAACAGTGAGATGCACTGACTTTCATATATATGACACTAGGCCACCTGTGCCCAGGAGGCAGGTGCAGTATATTAAGGGTGAGGACATATAAGTGCAAGCCTACATGTCTCTATAGTGGTGTTTCCCATTGAAAACCACTATAAGTGTTATTGGCTCCCTAGGATAACATGGGCTGGCACCTGGGCATACTATAGGTTGCCAGCTCCATTATGGTACTGCCAAAGTATGTCATGTTTAGTATCAAACAGTATGACTTCTCAACCCTGAAACGATTCTCATGTCGAGGGAGATGTGGCATTCACCCAGGTGGAGACCATAGATGGTTCCCACCTGGTTGCCATAGCTGTACTACGCTTTGGCTAGAAATCCCCCACTATCCCACGTCTGCTGCCACCAAGACAAGATTTTGAACTCCTACTAGACAGTGTGAGCACTCACAGGAGTCAGGAATAAAGGCCTGGGCAGGAAGGAGGTCACACCACCCTCCTCCCATGCAGGCTAGTGAATGGGCACATCACGTGGTGAGCTTCAAAGGCTGCCCTGCCTCTTATGGACCAGGGCAGACTCCCAGTTGAGAAAACAGCCCCAGGCACATTTGCTCATGGACAGACGGGAAATTAGCTTTGCAAGCTAGTGTACACCCCCAGAAGACTAACCACACCTCCAGAATGAGCAGCATGGTCTGCATGCTAAAATGTATTTTCTGCCATGTCCAGAAGTGGTAGAATAGAGGGTTTTTGACAGAAAAGCTGACACACCCCACCGGATGTGGTCACTTCGGGGTGGATTAGCTGCCCATTGGCTACTAGTCTTCACACCCCTAACTCCCCTAAATCTAGTATTTAAGGACTTCCAACACCAAAACCTCAGATCTGATTGACCGGCACCAAAGAAGGACCAAGAAGGAACCCGCGTCTACGACAACAAGACTTTGTCTGCCAGACAGAGCTAAAGAGGGATATTCTGACACTGTGGCAAAAGACTTGGAACTGTAAGAATGTGCCACACACTTGGCTAAAACTCGACATCCCCTGCCCGAAGGACCCCTGTGAAAGCCAGAAACACTTACAGTATCATAAGAAGAGCTGGTCATGAGGCCCTCCATGGGATCAACAAAAAACGGATGGTCCAGTGCATTGTGGGAGTTGCAGTCTAGTATCTCCCAATGTTTCAGGCTGCTACCTCACTCCCCCGGATCCTGTGAAGTGTCCTTACCTTTTCGGTGGGCTTACCACTGCCAAGGCTTGTTGGTCATCAATCTGCCACCTAACCCCCACACTCTACACTGCTTCTACAGGCATCCTGCAGCCGACATCAACAACTGTGTCCCCATTGAGTTTTTGCATCTTGTTTCCTGCAGCACCATGTAAGCGGTAAAATTGGCACTACCAGCGGCTCCCATTTAGCACCAAGGACGGCCAGAGCACCTCTGCATCTGAACTCCCTGTGCTAGGTAGAATTGTACTGACTGTCGTGGCCTGGTCCTAGGACCCACACAATCTTAACCCTGCAAGGATTTCACATAACTCGACCTCTAAGTGGCAGATTGACACTTGTGGTTTTTCCAATTGACCGCAATGTTATGTTTTTCAAATATTATTTTGCACTGATTTAATATTGCTTCTAAAATCTATAACTCTGGTTATATGTATGATATTCCATTAGTTTTGGTGTCTAAAATAAGATCAAAATGCGCTTCATTTTTATAAATTGGTGTCAGATTTCTATTGAGTCGTGCGAATTACTTATTGTTCATGTTGGTACTCTGAAATGCTTAACACATGTTCCTCTAGCCACTCTACCAGGACTGAGCAGAGGATTTATTAATGTGAATCCAAGGACCATCTTTGAGATATTGCAATATTATTACATGGTGAGGACTAACCCCCTCACCACCTAATATTCTGCTTTCCTACACCTCCTCTTTCAAATAAGAGGTACAACACAGCATATAGCAAACGCCTTTGCATATTTGATCCGTATATTTCAGTACGGTTGTGTGTTTCAATCCATGGATGATTGAGCAGGTAAATTGGTTATGTATAGATGATTGTGAATCTGTTATTTCTGTACCACAATGCCAGAGGGGTACATTTCCCTTACAAATATATATGTTGTGTTGTGTGTGGAGGGATGAATGGCTGTACAGACACACGAGTAGATGGATGGAGAAGTGGATGGTGCTCGCAGTTGGTGGACAACTGGATGAGTGAGAGGCTCAATTTATATTTTGATGAATGCTGAATCTGTGTGGTCAGATGGATGTGTAGATGAATGTAGAATGTGAATAGAGATTGCATGTGAAATGAAAACATCTGTGGATTGATGGGTTTTTGTGCAAGGCTGTATGATGGTTAGTTTGTGTGCATGGGTGGTTAAAGGTCACTGTGTGTATTTCGTTCATGTGTATGTTTGTGGTGTGAGTATGGATGTGTGCATGAATGGATGGGTCTTGTGTGTGTGCCAAGGCATGGGTTTGTGGGTGCGTGCGTGTGTCTGTGTGTGTGTGTGTTTATTCCAAAACAAAGGACACTGCACTCTCCAATCCAATATTCAAGGTTTATTATTCAAACATGTAACCCTTCACAAATGCGTTTCAACCTCCCTGGCCTTTATTGCAGTAGGTGAGTTTTTCTTCCATTGTACTTTTTAGGTCGAGGACTCCGTCGCACTGCATAAGCAGTGGGCGGAGCTCCGAAGATTTAATGTTTCTTAGAGGGGGCTTGGAACCCGCCCCTCTTCTCCATTGGCTGGCTTCCTAAACGGAGACCAGCCATTGGAGGAGAGGGCCGTCTTTTTCGGATTCGGGGGCGTTTTTTTAAGCTTCTTTCTATTTACTTTCTCTCCTCTTCCCATTGGCTGGAATTTTAACTTCGAGCCAATGGGAAGAGGAGAGAACGAAAACCACGCCCCGAATCGGAAAAAGACGATGCTTTCTCCGAGGCATTTCTGCATTGCCTCGGAGAAACATGGTGGTGTTCAGGGACACCCTCCCTCTCGCCGAGGTCCCAGTCTATTCCTCATGTAATGTACCTTTTGCTACCTCTTGTATTTTGTTTGCTCACAATGGTCACTTTTGCCTCATGTAACTTAACGTTTGCTTTTGTATCATTTTCCCCGAAATCCGACAAAAATATCGGCATAGCCCGTAAAGAACAATGGTTCGGGTGCCCACTGTGCTGCGGAGTCACCCGGTCGAACAAGGGATACGTTTCGGTATGTATGCCCCGAGATAGACGGCAATGACTTTGGACCGTCACTACGCGACTACCGCTGCTGCTGCGGGGCCTGCGACTACAGGGATGCGACAAGCGCCAGCAGATGGAGGGGCAAAGATGAGGGCGCACCACAGGAGCAGGGCTCTGCTACCGCCCCGGGGGGCCTGTGAGGGCGAGGAGTCCTGGGCACAGCGCCGGGCATCCATCAGAGCAGGACGGGCTCTCTGATGAGGGCTGTAGAGCTCATAGTACTTCTGCGCCTCTCGGGAGCGGTGCAGCCCCTCTGTCCCAGGGCGAGCTCTGTCAGGACATCCCTCCGAAGTTCAGAAGGACCCGCGCCGCCGCCATCAGCCCTGCCCGCCTCCTGGAAAGCGCAAATCCGTTGCCTCCTGTAACAAAATGCTCCAGTGACACAGATTCTTCAAGGCCACCCCGAAGAGACTGCTCCGGGATTAGCTAAAAACAAACACATCAGGGACAACAAAGAGTGCTCACTGCAGGGTTAATGTCTTTGAGCTCAAGTCAGAGGCCGCCCTAAACACAGGGTAGGTACTGTTATCAAGTTTCTTTAACTCTTTAAACATAACTAAGCGTGCCTGTGAGTTAGCACTCACCCACGCAGTGGAACGCGTACATTCCTGAATCCTAAACTGCAGTCTGCACAAGGCCCTGTAACCCCGCCCTGTCTTCTCCCCATTGGTTAAAACATGACACCTATCTGGAGTTGTAAACGGTCGGCCAGCCTGTGTTTTCAAGTCTCGCCTATGCGCTGCCGGGATATGTAGTGAGCTTTACTCTGTCCATTTAAACCTCTTCTCCCTTTTGAACACCGTGAACCAAAAAACCACACGAAAACAACCAATATGAAGTGATTAAAAGTGCTTGGTCTCCTATGCTTCTTTTGCCAGCGCTTGAAATGTTTGGCAGCTTTTCTCTCAGTGGAAAACTATTAGAAACTCAATGTCCCAGAATCCCTAGCAGCTGTTCTTTTCGCACCACTCCCAGATTTGCTCAGAGTAACTGTTGCCAGACGAGCACTTCAGAAACTTTCAATGCTTTGAAAATACAGGGCAGATATTAGGTAGCAACCCGCCTCTTATAGAGGCACCGCGGATACTTTGTTTATGTATCATTTAAAGGAAGAATCCACTAGCAAAATGGGGGTGAAGCCAGCTGCCCGGTCAAATACGGGGATCATCCCCGCAGAGGGAGACTAGGAGAGCAGGGCTCGTTCTGTCCCAGCTCTGGCTGTGATGGCTGACTCGTGCTTGAGCGATATGGTGCTGCGGGTGTCCGTGGAGTCGCTGCAGGTGGCTCCCGGGTTGATGGCGGCTGCCGTGTTCATGGGAGTGGTGCTCGGAGTTGTCTCAGGGGCCCTACTCTGCTACTTCGTATTCCTGCCCCGCTTGAAAAAGAAGGTAGCGTGCTCCCCAGCCGGGACTGACTTTACAGTTTAATAATCTCCGCATTCTTACCCCTCTCAGAATCGCTTGCATTTGACAGATTGTATTCCAGTGGAAACCACATTGTAGATGGTGTCATTAATGTTTATGTGCTCTTGTATCTTATTTTATTCCTCTCTCTTTGTTAGTAGGAGCCACTCTTCTAGATTGCTTTATTAAAGTGCATATTTATAGATTTGCTAATCTGTGCACATAAGTGTAGTTGATTTTAATTTAGCAATACAAAGGTTGACAAAACATTCAGGGGAAACAAATCAAACTTTGTCAACATATGAAAATTCGGGAGTGCAGGACAGTGCTCCTTGAATTACAGCATTTCATAGACTTTGAAACAACTGAGTAGGAATAACAGTAAAATAGCTCCCACCTTGAACCATATCTTAAATAGCACCAAGCGACACAGCCCATACTGCCTAGAACAGTTTCCTATACCTTTTCGTCGTCCTTCCTTTCACGTATCCATCCACACATCCATCCATCGGTTCTCACGTTCACCCTTTATTCATCCACATTTGCATGCATCCTTCATTGTCCATCCACTCGTCGGTATATGCATGCATCCATTTATCTTTTTAGCCATTGATCCAGTCACTAGCCCATCACCTATCCTTCCACCAATCCTCAATTCACTCTGCTACTCATCGTTCCATTGCTCCATCCATCACTCCAATTGGTTCATTCTAAAGTCCAATCATCCTTCCACCCTTCACCATTTCTTCCTTCTTTGTTTCGAAGTTTCCTTCCTTCTTTCACTCTTCCTTTCCCTTTCTATTCTTGTCTTTCTTTCTGCCCATCTTACTTTTTCTTCTGTGTAGATAGCTTTTTTTGTAGGTGGCTCTATGTGTGGGTTGCTCTGTGTAGGTGGCTCTGTGTGTGTGGGTGGCTCTATGTTAATGACTCTGTGTGTGTAGCTCTGTATGTGTGTGTGTGTGTGGCTCTGTGTGGGTGTAAATGCAATAGGTAATGCATATGCGAGCGATTAAGCTATTGGTATTGTAAATGAGAATGCTATATATTTATGATTTTAAAAAAAAAATCATAAGCAATGCCAATAGCTCTACCTTTAATAATGCAGAGACCATTGCATTGTAAATGCTTGTTATACTTTCACATTAGCCTACAATGTAGCATTGTGGGTGTTGTCGTACAAGATGATCACTTCAAACAATATATAGAAATTGACTGTTCTTTGTATATACATTTTAGTGATTATTTTCTTATTACGCAAGCATGATAGCATTGTTAGTATAGTACTTGGCATATTTAATCACCTTAAACTCTCATGCAAGTGATAAGCTTCTTCAAGTCAGAGTGAAACTTACACTTCCAACTCCAGCAATGGTGTGTCACATAACTCCTTATTAATCAGCCACAGCTCTACCACACAGTTCTACTGAGCAACCAGAGCACTAACATGTTCTATTGACCACAAAAATGAGTTGCTCCTCAACACCATTTTGTTGAAATAGGAGCGGTTGAATTTAAAGCCTTTTCTAAAGAGCAGGCTGAAGTAAACGGGAGGTCACTGACAGAATACTGATGCATACAATAACACCAGGCGAGACCTAAAAACACAGCAGATGCAACATTCGCAAAGTACAAAAGCTGAACTCTACTCTTGAAAAGTGACATCTTTGAATTGTATTGTAAGACAGTGGTTAATCTGTCAATATCTTTTGATGGGCCAAAGATCATTATTATTAGTAACCCCTTCCGTGCTCGTGACTGAAACACTCCGTCACGAGCCATGGACGCGCTGTGCTGGTGACGGAGTGGTTCCGTCAAGGCGCGGCCGCCCTGCCCACGCTGCAGGAAGTCCACGGCTGCGCGGCACTTTTAATCAGCGGGCGGGGTCATGACGGAACCACTCCGTCACAAACACAGCGCGCCCGTGGCTCGTGACGGTGTGGATCTGTCACGAGCATAGCGGCGCCGCGCAGCCCACCTCCCCCGAACGCCGCGGCGGAATTACCACCGCGGCCAAGGGGTTAAAGTCTGAATAGACTATTATAAAGCCAAACCTAAAAGGGATGCCTGGATGTGGTAAATTGGAGCGCATGTGGTAAGAATGCACCTGGGATGTTTCTATCCTCCCCCTCACACAGAGACCCATGCAGACACGTCAGGCAGTCAGAGGCCAGCGGATGTACGTACTCTGAATGTCGTCGGCATTGCAGTTGTCGGTGTCGCAGCAGGTTCTTTCAATCCGCACCAGGACTACAGAGTTCCGGAAGAGAACGCCTTTCTCGCATTCCACCTGGTTGGATGGATCCATGCAGCCCTTGAATGCAGACATGATCACACTGTCCACTGTAGGAAGAAGGGTAGGAACTTGTGAAGAGAGATTCCAGCACAGGTAAACAAACTCAAAATGAACATTTTGCTTTTAACTGAATTAGGGGGACATTGAGGTGCCCCGGAGGGTTCTGCTTCCTGCTCGTGCAAAGCAAGGAGATGTCTTAATTTTGAAAGTAAAAACATAAATTAATTTTGCTTCCCATTTCAGAATGTTTTATTGTTTTAAGTAAAGGGGTGTTGGTTTAGCAATACTCAATGACATTTTAAAATATTTTTTGCCCATTGCCTTGAGCATTTTCACAATATGTCCTTTCCGTTCCACATTTCAGGTCTCGGCTACAGGCTTCTGTAGATGTCTACGGGCAAGCAGGGCCGGACTGGGAACCAAAACCGGCCCTGGCAAAGTGGTCGGCCGGCCCACCCGCCCCCCGTGCGGGAGGGGGGCGAGCGCTTTGCCAGGGCCTCTTTTCAGCCGATTTTGTTACAGAGCCGATTTTGCAGCTAAGCTGCAAAACGGCTCTGCAACAAAAACGGCCCCCAGGGCCCAAAACCGGCCCCCACCCTTGCGGCCGACCGGGGGATTGCCCGGTGCCCACAAGGGCCAGTCCGGGCCTGCGGGCAAGACCTACTATTTCTAACAGAGGCAGCCTGTAATGTGGCTGAGCAGTGAGGTAGGCCACACGCTCATCCACCCTCTTGCACACTCACTCACACTCATCCATTCACAAGCGCACGTGCAGACAGCCGCCATTCACAAGCACTCACAAAACATGCTCACACCCATTCAGAGAAAGCACTCGCAAATACACGTGCATTTATACATGCATGCATGCATGCAAACATTAAAAATAAGCAGTTGCATGCAACAGGTTTTGCATTTGAGAGAGTTAGAACTGGTGGCATTGTAAATGGCAATGTCTTTTATCTTGGTATTTTGCTTTGGAGTGGAGTGGATGTATGTGGTTTGGAGTGGAATTATAATAATAATAATAATAAAAACATTTATTAAGCGCCTGAATACACTAGGACTGTGCGTCTCCGCGCTAAGATGCGCTCCAACACTAAAGATCAGGAACAAGCCAAGGAGAAGAGGACCTGTGTAAAAGGAGACTGTCAGGAAACCTAGTCTTTCGGAAATAGATGGGTCTTCAGTTTCTGTCGGAACCTAGTTTCCGATGGCTCCATCCGTAACTCAACAGGAAGGTCATTCCATTGTTGGGTGGCCAGGAATCTGAAAGAGCGCCCTCCCATCCGTGCTTTGTATATGCGGGGTATCACAAACTGCATACTGCCCATGGATCTCAGGAGTCGTCTGGGTCGATAGATAGTTAGCAGTTTGTGGAGATAGACCGGACCTTTGCCATGTGCAATACGATGACTAATTATGTGGTTTGAATTGGAATTGTTAGATTGTGGAGCTGTGTGGGTGAATTGTGTGGAGTGGAGTGTATTTGTGTAGGGTAATCATGTGATGTGGTGAATAGATAGGGGTGAGAGCTGGACAGAATAGACATGAAGGAAGATAGAGTGTGATTGGTAATTTTTGCAGAAAGTGGTGAATGAACTCTAGGTAGAGGAGCAGAATGAGTGTGTGAGGAAGGGGGAAAGAAGGGGACAGCAAGCCACATACACATAAAGAGGTAGCACCTATGTACGCAGAAGAGACCCTAAGAAGAGGAGGAGAGCATGGGTTTGAGGGATGGAAATGTTGAAAAAGCACAGGAAAGAAATTGTGCTTTATCACTTGAAGTGAACTAATATGGCATTGTCAGGAAGAGTGCACGAGGGTGTGAGAGAGTACGAGCAAGAAAGAGACGAGTGGGAACTGCACCCAGAGGGCAGGGGAGGTGAGAGGGGGACTTTTGCACAGGGCAAGGTGGTAATTGAAGTTAGCGAGTTTGAGCAGGCAGTATAGAGATGAGGCAGAGTGTGAGGGAGGGGTGAGAGGGGTAGGTAGAATTGCGAGATGAGAGGCGGTAGTTGTAGTGTGAGGGAGAGATTAGGGGTCAGTGGGTGTGTGAAGGAGAGATGACAGTGTTGGTGCAAGTGCGAGTTAGAGATATGTAGTTCTGGAATTGTTTGTTGTGCAATTGTGTGGTGTGGGTTTTTTTTGTGGTGCATAGTGGAAATATGTGGTACGATGTGCTTTGGAATTATGTGGTTAGTAAGTACATTGTATTTCCTGGAATTATGTAGAGTGTGATTTTGTGTTATGGAGTTAATTATGTGGAAATGTGTTCTGTAGTGGCATGTTGTGGAGTAGAATTGTGTTGTACTTTTACATTTTGTGGCATGATGTGGGAATTTGTGATGTGTATTGGAGGTATGAAGTTTGTTTTGTGGAATTGTGTGCAGGCAGTATAGAGAGGAGACAGAGTGTGAGGGTGGGATAAGACAGGTAGTGGAATTGCGAGGTGAAGGGGGTAGTTGCAGTGTGAGGGAGAGATTAGAGGCAGGGCCGGACTGGGAACCACAACCGGCCCTGGCAAAGTGCTCGGCCGGGGGCGGTTTTCGGCCGATTTTGTTACATGGACGATTTTGCAGCTATGCTGCAAAAACAGGCGTGTAACAAAAACGGCCCCCAGGGGCCCAAAACCGGCCCCCACCCATGCGGCGCACCGGGGGATTGCCCGGTGCCCGCTATGGCCAGTCTGGGCCTGATTAGAGGGGTAGTGAGTGTGTGAAGGAGAGATGACAGTGTTGGTGGAAGTGCGAGTTAGAGATGTTTATTTCTGGAATTGTTTGTTGTGGAATTGTGTGGTGTGGGATTTTGTGGTGTGGAGTTGTGTAGTGGAAATACGTGGTACGGTGTGCTTCGAATTATGCGGTTAGTAATTAAATTGTATTAACT
Source organism: Lissotriton helveticus (assembly GCF_964261635.1). NCBI lineage: Eukaryota > Metazoa > Chordata > Amphibia > Caudata > Salamandridae > Lissotriton > Lissotriton helveticus. Next base: position 1,827,907,469 of record NC_136068.1, on the reverse strand, counting down.
GTAGTGAAATTATGTAGGGTGTGATTTTGTGTTATGGATTTAAATATGTGAATATGTGAGATGTTGTGGAGTAGAATTGTGTTGTGCTTTAAAATTTTGTGGCAAAATGTGGGAATATCTGATTTGTACTGGTGGTATGTGGTGTGTTGTGGAATTGTGTTGTGTAGTTGAAATATGTCTTTTGGTGTGGAATTATGTGGTGTGTATTTAAAATTTGTGGAGTTTGTGTGGCGTTGATTGAAATGATGCTTATTGGAGTTATATGTCATGGTGTAGAGTGTTTTTATGAGGGTTACTGGTATGTGGAATAGAATCCATTTAAGTGGGGTGTTTTTATGTTGTATTGAGTTTCATATAAATATGTGGAGTTTAGTTATGTTGCACTGAGTAGTTTTTGTTATTCACATGCACCTCAAACCCCATTAAACATACAGTCCATACAGTACCATTACTCAACGATCTGGGACGAGTAGACATTATATTAGGATCTCATGGTGCCTTCAGCCTGTAGGGTACATTAGCAGACATGGATGTTACTTCCCCTTGAAAGGGGAGAAGTTTCTCTCCGACTAGGTCCGCAAGAACTTGATGGACATTTTCGTTGACAAACGAGCGTGGGTGCCTAACATGGTCCAAAGAGTACCAGGGAGGCATAATCATAGGACATGTTTACATAATCATGTAAACATGGATGGAACAAGAATAAGCTTTCCTTTCATTCATGCCTTAACCTACTTTCGGAGCAGGTCCCAAAATGCTGTCTTTTTCCCGCTGCAGGCTCTGGACAAGTCTATCTTAGATGTCTCGTACATCAACGCCAACCATTCACAATGCGTGGGAGGGATAGGATCAATCCAATGGTTGCATATTTGCCTCCTGGATAGCAAAATAGTGTAAAAAACAAGAGAGCTAGCTGGACCAGTGTCGTGTTTTGGCAGCTCCTGAGTTAGCGTTTAGCACAGCTACACGGTCTTTTCTGTTAACTTGACCAAAACGAATGGGGGCCATTTTGAATCCCTCTGACTTCCGTTTCCTATGAACACGCTGCCTCGTGGTCAGTGTGCCCTTTTGTCCTTTCTCGATACCCATGGTCACTAGTCTGCTCGGCAACAGGCTATTTTTAGTACTGGTCAAGCGCACATGCGCATTACGCACCAATTGGTCACTCTTTAGGAATGTTCACACTAACTGACCAGTGCTGTTGAAACTCCTCCCACATGTTGGCCGTGTTCCAAAAATGACCTTATATGTACCTAAAATGTGTAACTTGTAACCGCCTATCTTTTTATTGCTAATAAACTGTATAAAAGAGGTCGCGCACCAATGTTCGGTGTGCTACTTCTTACATTACCGAAAGGTGCTGTGGGAATGTATCACCACCCCATGGGGTCTTAATAAACTTGTCTTTTACCTTTTCCAGTGTCCGTGCCAACTTCTATACTAAGGTGTTCGAGAGTTTAGCAACGTATATAGGCCTGATTTGAACCCAACACCTCAATTGGCGACCACGAAGGGACATCATCGGCGACTCGGATGCCCGAAGGAGAGGTCGTGACGAAGGTCAGGAAACTCGCCATGGACGCGTACGCTGCCACTGAGTGACCCGAGTCTCGGCACCCACGGTGTGTTTTCCCGTCCTTCCGATCTGACCTTCCAGGTGGCGCCGGTCTTCGACTGAGATTCTGATCTTGGATTGTCGTGATGTGCCGTTTTGGCTGATTTGACCACAGAACTTGGCAGTTGGACTTTGGACGTTTGAAGAGAAATTGGTAAGCTTTTGATTGATGAGGTAGTCTGCTGACACTTACTGTGGCTTTTTGAAACTTTGAATTTGAATTTGAATTTGTTAGCTAACGTTTTGAATCTTTGAATTTGAATTTGAATATGTGAAGTGCACCTCACATAGGCAGGCATGTAGGGATATTTCTCTGATTTATTTGATTTGAACGGTACACCGTGTTAGGTGGCATTTTTGTAGTATCGCGTTTTCGTGGTACCTTTTGAAACATGCCTGTTTTTAGCACACTCCGTAGGATGTGCTGTTCTGAAAATGGTACCAATTATCGATTAAGTGCAAAACAGCCGGCTCCCCCAGAGGGGACTCCAAATCGTGAAATGTATGTCAAATTTGGTATTCCACCAATAATGTATAGTACATTATGGCATAAGTATACTAAAACTGATCGTGAATTACAGTGGCCACTATATGGGTCGTTTGACCTTCGAAAGGTACAGTATGTGGAACAGTGTTTGTTTCAGCGAAGGTCTAGACAAGATATGTTTGATTGTGTGCGCATGTGGGAGAAAGAGGTGCGTGAACGAGCGAAGCGTGAGGAAGCCTTGGCGGAGAAAGTGCAGCGGAAGGCTGCACATGACAAAGCTTTACAGCTACAGGAGAAGGAATTACAGGAAAAGAAAGAGAGGGAGAGACGAGAACGCAATTTACAGGTTAATGGTCAATTCCCTATCAGGCGTCCTCTCTATCCAGTCCTTACTAATGAAACGGATGATTTTTCATTACTAGATCGTTGTCCGCCCCCGTACGTCACGCCAACGGCTCCGAGCGAGGGATCAGACGAGGATAGTGATCGAACACAGCGTACCAGGTTACATGCGGAACGAGCTGCGGAATTACGTTCATTTGCACGAAAACTAAATATTAATACTGTTACTGTTTCTGACGTTACTGAACAAATGGAACAGTGGCCTGATAAGGAACGACTGTATTTTTTAGATCATTTTGGAGATGAAGTTGTTGAGCGGTATAGAAAATATTCTCTCAAGTTAGAACCGAAGGAGATATCCAAGGGTCGTGAGTATTTTCGTAAAGGTCTTTTTGTTCTTTCAGATGCGGATGACTTCTTCAAGCGTTTGATTGAACTGCGTAATGAGGCGACACGACTACGGGAGTTGGAAAAGTCGAAGAATTCGTCTACGTCCGGAGCGACGGGGATATCCAAAGAATGCCCTATTTTTGAAACAGATAAGATCGCTGCGATTAATGTTAGACCTATGCGAGAAGCTGCGCCGTTATATGTCCCTCATAAAGGGGATGGCACAGATGATGATAAAAGATCCAAAGACGCGAAAGGGTATTTTGTATATAATTGGGTTTATACGCCTTGGAATAGAGCAGATGTCATGGCGCTTAAGAATGCTTTACCTGATCCCCGTAAAAACCCTGCGGCTTTTTATGAAAATGTTGAAAGTGCAATTTCTTCATGTATCATGACGTTAGTTGATATTGATCTATTTTTCGGGTTGATATTGCCCCCTGATATGTGGAGAGTAATTCGTAGGTTTGATGACCTCACGACTCTCGGGGCCACTTGGAAAGATCTTGTTCAGGCTGATTTAGACAGAGAACCAGCATGTAAGCCGTGTCAATTAATATTAGACCTTCCAGGGGCCATACTAACAAAACTAAAGACTCTTGCTCCCGCTAAAAAGATTGATTGGACTATATTAGCCTTGTGTAAGCAGAAAACGGATGAATCAGTTTCCGATTTTTTCTCTCGCTTCGAGGAAGCGTTCCATGATTACAGTGGTCAATTATTGACAGAAGATACTGGCAGGCATCTATTCGTTGATAAGTATGTAGCCAATCTCCTACCGGAGATTGCGAAACGATTAAAAGCAAGTGAAAGTTCATGGACCACAGCAACCCCTGCTTCTTTATTGACTATGGCTCAATATTATGAAAGACAGGAATTGGAGGCGAAAGAAAGTAGTGAAAAGAAGGCGAAGGAATTGAAAACGAAGGTAATGTTAGCTCAGGTTCAGGCTACGAGGGGAAACAGTAGAGGAGGGCGAGGATCATACAGTAATGCTCCTCCCCCTCGTTCTGACATTTCTGTGAATCAATGTGCATACTGCAAACAGTTTGGGCATTGGATTGCAGACTGTCCGGTGTTTCGAGAGCAGCGTAATTTGAGGGGACGAGGAAGTGGGAGATCTAGGAACTATTATGGAGGGTCAAGAGGAGGTTATGGCATGAATGATCGTGGAGGATGTGGAGCAAGGGGTCGTGGTCAGTCAGATTATAATACGTTTGATAATCGCAATCAATATCAGATAAATGAGGGTGGGCCTGCTGAATCACGGGATGAGCATTACGCATAGGATTGCGTAGGATGGGGTGTGGAATCGGTTGAGGTACCAGTTGATCAGAGGGGTCCATACATAGAAGCACATGTTCTGGGTTCCACTGATAAATTTCTGGTCGATACAGGAGCTACTCGTAGCGCTTTGTCCAAATACTTGGTTCCAAGGGCTCCCCTGTCTGGCGAGGTAATTACAGCAATAGGGTTCGATGGAACACCTACTTCTAGCCCATTGTCTCAACCAGTTGCATTTCATGTTGATAAATTTGCTGCCCCTTGTCCCTTTTTGTTGTCTCCAAATACACCAGATAATATTATTGGACTCGATATGTTAAAACACTTTCGAGCTACTATTCGCTGTGCCCCAGAAGGAGTGCGAGTTGTGTTGAATGAGAATTACCCGGAATTAGAGCGAGTGTGTTTTTTCCATGAATCTGAAGTTCTGGCCTCCTTACCGAAAACGTTGTGGGCCACTTCCGATACGGATGTAGGGCAGATGATAATTCCTCCAGTGCGTATTACTGTAAAGGAGGGAGTATCTCTGCCACGTGTCCCACAATATAAGATTTCCAGAGAAGGTGAACTTGCTTTGATACACATTGTAGATGATTTAATTTCGGCAGGAGTAGTTGAGGAAGTCCCCTACAATGTTTGTAATAGCCCAATTTTACCAATCCTTAAAAGAGATACCGATGCTAAGGTTTACCGTTTCATTATTGATTTGAGGGAAATAAACAAGATAGTAGTGCCTCAGTATCCAGTGGTGTCTGACATCACCACATTGCTTACGTTGGTTCCACCGACGGCGACTACTTTTACAGTCATCGATTTGAAGAATGCCTTCTTTTCGATCCCTGTACATCCTGACAGTCGATACCTATTCGGCTTTACATTAAATAATAGATCGTACAGATTCTGTCGAGTTCCTCAAGGCTATACTGAAAGTCCTAGCATTTATAGTCAGGCATTAAAAAGACAGCTTGATTCCTTTGACTTACAGGAGGGAGTGGTTCTCATTCAATATGTAGATGATATCTTACTTGCTGCAGACACGCCAGAACAATGTGAGAAGAGTACCTTTTCCTTGCTTTCCTTCCTGGCCAAACATAATCATAAAGTTTCGAAGAAAAAGCTGCAATATTGTAGACCAAAGGTGACCTACCTCGGTCATCTTTTGTCTAAGGAGGGCCGTGCATTGACACCAGATCGAATTCAAGCAATTCTAGATACTCCAGTCCCTCGCACTCAGAAGGATATTCGCGCCTTTATAGGTTTGACGTCTTTTTGTAGGCAATGGATATTGGGTTTTTCGCATACTGTTAAACCATTGTTAGCATTGTTGTCTAAAGATATACCGATTCCCATTGAATGGACGGAAGAATGTCAGAATGCTTTTGAACAATTGAGACAAGCTCTTTGTTCTGCACCAGTGTTAGGTACACCTGATTACACGAAGATTTTTACATTATATGTACACGAGAAGGATGGGTGTGCATTGTCAGTGTTAGTGCAGACACACGGAGACAAACAGAGGCCTTGTGCATACTTCTCGGCGGTACTCGACCCTGTGGCTCGAGGATTGCCTGGATGTTTTCGAGCAGTTGCAGCAACAGCAGTTGCGATACGACAAAGTGAGGGAATAGTTTTGTCACACAAATTGTTGGTGCTAGTTCCCCATGCGGTAGATGCGTTACTGAATCAAACGAAAACGCAGCATCTAACCAGTGCCCGACTTACAGGATATGAGCTAACGTTGTTGGCGCCGCACATCACATTAAAACGATGTGCAACACTAAATCCTGCTACTTTATTGCCGGACCCTGTTGCTGAGACCCAGAAGGAAGAACAACATGATTGTGTTTTTCTGACTGAGGAACAGACAAAGGGTCGTATCGACTTACAGGATACGCCATTTCCAGATGTAGATGGGGAACTGTGGGTTGATGGATCGTGCGTGAGGTTACCAGATGGTACGACTTCCGCAGCTTATGCGATCACGACACTTAAGACTGTGGTAGAAGCAGCACGGATACCCCAAAAATCGGCTCAAGCGGCTGAGTTGATAGCCTTAACGAAGGCATGTGAGTTAAGTGCTGGACTATATGTGAACATTTACACGGATAGTCGTTACGCTTTTGGAGTAGTGCATGATTTTGGCCTACTTTGGAAGGAACGAGGATTCCTGACTTCACACGGAGCACACATCATGCATGGAGAATTGGTACGCGATCTCCTGAATGCACTGTTATGCCCAAAGAAAGTTGCAATAGTCAAGTGCAGTGCACACAAAAAGGTGACGGACAAAATAGGGCAAGGCAATGCTTTCGCAGACCGCATTGCGAGAGAGACCGCTATGCTGCAAAATAATTTCCCCATGTATGTGGTGAAGTCACAAGCTGAGCGGTGGCATGATGCTAGAGAAGAAATACTAGATATACAGAAGTCAGCCTCAGAGGCAGAACTTGTGAAATGGGCCACTGAAGGAGTATTGGATGATGAGGGTTGCTGGCGTAGTAAAGATATGGAGAGATGGAAATTACCCATGGCCTATGTACAAACAATGGTGCAAATGACACACGGGCTGGCACACATTGGAGCTCTCGCAATTACTAAATTGCTTACACGAGTTTGGGAAAATGCTGACATTGCTAGCACGGCTAAGAGAGTAGTGCAGACCTGTCTGATATGTTTGCAGCACAATCCTGGACAAGGGACTCATACTCCTAAAGGTGGGTTTGTTCCACCTACTGCACCATTCGAAGTACTACAAATGGATTACATCCAGCTGGAGCGCTGTAATAATCTCAAGTATGTCCTAGTAGTGGTGTGTGCCTTCAGCAAATGGATTGAGGCTTACCCTACGAAAGACAATGCAGCATTGACAACAGCTAAGGTGTTACTGAAAGAGTACTTCCCGCGCTACGGTGTTTGTAAACTTATGTGGAGTGATAATGGCCCTCATTTCATTGGGAAAGTAGTGGAATACGTCCTGAAAGGATTGGGAATCAAGCAACGATTCCATGCTGTCTTTCATCCGCAATCAGCAGGTTTAGTAGAACGATACAATGCAACTCTGAAGCTGAAGTTAGCAAAGATAGTGGCATCTACATCTCTGAAATGGCCGGATGCTTTGCCTTTGGCATTGCTGTCCATTCGATCAGTGCCACATTCTCGATCTGGCCTCACACCCTACGAAGTGGTGTTTGGAAGGCCTATGAATATTTGGGGAGTTCCAAAACCTCGTTTGATACATGATATGCCTTGTATAATGATGAACGATTATCTGGCACGATTAACAAATGATTTGCTTTCTATTCATCAACAGGTTCGAGAGGCGCTCCCTGATAACTCCACTGGTGAGGCTCACGATCTCCGCCCTGGGGACCACGTGATGGTCAAAGTCTTTGAGCGATCCAGCAGTTTGGAACCGAGATGGCATGGCCCTGAGCAAGTGCTGCTGGCTACGCGAACTGCTGTGAGAGTCACCAACAAGAAGCGGTGGATACATTCAACGCACTGCCGACGTGTCTCTCCGGATCTGGTGAGCCCTGTGGTGCTATCCGACTACAGAAAGATTTTGGATACAGAAAAGAGCCCAGCTGTCACGTCTGATGAATTGGAGGGAGCCTTCCCGGACCACGTTGTTTCTGATAAAGTGAAGTATAATCTACGCCCCAGGAAATAAGATTCCTTTTGTGTTTTTGAAACTGGTTGGTAACCGCTCTGAGGTTTGTGAAACGGAAGCCGGGAATATCAAGGGGGGGGGATCAGTTCTGCCCAGTGTAGCGACACCCGTCTTGAATCCCGGAGAACAAATCAACGGCAGCCTCGGTTCAGAACCATCGTTTTTTTTATTTTTCCGGCTTAGTGTTGTTTTTGAAGAGTATTGTTTTGTGAACTATGGCATCTCCGTCGACAAGAAGAGGGAGAATTCTTGGTGCTGTTTTATTTGTCTTGACCGTAGTGGTGATCGCAGTATTAGCCTGGACTATAGAACTGTTGTTTCCTGTACGAGAACATTTGCTGCCCACCACTCCAAGTCCATCCGAACATTTTCATTTCACTCTGCCTTTTCACGAAGAAAGACATAGGCAGACTTATTTGAACAACAGCTTTATTAAGATTTTGCATCATACTCATAATATGACCAACACGTCCAATTGTTGGGTATGTGGAATGTTGCCCGGACATCAGAAGAAGGGAGGAACACCACTCATTCCTCTCCCGTTTACTCATAATGGTTCTTGTCATGCTTGGTACACTCTTCTTTTTACTCTGCGATGGCCAACGAAAGGTGGACTACTTTTTCGGTTGAATAAAATATGCTATAACGATAAAGATGGCTATCCACACGCTGAAGGAACTAAATTCGAATGGGAAGAGTACCGTCCGGACAATGTTTCTACACCTCGCGTATATACGAATCAAAGACTTATAAATGTGACGAGCATGCATATAATAACAGTCATTGATACAAAAGCAGATTTGTGTATTAGAAATAAAGGTACAATCCCTGTAGGCCGCAGTGAATGTAATATTACACTTACCTTTGATACACCAACTGGAATTGCATTTGTAGCCTCACGTAACACATATTTCATTTGTGGAAATAAGGGATACCACCGTCTACCATTGGGATGGTTGGGAACGTGTTATATAGCCTTTGTATTACCACCTGTATTTATTGCTCCTCCCATGTATCACAATGATTATGTTTTGTACCATGATTTCATATTGAATAGAGTGAAACGAACAATAGATTTTGATGAAATAGACCAGACTGATACCACATTACAACAATATGTAGATTTCAATTTGGGGTTATTTTCATTCGTAGGAGCTGCACTGAATAGCAGGAAGATAAGGCGGCTTACACGTGTGGTGGAAGCCGTCGCTAATGAAACTGCCTCTGCTTTAGGGAATATTACTGAGGAATTACAAATTACCAGAATTGTAGCGCTCCAGAATCGAATGGTTCTAGATGTGATACTAGCTGATAGAGGTGGAGCATGCCGCGTCATCGGAAGTAGTTGTTGCGTTTACGTACCAGATAACTCACCTTCTGTATATGATTCGATTACGAAATTACATAAAATAGCTGCTGAGATCCATCCAGAAAATGGAACATGGACCTTTTCTGGTTGGTTCTGGACCCTGCTTAGTACTTGGGGTTGGAAATTATTAACGATTCTCTGTGTTTTTATTGGAGTACTATTTTTTCTTTGTCTATGTATTCAATGTGTCCCTACATTATGTTCTGTATGTATCACAGCCTGTATTCCGTCCAAACGAGCTGTTGTTAAGCAAGAGAAACTGATCAATGATGAAGTATTGAAAATAATGGCTATTGACATTGAGGATGAACATTCTGACTACGTTCACTATGAGGTAGCTTTTGCTAAACGCTAAAAGGGCCGTCTGTCGTGTTTTGGCAGCTCCTGAGTTAGCGTTTAGCACAGCTACACGGTCTTTTCTGTTAACTTGACCAAAACGAATGGGGGCCATTTTGAATCCCTCTGACTTCCGTTTCCTATGAACACGCTGCCTCGTGGTCAGTGTGCCCTTTTGTCCTTTCTCGATACCCATGGTCACTAGTCTGCTCGGCAACAGGCTATTTTTAGTACTGGTCAAGCGCACATGCGCATTACGCACCAATTGGTCACTCTTTAGGAATGTTCACACTAACTGACCAGTGCTGTTGAAACTCCTCCCACATGTTGGCCGTGTTCCAAAAATGACCTTATATGTACCTAAAATGTGTAACTTGTAACCGCCTATCTTTTTATTGCTAATAAACTGTATAAAAGAGGTCGCGCACCAATGTTCGGTGTGCTACTTCTTACATTACCGAAAGGTGCTGTGGGAATGTATCACCACCCCATGGGGTCTTAATAAACTTGTCTTTTACCTTTTCCAGTGTCCGTGCCAACTTCTATACTAAGGTGTTCGAGAGTTTAGCAACGTATATAGGCCTGATTTGAACCCAACACCTCACCAGTAACTAGTTTAGTAAGGCCAAAGATTATCAAGGCCAAGTCCATTTGAATTGGGGCTCTCAGAATACTCTCCAATGTCTTCCGTACTGCTTCTCAAAATGGAAAAATGGCATATCAATCTTTGAACATACGGATGACTTTGGCTTCAAGTAAACCACAGTTCCTTCAGCTGACTTGAGACCCATTTGAAAACTTTGACAGCCTTAGGCCCTATCTACAGAGAATAAGTGATTTCTCTTCTGCCATGCAGGTTTTACTATGCTAAAGAGAGTCTTAAATGAATTACGCCACAGTTGCTCGCACTTTACATTTCGAAGATGTTCACTCCACACTTCATGTGCGAGTTTGAATTCACCATCCAAGGCCTCTTCTATTGCCCAGTACCAGTAGGAAACCTTCTTCCTTCACATTGGTCTGGCAACTAGCTGTTGTTCAAGACTATTGCCCCCACCAATAGATTTTTTCTGGCTTTGCTGGGTTTGGACCCAGGTCTGCAGCTGGATGTACTTGAACTTTAAAAGCCCCACTCCCACGCTCTCTCTCAGTTGTTCCCATGAAATGAGTGTACCCTCATGGGCGATATCTCCCCATACTTTCAGACCTGCTTCTCTAAGTGGTAAAGCGAACCTGTCCTGAAGACATTCCGGCGAACCCAGTGAGTCCCAAAGTGGTGCTAAACTTGAAAAATAATTGAGGCCCACCAGGTGCTTTAGTCAAGCCCATGCTCTAACCATTGCCTGGAGGACCTGTTTTAACATTTTTTTAAAAATGTGCTCCCCAGATATAAACAAAAAGCCCTCCTCAGGTAGACCAGCCCCTCTTAACATGGCCAGGAACAGGCCTCCTGCCCCTGTTCTTACGGCATTTTTAGCAGTATCCGGGAATGTGAAAATTGAAATGCCCAAGCGTAATATTGTAAGTCAGGTAGTGTGAGACCCCCTTTCTCTCTCCTACGCCTTAACTTTTCCAGGCTATTTTGGTGGTTCTGTATTCCCAGATAAAAGAGTTTATGGCCTGCTGTAATGTATCAATGGCTTGTTTGTCAAAGTGTAGGGGGATTGAATTAAAGAGAAAGGTTATCTAGGGTAATACTACCATCTGAACTAAATTCACCCTCCCAAGAATAGTTAAAGGGAGATGGGCCCAAGATTTCATCTGTTTTTGACACTCCCTTGAGACTCGCGATAATTCTCGTTTCGGTACCTACTCGAATCACGGGTTCACACTCTGCAGCTCTGGGCATCAGCTTGCTTAATCTCCACTATGGCCCCCCGCGGCGGGATGCCTGGCTTTCACCTTGGGGATGCCCAGTACGGGTATCTCACAGGGAAAAACCCAGGACGGGTTCCCAAGGCAAGCGCCGAGATGCCTACGGGTAATCGAGCGCTATATAAGAACGCATAATAATAATAAATAATAATTTATGCTTCTGCCCTTGACCTGATAAGTTTGGAACACTGTACAGTCAATGGGAACTACCTCATTTGGTGAGCCTTCCAAAAATTGATTTTTATACTGCTCCTCAGCTGGTTATTTGTTAGCTTTTGCGATCTCATTAGTCCTCCCAAGACCAGAGGCGGCCCGCGTTTCCTGCCCTTCTTATTCCCCCCCTTGCAACCGTCCTTAGGCCCCAGAGACTTTTGAAGCTTCTCTCACCTGCGGAGGGAGGCAAACCTGTATTTTCTGAACCCCTGCAAGCTGTCGCTTCTCCCGGAGCTGCTCCAATACTGTTACTGGGGGTAGTTCCCCCGCTCCCAAACAGACCGGAGGGGCAGGAATGACAGGGATGGCCAGAAAAACAAACTCCTTGGAAGCCGCTCTCGGCTCTCCCCCAAGCATCTTCGTCGAGTCGAAGAACTGACTGATAATGGGGCTGCCTCCGTTGACCCGGAGGAGTCCGCGAGCCGCCGCTCTGCGGCCAGGGCCTAACTGGCCATACCGGGCACCGGACAATCCCCCGGTGCGCCGCACTGGTGGGGGCTGGTTTTGGGCCCCTGGGAGGGCCGTTTTTGTTACAGGGCCGTTTTTGCAGCTCAGCTGCAAAATCGTCCCTGTACCAAAATCGGCCGAAAACCGGCCCCGGCAAAGAGCTCGGCGGCCCCTCCAACCACGGGGGGGGGGGGGGCACGGCTGAGCACTTTGCCAGGGCCGGTTGTGGTTCCCACTATGGTTCCCAGTCCGGCCCTGTCTGTGGCCCCTCCTAAGCTCCAGGGCAGCCACGTTCCAGTGTGTTATGTGGAGTTTAATTATGTTGTGGGGTGCTGAGGTGGTGGTGCTGCGCTGGTGCTGAGGTGGTGCTGAGTTGGTCCTAAAGTGGTGTGAGGGATGCTGTGGTGGTGCTGTTATAAAACAAATATAGGGAGGAGTTCTATTGGAAATATATTCTTATTACTTGATTTGGTTAGGTGTGTGTTTTTACCGTAGATGTATGGGAACAGGGGCAAATATGAACATGACAGCCTGCAATTAATAATGTGGTTTTTACCATAGAAATAAACCTGCATTTTGCAAAATTTATAATTGGCAGTATTCAGAAGAGAGCTGGGCCTCTTGGAGTTAGGCAAGCCATGGGTGGGTGAGCTCTTTAGACAGCCAGGTTACAGGCAATTTAGACCACATATAGAAGAATCAGAATTTTCACCAGCTAAATGGGATTCCATTATTAGCATTAGTGGGATAAAGGGTTGTGCCAGCCCTGCCGGATTTCTAAATTAAGACAAGTGTGCAGCAGTTAAAATATGGTAGACAACAGGGGTCATTGGTGCAACTGCTGGAGACAGTTTTTGGTTATTACATACCTCAGATTTGCTGTACAAAACCCATTTTACTGTACATCTGCTTTGCACCATTTGCTTATTCTAGTCCACACTTATTTCCTGACGCAGAGGTCTACCCGTAGAAGGAATGCTCCAATTAAATTAAAAAATACAACGTACTGATAATAAATTCATAAAGTTTAAACCTAAAACATATCCCTGTAAAATAGGATAAAAAGAGATGTATGCTCTGTGTTATTAATTAAATGATGTATTTTAAGCCATAAAATCAAATTCGACAAATAAACTCAAAAACAGAAATAAAGACATAATCACTGCAGCATTGACATTTTTTACAAAGTACTTGTTAGCTAATTGTTTTGTGGGTATAATACATTGCGGACCCTTTAAATAAGGCACTACTTACTCAAATTTAGTGTATAAACTTTTAAAAAAAGACCATTACCCAAATCTGGAAAGACAACATACTAAAAATTTTACCTTGAGAAAAGTGTCACCTGGAAAGCATGTCTTTGCATGCATATAAGGTTCCTAGCATGGACTTTTGTATGGGTGGGTTGCAGTATAATGGCGACCTAAGACCAAAACAGTCCATTCCAACCCCATGCGGCCTTGTATGGCTGGCTCACTGGCTGCCTCGCCTCCTTTGAAATTTGAGCACATGGGAAAGGTTGATTCCTGGAAGTCTGCAGCGGCACAGGGTGTGAGCAGCAGGGGGAGCAGCAGGGGGAGCAGCTGTGCGACCAGACAGCCTTCCCAAGCCGACAGCAGAAACAAAACAAGCATTGGCATAGACAATATGTCTCGCCTTTAGGACCTTATAAGTATTTAATTATGCAGTACAATATCCTTGGTGCAACATCGACTGTTGGATGGCTAAACACTTTTAATGTCCCATTCATTCCTTATTGTTTTTTGCATTATGTAGTGCAAATGAAGGTATCAAAGCACTTTACATAAGTACTAGTTCCTTTACAGAAATCTGCCAGGTGGGTGATAATGTGCTGCATGGCTAAACGCTTATAAGGTCACAAAGGCGAGACCTATTGGCTATGCCAATGCTTGTTTTCTGACTGCAGTGACAGCAGGCACATGTATGTGCGCTGCTCACACTGCCCACTTCTCACTAGTGGAGAAGTTACAGCATGACGTCATGCCAGGTGAGCATTGTAGGGAAAGGGAAATCCTTTAAAGAGTCATTTTCTCTCTGGATTTCTCTTCTCTTTTTGAATCTCAGGAGCAGCAACATTGTCATGGTGTCACCAGGGATTTAAGTGGAAGCTTTTTGAATATTATAAACAAGCCATAGCGCTTAGCGCCCCCGTCATGGCAATTAAATGCTGCATGAATGTTGCAATGTAATACAACACATCAACATTCCCAACTATAGGTTATTTTACGCACATTTATTTGCTGCACTGCAGTTTTCATTGTTAAAACATCAGGGAGCAATGCGAGCACTTCTATGCGCTATGCCAATATTTGTAAAGAAAGGTATAGGATTACACTCAGTCATTATTTATGACGTCTTTTTTAAAACTCCATAAACAGTACGTGTATATATTGTTTACATTCCATATCATCATTGTCTTGCTTACAATGTTATTTCCTCAGGACCTATAGGTCACATTTTAGTAAATTATGTTGATAGCTCAGTGGGTTATTGCACATGTTGCAGAGCGTTGCGTATAAACGGGAGGACAAAGGATGAAAACCGGTGTCTCCCAGAGGGCCAGAGTGGACCGTTATTACAATTTAAAGCAGCGTGATGCACACTGGAGGGAGAATTGTGCAATATTGCTATCGATTTGACTCGTTGATCACGAGCACTGGGCCTTTCAGCCCTTCCTGTGGTTGGGAGGGGTTGGTTGTGTGCAACACTTGGAAAAAGTCTTATGTTCCTGGAACGAACACCGGATGTTCTCAGCGCTCTCAACGCATGCCAGTTGCACCGCAGCCCTTCTCCACTAATCAAGGCGGTGATTGTAGAACGTTCTTTGAGAGGCCTTTCCAAGACGGGCCGGATCTCCTTTGGAGGATCGCTGCCTATAGGTTGCAACTTTCAGAACATCTTTTTGGACCATCGTAGCTAATAGGGCACGCTTTTCATTGCGCCTCCATACGCACAGAGGGGCAGATTTATGAAGGCCTTGCGCCGCCGGTGCGTCATTTTTAACATGGGAAAAAGTGACGCACCGGCGGCGCAAGGCCTTCATAAATCTGCCCCCGAGCGCCTAAATTGGATCGGCAATCTGTCATGTTTATTTACACCCCCTAGACTGTGTCTCTGGATTTCAGTGTCTGCACACCAGCGCCTGGAACAGTGCCTGTGTGTCTAACTCCCAGTGTCAGTCTATCCCTGCCTGGTACTTTTCCTCTATGTCAAAGTCCCAGTGTGTCTATCTGTGCCTGCTACTGTACCTGGGTGTCCAAGTCCCAGGCCAGATGTAGGATTTCTGGGGACTAAACTGATCCTATTCCAGTCTCTCGGGTGTGAGACAAGGATGTGTTCTATCCTCAACCCTATTTTTGCTTTTTATTAATGACCTAGTGACTCATTTGGAGCAGTGCAAGCATGATGCACCAACCCTGGACAATAGAAAGATCCCAGCAATAACTTGCTGTTTTCTAAGTCTCCGATGGGCATACAGAACCTGCGTTATCGCTTAGATGTCTTCTGTTGGCAGAGAGGGCTGGAGATCAATATTAGTAAAACCAAGTATATGGTTTTAAATTCTTGCCTCACCACAAGGTCGCCACCAATTTACAATGGTGTCCCCCTGCAAAGAGTTTGTACTTTTGATTATTTGGGCTTTACCGTCAATGACTCCTTTGGTTGGTCTTGTCAGATCCAGAAGAGTAAACTTAGATTGGAGAGTCATACGGGCAGCATTTTGAAGGCTGTCCAAGGCTCTAGTTTTTGTCCTGTTACTCCTGCGCTACATATCTATAGCTTCCAGGCATTGGGAGGGTTGCTATATTGTGGTGAACTGTGGTGACATGAGAATGTAACGGTGGAGAACCAGTTTTTATGTGCCCTCTACAATTTGCCAGCAAGTTCTCCCCTAGCATCTTGTTGGTTAAATCTGGATATTAGATCTCTTGCATATAGGGTTAAACTCAGACTGCTACTGTACTGGAAATAGGATTTGGCCCACTGCCGAATTGGCACATTATAGGCTGGGTTTTGAAGACATTTTAAAATGCCAGGGGGGGTAGGAAAAATTGCTTGGTTAGAATATTTCAAATGCAACCTAGTTGCGATCGGTTGTGAGACCCTTTGGGTACATCCTGAAACTGTTTGTTATGTGACAAAGTCCATGTTAAAAGCAATCAATTAGAGACACATAGATGAAGGGTTTCACAAGTCAGGTAATGTGGGCCCCCTAACTGCAGCATTCTTGGAATTCAAAGGTTCCTATTTTTTGGAAGAGCATATGGATAAAATTAAGCCTCCGGCTGTTAACACATTATACATTAAATTTTGGATTGGGACCCTGCCTCTTTGCCCTTTGTCGGCAAGATGTCAGCATTCCCTTATTAAGCAGGAGTTGTCCCTTTTGTAATGGTACCAAGGAAACTGTAGATCATGTTTTGTTTTTTGCCCTCAGTACAATTTTCCTAGGAGGACCTGTATTGTTCTGCTTTGCCGTAATCCTGGGGTTAGGTGACCACAATTCTGCCTTAGCAATTCGCCCACTAGTCTTTGAAGTCTCCCGGCTTCTTTTACATATGTGGAGGTGTAGACTGAAGTGGGCTACCATTCCATCTATAGACCAGGTTGTGTGATTTGCTTTTTAATATCTGCCTTTGCTGCTAATGTAATATTATTATGTCTTCTCAGTGGGATTGTTTGGTTTTAGTCTATTGATATATATATTTTTATTCTTTACTCTCCTAGTATGAATGATAGTTGTTTATTTATAGCTTTATCTGGGTATTATTTTGAATGTTTTAACTAAAGTAGTAGTACTATTAGTATTAGTGTTATTACAAGTACAATAAATACTATTAGTATTACTATTAGTAGTGTTAGTAGTACTATACATAGAATTAGTATTATTAGTACTAGTGGTACTATAAATAGTATTAGTAATAGTATTTTTAGCACTACAGCAAATAGTATTAGTTTTAGTAGTACTATAAATAATACTAATATTAGTATTATTAGTAGTACGATAAACAGTATTAGTAATACTATTAGCATTATTAGTAGTACTAGAAATAGTATTAGTAATCGTATTATTAATAGTACTGTAAATAGTATTAGTATTGTTATTATTATTAGTACTAAAAATAGTATTAGTATTACTATTATTAGTAGTACTTTAAATAGTATTCATAATACTATAAATAAAATCAGTATTAGTATTATTAGTAGGTCTTTAAATAGTGTTAGTCTTAGTAGTCCAATTAATAGTATTAGTAGTAGTTTATTTATAAAGAGTATTAATCTTAGGAGTTCAATAAATAGTATTAGTAGTACTATAAATAGTATTAGTATCAGTAGTAGCAGTTGTACTATAAATAGTATTAGTAGTACTGTTAGTATTACTATTAGTATTATGAGGAGTGTTAGGAGTGCTATAAATAGTATTAGTATCAGTATTAACACTTACTCAATGTGTTGTTCTCCAGACCTTTGATGCAATGAGTGACATCCTCTTCACAACGTACAGAAGGGCCGGTACAGCTGGTCTGGTTGACCTCATAGCACTGATGGCAAAACAGAGAATCCACTGGAATATAAAAAAAAGAAGCACATATGTATAGGCATCAGTGTTCTTTCAAGGTTTTACTTAAATGTACAGAGACAAGAAGAAAAGACAGATCAGGGCTCCAGGCTTTGGCCTTATCATGTTGAAATGCTGGGTGTATAACTGCCCCTTTGGCTCTGAATGGGCCAAATAGTGTACCTCTTATATTCCTAACTCCAGTGCCCTCCTAAGCTCCACCTCTTCCAAACTCCCACGCATTTCCAAGATCCATCTTTCTCAAGTCCCCAATCCTCTAGCACTCCGCCACTCCCAAGATCTAGGTGGAGTAGTGTGGCTCACTAGTTAGAGGCGGCAGACCCGGGAGCAGAAGTCGGGCCGGGACCAGGGTTCAATTCCCGACGCGGCAGGGTCGTGGACTTGGGTCAGCGGACTCGATAATTCTTGCTTCGGTGCTTACTCTAATCAGGGGTTCCACTCGGCAACTCTGGGCATTAGCTTGCCTAATCTCCACAACGGCCCCATCAATTCTGGGGATGCCTGGCTCCACCTTGGGGACTCCCAGCAGGGACCATCCCACAGGGAAAGCCAGGACGGGTTCCCCAGAGTTATACAGTGCCAGGAAACCTACGGACGGGTAGCAGCTCGCTTTACAAGCTCAAATACATTTACATTTACATAAGGTTGAAGTAGTAAAGCTGAGGCAGGCCTCTGGAGACTCTGGTGCAAGATATAGAGCCCAGAGGTCTGTTTTAACCTGCAAACCAGCTATAGTGGGTGCAGCACATGCAAACAACATGATTGTGGAGACATGTTATGAAATGTTAGTCTGATTTAGGGGTAGATGATTTTCTAGATGTGATTTGAAGGAAGAACAATTGGGTTCCTGTCTTATTTTGACTGGTTAAAATTTTCAAATGCTGATAGCAAATCCTGAAAAAAGGTGGGGAAATGTGAAGGCCTTTTAATATTTTATACGTTCTTAATGGAGCTAATTGCTACCTTTTTCTCAGGTGGTGATTCTCTTTGCAGAGAGTCAGGAGTGTTAAGTTTCAGGGTTTTAATGATCATTCAAGCTAATCTGAAAGTGTAGTGATCTTTAAGAAGATCCCAATCAGGTTTGATTAGAGCAGGCGGAATGTGTTTGGTTGTTTGATTAGAGCATGTGCAATGTGTTTCATTGTTTGTGCTAGTAATTATTGTAATTGCTACATTGAGGACCACTATTAGGGCTGTTGTAGGAATCACAGGAGGCAGTGAATAGTCAGATCTTAATCCCTCGTGATATAACCAATGCTTGAATTATTTTTTGTAGACCTTTTGAGATATGAAGTAATCGGTCAATCTTATGAGTTTCAGTTTCCATTGTTCACATGAATATGAAATTCTAGGTTTATTTTGTGATCAAGTGGGGAGCCGTTAGAAATTGGGTTTCTGGTTGGCAGAGGTATGCACTCTGCAGGAACCACAATCCTGGTCAGGGTAAGTCAGATACACACCAATAATGAACCTGTGCTCACCCTCTGCTAGCTTGGCACAGAGCACTCAGGCTTAACTTAAGAGGCAATGTGTAAAGTTTTTGAGCAATGCAACAAACAATAAAACAGTGAAAACGCCACATAAAGACGCAACACCACTTTGGAAAAATGAGGTATGATCTTATGAATGAAACAAGACCGAAATGACAAAACTTCAATAAGTAGACGTCAAGATATGATTTTTTAAGATATAGGGCTAGATGTAGGTAATGAAAATGTACCGATTCTAAAATACAGAATTTTACCGATTCGGTATTTTAGAATCGGTAACTGCTATGCAGATAAAAATTCAGTAAGTATTCGGTATTTACCGAATCGGTATTTACCGATTCGGTAATTCACATTCATTCCTATGGGCCTCCAGGCCCATAGGAATGAATGTGAATTACCGAATCGGTAAATACTGATTCAGTAAAATAGGGAAACAATCAAGGGTGGCAGGGTGTCACATTGACACCCTGTTGAACCCCTGAAAAGTGCTTGTGTGCAAATGTGGCAGACATACATGCCCTAAGGGCATGTATGTCTGCCACATGGCACTGTTGAAAATGCACAGATTTGCATTTTCAAAGGTATTCGGTATTTACCACCAACTAATAGTTGGTGGTAAATAACGAATCCTTACAGCACATAAGCACTCTTAAAAGTGCTTCCTATATGCCATTTACAGATTCGTTAAATACCGAATCGGTAAATAATGAATCGATAAATACCGAATCGGTAAATACTGATTCGGTATTTACCAAATCATCCCCCACATCAGAAATGGCTCAATACCAGTCGGTAAGCCTGAAATTTACAGAATTTCTGGTTTACCGACCGGTAATGGGCCACCTACATCGGGCCCTAAATGTAGAAGCAGTAAGTGCTTAAAAAGTTTATTAGATGTGCTGGACTGGGACAAAGTCAAAATTTCATGCCAAACTGAAGGAGTGCAGATTGAATACAGGACCCACGCAGGCCCTGCTGAGCAAAAGTACCTTAATCCGGGTCGCAAAAAATAAGATGTGGGGGACAGCCGGGCAATGCGTCGGTGTCAATCGCATAGTCTAGGAGATGTGTTGGTTTTCTCCATGCAACAATGGTGATGCACTGGTTACGTAGTTAAGCACCGGTTCTGAGATGCATTGGTTCCGAAACCGATGGAACTGATTTCTCCATACAGTCGAGGTGATGCGACATTCGTCTATCACTGTCGTGGTGGCGATTCCGCGGTTCTGATGGCGAATACAGCAGTTCCAAATGTGATGCGATTGGTATGTCACCCAACAGCAGCTCTGCATTGGTCCTAGTCATCACAGTACAGGATGCATTGGTTTTGTTGGAGCGAGCACCTGGGTTCACTTCCAATAAACCAGGCACACAAGCAGGGTATAACACTTTGATGCATGTGAGTCTTTGAAGAACAGAAGGCTACTCAGCTAGCGCTTGGAGTCTGTCTGGGTCAAGTGATGAAGGTCCAGTCAGAGGGAGTAGCAGAGAGCACAGCAAGGGAGCAGTCTTCCAGAGCAGCAGTGTAGCAGTCATTAGCACAGCAGTCCTTCTTCTTGATAAGTTGATTTCAGGTCCAGAAGTATACTCAGTTGGTAGGTTCAGAGGTCCTGTACGCATACCCAGTTGTGCCAATGAAGTGGGGGTGACTTCATACCTAGTTGCGCCAATGAAGTGGGGATGACTTCAAAGAAGGGTCTTGGAAGTGCAGAGGTCCTTTCTTCCTGTCTTGGCTCCAGACTCACTACAGGGAGGTATGCTGCCTTTGTGTGTGAACAGGGACCCACCTATTCAGGTGTAAGTGTGAGGCTGTGCCCATCTCCTCCTCTTCCTCCCAGGAAGATGCATGGTTACATACAGCCTTTCCTTTGTGTGGCACCGTCTAGAAGGTATTATACAGATTTAATTGTCATCCAGTCCAGCCAGTGATCAGAGACAAGCAGCAGTCATCAAAAGGGCTAAGAGCAGGAAAATGTCCAACTTTCTAAAGAATGGTAACTACAAATCGAACTTTACCATTAAAAAGGATTTGTCATTACGATTCCAGAGGTACTAGACATGATAATATCTACCTTCTCTTAATTAGGAATTCTGATAGATGCCATCAATGCCATCAATATTGTTAAGTATCATTGTGCCAATGTTGTGCCGTGACTTGAGTCAAGACTAATGGAAGAGACCAGTGATGGGTCAGTACATGTATTGCATTCTGAGTCAGCCTCCTCTTCAGGGATTGGTCTAATAATTACCTTTATTAAAGTTCATTGAACAGTGCCATGCCCAAAGGAGCCTGTGGATTTGGCCAGATTTGGCAGTAGAAGGTCAAGTCGATAGCCCAAGAGTTTGGAGGGTGAAAATATACCTTCTGCTCAATATGTATTCATTTGGGAAGAAAACCCAGTTGAACCAGTTTTAAATCCCAAGAATGACAAAATATTACCAGAGAATTCTATATAAATTAGAAATTCTTATAGATTGTATATTGCTTTAAATGAATCTCTCAAAAAGGGAAGAAGCAGACCTTTGTAGTCTGTCTTTTATGTCAGTCTTGACCCATGCAGGAAGGCGGATCAAAGTTGAAGGGTGCAATAAGAGGGGCCGGACAATCAAAATACTACACCTAATCAGCAGCAGATAAGGTGTTAAGAGATTGGGGCTATCAAGCAAAAGAGGTGAAAGAAGAGGGAAGGGGTAAACCCAAAAACAAACGAAGAGTAGAAGAGACTAAGGAGGAGAGACAGTTGTGTTGATGCAAATGTCATGTCTGTTTAACCCTTAGATCCTTTTCCTGTGCAATCATATTTGAAGTAGAGGGTAGCGCTTGTTCACATCGCCCAGAGCTGCGGGGGGACTGCGAGGCACTTTCTGCTCTTCTCCCCTGGACTCCATTGACCAGCATTCTCAGCACGAGGACCTTCTACTGCCAAATCTGGCCAAATCCAAAAGCTGCTCCCTCATCGCTATTCAGAAACATCATAAATGGCTCCTTTGGGCATGGCACTGTTTAATGAACTTTAATAAAGGTAATTATTAGACCAATCATTGAAGAGGAGGCTGTCTCAGAATGCAATACATGTACTGACCCATCACAGGTCTTCCATTAGTCTTGACTCAAGTCACGGCACAACATTGGCACAATGATACTTAACAATACTGATGGCATTGATGGCATCTATAGGAAATCATGTTTCTCAACCTGTCAAAGGGGTGTCCGCTAATTTAGTGGCACCTAGTCACCTTCAGAAGCCGACTCAAATCACTGCAGGTGTTCAACTCATACTGAGAGTGTTATTCCGTTACAGGCCGAATCTCAAACAAACTCTAGAGAACCAATTGACTCGTCCAATTTACGCTTCAGTAGTACTGAGCATACCTGTTCTCCTCCATCTCATCCCTTTAGTACCTTTTCCTTGGCCCGGCAGATTCCACATACTCTTCGTGCCCAACCTTCCACAATTCCTGCACTCTCAGGAGGGGGGAGCTTTAATCTCCGGTAGTGCTAGGGGGCCACTCAGCATTTAGATGGGGCTGTTAACTTTAGAGAAAGATTAGATCTCCCGCCAGCAGCCCGCCCTTATATTATAGTGCTGGCCAATGTACCGGCACTAAAAATGAATCAACTACAAACCACTGAGCAGTTAATACATAAAGTGCAGCATTGGCTTTTTAATTGCACAGGTAACAACCATGTTGTATATAGGCACATTATTATGGCTAGGAGGGTCAATCGGGAAGGAAGGGCTCCTAAAACATTTAAAGGGATTGTATTGATATTAGTTTTGATAATTACCAATACAGTGGGTGAGTTACTATCCCTGTTACCAAGTTTCCCATCAGCTTATTCTGAAATTTGTGCACTTCCGCTTGGTTTCTTTTATAAACCTTACACTTTATCCCAGGCCTTGTCTCAAAGAGGAAATATCAGTCAGAGACCTCTATGCTTTTTTCCTAATCAGCCCCGTGCTCCAATTGCTTTGCCTTTACCACTTAGCAATAGTTTTTCTTTATTGAAAGGTATGCAGGAATGCGATTGACTGGATGAGCACATGTTAACTAACTCACAATGGTGCTGTGGACCTAGCTTTGAAAACTAGGACTCCTGTTAGTCTGCACTACACCACCTGTTGCATTGATTCCATGGAACATTGCTGGGTATAACCAAAAGAAAGCTAATAAGGAGTGGCTTTCCTTTTTAATGACTAAGGATATATTATGTTTACAAGAAACTTGGGAAATTGACCCAATACACCTGAATGCGTATCGTTCATATTGTACCTCTGCTCCACCTTCTTTGTCAGGGTGTGCTAAGGATCGATTGATAACCCTACTTTCTAATACCTTTCCCCTAAAAGTGAAGTCATTTTTAAATACGTCTTTATTTTATCATATCATTGTTTTAGAGTACTGTGCTGATCAATACTGGCTACTTAGTCATTTTTATTATAATAACTTTGGTAACAAACAGGCTGCAGTACTCGCTCCATTGGAAAGAGACATTGTTATCCTAGAGAAGGTACTCAATAAACCTTTTGATATCATCTGGCTTGAGTATTATAATGTCCATCCCTGTGGTAAAATTGATACACAACATGTGGGATGGTAGATGATAATGGGGACTCTGTCACTCATTTTAGCCATAATGAGTATGGTAATTGTTTAAATAGATTACTTATTACAAAGAATCTTGTGTTTTTAAACACTATTGATAGTTTTAACTGGACTGCTGGATTTTACTTTTTTTAGTTGTCCCCTTTCCTCCACACTTGACTATCTCCTGGTTTCTGATTCTATAAGGAAGCTCTTTTCCCAATTACAGATTAATTCTTATGTCTTTAGTGACCATGCTGCAATTACTTTTTTCATTCCCTCTTTGAAGAAAAAGGAATGCTCTGTTGATCTACCTATTATTCCAGTGATTGCAAGGGAGAATGCGATCATTTTGAAATGAGAAAAAGTTGATCCTGTGAAGTTTTTGGGTAACATACTTTCTAAGTGTGCACTAGAGACAAAGACATGTTTAGATCCATTTTCGGATAATGGTATGGTTACTGCTTTTGAACTTATCCTGCGGGAAGTTAAGACTATCTTAATTTGTTCTGTACGTAATGGGCACCGTAAGAAACTTAATTGGGTTGACGAAGACTGTGAAAAACCACTCAAAATCTGCATATGACTTTCAAGGCAAAACCTCGTAATAAAATTGTGGTTACATCTTTATGCCAGGTCATTAAGAAATGCAGTAGTGTAAGGCTAACTTCTCTAAAGGATCAGTGGTGGGAAAAACTTCCAAAATGCTGTAACATTAAAGAGTTCACAGGCATTTTGGTCTGAGATTTAACACTCCCTTTCTAAAAGAGGAAACAAGTATGTCCCTGGATATCCCATGTTAACCAGGAGGACTTAGTAACACATTTTGAAGGCTTATTTGGGAGTACAGAGGATGTAATTACTCAGTCCTCCTCCTCCAGATTTGACAATGTAGGAATAAGTGTCTCCTAGAAGAAACACTAGAAGAAACACTACATGCTCTTAATCAATGTAAATGTGGGAAGGCGCCAGGACATGATGGTGTCCCGATTGATTTCTTTGTAGATAATCAAGAGCTTTGGGCCCCGTTTTTAACTAATGTTTTTAATACAATTACTCAAACTGGTGCACCCCCTCTTGGAAGAGGACCATAATCGTCCCTATTTATAAAAAGGAAGATAGGTCATCGCCAAAAATGTACAGGCCGATATCTTTGATAGACTCCACTGCAAAATGAAAGGGTCGGCTGCTTTTAAATAGACTCAAGGAACGGGCACTGGAGAAGAACATTATAATTCCGTGCCAATATCGCTTTAGGAAAGGAAAAGGAACGGTGGACCTGTGTCTAAACTTGAATCTGATTGTAGGAAAAAATACGGCAGCTAAGAACAGCCACTTATACCTTGCCTTCATGGATCTGTCAGCAGCCTTTGACTGCGTGGCACAGCAAAGGCTATGGCAGATCATGGAGGCAATTGGGGTTAATATGCAGATTATTCATGTAATTCAGGATTTGTATAGTGGGGCTTCAGCATCCATACGCTTTGGTAAGAATGGATAGTGTACTAGACATTTTAAAATTACTAGAGGTGTAAGGCATGGATGTGTTCTCTCCCCCTTTCTACTTTCGTTGTACACTAATGCTGTTGAATCCGCTTTAGTGGGTATTACGCCAGATGTTACTTATATTAACTCTTTGCAGGTACCGTTACTTCTTTATGCAGACGACGCTGTGTTTCTAGCTCGCACTGGTAATGCACTGCATCGGCTTGTAACGGGGCATACTGAATTCATGAATGATCTGGATATGAAAATCAACTACTCCAAGGGGCATACTATCAAGAATGGCGTTAAAATTATCGCTGCTTTAGCGGCAGGAAACTGACGCTAAACCAGCGATAATGGGCTTGATAATATGCCCTGGAGAATTCCCATAGAAGCCCATGTTCACACCAGAACATGGGCTTATATGGGAATTCACAAGGGCATATTATCAAGCCCATTATCGCCACTTTAGCAGCAGTTTCCTGCCGCTAAAGCAGCGATAATTTTAACGGCGTTTCTTGATAATGTGCCCCCAAGTCCTTTGTTTTAGTGGCAGGTGCAAAGCAGAGGAAACAGCCTTATATCCATACTGAAGGGGGCAAGCTGGGAGTTTTAGATTATTTATGTTTGATGAACTAAGTAACTGCAAATGTATGATCTCTAACAGAGGTTCACAGATGGAAAAGAATATCGAGGCATTTTTTAAATTCGTAAAAAAGATTGGATCAAAGCCCATTGAAATAATAAAGAAAATCTATGAGGCCAAAAGTGTATCTTCAGCCACGTATGGAGCAGCAGTGTGGGGCATTGTGGACTGCCCTAAACTTCGTAGAATTGAAGACACTTTTTTGAAAAAGCTATTTCCTTGCCACAATCATGCTCTAATTTTAACTGCCATATAGAACTGGGGGTCCCATACATCAGTGATAAAATGTGTATTTCACCTATCCTAATGTGGCATTCGGTTTGGCGAAAGGAAACTCTCGTGTTAACTAGAGATATAATTGATGATGTTTTGAAGTTAGATGGTGTGAGAAAGATCAGCTGGCTAAACTATGTGGAATCTACGCTTAAGACAGCTGGGTTACATCGTCTCTTTGTAGATCCATCGTCTTGTTGGTCTATCACAAAAAAAATATCTGAAAAATCATCTTCTCTCTAGATTACAAGCAAGGAGGCAGAATTCTAACCCTAGATTAACAACAGTTAGAGCATTCCTCGCTGTCCCAAGCATCGTGTCAATGGATGAGAATGCGAGCTATTTATCACTTGTTACCAACTTGCAACACAGATTCATATTGCTGAGATTTTGGCTAAACTATATCCCCTTGATGTTGGGTCTTCCTGCTAAAACCTATGTAATCTCTGAATTGCCTCTTTGCACATGTGATGATCAATCTCTTCAGAATAATTTAATTTTTTTTTATTTTTCTGCACATTTTATCAGGAACAAAGAAAAGGTTAATTGTCCCTCTTATGCGTAAACTGAATTTTAGTCAATGTCGTGTGACCCTTTTTTATCTAGAGTTATTACCTGATACTTTTACATGTTTTTCATTGGCGTCTTTTTTCTGTCTGCTTTAAAGAAGAGAAGAGCAATTTCCCAATCAGCCATCTAACCTATGGATCAAAGATATGAACAGAGTAACTAATTATGTGCATATTTGATTCTGTGGTTTTTTAATGTGTATTATGTGTAAAACTTGTAATCTTAGCTTGTTGTATTATTGTAAATGTTTTAGAATAATTTTTATGACACCATTTTGGTTGGCGAAATTAAGTTATCTTTGATTGATTGATTGATTGTGAGGTAGAGGTCTTTCTCTAAAGAATGTACTCCTACTGGGTGATGGAATCCTTCACAGTCCATGCCCTCTGGAGTTGGTAGGAATCCAGTCCTCCCTGCAGGCCCACTCCACTTTTGACCACTTTTTCTACAATGATATATGTAGCCCTGCAATCCACTGGCTTCATGTATTTAATATTAACTTTTGACACACTTATGGGCACAGATGTGCATGTACACAGGAATTCGTTATTTACCACAAAATAGAATTTCGTGGTAAATAACGAATTCTTAAGGGCCTGTGGCACTGTTTTCAGTGCCATCTACATCTAGATTTACTGATTCTGTAAATTTACCGATTCGGTATTTTACCGAATCGGTAAATTTACCGAATCGGTAAATTTTAGGCCCCCTACATCTCAAACACCAAATACCGGTCTGTAACGGCCGAAATTCGGTATTTTCGGCCATTACCGATCGGTATTTGGGTACCTACATCGGGCCAATAAGGTGTTAGCAATTCTTTACTTTCTTCGATTTTTTGGGTTTCAAAACGCATAACTCATTGCCTGCGTGGCTCCCATACTTAATCGCTCTCAGGTACCCAGCCCTTCATGTGTCTCATGAATTAATATATGTGACCTGAAAATACAATAGAGAATTTGTGGCTTTCAGTTTTACCTCCAGGGAAGGCTGCGGCGAAGATGACTGCCACGGTGAGGAGCGCACTCATGGTGCCGAGAAGATGGTGGCGGTGGTGTAGCTGAGGTTCTGGGTCTGCGCAGTTGTTCTTGTCCTGTGAAGTTTTCAAGACCTGGGCAGGGTTTTTATACTACTTTTCATTCTGCGAAGTTAAGGTGGGGAGGAGGGTGAAAGCTGAACTTCCCAAAAAGGAAATAAACTGATCACGTGGTTTATACTTGCTCTGTCATTGCAAGTATTGTCTAGACTCATGGATCTGCCCCCAGAGAGGATTCAAACAGCTGCGTGGAATGACGTGATCCAGGATCCTCTCAGTAAAAACGTCCTGAGACCTATTAATTGCTAAGGGGATTAATTTACAGCAACTGTGCAGAACCTTTTAAAAGTGTTTGCACATTGTGGTGTTTGGATCTTCCTACTTTTCTTTTTTTATTACAATATCCGAGAAACCTCCTTATTCTGTTCCCACATAATGATGATGACAGTAATGCTAGCCTAGAACATTGAAATGATATAGGAAAATGGAACAAATAGAACTTGTTTGCAGTTTTCTAACTATATCAATAAATTGCAATGAAGAAAAATGTTGTACCAAAAAGACTTTTTCTAAAGCAGTTATCCCGAAAACTTCCCAAAACAGATTAAAGCATTTGAAGGCTATTTGAAAAGCTTGACTGGTCACCTTATTGCTTATTGCTGTATTTGGGTGTTAAACTGGTATTAAGGTTAGGTGGTACCTGTGCCCAGACAGTTTAGAAATGCACAAAAATAACAAAATAATGAAGGCACAGACTGCAGAGACTCTAAATGATAATCCTTACCCTGGTCAGCAGATGTGCCATGCCAGCAGCACATTGATCTGTGTAGGCCATGCACAGAGGCCAACACTAGCCCGCTGCACTTGTCCATCATTCTTCATAGATGTGTCAGGTGAATCCATGTCCCCTGACATCAGACATGACACCGGCAAGCATGAGGTTCTCCTTCCAGTGTGATGAATGTGCTGTCGCAGGCGTTGTTCCATCTTAAAGCCTTGGGCAACTGCGTACTCTTCAACATGGTCCATGATACCTCTGTCCTTTCCAGAATCCCATCCTCAAAGTAGGGATCAAAAGAAACTATAAACCTCTGGACAAACAGAATTCAAGTCCCTTTATTTATTGGGATGTGCTACATCCATGCATAAACAAAAGGAATCCTACCCGGAGACAAGTGTTGCCCAAAAGGGTATGGGAGCACTCAGTGTTTTGTAAAATACCCCTCACACACCAAAAGGCCCCTTGGTGTCATGCTTCATCATCGGGGTCTTCGCACCCCTCTAGCGGGATGCGGCGTGCTGCGACCTACGACTACGCGGGAGCACTGATAAATGACTATGTGTGGTGTGTGTGGTGGAAGTGATAGGGATAATAATTTGAGTGGTGGTTGATAGTGAAGAGTTAAAAAGACGCACACATGAGGTACTGTCCATTATCACGACAGATTTTACCTCGCACTTCACTTCTTTTAGTAGTGCCAGCTCGAGGTCGTGAATAAAAAAAATTCCCAATCACCTACGAGCCAGGTACTTTTTAACTCTTCACTATCAACCACCACTCACATTATTATCCCTATCACTTGCACCACACACACCACACATAGTCATTTATCAGTGCTCCCGCGTAGTCGTAGGTCGCAGCACGCCGCATCCCGCTAGAGGGGTGCGAAGACCCCGATGATGAAGCATGACACCAAGGGGCCTTTTGGTGTGTGAGGGGTATTTTACAAAACACTGAGTGCTCCCATACCCTTTTGGGCAACACTTGTCTCCGGGTAGGATTCCTTTTGTTTATGCATATAAGTTTGTGGAGTAAGAATCCTACTTCAACTACTCTACCTCCCTCTTTTGTTAATTTCGTGCTACATCCAGACATCTCCTTGGTGGTAACCTCTGGCTATATCTCTTTGTTGTTGATCCAGTTGTAGCTCGCTGCCCACTCAAGCCTCTATAAACCTATACAAGCTCTCCCTCACGACCCATTTATTTTAAGGATCTATGTTAAAGATTCCAACTAGGACACTATAAATCATGAAAAAAAAAGACCAATTCTTTCTTTTTACTTTCTTATTTCATTTTATTTATTCATCTTGTATAGTCCTTTATAATTATTATATATTCTTATTTTCTCTTTTCTTTCCCCTTCTCTTTTTTTAAAACACTGTTTTGCTATCAAAAAACAATTTTTTACAAATCAAATACAATTCCTTTTCACAATTTGCAGTATTACAAAATTATTTACACATAAAACTTCTAACATTTCACATCCATCCCTGGGTAGAGAAAACATGCAACCAACCTCATACATACTACATACACACTGTTCATACAACACACTCCATCTGTACGAGTTCACACGTTTCAGTTGTTTATCTATAGATCGCAATAGATTCACTACATTCAGTAGGATTCAACTCAAGCCTCCATCCCACCTTTTCTTACCCTCTTCAGGGTTACCAGAGTTGAAAAACTGACAAGAGGTTCTTCTCTCATTAGTGTCTTAACCAAAGCATCATAATGCATTTATGCCTCTCTTAATCTTTGTCGAAAAGGCTAATGGAGAATTTAAGCATTGAAAGGGATTGTGTTCAATGCTGTATATCTTTCATTTGGTCTGCTGCCATAGAACGTCATGTGCTCCTAATGCTTGGTCTGGGTCCTGGCCAAGTGCAGCCCAGGTGTGAACTGGAGCTGGCCTGAGAAAGAGCATTTAGAACATCACTGTAATTAATTTAACAACTTCTGTTTAGAACGTTCATTGGTTCTGGGCCAATCCCTCAAGCTGTTCAACAAACACGACTCAATTTTGGGAGCCACAAATTTTTCCAGTCCACCTAGCTTTAGGGGACATGAGGTGGGGCGATTTATTAATATAAATACAGCAATTTACTGTAAACGTCACAACCTTGACTACGCCTTTCGATATGGGAATGTGGCCAATATTTTGATCTGAACACGAAGGAACCAGACTGAGTTTCAAATCAAACTGCACAGCGAAGGCCATTTTAGAATGAATCCAATCAATCAAATTTTCATTTTTAATCGTTTTCCTCTTCTGTTATTCTACTGCTTTTTCATTCTTTTTCTAATTTTATTTCAATTCTTTTTATTTATCCCAATGTCATTCAGAAATTTAATCAAAACACAGGAGCCGTGAAATATATCCAGAATGTCACAATTTTATTTTAAAAAAGTCCCAATGCATTTCGGGAAACATCCCTCCGTCAGGGGAATCTAAAATACAAAAATAGTACACATCACCATTAACAATATTTTGATCTGCCAATACAAGTGGTGGGTTGTGAACTTAACTGCACCGGAGTCTGGGGCTGGAACACTTTTCAGAGTGGGGTGATGGCTTGTGGAACCCATTCACTAAAATCACAAGGTTTCTGAAAATCATTAGTGTTAGTACCAATGATTTTAGCATATGTGAGGAACCCCTACTGTAAAGGAATATGAGGTAAGGCCTTATATTCATTTTTAGGTTAAAACAAGGGCCTGGTGGGCATTTTGGACTCAAATCTATATATTTTGCGGTTTTATATAGCATGAGCACAGTCCGGGGGTCTTAAAGTGCTTTACAGGGAACACAAAATTATATTACACAAGATCAGATACATTTTATTTTAAGGACGGGAAGTAAGTGATTTGCCAGAATCAAAGGGTGTTGAACCAATGCTTGGAGTCGAATCTGGTTCCCTAGATCCGAAATCAGCCGCCCAGGCCTTAGGTCAGTACCATATTTCTCAATTAGTTTGGGAAAGTCATACACAAGTGGTATGGCTTGATTGATCAAATATACTAAGCACATTCTGTGTTAAAAAGGCTTTGGAATGTAAAATTTAAAGCAGCAACAAATATTGGAAGGTTCACCCGCAGTTTTGCTTGGAAATAGTAGCAGGGTACATTTTTTGTTTTGTTAAATAATTTTTATTAAAGATAAATAACATAGGAATACAAATATAATAATCTGTTCAGATGAAAATACAAGTATACAGTTATATTTTAATATCATCAGCAAATAAGTGAATTAAAAGTATAAGATGAATAGATTGTATAACACTTGTATCGGTACTCCTAAAAATTAACAAATAAATAACATATAATAAAAATAGTACCGAACTTTGTACTGGTATACTAAAAAACTTGTGAAAATATGAGTGAGCATATAATATTAGAAGAATAATTTTTTATAAGAAAGAAAGAAAGAGGAGGGAAGAAATAAAAAGAGATATAGAGAGATAGGAAATGAAGAAGGGAGAGAAAGGAAAAGGAAAGAAATAGAAAATAAAGAGACAATATTGGATATAAAGAAAGAAGGTATGTAGAAGGTAAATTCAATGGCAGATAAGTAGTAAACGGTAGCCATAATAAATCCAATTTAATTTGTGAATAAATTGAAGCATGAGGTACTGAGGCAATTCTATGCTCATCACATATCAAATTCCACCAGAGTAAAAAGGATATTTTAGAATTGTCTTTCCAACATGTTAATATAACTTTAAAAGCGACAGCAATAAATAGATCAAATAGAGTCGATTTGGTGATGGTTTGAGGAAAATCCGGCGACATAGTACCTAAAAATACATTATGGATGTTAAGTTGAATATTAAAGGAAAAAAATCAATATACACTATGACCAAACAGCTTTCCAGAAAGCACAAACTTTAGGACAATGGTAAAGTAAATGTATTAAAGAACCTTCAGCATTGAGACATGACCAACAGGATGTTGGGATTGATTGGTTACATTTATATAAAGGTAGGGGAGTAATAATGACTATATTGTAAATAAAATATAAGTATTGTGTGATATTTGCAGCTTTGGATGTCTTGAAGAGTTTTTGCCAAAACTTGTCCCATTGAGAAACAGACAATGTTTGGGATAAGTCTTGTTCCCATTATAGCTCAATAGTTGACTTATCCCGTGTGGAATTAGGGGTAGATAATGTTCTATATATAAACAAAGCACTGGGAATAATGTCTGAAGAAACTTGGTACAAGGGTGTATTAGGTGTGAATGAAGTTGGAACTGACTGAGAGGTGAATTTCTGTAAATAGGGCTGGAGTATTGGAGCTAGAATGTTATATTGTTGAATACATGAATCAGGTAAATTAAAAGTCTCTTATAATTGATGGAAAGATAAAATGTTATTATTAACAATCATTTGGTTAACATAAAAAATACCCTTTTCTTTCCAATGTTTGTATTAAAATGATTTGTGACGAAATTTGATGTGTTTATTATACCTTAGTGAGTAGGCAAGGAAAAGTTGATATTTATCAAAATTCTTAAAGAAAAGTGTATGTAGAAGATATTGAGAATATTTCAAAATTGGATATTTAGAAATAAAAGTACAATTAGTCAAATAAACAATATCCTGTAATGAAAAATCATTTAGCAATGAACATTCAACAGTAACCCAAGAAGGTTTAGGTAAATCCTGATAATCTTTAGACATAGCATAAAATTGACAGATCAAAAAAGCATTATGATACAATTTTAAATCAGGAAATCTGACACCTCCCTCATTTTTGGGGCAACATAACTTGGATAGGGCAATACATTCATGTTTATTATTCCAAAGAAACTTAGTATATATAGAATTAATCTGTGTAAAATAATAATCAGGAATTTTAAATGGTAACATTGACAATGTGAAAAGTATCTGGGGAACAATCATCATTTTAATTGTATCAAGTCTGCCCCACCAAGATAAAAATAAAGGAAACCAAGAGGTCAACAGATTGGTAATCTTGAGTTTTAGAGCATTAAAGTTATGGGATAGTGTATCACGAACATTAGAGGAAAACCATGTGCCTAAGTATTGAATTTTTTGAGGACACCATGTAAAGTTGGTAGGATCAAACGCCTGTCTGTAGCAGGAGGAGTTTAAAGGTAACATTTCAGTCTTGGAGAAATTTAGTTTATATCCTGAAACCGTAGAAAATTATTAAATTCATGTAAAAAGGGGGGAAGAGAGGTAACAGGATTGGACATATAAATAAGAACATCATCTGCATATGCAGAACGTTTAATTTGGTGGGATTTCAGAGTAAACCCAGTAATAGGAGGATTATTCCTAATTCATTCAAGGAAGGGTTCCAAACATAACAAGAAAAGTAATGGTGAAAGAGGGCAGGCTTGATGTGTACCTCTTTGCAGAGAAAAATATGTGGAAAAAAGACCAATAACAAAAACACATGCTTTTGGATCTGTATATAATACTTTGATATGTGAAATAAAATTTGGGCCAAATCAAAACCATTTTAAGGTGTGTAACATGAATTCACAATTAATTCGATCAACAGCTCTTTCTGCACCCAAAGATAATGCAGCTAGGGGAGAAGGGTATTTTTTAATAGTGAGAATATTAGAAAACATTCTGGCATTATCAGAGGCTAAACGTCCTCTGACAAAGCCAGCCTGATCTGGGTTAATAAGAAGAGGAATAACCTTCTCCAAACGGGAAGCCGAAATCTTTGCAAAATTTTACAATCATAATTGATTAGTGACATAGGGCGAAATATTTTGCAGAAGGAAGGGTCTTTATCTGGTTTAGGGATAACAATAATAAGTGCTTATTAAAAAGAACCACAAGCCTTAGAATTGGGAATGAAAGAATTAAAAAGTTCTGATAATTTAGGTGCAAAAATTGAGGAAATGGCTAAAAATAATTCAACTGAAAAGCAATTAGGGCCGGGAGCCTTCGATTTCTTCAAGGTATTGAAGGCATTAGATATTTCTTGAAGAGAAATGTCCTCCTCTAGTGGCAAAAAGATATCTGGGAGAGATTTAGGTTTAGGAATATCCTGGAAAAACTCTATAAAGTCTTCTTTAGAAGGATTTTTTTTCCTGTTTTTTTTTCTTTTTTTTTGTCCTCATCTCACCTTGGCACGTACAAATGAACACTCACAACCCACTGTCCGTCCTGGGCGCCCCGGGTTGAAGTTCTTGCTGTACCCAGAGCCGACCCAGCTACCCCTTTATTCCGGGGCCAGGTGTAATCATTGGACACTTTCGGGGTTTCTTACCAGCCTCATTTCCTTGGCCCATTCCATCAGAGGTTGCCATACTGCACTGCTCCTATTGTGTGCTGTGCTAGTTTCTAAATGTGCTATTCTTAGTACAGATTGAAGCCGTTTTTCGTGTAGGGGAGGGGTTCCATCCTTCCAGACTTTACATATTTCCCTACGTGCAATTAAGATAAGAGTAAAAAATAAAGCTACCTGTGTCTCCCTTAACCCATTTGTGAGATCAGTGTCCAAACCGAAAAAAACCCTTGCAACATTGAAACTAAGTTTCATCTTAAAGACACTCTCCAGTGTCCTCTCAATATTAGCCCAAAAAGAGCCAATCATAGGGCACTCATAAAAGACATGGATATCATCTGCCTCTTTCATGTCACATCTGGGGCATACAGGGGGTGGGTTGACAAATTTGGCGATTTTTTTAGGGGTGTAGTAAAGCCTATTTATAACATAGTAGTGATTCTTTTTAAGGGAAGCAGATTTAACAAATCTATATAGGTATTGAAGGGAGAGATTATACAGATCAGCTGACGGGACCTCCAGGACAGAGAATCTCTATACATGATGTAATGGTGGAGCTCGAATTTCATCTGCCTCAATCAGCTTCCTATACAAAAACCCCACTTCTTTCTTCCTATGAGTTAGGGCCAGAAGTGCAAACTAGATGTCCCAGTTTCCACCTATGTTGTTTTTCTCAGAGGAATACCATGAACAGAGATTAGAAGGATTAGTAGTTTCTGTGTATAAGAGATTGTAATATGATTGAAATGTACTAATAATATCAGAATCAGATGAAAGGAGTGTATTGTTTGTTTCTGCATGGATAGGGCCGATGGTTTTACTTTCGGATTTTATTTTTAAATAATTCGCTAGCATTTTTCCTGCCTTGTTTTGGCCTCCGTGAAATTTTGATTTAACTTTAAGAAGGATGTTACATGCGTCCACATTGGCGATTTTATTCAGGGCGGATTTAGCTTTCATTAATTCTTCTAGTGATGATGAGGATTTGGATGAAAAATATTTGTGTTCCAGAGTTTTGATTACGGTTAGGGTTTCTTTATATTTCGCAGTCAATAATTTTCTTTTCTTTGAAGTATAGGCAATAGTAAAAGCTCTAAAGGATGCTTTAAATGAATCCTAATTATTATGGATTGAGGATTTCTAAAGAGTTGTTAATTGCAAAAAATTCATTAATAAAGGAGGTCGCTTCTGTAATAATAGTATGATCTGATAAAAGGTGACTGTTGAATCGCCAGCGGCCTTCTTTACACGTGGTAATGGATAGATCAATGGAAGTAGAAACAGGAGCATGGTCAGAAATAAAAATAGAACCAATTTCTGATGAATGGAGACAAGATAGTAATGATTTGTAAATTAAAATGTAATCAATACGAGACCTTGTATGGTGTACAAGAGAAAAGAAAGTAAATTATGAGGTATCAGGATTACACGAGTCAAATAAAGGTTGAGATGAAATGGCAGATTGGAATGATTTGTGAGATTTGTCAGGTTTAAATTTAAATTTAGATTTTCTGTCTGAAATGGGGTCCAACCATTTATTAAAGTCACCACCAACCACTACATTAGAATTAGATATAGGTAATATTTTCATTTTTATAGTTTGCCAAAATTCCGTAAAGGCGCAGATTATTTCTACGATTGCGATTTTCAAGATCTTCCGCATGAATTTTTAACTTTTAACTTGTGGATTTCTTGTTCTAGAATTGGAATCTTTGAAGAAGTATCTTGTAGGTCACTGACCCACTGCTCAAGTTCCAAAACCTTTCCCTCCATTACGATCCATCTCTCCTTAATTTGTTTTAACTTTTCATTAGTAGTGGACATGAAAGGTTGAAGGCCACGTACCTCATCTAATATAGAGTCCAAAACTAGATTTTGTGAGGAGAGAACAGGGGATGGCGGGTCATTTTTTTGTCTTTCTGTTTAGCACCAGAGGAAGAAGATCTAGCAATTTGAAGGTTGCTAGCCATCGTGGAATGCTGAGAAGTCTACTTATGAACGTTGAATGAATATATCTAAAATAATATAGCATATAAATGCGTCATATCTTTGAGGAGGAAGTTATACTATCAAAGATCGTAGCATGAGTCACATATTATAGTATAACTATTAAGACATAGTGACACAAGGACCACAAAAAATATCATATGAGGTATTCCAATGCCACAAAAAGAGAACACATTTGTGAGAAAGTCAGTATCCAAAGGTTATTCCAGGAGAAGAAACAAAGGAGACATTATTTAGGCTCAGGCATATGAAAAGCAGGCAGAAAAAGAAGAGTGTGAGCACCACAATGGAAGAAGGTGGGAGCATTAAGTGTTTCCTGTGATGAAGACCTAGTAATCAGGTTTCTTCTGTTGTGAAACACCACATCAAATCACTCATTCATCATTGCTTGAACACCAGCTTGCTACAATCTTGCCTTTGTTTCCATATATGGAAGTGTTGACTGGAAAGTTAAGTGGCAAGTATATAATTATATTTAGATCCTTGTGCAGAGATATGCTAATGTTTCTTTAAGAAAAAAATGATTCTGGCATACTGAGCGGTGCAGAAGGCTCAGAAGCGCGTCTCATGTAAGGACACGATCAAAGGGTGGATCAAAGAGAAAGCGAAAAAATGGCTGGCGCCCACTTCTGACTGAGGAGAGAATGCCGCCACAGCATACGGGCTGAAAACAGATGCGGGCGATATTAAAAATGGCTTGGAGACTCGCCACATTCTCCTAGACCCATGCCTGAAGTTTGACGACAGAAAAGTCAGTCCAGCGAGGTTTGCAACTGAAGAAGAGTCCTGCGTTGTAGCGGAGCTCACACCTGGTCCGCCATGACGCTCCTGTGCCAGCAGGGTACATTTTGAAACTTAACTTAGGGACATTGTTCAGAACCTTTTGACTGTTGCATGAACAGGGATTATCATTTTTAAATATTGCTTACATATAGACCAGGACTTTCGCAACCCTCCAAACACCAGCTTGCACCCACAGCTTGTGATCCGCTGGCATAAACTTTCATTGATCATACTTGATGCCAGAATTTCAGGATAGCCCACAGATGTGTGAATGAGTTTCATTTAGGTTCATTGTAGGCACTTTTATCTTGTGTGGATATCATGAAGCAATCTGGCC
The DNA here is from genome assembly GCF_964261635.1 of Lissotriton helveticus. Lineage (NCBI taxonomy): Eukaryota > Metazoa > Chordata > Amphibia > Caudata > Salamandridae > Lissotriton > Lissotriton helveticus. Next base: position 1,827,869,570 of record NC_136068.1, on the reverse strand, counting down.
TGGATACAGTCCTCTGGGACCTGCGTCGGATAGGCTGATCTTAGACACAGCAAGCAGCCAACGCTAAAGGGAAGGGAGTGCGGTTATTGATCCATGTCCTGATTGAGTGACACCCAAAACTTAATTCAGATAAAGATCCCAGACCTCCTGCTTTCAAATACTGAATGCCATGGAGAAAACTAGTGCTCTTACAATACAATTCATTCAAATGTTGTGGAACGCCATGCAGTAACTTGTGTTGGGTGCACTTACTCCACCATGCAGTAGCCAACCTTTCATCACACAATGCGAAGAATGTCCTTGGAGGACCTTGAGTCGCACGGTCTTTGGACTGAGAATCTTTTGACAGTTTCAGAGACTTCCCTGATTTTTGTGAATGGGAAATATAGTCTTGATTAATGACACTCAGGCAAGACTGGAAAATCTAGTTTCCATGGATGAACCTGAGGCAACAAGAACGCACAAGTCTCCTGCAATGCTCCTCTCAGGAGTGAAGGCTAGTGCTGCAGCATGAGAGTAAAAACAAGAGCAAAAATATACTGCTTCAACACTCAACATCCAATCAATTTCCCTCTTCCTTGAATCCAATGAAAGAGAGAAGTGTTTTGGGGAGGGGCCACCTCACCAGCATAACTAACCTGCCTTCATTGGCCTGAGAGGAAGTAAAGAGGAGAACTGTTACAATTAGTGCTTTAGATGAACATTATTTATTAAGATATGTAACCATACACTGAATAAAGCACAATTAGTCTCACAGCACAACTGAGACTGAGCATGGTATAGGCATCAGTGGGCATCTCCAGGTAATCGCTAGTGCAGATTGATGCGTTGTGCTTTTTCAAAGCAGGTACTGGTGGGCTCATGCTCTACAGAGCTTTAATAAAAGGTTATGAAGGTGAGCAACTCAATAAATCTGCTTATCAAGGGATGTACTTCTGCCTTCCTCTTGTCACAAAGTAAATGTAAATGTAAATGTAAATGTAAATGTAAATGTAAAAACAAAGGCCATCCGGTACATGGTCTCACTAACGCAAAGCTCACCTGAGCTCACTCTGTCACTGCCTGCTTCTGGAATGATGGGAGCCCACCTTACCCAGGTGGCGAGGAAAGCTGGAAAAACTGTTTCTTGACGGAACTCATAAGATCAGAGACCTATTGCTAATCTTAGAATGAGCTAAATTAGATCAGAGACAGTAGGTTGAGAACCTTAAAGAAGTTTTTTAAACCTGCTGTCAAGATGCTTATGGACAAGCCTTTGTATAGTAACGTCACAGAGAGATTTCTGCCTAGTGAAACGTTCTCCCCAGCAGAAGGCAAAATAAGGGTAGGGTCAGGTCAAACGGGGTTTTCTAGGCACCCATCAATGTCTACCCATGAGGAGGACACTAAGGAAGTGCCAGGCTTTATCACAGAGAAGCCGAACCTGGGCTGAGACCAACATTCAAGCGAATCAGGGTGCGGAACTCCAGAGGGGAGCTTGGCAAGTGTTGTACAAGAGTGTCAGACCCCGGAGCCTCCAAAGAGCAGATGGTGTTGATAAGAATTATCTTGCACTCTGCTCCCGGTTCTATGAGTATCAGTCATAGAGTAATGTCTCAGGTACCGTGGAAAATAACAGGAAGTTGCATATAGGTGCATATGGCTCTTGCGGCAAGAGCCATGCTCATGGTAGGCCTCAGGACACATATGACCCATTACTTGAAGTCTGGTGCGCAAGTGGATGCATTTCAAAGCCTTGGTACTGGCTTATAAGGCCTTCAACAATATAGGGGCCTCATACCTGAGGAACAGAATCCAGCGCTATGCTCCACCTAGAACTTTGAGGTAATCCAACCAGCAGCTTTTGACTATCCCAAGTTTTATTCGCTCCTGCCTGGGTGGTCGTTCCTTTCAAGTGGTAGCTTCTCAGCTATGGAACAGCCTGCCGCATCCTTTTCGTCAGGCTCAGGATCTCCTTAGCTTTAGGAGAGATTTCAAAACCTGGCTCATTCTTACAGTAGAGCAGCCGTCATGTGCGTGCCTGTACTGCGCTGTCACTGGTTCTCTTTTCCCTGCGTCAGGACACTACATTGAGTAGCTGCGTGCTTTACAAATGCACAGTAACATAACATAACATACATGGATAACTTGTCAGGCATCTATAAAATGGGGTGGGAGTGTCAGCATTCCTAGTGACAGAGTAGATAGTCTTCACTTCTGGCATGCCTTTGAGGGTGCATACCAGGATGGCACATTAACAGCATCTTAAAGTTAAGACCAACAAATAGCACCCACAGCTGACTACAAAGTTGAGCACCTCAATCTTAAAGTCCCAAAATTTATCTCGAGTTCTGTGCAAAAGGCCTCCAGGACCTGCTGTGCTTTGATCCCGCTGGATTTCCAGATAAAAACTTCAAATAGTGTGGAGGCAGCAACAGGTAAATAGTCACGAATCGAATGTAAGGATATTTTGAAATTTCTTTTATTTTTCTTCTTTATACGTAATGGTAACAAACAGGCAACGCGTTTCGTTCCTACTTGAGGAACTTCATCAGGGCATAAGAGTATGAGAAATACACCAATTGAGGTTCCCAAAGATGAAAAAAACGAATCGGAGGCACACGTTAGTAGATAAGTATTTACAGAGAGTTATATAATGTGGCCAGTTTCCTGAAAAAGTCGCATACACTGAATATGTGTGTACAGAAAGACACAGTAATCCCTATATAATCCAGGGTATCGATAATCCAAGTTCACTTGGCAAAAGGCACGACGTTCAAGGCGGCCATAATAAGCCACCAACTTTCCCAATCAGAAAGATGGAATAACCAGTATTTTCTCCAGTACCTCGTAAGCCGCCAGTCACGGCTGGCGGCTTGCGAGGTACGGGAACCTCAATTGGGGTATTTCTCATACTCTTATGCCCTGATGAAGTTCCTCAAGTAGGAACGAAATATGTTGGCTGTTTGTTTTGCATTACGTATAAAGAGGAAAAATAAAAGACATTTTAAAATATCCGTACGTTTTGATTTGTGACTATTTACCTGGTGCTGCCTCCACGCTATTTGAAGCATCTTAAAGTTAGACTACTTTTTTGAGAGAGGGTTGAGGGGAGCTTTATATAGTACAAACTCGACCTGAAGGTATCAGAGCGATTTACATGAGCACCAGTTGCTTAGTGTAGGTACTTGGGCCACAAACAGCTGGGAGGTCTCCTGTATTTCCCACTGGATGTGTTCTACTTCCTGGTACCTCACCCAGCTCCAGAGACCTTTTCAACGGTTTGGGGCTTTTGCCTTTGACCGCATCCTGTCCCAGGAGTTCTCAGAATCACAGGAAGACCTGAAGATGATGGCCTACTTTCTTGACAGCATGGGCTTTCACAGCAACAAGAAATGTCCATCAGTGCTCCTGTGCAGATTTTGGAACACTGAGGCTCTGCCGAGGAAGTCTTGAAACTTCTGTTGGACACTGGAAGCTTTAATGAGCACAACTTGACAACTACTGGCCAGAAATCTATACAGGCTTGCCACCTATCCAGATAGACTTTCCAGGCCCTCTGCACCATGGGGCCCTTAGTTCCCTCAATACCCTTTCCTTCTGCTGGGGTACACAGTAGTGAGGCACAGTTCTATTGTGTAGAGGGGCGAAGAGCCAGGAACAGAGAGCTTGCTCAGAACTCTGGGTGGGCCCTTTCCAAACAAGAGTGGTTGCTTTACTGTTGTTTCTGTGAATGGTGCAAGGATAGCACCTCTTGAGAAATTATCACAATATGTTTAAAGTACTAGTTTAAGTATGTTAGCCTTTTCCTGTCTTATTAAAAAAATTAAATAATTTGTTGATTCTTGAACCCTACAGATAAGAGTTAGGAGTTTTTCTTGGACTGTTTCCTTTGGCTAGTACTTTATAGTGTTAAGTAAGCATTTTCTTATGGCCTCTCCAAGAAAGAAGAAATAAAATACATAACATTTTCCCACCAGGTCACAACAAAATCACAAAAGCACATCTAATTTGGATCATGTTTCTATTTCTCCCACAATTATGTGGTATTTTCAGTTAAATATGAATCTACTGTACTCACCACAAAGTCCATCATTGTCTCCATAGTTTGTAGATTTTAACAAAAAATTGTTTCTAGTTCCAGTTGATCTCAAGTTATTAAAAAACCTGCAGACAAGATGAAATGCTGTTCCAGACTCTTTGGGGAAGCTCACCTGTCGCCTTCACCTGTTGATTGTTGTAATCAGCCATTTAAAAAGGCGAAAGTGTTGGGCAGATAAACCAAATGACTAGGATAAAGTATTTTGCATGCCCCAGGAAACAAACAAACCTTAACAATGTCAAGCGGTCTGGCATATGAATGAAAGTGCCTCTAGTGGCAGAGGTTTAGGTACTGAATAGGTCACCATGCACCCATTCATCTATCCATCCACTGACTCGCACTTGCTTATAACCTTTGACCCTAAGACACAATAGTGATAAAACAAACACAAATTCAACAACATCTGCATAATAGATTGCAAGAAGACAAGCAGAAAAGTAGATAACCTGCTCAGGGCCGGCTCTAGGCTCATGGTGGCCCTGTGCAGGGAGATTAGGTGGGGGCCCTGGAAGAGGGGTTCCCGACGGGGCGGAGCTCAGGAAGGTGTTTTAATAATACGTCCAGAAAAGTGCCTGTCAAATAATATTCACAGATTGAATCTATCTTTATTGTGTCTATTAACACACCTGCAAGTCCGCTGTCCGCTTCAATGAAGGTAGCAAAGAAAGGAAGCAACCTTTCCAGAGCGAGCTTAGTAGGCACGCAGCAGCAGCTCATTAAAAACCCATCCCTGCCTTTGAAGGGTTAGAAATCCTCGAAACCGGCTGCATGCTTTCTACTGGATTTAAAATGCAATGTTTGGCAAATTTGGACTGTTTGGCAATAAAGCAAGGCACTGGAAGTTGGGGATGGGCTGTGCTGCCTCAAAAAGGGCATGTGTGGGGCATAGGATTTAGGAAGAATTAAGCCAGCTTGACTCGAGCCTGGCTGGTGGTGCACCCGCCCGAAGAGGGCCCTCAGGGCCGTGTTTTCATTTGTGTGCCACTGCACTGCCAGTGCCACAATCACATTTTTAACTTAAACTTAGTCAGTATATACATAAGGGAGTAAATATGCAACAGTTTTTAAACAATTGGGCCACAACCACATACACTTGTTCAAGATTCTTTCACGAAATGACAACCAACGAAAGGTTTCAAGAGCTGACACAACATTGCCGTATTAAGGAAGGCTATGGGATAGGTGGGCCGCCACAAGCATGAATAAAATGTAACCCAAGAGACTACTAGGGATTCTCCTGGTTTGGATTCTGACAGACACATGTAACTGATTGTTTTAATGTCTATCTTGGGACGTAGATCAGAGAACTGTAAATATGATCTACACTTGTGTGTCATCAGTAATCTCTGTAGAGTTCACATCCTTACCATATACACGAAGAACCGTCTGAGTGAAAGTACACAATCATATCATATATACAGTATATATATTATAAATTAAAATTATACTATTTAATTAATTCTCAGACTCTCTCTAGCAGTCTCGTCTCAGAGTCAGACTCTCACCGTTCCAAATTGAAGGGTCGGGCCCGGGGAAGAGTCGAGATAGTGCCGGAGTCGGACAGGTGTTCTCTGATGATCGTCCGTCGGTGGCGTTGGTATAATAATTGTTCTTTATTCTGACGATGATGACGCACAGTCACAGTGGCACCACCGCTCATTCACGCATGCTCCCTGGCGGGAGCGTGACCACCGTGACGCGTCAGAGTTGCACACTGCACACAGCGCGCGGGGGCTGACTGTCCCAGGGCCGTCACATCATTGGTAGTAGGGCTAAGATTGACGGCCCTGGGACCCAAACTGCTGGCTGGCTGGGCAAGTAAGTGAAACTGAAATTAAAACAACAACGCTGCCATTGCTTGGTGGTATGCATAACTGTGTCGGGCCGCCGGCTTCGGGAATCCAACCTGGCTGATTAGTGTGTGTGGCCCATCACGTGCACATTGCGGACCGGGGTCGGAGCCAGAGGCCGCCAAATCCTGCCGGGGGGCCGCCAGTGCCAGTGATCCTTCCGATCCGATCCTCGTCGTGGCGGCCCCTGGGGTTTTGCGGCCCTGTGCAGGTGCACACTTTGCACATGCCTAGGGTCGGCCCATTTGTCTGAGGTTGAAGAAGACTGTAAAGATATTTTTTTTACAAAAAGTAGGTTCGTGGGAAACAACTGCCACAAAGTCTCACATTTAGTGGAAAAAGTTGCTTGCAAAAAAGCTTTTGTGGGAAAATTGTTCTGCAAAGAATGCTTGATACAATGCTTTGTAACGCTGACAAGCTTCAAAGTGTGCACTGTCTGTCGACCTCATAAAAGTGTGGGAAAACATTCAGTTTTACACTGCCATGATTTTAAAGGGGATATGTCCAACATAGTCCCAGGAGGGCCAGATCAATGGCAGATTTTCAGGATAACCGCAGACGATGTAAATGAGTTTGGTTTAGATTCACAGAATGTAACCTATTTTTAAACAATGTCTTGTAATCTGGCATGGACCCAACCCTCCTTGAACTTCGTTTTATATGTGTGAGTTTTCCTGTTTTACATTGAAAAGATGTCTACTCTTTACAGGAGTTTTTTTTATTGATTTATTTATTTTGGGAAAACATGCGTCTAACCTTCTAACCTTTGCACCAAACCGAAGTGACTTGTGACATATGTTAAAATAACATCAACGTACTAATTAGTGGCTTTTAAAAAATGCAGACGTATTATTATAAGCAATGGACAGCCTAAGGGTGTGTGCATTAGGTATGCGCTGTTGTGTCCCAGAGATCAGAACTTTCACAGATCCGGTGGGTTTTGAAATGAAACTCTCCGTGCCCGGAGTGTGAGCGCGTCCATTACAGGGAAGGGCTGACAGGTGGCTGGGGGCCGCCAGTGCCAGTGATCCTTCCGATCCGATCCTCGTCGTGGTGGCCCCTGGGGTTTGGCGGCCCTGCGCAGGTGCACACTTTGCACATGCCTAGGGCCGGCCCTGACCTGCTTCTGTCGAACCACAGTGAGCAAATGCTTGCAATAATGAAAATAAACATAGCACTGGGTGTATGCAAAAGTGCCAATGATGATGTGGACTGAACCATTACCCAATGCAGCCCACTGTCATGGATAGAAGCAGAATTCAAATGATACTCAGACGAGCCAATGACAGCAGAGAGCTAACCCAAAGACCTCCTACATACTTCAGGGACGGACTAACCCTCAAAGACAGGCAACGTAAGTCGTGTAACTACCTGCTGATGCATAACACAGTTTTTTGTCCTTAAAATACATTACACTTTATCGATTACCGGGAACTGTCTATCTTATACCACTTCTGAATGTTACCGTTTTGAATCGACAATACCCAAGTACCGCCAAGACCATGAAGTATTCCTACAGCCTTTTTTTAAAGTCTTACCTACCTGTACCTGAGTTCAACTTGGTTCTTATGAATAAAAGTAACTGAAGTAATATTTTTCCACCAACATTGGCCTGAAGTCAGTCATTGAGTGTGTGTTCCTGCTTTGTATGAGTATGTACACCAAAAGCATTCATGCTACCCTCTGATGAGCATAACTGTTCAGCCCAGCTACCACTATATTGAGAGTAATGTAGTATCTACTTTGACACCTGCCATACCTTTGGGGACTCACTGGACCTTGTGAACACTATACGGTGACCGCCTGGACCTTCCTCAGAACGGTTGCTCCCCCACGCTCCTGCTCACCTGCAGCTACGTCGCTCTGTGATTTAAACGCATCATTGGTATCGTTATCACTGTGAATACCATAGCATTGCTTTGCCGTTCCTCATAGCATTCTAGCGCTTTACACGCGTAGCGCCGCACTATCTGACTGACATACTAGCGCGACCTTGCTCTGGCTGCTGTGATCATTATTTCTATTGTCTGCATCGCTGTGGCTGTTGTGCATTTATTTATTTATTTAATTCGACTGCTCACTCGGCGCTTTTGAGGATTTGCTGCCCCTGCCTCGCTTTCACCTTTGACCCTCCATTTTGTTGTGGATATCCCCTGGCCCGCCCCTCCTCCCCGCTACCGCCTCCCTGCTGCTCCTCCCACGCTCCGCCCCCTCCACTCTCTATTTATGTCGGATGTCCACACGCGCAGCGGCCGCGCCGAAGGTGCACCAAAGGTAAGCCCGTCTACGCCCGTCCGCGCCTGGCCCGCACCCAGCGCCAGACCCCCTGGTTCCCGTAATGCCCAGCCCACTCTCATCACTTACGATGCCACCACCCTCCTAGCCCTTAACCCCGGCCGTTCCCCCAACTGCGTCCAAGCCGCTCCTGGACACACCCATGGACCCATCTCTTGCAACACCTGCAAGTTCGACGGCACCAAAACCAACTCCTCATCCACCAACACCAAACAGAGACCTGACACCAACCACCTAAAATGCATCCTGCTCAACACCCGCTCGTTCAACAGACACGCCATCGACCTCTGGAATCTACTAGACACCATCTCACCGGACGTCGCCTTCCTAACAGAAACATGGATGAATGCCTCTTCAGCCCCAGACATCACCATTGCCATCCCGGAAGGATACAAGATCATCCGTAAGGACCGCATCAAGCAAACAGGAGGAGGCATCGCTATCGTCCATAAGAACTCCATCCACATCTCAACCAGCTCAGACGTCAACCTTGCCAGCGCCGAACACCTCCACTTCCAGATCCACACCGACCCCAAGACCACACTCAGAGGCACCCTCCTCTACCGGCCTCCAGGACCCCGTGCACAATTCAGTGACGACATCACTGACTTTATTACCCACACGCCCTCCCCTCCGAGGACTACATTCTACTGGGAGACCTCAATTTTCACCTGGAAAAGAGCAATGACAGCAGCGCCACCACCCTTCTGGACAATCTCGCCAACCTCGGACTCAAACAACTTGTCACTACCCCCACCCACATTGCAGGTCACACACTCGACCCCATCTTCACCTCCAGCAAACATGTCTCATTCAGTCACACCACAGCTCTTCATTGGACGGACCACAGCTGCGTTCACTTTATCTACAATAAGACCACAATCCACAACCATCCTCAACCCACCCTGCGAAGAAACTGGAACAAAATCACCATCGACCAGATCTCCTCATCGCTTCTTCTAAACCCCGCCCACTCCTCAAACCCCGACCAAGCAGCCATTAACCTCACCCAATGGCTATCCAACTGCGCCGACATCCTAGCACCGTTGAAAAAACGTCAAATCAAACTAGGCAGCAAAAACGGCTCCTGGTTCAACGATGATCTTAAGAAATCGAAGAAACTCTGTCGCTCCCTCGAGAAGGCCTGGAAAAAAGACCCAAACACCAGCACCAGGGACGCCTTCAAAAACGCCACCCGCATACACCACCAACTAATCTGATCTGCCAAGAAAGCCGCATTCAAAGACCGACTAGATAACAACGCCCACAACAGCAAGGAATTATTCAACATCGTCAAAGAATTTACCAACCCATCAGCCAACTCCAACGACATCACCCCCTCCCAAGCCCTCTGCGACTCCCTAGCTTCCTTCTTCCACAACAAAATCGCAGACATCCACAACAGCTTCAACAACCGACCCAGAGACCAACCCACCCAACCTTCTGCGGGACCTTCACCCCCCTTGAACATCCTTAACGACTGGAACCCAATCTCCACTGAGGACACCATCCGCCTGATGACCTCCATCCACTCAGGATCCCCAACTGACCCATGCCCTCACCACATCTTCAACAAAGCAGACTCCATCATAGCACCACACCTCCGAGATGTCATCAACTGCTCCCTCAACTCCGCCACCTTCCCGGAAAGCTGGAAACACGCAGAACTCAGCGCCCTTCTGAAAAAACCCACAGCTGACCCCACCGAACTCAAAAACTACCGCCCCATCTCGCTTCTTCCATTCCCGGCCAAAGTCATCGAGAAAGCTGTCAACAACCAGCTCGCCACCTTCCTCGAAACCAACAAATCCCTCGACTCCTCACAGTCCGGCTTCCGAGCCAAACACAGCACTGAGACCGCACTTATCGCAGCAACAGACGACATTCGAACTCTACTGGACAATGGAGACACAGTCGCCCTCATCCTCCTCGACCTCTCCGCTGCCTTCGACACAGTCTGTCATAGCACCCTTCTACAGCGCCTCTGAAACGTCGGAATCCAAGGAAAAGCACTTGAATGGATCACCTCGTTCCTCACCGGAAGAACCCAGAGAGTCCGCCTCCCACCATTCAAGTCAGATGCCTCTGAAGTCATCTGCGGCGTGCCACAAGGATCGTCACTCAGCCCCACCCTCTTCAACGTATACATGAGCCCCCTTGCGACCATCGCTCGCCAACACAATCTCAACATCATCTCCTACGCTGACGACACTCAACTGATCCTCTCACTCACCAAAGACCCTAACACCGCCAAAACCAACTTACACGAAGGAATGAAAGAAGTAGCCGAATGGATGAAGCACAGCCATCTGAAACTGAACTCAGACAAAACAGAAGTCCTCATCTTAGGCACCTCCCCCTCCGCCTGGGATGACTCTTGGTGGCCAGAGGCCCTTGGAAAAGCACCCATCCCGACGGACCACGCACGGAACCTGGGCGTCATCCTGGACTCCTCACTCTCGATGACCAGACAAGTCAACGCCGTTTCATCATCTTGCTTCAACATTCTTCGCATGCTCAAAAAAACATTTCGCTGGATCCCCACCGAAACTAGAAAAACGGTCACCCACGCACTGGTCACGAGCCGCCTGGACTACGGAAACACCCTATACGCCGGTACCACCGCAAAACTCCAGAAAAAACTCCAACGCATCCAGAACGCTTCAGCCAGGCTCATACTAGACATCCCGCGTAAAGAACACATCTCTGGTCACCTGAAAAACCTCCACTGGCTCCCCGTAAATAAGAGGATTACTTTCCGCCTCCTAACCCACGCACACAAAGCACTTTACGAACTTGGACCCGAATGCCTCAACACACGACTGTCCTTCTACACCCCCTCCCGTCAGCTACGATCCTCCAACCAAGCCCTTGCCACTGTACCTCGCATTAACAAAACCACCATGGGAGGTAGATCCTTCTCCTACCTGGCAGCTAAATCCTGGAACTCACTTCCCACTCACCTTCGCCTTACTCAGAACCACCTAGCATTCAGAAAGCAACTTAAAACTTGGATATTCGACAAGTAATTCCCCACCCTTCCTCAAGCGCCCTGAGACCCTATGGGTATGTAGCGCGCTATATAAATCTCTTGACTTGACTTGACTTGACTACATCTTTTTGGTATAGTATATACGGAACCGGCTTTCTACACTTACAAAAAACCTACTTCACTATACCTAGACCAATTCGAGTAATTTTTTGAGTTTTTGATTTTTCCAAATGTTCCCTACTCTAATTTTTTACTGTTGTGTCTGTGTTCTCACCTGCCAAGATGCATTTGAGATGGCCAACCCTGGGAGCCTCATTGTGGTCCAGTTCAAGGGATTTTGCCAGGAGAAGAGGTTGCTTGCCGAAGGGAGCAATAGAAAAGCAGAGCTCCAAAAGACTTTGAGATCATGGGCAGAGGCCCTCTAGACCCACACAGACAATGAGGAGTAAGGGTCAGAATCAACAGAGGAATTAGAAAAATACCTGCTTCATGGCCTTCATATGCGACCTGCTCGGGAGAGGAGAAACATCCTCACAGGACTGGAAGTCCAGCCACGTGCAGGAAGCAGTGTATCATCTCTGAACCTCTCCAAAGAGAAGCTGGAGAGAAAGTTACAGCAAGAGCTTGCAAAATTGGAAAAGGAACAGCAGTGGTGGCTGGTAGAGAATGGTAGCGGGGTCAGGAGCAGGTGAGGGGGTTGAAAATAAAAAATAAACAAGACATTTTAAAAACATACTTGTTGGTCGCTCAGCAAGCCCCCGCCTCTCTGCAGCCTCTCCTTGTGGCAGGGGAAGCACCTGGGCTCTCTAAGCCAATCACAACATTGCAATGCAGCATTGTGATTGGTTCCCCTATGTTTCCCTAAGCCAATCACAATGCTGCATTGCAGTGTTGTGATTGGTCTGAGCGCCACAGCGACAAGGAGCCTGTGCATGTTCCCCACCGGCTGTGTAATGCAGCCTGGTGGGGAACGTGCACAGTGCGCATGAATGTTTGGCTGGCCAAGACGCCGGTCAAATATTCATGCAAACTTTGAGTGGGCAAACCACTCCTCACCTAGCCCCTGCTCTGACTAGCCCTGCCCCTCCGCACACCTAGGAATTGAAAAAGAAAATGATAATAACATGTTTCGTTAGCATAATTTTCTTTTTCCTTTGCGGTGCCTTAAAGCAGTGGGGCGACGCTCCTCCTCCTTAGCAGGGGAGCCGCCCCTGAGCAACAGGCTCTAGAGGAGGCTGGCCAAGGTGGAAAAGAAAATGGCCTATGAGCTGAGCCTCAGCCAGCTGGACCTAAAAGCCATGCAAGTGGTGTCCAGCAGTAATGGTGGCAGCACACCTGCAGTGTCCATTGGCGATAGGAAGGTTTGCATCCCAAATAATTTGGTAACTATTTATGTTGCGGGGCACAACATTGGCAAATAGTTCTCTGCTTACATGATAGCTCTAAGGGTGCACAAGGGTCTTGAAGACTACTAGGGGGTATCTTGTGGAGGTATGTGCTTACAGTGGGGACACTCTCCTTACACTAGAGGTAGAAGACAAAACACAGTACACCATTATGAAGACCCTTTAAGTCAATACATTTGGGTTGACATTCAGGGGTAGCCACACGTTCCCTACACAGACCTAGGTGGACTTCCTGGACTACTCCAGCAAAGCCCTGAGGGCTGGATGAGGGAGGGGCAGAAAGGTAGATTATTTCACTGGGCTGTACAATTTTATTTTGGTAGAGCACTTGTTTGATATTTGTTTCCCAGAGCTGCACCAGCAACTAGTGGATAGCAAGCTGACTGACCCCAGGAAGCTTGCTGAAGAGGCGGACCTCTAGGTCAGCACCAGAGTGCCCAAGAAGGTGTCTGAGGATGGGGGGAGCTCCCAAACATGTGGTCAGGGATCCGACCAGAAAAAGGAGGGGGGATATGAAAAGAAGGAGCTTAGTGAAGGACTCCAAAACAGTTCTCGGGGAAAGGGTCCCATTTCCAATATGGCCACCAGAAAAAAAGAACACACCTCCCCAAGTACTATGAGTGCTATGAATATTGGGACTACAAGGTGGATCTCAAGTGTCCCAAGAGCGCACAACCTAGCACTGGAAGTAAGACACCAGGGGTGGCAATTATAAGTTTGGGGAGAATTTTGTCCCAGTTAGTGGGGGGAAAGTTAATGAGTTTACCCTAGTGTCCCTGGATGGTATGGAGACCTATCTGCCTTCCAACACTGCAAAGTAGAGGCGGGGGGGGGGAGGTCACCGTTAATGGACAAGGTGTTGAGGCTCTGAGGGACACAGGAGCCAGTATTACTATAAGGAGTCAACCGGTGGCCCAGAGGCGAGTTTACCCATTACATTTCAACGAGTTGTAGTTGCTGACAATTGTGAGGGTTACAGTCCAATGGCCCTTGTTCCATTTGAGGGGGGGGGTCTCTGGTCTTCTGAAAGTTGTCAAGCCTGTGGATTGTTTGTTAGACAATCACATGAAGCACACTATCTCGAAGGAAGTGGAGCTCAGGTCACACCTGGAATTGTCGGGCTTGCCGGAGTGAATTTTTGCAACCCCTAGGTCCATGACTTCCCAGAATGGAAGCCAAGGAAGTCTGGAGCATGGAAAAAGGGCCCAGACAGCTGCCAGAAGAGCGAAGGCCAAAGGGCATGAGAAACCAGCCCCTGGATGTTTTCCATCTGAGATGGATGGTGTGCCAGAGGAGGTTGCCCTGGAGCCCACTGAGAAGGGCACAGCCTCCATGGGTGACCTACCTGAACTTGCTGGGAACTTGCTTGATGGCAAGGAGAGGGGAACTCCCCAAGAGAGGAATTCTGCACGGCAAGGGAGTGCCCAACTCTGGAGGGCATGAGGCAACTGGCCAGAAACCAGGCAGCTAGTGATGCCTATGGCAATCAGCCTCATCTACTGGGAGGGAGATCTCCTGTATTGTGAGCCTATGGCACCTGTACATTGGGGCAACAAGGGCACTGGTAGTTCCCCAATGCTATAGGGCATTCCTACTGGTGCTGGCTCATGATATGCCCCAGGCAGGACATCTGGGGCAGGACATGACCTTTGCCAGGCTTGTCCCCCACTTCCACTGACTCCAGAAAAAAGATTTCTTCAGGTACATTCTATATGACTTGATTGACCTGCCAGGCCAGCTGGAAGACAGGGCAGAGGCTGAAAGCTCCCCTGAATCCCTTGCTTGTTGTTAGCACTCCCTCTGAGAGGATGGGCATAAGGATTGTAGGGCCCATGGATCCTCAGACAATCTCTGGTCACAGATGTATCCTGATTCTGGTGGACAATGCCACAAGATACCCAGAGGCCTCTGAGGTCCACAACTGCACCTAGGGCCCTAATGAGGATTTTTACCTGAGTGGGTTTCTTCAGGAAGTGGTGTCTGGCAGGGGTACAAACTTCATATCTGCTTATATACAGTCAGTATGGAAGGAGTGTGGAGTTACCTATATGTTTTCCACACACTACCACCCGCAAACCAATGGGCTTCTTGAAAGGTTCAACAAGACCCTCAAAGGCATGATCAGAGGCAACCTGAGGCAATGAGGCATAAGTGGGACTTCTTCTTGCCATGCCTACATCTTATTTTGCCTACAGAGAGGTACCACAGAAGGGGGTTGGCTTTAACTCCCTTAAGCTTCTGTTTGGACACCCTATAAGGGGACCTCTCAGTCTGGTGAAGAAGTGGTCGGACCAAGCTCCCAACAAACCTCCCCAGGATGAGGTTCACTACATGCTAATCCTCTGTCACTAGATGGGTAAGTTATGGGGGCACGCTTCTCAAAACCTGGAAGCCACCCAGGAGGTGATGAGGCAGTCGTATGACCAGAAGGCTACCACTGTGGAATTCCAGCCTGGGCAGAAAGTTTGGGTGGTGGAGCCCAGAGTCCTTCAAGACTTTTGGACTGGGCCCTATGAGATCTCTGGGAGGAAGAGGGAGGCCACCTAATTGGCGGACCGCAAGACCCCCAGACACCCCCTCGGGTTTCTCCACTTCAACTGTCTTGAGTCCCACTTTGAGAGGACTGAGGTCAGCATGTTGTTGGTGACAGATGGTGGGGAGGAAGAGAAGAGTGAATCACTCCCTGACCTCCAAGTTTTAAAAGAGAAGGATGGGTCAGTGGAAGGTATAAATCATTCCCCCAGCCTCACTTCAGAACAGCAGGGGTACTACCACCAGCTGCTGGAACAATTCCGGTCTCTGTTTTCCCTCATTCCCGGGGTTACACACTTGTGTACCCATGACATTGACACAGACAGTCTCCCTCTCAAGAATAAAATCAATAGGCTGTTGGACAAAGTGAGGGCCAGCTCCAAGGATGAGATGTCCAAGATAATGGAGTTGAATGTGATTGAACCCTCTAGTAGCTACTGGCCCTCCCTTGTGGTGCTGGTACAAAAATTGACATCACCGGGTACTACACCAGAACTTGGATTCTGTACAGATTGAGGCGGATCCATTCAGTCACTAAGACTGATGCTCATCCCATCCCCTGGGCTGATGAGCTGATTGACAGATTAGAGGCTGCCCAGTTCCAGAGTACTTTTGACCTTAAGTCAGGAGATTAGCATATTTCCCTAACTGAAGGAGCCAAGGAGAGGTCGGTCTTCTCTACTCCAGAGGGCCACTACAATTTAGAGTGATGCCATTTGGACTCAAGAATGCCCTTGCCACCTTCAAGACATTGGTAAACCAGGTATTTGCTGATATGGAGGACTTCGGTACTGCTTACTTGGATGAAATAACTGTCTCCAGTAACAGCTAGAAGGACCACCATTTTCACCTGCAGGAAGTGCTTCAGGCCCTGCAAAAAGCAGTCCTGACTATCAGGCCAGTAAGTGCCAGATAGGACAGGGTTCTGTGCTGTATTTGGGACACCTAGTGGGTGGGGGGAAGGTGCAGTCCCTCCAGGCCACGATAGAGACCATCATCACCTAGAAGCCTCGAAAAACACATTCAGAGGTGAAAGACTTCTTCGACCTCACAGGATATTACAGGAGATTTGTCAAGGGATATGGCACCATTGTTGCCCCCTTGACTGAAGTGATCTCAGAGAAACAACCCAGAATGGTTCTATGGACAGAGGCATGCAAGAAAGCATTTGACTTCCTAAGGCAGGCCATGTGCACAGGCCCTGTGCTCAAGGCCCCTGACTTTTCCAGGGAGTTCATTGTTCAAACTGATGAATCAAAGCAAGGCATAGGGTCAGTGCGTTCACCACTTCATGAAGAGGGACAGGACCAACCGGTATCCTTCATCTCTAAGAGGTTACTTCCCCTGGAACTAAGGAGGAGTGATATTGAAAGAGAAGCATGTGCTATGATCTGGGCTCTGAAGAAGTTGACATCATACCTGTTTGGGGCTCATTCAAATATTCAAATACCTTACATCCTTGCGAATTAAAGGCACAAAGTCCCATTAGTGGTATCTCATAAGCAAAGGATAAGTGCCCAGAGCTGGCTGGGGCTTGGGGCGCCTAATCAGGCAGCCTCCTGGTTAGTCCATGACTGTCCACTCGTTGAACCTTGTACAGCAGCAGGGTTTTGAGTGGACCCCTTCAACATGGACTTGCGCACAAGAATGACATTCATCCAACAACCATAATGAAACTAGAACAACAGCAGCTAATTCACAGACATATATCCATACTGATCCTTCTCCCACCCTCCCTCGGCCCCCCGCCCCCCACGCGCGCACGCACCCCAGCCACAGTTGGACCTGTACCTTAAACCTGCATGTCCCAGAGGGTCAGTAATGTACCTGACAGATTATCCAGACAGGAGAAAAGCCCGCGATACATTCCAAACCCCAAGAGCACCCACCTAAACCGCTGCAGCACCTACAACACCAACCCCACCAGGCAACTGTAAGGCATTAAGCATGTGCTCCCAGCGTTCCGCCATGGGTTCTTTTCGGAGCCCTAACGTTTCCTCCCTTCGTATGGCAATCCACTCCGCCCGGGCCCATGCCTGAAGAGAAGAAATCCACGCCTGTATGCCAGGCGGGTCGCGTGCCTTCCATCGCCTTGTAAGGAGGCGCTTTGCCACCACCATCCCCAGATCTAAGAAGCGGGACGGCGCCTTATCTGTGGGTGGTCTCCTGAAGTGATGCAAGATGTATTCAGGCCACTCGAAGGGTGTGGTGCAACCAGTGCATTTCCCAAGCAGCTCACTTATTACACTCCAGTAATTTCCCAGTCTCGGACAGTTCCACAAAAGGTGGAGAAGTCCCGCGTCCGTCTCATCGCACCTGGGGCAGGACGCATCAGAACGGTGGAAGTACTTGTTGATTAGCTCAGGTGTGAGGTAAGCTCTATGAACAACGTAGAGTTGTATCTGGCGAAAGCGCATATTTCATAGAAAAGCAGAGCTCCAAAAGACTTTGAGATCATGGGCAGAGGCCCTCTAGACCCACACAGACAATGAGGAGTAAGGGTCAGAATCAACAGAGGAATTAGAACAATACCTGCTTCATGGCCTTCATATGCGACCTGCTGGGGAGAGGAGAAACATCCTCACAGGACTGGAAGTCCAGCCACGTGCAGGAAGCAGTGTATCATCTCTGAACCTCTCCAAAGAGAAGCTGGAGAGAAAGTTACAGCAAGAGCTTGCAAAATTGGAAAAGGAACAGCAGTGGTGGCTGGTAGAGAATGGTAGCGGGGTCAGGAGCAGGTGAGGGGGTTGGAAATAAAAATAAACAAGACATTTTAAAAACATACTTGCTGGTCGCTCAGCAAGCCCCGGCCTCTCTGCAGCCTCTCCTTGTGGCAGGGGAAGCACCTGGGCTCTCCAAGCCAATCACAACATTGCAATGCAGCGTTGTGATTGGTTCCCCTAAGTTTCCCTAATCCAATCACAATGCTGCATTGCAGTGTTGTGATTGGTCTGAGCGCCACAGTGACAAAGAGCCTGTGCATGTTCCCCACCAGCTGTGTAAAGCAGCATGGTGGGGAACATGCACAGTGCGCATGAATGTTTGGCTGGCCAAGACGCCGGTCAAATATTCATGCAAACTTTGAGTGGGCAAACCACTCCTCACCTAGCCCCTGCTCTGACTAGCCCTGCCCCTCCGCACACCTAGGAACTGAAAAAGAAAATGATAATAACATGTTTCGTTAGTATAATTTTCTTTTTCCTTTGCAGTGCCTTAAAGCAGTGGGGCGACGCTCCTCCTCCTTAGCGGGGGAGCCGCCCCTTAGCAACAGGCTCTAGAGGATGCTGAAAACAACAAGTGATGGACTGAATGTGGATCAATGTCACACACTCCCCCAGTCAAAAGATCTGGACCCAAATCCATCGTTTTTTTGCACTCCACACCACCCTGGGTCAGATAATGGCTTTATGCAAATCAGCTCTGACCCTGTTGCCCCATGGGAACAGTCCAGTCCGAACTACAACAGCCATATCTTTCCCAGACCGGAATCAAGCATCCGAGGACCGGACCGGTTTCGAGGTAACACCTCTCTTCAGCCCGGCTAGCTTGACTCCAAGTGGTGTGGAGTGCCTGGGACCCACGTCTGGGCATCCCCAGCGCACTTAGGGCGGCAATTGCAAAAAACAACAAGTGATGGACTGAATGTGGATCAATGTCACACACTCCCCCAGTCAAAAGATCTGGGCCCAAATCCATCGTTTTTTTGCACTCCACACCACCCTGGGTCAGATAATGGCTTTATGCAAATCAGCTCTGACCCTGTTGCCCCATGGGAACAGTCCAGTCCGAACTACAACAGCCATATCTTTCCCAGACCGGAATCAAGCATCCGAGGACCGGACCGGTTTCGAGGTAACACCTCTCTTCAGCCCGGCTAGCTTGACTCCAAGTGGTGTGGAGTGCCTGGGACCCACGTCTGGGCATCCCCAGCGCACTTAGGGCGGCAATTGCAAAAAACAACAAGTGATGGACTGAATGTGGATCAATGTCACACACTCCCCCAGTCAAAAGATCTGGGCCCAAATCCATCGTTTTTTTGCACTCCACACCACCCTGGGTCAGATAATGGCTTTATGCAAATCAGCTCTGACCCTGTTGCCCCATGGGAACAGTCCAGTCCGAACTACAACAGCCATATCTTTCCCAGACCGGAATCAAGCATCCGAGGACCGGACCGGTTTCGAGGTAACACCTCTCTTCAGCCCGGCTAGCTTGACTCCAAGTGGTGTGGAGTGCCTGGGACCCACGTCTGGGCATCCCCAGCGCACTTAGGGCGGCAATTGCAAAAAACAACAAGTGATGGACTGAATGTGGATCAATGTCACACACTCCCCCAGTCAAAAGATCTGGGCCCAAATCCATCGTTTTTTTGCACTCCACACCACCCTGGGTCAGATAATGGCTTTATGCAAATCAGCTCTGACCCTGTTGCCCCATGGGAACAGTCCAGTCCGAACTACAACAGCCATATCTTTCCCAGACCGGAATCAAGCATCCGAGGACCGGACCGGTTTCGAGGTAACACCTCTCTTCAGCCCGGCTAGCTTGACTCCAAGTGGTGTGGAGTGCCTGGGACCCACGTCTGGGCATCCCCAGCGCACTTAGGGCGGCAATTGCAAAAAACAACAAGTGATGGACTGAATGTGGATCAATGTCACACACTCCCCCAGTCAAAAGATCTGGGCCCAAATCCATCGTTTTTTTGCACTCCACACCACCCTGGGTCAGATAATGGCTTTATGCAAATCAGCTCTGACCCTGTTGCCCCATGGGAACAGTCCAGTCCGAACTACAACAGCCATATCTTTCCCAGACCGGAATCAAGCATCCGAGGACCGGACCGGTTTCGAGGTAACACCTCTCTTCAGCCCGGCTAGCTTGACTCCAAGTGGTGTGGAGTGCCTGGGACCCACGTCTGGGCATCCCCAGCGCACTTAGGGCGGCAATTGCAAAAAACAACAAGTGATGGACTGAATGTGGATCAATGTCACACACTCCCCCAGTCAAAAGATCTGGGCCCAAATCCATAGTTTTTTTGCACTCCACACCACCCTGGGTCAGATAATGGCTTTATGCAAATCAGCTCTGACCCTGTTGCCCCATGGGAACAGTCCAGTCCGAACTACAACAGCCATATCTTTCCCAGACCGGAATCAAGCATCCGAGGACCGGACCGGTTTCGAGGTAACACCTCTCTTCAGCCCGGCTAGCTTGACTCCAAGTGGTGTGGAGTGCCTGGGACCCACGTCTGGGCATCCCCAGCGCACTTAGGGCGGCAATTGCAAAAAACAACAAGTGATGGACTGAATGTGGATCAATGTCACACACTCCCCCAGTCAAAAGATCTGGGCCCAAATCCATCGTTTTTTTGCACTCCACACCACCCTGGGTCAGATAATGGCTTTATGCAAATCAGCTCTGACCCTGTTGCCCCATGGGAACAGTCCAGTCCGAACTACAACAGCCATATCTTTCCCAGACCGGAATCAAGCATCCGAGGACCGGACCGGTTTCGAGGTAACACCTCTCTTCAGCCCGGCTAGCTTGACTCCAAGTGGTGTGGAGTGCCTGGGACCCACGTCTGGGCATCCCCAGCGCACTTAGGGCGGCAATTGCAAAAAACAACAAGTGATGGACTGAATGTGGATCAATGTCACACACTCCCCCAGTCAAAAGATCTGGGCCCAAATCCATCGTTTTTTTGCACTCCACACCACCCTGGGTCAGATAATGGCTTTATGCAAATCAGCTCTGACCCTGTTGCCCCATGGGAACAGTCCAGTCCGAACTACAACAGCCATATCTTTCCCAGACCGGAATCAAGCATCCGAGGACCGGACCGGTTTCGAGGTAACACCTCTCTTCAGCCCAGCTAGCTTGACTCCAAGTGGTGTGGAGTGCCTGGGACCCACGTCTGGGCATCCCCAGCGCACTTAGGGCGGCAATTGCAAAAAACAACAAGTGATGGACTGAATGTGGATCAATGTCACACACTCCCCCAGTCAAAAGATCTGGGCCCAAATCCATCGTTTTTTTGCACTCCACACCACCCTGGGTCAGATAATGGCTTTATGCAAATCAGCTCTGACCCTGTTGCCCCATGGGAACAGTCCAGTCCGAACTACAACAGCCATATCTTTCCCAGACCGGAATCAAGCATCCGAGGACCGGACCGGTTTCGAGGTAACACCTCTCTTCAGCCCGGCTAGCTTGACTCCAAGTGGTGTGGAGTGCCTGGGACCCACGTCTGGGCATCCCCAGCGCACTTAGGGCGGCAATTGCAAAAAACAACAAGTGATGGACTGAATGTGGATCAATGTCACACACTCCCCCAGTCAAAAGATCTGGGCCCAAATCCATCGTTTTTTTGCACTCCACACCACCCTGGGTCAGATAATGGCTTTATGCAAATCAGCTCTGACCCTGTTGCCCCATGGGAACAGTCCAGTCCGAACTACAACAGCCATATCTTTCCCAGACCGGAATCAAGCATCCGAGGACCGGACCGGTTTCGAGGTAACACCTCTCTTCAGCCCGGCTAGCTTGACTCCAAGTGGTGTGGAGTGCCTGGGACCCACGTCTGGGCATCCCCAGCGCACTTAGGGCGGCAATTGCAAAAAACAACAAGTGATGGACTGAATGTGGATCAATGTCACACACTCCCCCAGTCAAAAGATCTGGGCCCAAATCCATCGAACTACAACAGCCATTGATTCCGGTCTGGGAAAGATATGGCTGTTGTAGTTCGGACTGGACTGTTCCCATGGGGCAACAGGGTCAGAGCTGATTTGCATAAAGCCATTATCTGACCCAGGGTGGTGTGGAGTGCAAAAAACGATGGATTTGGGCCCAGATCTTTTGACTGGGGGAGTGTGTGACATTGATCCACATTCAGTCCATCACTTGTTCTTTTTTGCAATTGCCGCCCTAAGTGCGCTGGGGATGCCCAGACGTGGGTCCCAGGCACTCCACACCACTTGGAGTCAAGCTAGCCGGGCTGAAGAGAGGTGTTACCTCGAAACCGGTCCGGTCCTCGGATGCTTGATTCCGGTCTGGGAAAGATATGGCTGTTGTAGTTCGGACTGGACTGTTCCCATGGGGCAACAGGGTCAGAGCTGATTTGCATAAAGCCATTATCTGACCCAGGGTGGTGTGGAGTGCAAAAAACGATGGATTTGGGCCCAGATCTTTTGACTGGGGGAGTGTGTGACATTGATCCACATTCAGTCCATCACTTGTTCTTTTTTGCAATTGCCGCCCTTAGTGCGCTGGGGATGCCCAGACGTGGGTCCCAGGCACTCCACACCACTTGGAGTCAAGCTAGCCGGGCTGAAGAGAGGTGTTACCTCGAAACCGGTCCGGTCCTCGGATGCTTGATTCCGGTCTGGGAAAGATATGGCTGTTGTAGTTCGGACTGGACTGTTCCCATGGGGCAACAGGGTCAGAGCTGATTTGCATAAAGCCATTATCTGACCCAGGGTGGTGTGGAGTGCAAAAAACGATGGATTTGGGCCCAGATCTTTTGACTGGGGGAGTGTGTGACATTGATCCACATTCAGTCCATCACTTGTTCTTTTTTGCAATTGCCGCCCTAAGTGCGCTGGGGATGCCCAGACGTGGGTCCCAGGCACTCCACACCACTTGGAGTCAAGCTAGCCGGGCTGAAGAGAGGTGTTACCTCGAAACCGGTCCGGTCCTCGGATGCTTGATTCCGGTCTGGGAAAGATATGGCTGTTGTAGTTCGGACTGGACTGTTCCCATGGGGCAACAGGGTCAGAGCTGATTTGCATAAAGCCATTATCTGACCCAGGGTGGTGTGGAGTGCAAAAAACGATGGATTTGGGCCCAGATCTTTTGACTGGGGGAGTGTGTGACATTGATCCACATTCAGTCCATCACTTGTTCTTTTTTCTAGAGGATGCTGGCCAAGGTGGAAAAGAAAATGGCCTATGAGCTGAGCCTCAGCCAGCTGGACCTAAAAGCCATGCAAGTGTTGTCCAGCAGTAATGGTGGCAGCACACCTGCAGTGTCCATTGGAGATAGGAAGGTTTGCATCCCAAATAATTTGGTAACTATTTATGCTGCGGCGCACAACATTGGCAAATAGTTCTCTGCTTACAAGATAGCTCTAAGGGTGCAAAAGGGTCTTGAAGACTACTAGGGGGTATCTTGTGGAGGTACGTGCTTACAGTGGGGACACTCTCCTTACACTAGAGGTAGAAGACAAAACACAGTACACCATTATGAAGACCCTTTAAGTCAATACATTTGCGTTGACATTCAGGGGTAGCCATACGTTCCCTACACAGACCTAGGCGGACTTCCTGGACTACTCCAGCAAAGCCCTGAGGGCTGGATGAGGGAGGGGCAGAAAGGCCGATGATTTCACTGGGCTGTACAATTTTATTTTGGTAGAGCACTTGTTTGATATTTGTTTCCCAGAGCTGCACCAGCAACTAGTGGATAGCAAGCTGACTGACCCCAGGAAGCTTGCTGAAGAGGCGGACCTCTAGGTCAGCACCAGAGTGTGCAAGAAGGTGTCTGAGGATGGGGGGAGCTCCCAAACATGTGGTCAGGGATCCTACCAGAAAAAGGAGGGGGGATATGAAAAGAAGGAGCTTAGTCAAGGTCTCCAAAACAGTTCTCAGGGAAAGGGTCCCATTTCCAATATGGCAACCAGAAAAAAAGAACACACCTCCCCAAGTACTATGAGTGCTATGAATATTGGGACTACAAGGTGGATCTCAAGTGTCCCAAGAGCGCACAACCTAGCACTGGAAGTAAGACACCAGGGGTGGCAATTATAAGCTTGTGGAGAATTTTGTCCCAGTTAGTGGGGGGAAAGTTAATGAGTTTACCCTAGTGTCCCTGGATGGCATGGAGACCCATCTGCCTTCCAACACTCCAATGTAGAGGCTTGGGGGGTGGGGTCACCGTTAATGGACAAGGTGTTGAGGCTCTGAGGGACACAGGAGCCAGTATTACTATAAGGAGTCAACCGGTGGCCCCAGAGGCGAGTTTACCCATTACATTTCAACGAGTTGTACTTGCAGACAATTGTGAGGGTTACAGTCCAATGGCCCTTGTTCCATTTGAGGGGGTTCTCTGGTCTTCTGAAAGTTGTCAAGCCTGTGGATTGTTTGTTAGACAATCACATGAAGCACACTATCTCGAAGGAAGTGGAGCTCAGGTCACACCTGGAATTGTCGGGGTTGCCTGAGTGAATTTTTGCAACCCCTAGGTCCATGACTTCCCAGAATGGAAGCCAAGGAAGTCTGGAGCATGGAAAAAAGGCCCAGACAGCTGCCAGAAGAGCGAAGGCCAAAGGGCATGGGAAACCAGCCCCTGGATGTCTCCCATCTGAGATGGATGGTGTGCCAGAGGAAGTTGCCCTGGAGCCCACTGAGAAGGGCACAGCCTCCATGGGTGACCTACCTGAACTTGCTGGGAACTTGCTTGATGGCAAGGAGAGGGGACCTCCCCAAGAGAGGAATTCTGCACGGCAAGGGAGTGCCCAACTCTGGAGGGCATGAGGCAACTGGCCAGAAACCAGGCAGCTAGTGATACCTATAGCAATCAGCCTCATCTACTGCGAGGGAGATCTCCTGTATTGTGAGCCTATGGCACCTGTACATTGGGGCAACAAGGGCACTGGTAGTTCCCCAATGCTATAGGGCATTCCTACTGGTGCTGGCTCATGATATGCCCCAGGCAGGACATCTGGGGCAGGACATGATCTTTGCCCGGCTTGTCCCCCACTTCCACTGACTCCAGAAAAAAGATTTCTTCAGGTGCATTCTATATGACTTGATTGACCTGCCAGGCCAGCTGGAAGACAGGGCAGAGGCTGAAAGCTCCCCTGAATCCCTTGCTTGTTGTTAGCACTCCCTCTGAGAGGATGGGCATAAGGATTGTAGGGCCCATGGATCCTCAGACAATCTCTGGTCACAGATGTATCCTGATTCTGGTGGACAATTCCACAAGATACCCAGAGGCCTCTGAGGTCCACAACTGCACCTAGGGCCCTAATGAGGATTTTTACCTGAGTGGGTTTCTTCAGGAAGTGGTGTCTGGCAGGGGTACAAACTTCATATCTGCTTATATACAGTCAGTATGGAAGGAGTGTGGAGTTACCTATATGTTTTCCACACACTACCACCCGCAAACCAATGGGCTTCTTGAAAGGTTCAACAAGACCCTCAAAGGCATGATCAGAGGCAACCTGAGGCAATGAGGCATAAGTGGGACTTCTTCTTGCCATGCCTACATCTTATTTTGCCTACAGAGAGGTACCACAGAAGGGGGTTGGCTTTAACTCCCTTAAGCTTCTGTTTGGACACGCTATAAGGGGGCCTCTCAGTCTGGTGAAGAAGTGGTCGGACCAAGCTCCCAACAAACCTCCCCAGGATGAGGTTCACTACATGCTAATCCTCTGTCACTAGATGGGTAAGTTATGGGGGCACGCTTCTCAAAACCTGGAAGCCACCCAGGAGGTGATGAGGCAGTCGTATGACCAGAAGGCTACCACTGTGGAATTCCAGCCTGGGCAGAAAGTGTGGGTGGTGGAGCCCGTGGAGCCCAGAGTCCTTCAAGACTTTTGGACTGGGCCCTATGAGATCTCTGGGAGGAAGAGGGAGGCCACCTAATTGGCAGACCGCAAGACCCCCAGACACCCCCTCGGGTTTCTCCACTTCAACTGTCTTGAGTCCCACTTTGAGAGGACTGAGGTCAGCATGTTGTTGGTGACAGATGGTGGGGAGGAAGAGAAGAGTGAATCACTCCCTGACCTCCAAGTTTTAAAAGAGAAGGATGGGTCAGTGGAAGGTATAAATCATTCCCCCAGCCTCACTTCAGAACAGCAGGGGTACTACCACCAGCTGCTGGAACAATTCCGGTCTCTGTTTTCCCTCATTCCCGGCGTTACACACTTGTGTACCCATGACATTGACACAGACAGTCTCCCTCTCAAGAATAAAATCAATAGGCTGTTGGACAAAGTGAGGGCCAGCTCCAAGGATGAGATGTCCAAGATAATGGAGTTGAAGGTGATTGAACCCTCTAGTAGCTACTGGCCCTCCCTTGTGGTGCTGGTACAAAAATTCACATCACCGGGTACTACACCAGAACTTGGATTATGTACAGATTGAGGGGGATCCATTCAGTCACTAAGACTGATGCTCATCCCATCCCCTGGGCTGATGAGCTGATTGACAGATTAGAG
Source organism: Lissotriton helveticus (assembly GCF_964261635.1). Classification (NCBI taxonomy): domain Eukaryota; kingdom Metazoa; phylum Chordata; class Amphibia; order Caudata; family Salamandridae; genus Lissotriton; species Lissotriton helveticus. The sequence continues at coordinate 1,827,843,193 of NC_136068.1, read as the reverse complement.
GCTGCCCAGTTCCAGAGTACTTTTGACCTTAAGTCAGGAGATTAGCATATTTCCTAACTGAAGGAGCCAAGGAGAGGTCGGTCTCCTCTACTCCAGAGGGCCACTACAATTTAGAGTGATGCCATTTGGACTCAGGAATGCCCTTGCCACCTTCAAGACATTGGTAAACCAGGTATTTGCTGATATGGAGGACTTCGGTGCTGCTTACTTGGATGAAATAACTGTCTCCAGTAACAGCTAGAAGGACCACCATTTTCACCTGCAGGAAGTGCTTCAGGCCCTGCAAAAAGCAGTCCTGACTATCAGGCCAGTAAGTGCCAGATAGGACAGGGTTCTGTGCTGTATTTGGGACACCTAGTGGGTGGGGGGAAGGTGCAGTCCCTCCAGGCCACGATAGAGACCATCATCACCTAGAAGCCTCGAAAAACACATTCAGAAGACACTCACAGGATATTACAGGAGATTTGTCAAGGGATATGGCACCATTGTTGCCCCCTTGACTGAGGTGATCTCAGAGAAACAACCCAGAATGGTGCTATGGACAGAGGCATGCAAGAAAGCATTTGACTTCCTAAGGCAGGCCATGTGCACAGGCCCTGTGCTCAAGGCCCCTGACTTTTCCAGGGAGTTCATTGTTCAAACTGATGAATCAAAGCAAGGCATAGGGTCAGTGCTTTCACCACTTCATGAAGAGGGACAGGACCAACCGGTATCCTTCATCTCTAAGAGGTTACTTCCCCTGGAACTAAGGAGGAGTGATATTGAAAGAAATGCATGTGCTATGATCTGGGCTCTGAAGAAGTTGACATCATACATGTTTGGGGCTCATTCAAATATTCAAATACCTTACATCCTTGCGAATTAAAGGCACAAAGTCCCATTAGTGGTATCTCATAAGCAAAGGATAAGTGCCCAGAGCTGGCTAGGGCTTGGGGCGCCTAATCAGGCAGCCTCCTGGTTAGTCCATGACTGTCCACTCGTTGAACCTTGTACAGCAGCAGGGTTTTGAGTGGACCCCTTCAACATGGACTTGCGCACAAGAATGACATTCATCCAACAACCATAATGAAACTAGAACAACAGCAGCTAATTCACAGACATATATCCATACTGATCCTTCTCCCACCCTCCCTCGGCCCCCCGCCCCCCACGCGCGCACGCACCCCAGCCACAGTTGGACCTGCACCTTAAACCTGCATGTCCCAGAGGGTCAGTAATGTACCTGACAGATTATCCAGGCAGGAGAACAGCCCGCGATACATTCCAAACCCCAAGAGCACCCACCTAAACCGCTGCAGCACCTACAACACCAACCCCATCCGGCAACTGTAAGGCATTAAGCATGCGCTCCCAGCGTTCCGCCATGGGTTCTTTTCGGAGCCCTAACGTTTCCTCCCTTCGTATGGCAATCCACTCCGCCCGGGCCCATGCCTGAAGAGAAGAAATCCACGCCTGTATGCCAGGCGGGTCGCGTGCCTTCCATCGCCTTGTAAGGAGGCGCTTTGCCACCACCATCCCCAGATCTAAGAAGCGGGACGGCGCATTATCTGTGGGTGGTCTCCTGAAGTGATGCAAGATGTATTCAGGCCACTCGAAGGGTGTGGTGCAACCAGTGCATTTCCCAAGCAGCTCACTTATTACACTCCAGTAATTTCCCAGTCTCGGACAGTTCCACAAAAGGTGGAGAAGTCCCGCGTCCGTCTCATCGCACCTGGGGCAGGACGCATCAGAACGGTGGAAGTACTTGTTGATTAGCTCAGGTGTGAGGTAAGCTCTATGAACAACGTAGAGTTGTATCTAGCGAAAGCGCATATTTCATAGAAAAGCAGAGCTCCAAAAGACTTTGAGATCATGGGCAGAGGCCCTCTAGACCCACACAGACAATGAGGAGTAAGGGTCAGAATCAACAGAGGAATTAGAACAATACCTGCTTCATGGCCTTCATATGCGACCTGCTGGGGAGAGGAGAAACATCTGGAAGTCCAGCCACGTGCAGGAAGCAGTGTATCATCTCTGAACCTCTCCAAAGAAAAGCTGGAGAGAAAGTTACAGCAAGAGCTTGCAAAATTGGAAAAGGAACAGCAGTGGTGGCTGGTAGAGAATGGTAGCGGGGTCAGGAGCAGGTGAGGGGGTTGGAAATAAAAAATAAACAAGACATTTTAAAAACATACTTGCTGGTCGCTCAGCAAGCCCCCGCCTCTCTGCAGCCTCTCCTTGTGGCAGGGGAAGCACCTGGGCTCTCTCAGCCAATCACAACATTGCAATGCAGCGTTGTGATTGGTTCCCCTAAGTTTCCCTAAGCCAATTACAATGCTGCATTGCAGTGTTGTGATTGGTCTGAGCGCCCCAGCGACAAGGAGCCTGTGCATGTTCCCCACCGGCTGTGTAAAGCAGCCTGGTGGGGAACATGCACAGTGCACATGAATGTTTGGCTGGCCAAGACGCCGGTCAAATATTCATGCAAACTTTGAGTGGGCAAACCACTCCTCACCTAGCCCCTGCTCTGACTAGCCCTGCCCCTCCGCACACCTAGGAACTGAAAAAGAAAATGATAATAACATGTTTCGTTAGTATAATTTTCTTTTTCCTTTGCGGTGCCTTAAAGCAGTGGGGTGACGCTGCTCCTCCTTAGCGGGGGAGCCGCCCCTGAGCAACAGGCTCTGGAGGAGGCTGGCCAAGGTGGAAAAGAAAATGGCCTATGAGCTGAGCCTCAGCCAGCTGGACCTAAACGCCATGCAAGTGGTGTCCAGCAGTAATGGTGGCAACACACCTGCAGTGTCCATTGGAGATAGGAAGGTTTGCATTCCAAATAATTTGGTAACTATTTATGTGGCGGGGCACAACATTGGCAAATCGTTCTCTGCTTACAAGATAGCTCTAAGGGTCCACAAGGGTCATGAAGACTACTAGGGGGTATCTTGTGGAGGTACATGCTTACAGTGGGGACACTCTCCTTACACTAGAGGTAGAAGACAAAACACAGTACACCATTATGAAGACCCTTTAAGTCAATACATTTGGGTTGACATTCAGGGGTAGTCACACGTTCCCTACACAGACCTAGGTGGACTTCCTGGACTACTCCAGCAAAGCCCTCAGGGCTGGATGAGGGAGGGGCAGAAAGGTAGATGATTTCACTGGGCTGCACAATTTTATTTTGGTAGAGCACTTGTTTAATATTTGTTTCCCAGAGCTGCACCAGCAACTAGTGGATAGCAAGCTGACTGACCCCAGGAAACTTGCTGAAGAGGCGGACCTCTAGGTCAGCACCAGAGTGTCCAAGAAGGTGTCTGAGGATGGGGGGAGCTCCCAAACATGTGGTCAGGGATCCGACCAGAAAAAGGAGGGAGGATATGAAAAGAAGGAGCTTAGTCAAGGTCTCCAAAACAGTTCTCGGGGAAAGGGTCCCATTTCCAATATGGCCACCAGAAAAAAAGAACACACCTCCCCAAGTACTATGAGTGCTATGAATATTGGGACTACAAGGTGGATCTCAAGTGTCCCAAGAGCGCACAACCTAGCACTGGAAGTAAGACACCAGGGGTGGCAATTATAAGCTTGGGGAGGATTTTGTCACAGTTAGTGGGGAGAAAGTTAATGAGTTTACCCTAATGTCCCTGGATGGCATGGAGACCTATCTGCCTTCCAACACTGCAAAGTAGAGGCGGGGGGGTCACCGTTAATGGACAAGGTGCTGAGGCTCTGAGGGACACTGGAGCCAGCATTACTATAAGGAGTCAACCGGTAGCCCTAGAAGCGAGTTTACCCATTACATTTCAACGAGTTGTAGTTGCTGACAATTGTGAGGGTTACAGTCCAATGGCCCTTGTTCCATTTGAGGGGGGTTCTCTGGTCTTCTGAAAGTTGTCAAGCCTGTGGATTGTTTGTTAGACAATCACATGAAGCACACTATCTCGAAGGAAGTGGAGCTCAGGTCACACCTGGAATTGTCGTGGTTGCCTGAGTGGATTTTTGCAACCCCTAGGTCCATGGCTTCCTAGAATGGAAGCCAAGGAAGTCTGGAGCATGGAAAAAAGGCCCAGACAGCTGCCAGAAGAGCAAAGGCCAAAGGGCATGGAAAACCAGCCCCTGGATGTCTCCCATCTGAGATGGATGGTGTGCCAGAGGAGGTTGCCCTGGAGCCCACTGAGAAGGGCACAGCCTCCATGGGTGGCCTACCTTAACTTGCTGGGAACTTGCTTTATGGCAAGGAGAGGGGATCTCCCCAAGAGAGGAATTCTGCACGGCAAGGGAGTGCCCAACTCTGGAGGCCATGAGGCAACTGGCCAGAAACCAGGCAGCTAGTGATGCCTATGGTAATCAGCCTCATCTACTGGGAGGGAGATCTCCTGTATTGTGAGCCTATGGCCCCGTGGTCAGTTCATAATTTCATAAATGGCAAAAGCTCACACCTTACGTCAAGTGACCCTCAAGTTAGACATAGGTACAACAAAATCAATTCTCTTATTTTTACATATTGTATTTCTTTTTCTTTTTTGTAGTGTATCAAAAATATTTTAAAATTCTTTTTTTCTTTTTACTTTCTTATGTATACATCAATTCATGGACATAAATCATAGTCCAAACATTATTAATGGTTCTTTAAGCGATACCATAAGTTTTTACAATGTATTAAAAAAAACAATTGATTTATAATGAGAAATTTCACTCCATGTCTTAAACATACCAGCTAACATACACACGTATTCATTCATACAACATTACACTCTTACAAGTTCTAAACAGTTTCTAAGGTTTGAGGTGACACAGATAATATTTGTCTAACGCCAGGTCTACGCGCGTTTCGGTGGGTTCAAACCACCTTCCTCAGGACCAGATCAGAAAGAGTTTTGCTCTCCTCTCTCGACGTATGTGTTCAGGGTATCTGAAATAAAATCTTAAATAAGACAAAAACTAGTCCTCTAAAACGACACATCAACAAAAAATCTGGGGTAAGCCTCCCTTCCTCTCTTTCTTATTTTGTATTGGTTATGATGGTACCTCACTGGTTAAAGACCAAGGTAATAGGTCTCTGAAACATGTCTCCCTTCTTAGGCATCTCTGCCCTGTATCCTAAAGAAAAGTGAAAACCCACATGTACCAGTGTCTGGACTCTTAGTTGTATCGTCATTCTTAAGGTCAGATCAGTTTAAGATAAAGTACTGTGTAAGACATAATGGGTTATGAGTGGATTGACTCCAAATGTAATAATAAAACCCCCTCCAAAGATGTGTTTTTAAATAGATGATGTCACCCGCCCAAGGTTGCAACATGATGCCTTATAGCGAATGTACTAAGTAACTTAAAGATGGAATAATATAGATTTAAGCAAATGTCCTCGTTCTAAGTTTAGGTATGGGTACATTATACTGTGTTTGTACTTTCAGATACCCTTTTTTTTTTGTTTAAGAAGTTTTTATTAGCATTTTTGGAGTCACTACAATACAAAGGTCACAAATAAATCGAAAACCAATAATATACAATAAAGAGTATTGAAAACAATTGCATTGAGTGATAAAACCAAATGATAATCAAAAGAGATATATAAAGATGGGAAAAGGGAAAAGAAAAGAGAAAAGGAAAAGAAAAAAAAAAAGAGGAAAGAGAGAAGAGAGATGAGAAAGAAAAGAGAAAAATGGAGAAAGAAGAAGGAGATAAGTAGGCAATAAGTGGGAAACCGCAAAACCATTTAAGGAAAAGTGGTGGAGGAAAGATAGTTGGTAAATGGGAGCCAAAGAAGATCGGATTTAATTTTCAGGGGTACAGAAAAGGAGGAAGCAATAGCAATCCTATGTTCATCACAAACAAAATTCCACCAAGTGTGATGCGAAATTTTTGAATTATCTTTCCAACAAACTAAAATAACTTTAAACGCAAGAGAAATAAACAAGTCCAACAAGTTTGCAGAAGAAGAGGTAATATCAATTTCCGGAGACAACGAGCCCAGAAAAATAGTCTGGAACGATAGCTGGGCAGAACAACCAAAAACTCGCATACATATTTTCCAAACATGCTTCCAAAAGGATAAAACAGGGAGACAATCATAAAGCATGTGTTTAAGTGTCCCAGTATCCTAAGAACAGGACCAACAGAGTGAAGAAGAGGTTGGAGAAAACTTATGAATACTAACTGGGGTTAAAAGGACTCTATGATATAGAAACAGTAAAGATTGGGTAATACGAGCAGCAGGGGAAACTTTAAACAATTTGGACCAAATTCGATCCCACAATAAGACAGGAAATGAAATACCAAGATCATTTTCCCAAGCAATCTCAACAACTGATTTAGTGCGAACAATATCAGTGCACAATAACAATGTATAAACAAGGGCAGCCTTAGGTTGCTGAGTGGAGAATAGAGGATAGAGTGGAGAAGTAGGCATAAAAGGGGGTAAGACAGCAGGCAAAGAGAGGGTATCCAAGTGTGATTGAATAGCAGTCGTGATAATAGTATATTCAAAAACATAAGAAGAAGGTCAATGAAATAACTGTTGCAATTTCGGGAACGGAATGAGAGACTCCTTATCAAAAAATTGATGCACAAATAAAACATTCTTTTCTTTCCAATGCTTAAAATAAAATGATTTGCCTTTATAACGAAGAAATTTGTTATACCAAACAACTGATAAGAAAAAACATTGTAAAGAGGATAAGCTAGAAGAGAAAACATTGTATAACCTTGTTTGTGAATATTTTATGATTGGAAATTTGGTTAAAAAAGTACAATTTGACATAAAAACAATATCTTGAAAGGAAAAATCTTTCATTAGAGAGCGTTCAAGAAGAACCCATGAGGGCACTGGGGCTTCAGTAAAATCATAGGCCAAAGAAAAAGATTGTTTTATCAAAAAGGCAGAGTGATACAATTGAAAATTAGGAAAGCGAACTCCACCTTCAGATTTAGGGCGAGTCAGCTTCTGCAAAGAGATGCGGGGATGTTTGCTGTTCCATAAGAATTTAGAGCAAAGGGTGTTTATGCGTGAAAAAAATGCAATTGGGATTTTGAAAGGGAGCATAGAAACCGTATACAGAACATGGGGGGTAATCATCATTTTAATCGTATCCAATCTGCCCCACCAGGATAGAAACAATGGGGACCAGAGTTGAAGAAGGGAAGTGATTTTTTTCATGAGATTTTCAAAAGTGAATTTAAGGGTAACTTTCAAGGAGGGAGCAAACCAAATGCCAAGGTATTTGATTTTAGAGGGGCACCATACAAAATCAGTATTGTTAAACATGAATTGATAGCACAATGAGTTAAGTGGGAGGACTTCTGTTTTGGATAAATTCAATTTATACCCCAAGACAGATGAATAAATTCTAACCTCCTCCAGAAAAGGCGGGAGAGAAGATTCAGGATTTGACATGTAGACTAGGACATCATCCGCATAAGCAGACAATTTAGTGTCAGTGGAGGACAATTTAAAACCCGTGATGGCGGGGTTAGAGCGAATTCTTTCTAGAAAGGGTTCAAGACATAGAACAAATAATAAAGGAGATAGGGGACAACCTTGTCGGGTGCCTCTAGATAAGGAGAAGGATTTGGAAAATTGGTTGTTAACAAAAATGCTGGCACGTGGAGATGAATAGAGCAGCTTAACCATTGAAATAAAAGAGGGACCAAAACCAAACCAATGTAGGGTACGAAACAGAAATTGCCAGTTAATACGATCAAACGCTTTTTCGGCATCTAAGGACAATGCTGCTAAAGGGACCTTCAAATGTTTGCTATGAGCAATGACATTAGAAAACATACGAGCATTATCTGCAGCAAGCCTGCCTTTTACAAAACCCACCTGGTCCGTTTTGATTAGATGAGGGATAAGGGAATCAAGCCGGGATGCAAGGATTTTAGCAACAATTTTGCAGTCATAGTTAATTAAGGATATAGGACGATAATTTTTACATTGGGTGTGGTCTTTATCAGGCTTCGGGACGATGATAATCAATGCATCTAAAAAGGATCCAGAAGCCTTCGCACTCAAAATAAAAGAGTTGAAGAGTTGAAGGAGTTTAGGAGCAAAAAAAGAATGAAACGAGGAATAAAATTCTACAGGTAATCCATCCGGACCAGGAGCCTTTGAGCGTTTAAGTGAGTTAATGGCTCTAGTTACCTCTTGAATAGTAATGTCATCTTCCAGGAGAGCAAACTCATTCGGTAAGGATGCGGGAGAGGGAAGGCCCTCAAAAAAGGAGGATAGGTTCGCATCCGAGGGGTGGGTATCATCAGTATACAAGGAATGGTAATAGGAGTGGAATACATCAGCAATGTCCTCATCCGCTGTAACCAACTTGTTTATAGAATCATTGAGAATGGGGCCTACATTTTTACATTCAGACTTGATTTTCAAGTAATTTGCCAACATTTTTCCCGCTTTATTTTGGCCACCATGAAATTTGGATTTTATTTTAAGAAGGGTGTTACAAGCTTCATTGGTAATAGTCTTATTGAGTTCAGTTTTGGCAACAATTAAGTCATGAAGGGATGAGGAAGATTTGAAAGAGAAATACAAATGCTCAAGATTTTTAATATGACGTAGTTGGTCATCGTATTTTTTCCTATTAATTTTCTTTTTTTTGGCAACATAGGATATAGTAAAAGCTCGGAACGCAGCTTTAAACGCATCCCAGTTATTGGGAATGGAGGTATCAGAGGGGTCATTAAAAGTAAAAAATTCATCGAAAAATAACGCACTTTCTTTTAAAAAAATGGGGTCTGATAAAAGAAAGGCGTTAAACTTCCAACGACTAAATTTGGAGGATATAAGGGAAAGATCCAGTGAGGTAGTAACAGGGGCATGGTCAGAAATAAAAATGGAACCTATTGCAGATTTTTGAATGGAGAGGAGTAAGGATTTACTAACCAAAATTTAATCGATTCTGGACCGGGTATGATGAACAGAAGAGAAAAATGTATATTCTAACACGTCCGGGTTACATAATTTCCAGGAGTCAAATAAAGGACGCGAAGCAATGGCAGTTTGGAAGCTCTTATAGGTTTTGTCAGGTTGAAACTTACTGGAGGACAATCGATCAGAGAAAGGATCTAACCATTGGTTAAAATCTCCGGCAATCACAAAATCAGGGCAATCAATAGAGGAAATCAAAGTTTTGATAGTAGTCCAAAACCTAGGGTCAGGACGTACCGGACCATTAATATTGAGTAAAACCAAAGTCTTATTTTGAAGAACAACCTTAGCCATTGCCCAACGTCCTTCATCATCATGTTGAGAGGAAATAATTTGAACATTCAGAGCTTTGTGAATCAAAATAGCAACTCCCCCCTTCTTACCAATAGCAGGAGAAAATACAACCTGCCCCACCCATTGTCTTGTTAGTTTAAGCGATTCAACATCAGAACAGTGCGTTTCCTGAAGGAAAACAACTTGAGAACCAATTTTGGACAAATGAGACAATACCTTTTGACGCTTAACAGGGTGACCAAGACCTCGTACATTCCACGACACAAAGTTACACACCATTGAGGAAAGGAATGTTGGGCGACACGTGGAGAAAACACATGGCTGGGGGATCACTACGAAAAAGGAAACAACAAAGACATAATTGACATATGAAGAGATCTCGCACCATACAATAAAACCACAGGTAGGTGCTAATGAACAAGGCACAGTACATCATGAAGAAATTTAAACGATAGAGAGATTGCAACACGGTACAGAACATCATGAAGAAAATTAATCGAGAGAGAGATTGCAAAGTGAGAGAGAAACATCGAATAACATAGAGAGGGAGAAGAAAAGTATTAAGACGAATAGAGAAAAAAGAAAGAGGAGAAGAGATGGAGAAAAGGACAAATAGAAGAGGGAAAAAAGGAATCCAATCAAGGCAAAGATGCCTGAGTGGAGAAGCAAAGAACAAGAAACACATAAGGGACACAGATGCACCAAAGAGGGGACAGAATCCCACAAGCTACCGAGAAGAAAGGACATAAATATGGAGAAGAAAAATAGCGTAAGAGCAAGGATATTAACAATAGGGATGAGGACGGCAGAACAGAATCAAAGAACGACCATGTAAAGAGGAAGAAACGGTAACAAGAAGAGAAAAGGGAACAAAGGAGAACATCAGAAGAGAAAACTCAGGATAATATTAGATAGCATTGTCCATCGTTGAAGGGGAAATACTCTGTAGATAGGAATGAAGACGCTGAGGATCATCAAAGGATCTGGTTCGCCCATTGTGTGTGATCTTGCAGAAACACGGATGTAAAATACCATATTGGATGTTGAGTTGACGCATGAGGGGTCGCAGAGTCAAGAATTCTTTCCTCCGGGCATTTGTTGCATTCGATAGGTCCTGTGAGATAAAGATGTTATGACCGGACCACTGAAGACGTCTTTTAAGTCAGGCAGCTTTTAGAACAGTCATTAGTTCCGTAAATTCAAGAAAAAGCATAATAATTCCACGAGGTTTTCCAGATGTAGAGTTAAGACGACCGAGGCGATGAGCCCTTTGAATGTTAAGAGGTTGTGACGCAGGTTGTAGATCCAGGATATCCTGTAAAAAAATTTGCATGAAAGACACCATGTCGGACCCCTCAACATTTTCCGGAACACCGTAAACTCGTAGGTTGTTTCTCCGATTACGATTTTCCAAATCCTCGGTATGAAGCTTTAGCTTGTGGATTTCTTGCTCCAATAGTGGAATTTTAGTAGAGGCATCATGAAAGTCACTAACCCTCTGCTCCAAAGTTACTATTTTGCCCTCCATAAGAACCCAGCGGTCTTCTATTTGCTTAAGATGTTCATTCGTGGCAATCATGAACGGTTGAAGGCCTCTAACCTCTTCAAGTATAGAATCCAGAACCGGATTGGAGGAGGACTTGATGGGCGAGGGCGGATCATTTTTAAGTCGTTTAGGTTTAGTGCCAGTTTGGAGTCATGAGCCATTGTACAAGCGTATGAAGAGTCAACAACGTTAGGGTGAATATGAAGAAAGAAACGTCGAATTGTGCACTGAGGAAAACACGGAACTGGTTGCAGTAAAACTGTGAGAGAATAGTAAATATGAAATAAAGCGGCAACAATGGACAGGCTAAAAAATAGAAGCTGAAAGAGTGATAATGCGTATCACATAGGACAGGCTGTCAGCATGTTGTGAGAGAACATGACAGAGGAAAGTCCCATTAATGTGTGAAAAAAAAATATCCAACAGTATAGGGTGCAGTAATAGGGAGCAGTTCCTGTATATAGTCGAGTAGCATGTGCACAACATGAAGAGCTGAAAAATTGTAGCATTCGCGTGACATTCAATAAAAGTTCAGCAGAACGCAAAATGGCGGCATGTTTTCCTGTCAGAATATACCTCAGGCAGACGCTGAAACTGCAGGCAAGGCATAGAAGGGTAGCGTAGTGATAAATAGCGGCATATAGTGAAGGAGGTAATGTCTATAGGCTGTAAGTGCGTGAGAGACCCAGCCGAAATGACAGGACGGCAAATATCACCAATATGCGAACTCCGCGGTCAGGCACGAAAATGGCGCCCGTCCGAGTCGCGGCAAAAATTAAAAAAAATTACCGCTGGCTGGAAATGAAGTTACACCGTACGAAATCCTCCCGGACCGACTTCCTCATGACGGCGAAGTCTTCCGCTGACCCTTGAGCCGTTCCAATCTGGAGAAGAGACAAGGAAAGATGCTCTCACGGCATCTACGGGTCGAGTCCAACGCGGAGCTCACAGGAATCCCATCCTCCTCGGTCGGCGCGCAAGCCACGCCCTACTTTCAGATACCCTGAACACATACGTCGAGAGAGGAGAGCAAAACTCTTTCTGATCTGGTCCTGAGGAAGGTGGTTTGAACCCACCGAAACGCGCGTAAACCTGGCGTTAGACAAATATTATCTGTGTCACCTCAAACCTTAGAAACTGTTTAGAACTTGTAAGAGTGTAATGTTGCATGAATGAATAAGTGTGTATGTTAGCTGGTATGTGTAAGACAGGGAGTGAAATTTCTCATTATAAATCAATTGGTTTTTTTAATACATTGTAAAAACTTATGGTATCGCTTAAAGAACCATTAATAATGTTTGGACTATGATTTATGTCCATGAATTGATGTATACATAAGAAAGTAAAAAGAAAAAAAGAATTTTTAAATATTTTTGATACACTACAAAAAAGAAAAAGAAATAAAATATGTAAAAATAAGAGAATTGATTTTGTTGTACCTATGTCTAACTTGAGGGTCACTTGACGTAAGGTGTGAGCTTTTGCCATTTATGAAATTATGAACTGACCACGGGGGAATATCAGTATATATCTTTGCATAATTGTTGTTCTCTCTTTTCCCTGGTCACTAAAATAAATATAGAGGGGTCCCAAATTCCATGTAACTTGTGAGCCTATGGCACCTGTACATTGGGGCAACAAGGGCACTGGTAGTTCCCCAATGCTATAGGGCATTCCTACTGGTGCTGGCTCATGATATGCCCCAGGCAGGACATGTGGGGCAGGACATGACCTTTGCCAGGCTTTTCCCCCACTTCCACTGACTCCAGAAAAAAGATTTCTTCAGGTACATTCTATATGACTTGATTGACCTGCCAGGCCAGCTGGATGACAGGGCAGAGGCTGAAAGCTCCCCTGAATCCCTTGCTTGTTGGTAGCACTCCCTCTGAGAGGATGGCCATAAGGATTGTAGGGCCCATGGATCCTCAGACAATCTCTGGTCACAGATGTATCCTGATTCTGGTGGACCATGCCACAAGATACCCAGAGGCCTCTGAGGTCCACAACTGCACCTAGGGCCCTAATGAGTATTTTTACCTGAGTGGGTTTCTTCAGGTAGTGGTGTCTGGCAGGGGTACAAACTTCATATCTGCTTATATGCAGTCAGTATGGAAGGAGTGTGGAGTTACCTATATGTTTTCCACACACTACCACCCGCAAACCAATGGGCTTCTTGAAAGGTTCAACAATACCCTCAAAGGCATGATCAGAGGCAACCTGAGGCAATGAGGCATAAGTGGGACTTCTTCTTGCCATGCCTATATCTTATTTTGCCTACCGAGAGGTACCACAGAAGGGGGTTGGCTTTAACTCCTTCAAGCTTCTGTTTGGACACCCTATAAGGGGACCTCTCAGTCTGGTGAAGAAGTGGTCGGACTAAGCTCCCAACAAACCTCCCCAGGATGAGGTTCCCTACATGCTAATCCTCTGTCACTAGATGGGTAAGTTATGGGGGCACGCTTCTCAAAACCTGGAAGCCACCCAGGAGGTGATGAGGCAGTGGTATGACCAGAAGGCTACCACTGTGGAATTCCAGTCTGGGCAGAAAGTGTGGGTGGTGGAGCCTGTGAAACCCAGAGTCCTTCAAGACTTTTGGACTGGGCCCTATGAGATCTCTGAGAGGAAGAGGGAGGTCACCTAATTGGCGGACCGCAAGACCCCCAGACACCCCCTCGGGTTTCTCCACTTCAACTGTCTTGAGTGCCACTTTGAGAGGACTGAGGTCATCATGTTGTTGGTGACAGATGGTGGGGAGGAAGAAAAGAGTGAATCACTCCCTGACCTCCTAGCTTTAAAAGAGAAGGATGGGTCAGTGGAAGGTATAAATCATTCCCCCAGCCTCACTTCAGAACTGCAGGGGTACTACCACCAGCTGCTGGAGTAATTCCGGTCTCTGTTTTCCCTCATTCCCGGGGTTACACACTTGTGTACCCATGACATTGACACAGACAGTTTACCTCTCAAGAATAAAATCAATAGGCTGTTGGACAAAGTGAGGGCCAGCTCCAAGGATGAGATGTCCAAGACCCTGGAGTTGAAGGTGATTGAACCCTCTAGTAGCTCCTGGCCCTCCCTAGTGGTGCGGGTACAAAAATTCACATCACCGGGTACTACACCAGAACTTGGATTCTGTACAGATTGAGGGGGATCCATTCAGTCACTAAGACTGATGCTCATCCCATCCCCTGGGCTGATGAGATGATTGACAGATTAGAGGCTGCCCAGTTCCAGAGTACTTTTGACCTTAAGTCAGGAGATTAGCATATTGCCCTAACTGAAGGAGCCAAGGAGAGGTCGGTCTTCTCTACTCCAGAGGGCCACTACAATTTAGAGTGATGCCATTTGGACTCTGGAATGCCCTTGCCACCTTCAAGACATTGGTAAACCAGGTATTTGCTGATATGGAGGACTTCGGTGCTGCTTACTTGGATGAAATAACTGTCTCCAGTAACAGCTAGAAGGACCACCATTTTCACCTGCAGGAAGTGCTTCAGGCCCTGCAAAAAGCAGTCCTGACTATCAGGCCAGTAAGTGCCAGATAGGACAGGGTTCTGTGCTGTATTTGGGACACCTAGTGGGTGGGGGGAAGGTGCAGTCCCTCCAGGCCACGATAGAGACCATCATCACCTAGAAGCCTTGAAAAACACATTCAGAGGTGAAAGCCTTCTTCGACCTCACAGGATATTACAGGAGATTTGTCAAGGGATATGGCACCATTGTTGCCCCCTTGACTGAGGTGATCTCAGAGAAACAACCCAGAATGGTGCTATGGACAGAGGCATGCAAGAAAGCATTTGACTTCCTAAGGCAGGCCATGTGCACAGGCCCTGTGCTCAAGGCCCCTGACTTTTCCAGGGAGTTCATTGTTCAAACTGATGAATCAAAGCAAGGCATAGGGTCAGTGCTTTCACCACTTCATGAAGAGGGACAGGACCAACCGGTATCCTTCATCTCTAAGAGGTTACTTCCCCTGGAACTAAGGAGGAGTGATATTGAAAGAGAAGCATGTGCTATGATCTGGGCTCTGAAGAAGTTGACATCATACCTGTTTGGGGCTCATTCAAATATTCAAATACCTTACATCCTTGCGAATTATAGGCACAAAGTCCCAGTAGTGGTATCTCATAAGCAAAGGATAAGTGCCCAGAGCTGGCTAGGGCTTGGGGCACCTAATCAGGCAGCCTCCTGGTTAGTCCATGACTGTTCACTCGTTGAACCTTGTACAGCAGCAGGGTTTTGAGTGGACCCCTCCAACATGGACTTGCGCACAAGAATGACATTCATCCAACAACCATAATGAAACTAGAACAACAGCAGCTAATTCACAGACATATATCCATACTGATCCTTCTCCCACCCCCCCTCGGCACCCGCCCGCCACGCGCGCATGCACCACAGCCACAGTTGGACCTGCACCTTAAACTTGCATGCCCCAGAGGGTCAGTAATGTACCTGACAGATTATCCAGACAGGAGAACAGCCCGCGATACATTCCAAACCCCAAGAGCACCCACCTAAACCGCTGCAGCACCTACAACACCAACCCCACCCGGCAACTGTAAGGCATTAAGCATGCGCTCCCAGCGTTCCGCCATGGGTTCTTTTCGGAGCCCTAACGTTTCCTCCCTTCGTATGGCAATCCACTCCGCCCGGGCCCATGCCTGAAGAGAAGAAATCCACGCCTGTATGCCAGGCGGGTCGCGTGCCTTCCATCGCCTTGTAAGGAGGCGCTTTGCCACCACCATCCCCAGATCTAAGAAGCGGGACGGCGCCTTATCTGTGGGTGGTCTCCTGAAGTGATGCAAGATGTATTCAGGCCACTCGAAGGGTATGGTGCGACCAGTGCATTTCCCAAGCAGCTCACTTATTACACTCCAGTAATTTCCCAGTCTCGGACAGTTCCACAAAAGGTGGAGAAGTCCCGCGTCCGTCTCATCGCACCTGGGGCAGGACGCATCAGAACGGTGGAAGTACTTGTTGATTAGCTCAGGTGTGAGGTAAGCTCTATGAACAACGTAGAGTTGTATCTGGCGAAAGCGCATATTTCGAGGAATGCGTACCAGGCTTTTAAGAATTCTCTCCCTCTCCTTATCAGAAAGCATCCTTCCCAGATCTCGCTCCCACTTGCCTCTGAGCGGTGCCAAACTGGTTTCCGTGTGGATCCGTAACGACACCGCAAACCAACGAACAAAGTGTTTGCCCCTCCCCATAATGTGGAGGTACTGCATGGTAAGTCTTGTTCAGGCTCCGTCGCCACCTCTCCCCACCTAGCCAACATCTTTGCTACGAGGGAGTGATGCAGCAAGAACCCCCCAGGAGGAAGCCCGTCCTCGGATACCATCATCTCATAGGCCACTAGCGCTCCATCTCTGAAGAGGTCACCCAAGGTCTGGATATCTGCCTCCCTCCACTGCTCCAACATGGGTCGCGTGAGAACCCCCTCACCTCCTGGAGAACCCTCCAGAGGGATCGCAGTCGCATACGGGAGCACCTTTCGCGTGAGGAACAGGGCTCTGCGAAAGCATTTATACGCCACTGCCAGCAGCAGCGGAGTGGGTCTCTCAGGTGCCGCCAGCGGATGAAAGAGTTTGATGATACGCCCCAGAGAGTACGGCGGCTCAACCGTAGCAGTGTCTTCTCTACCCCTATGTGCCAACCAACGGGCAATCCACTGCACCGCCAGATAGTAGTGCTCCAAGCATGGGGCGGCCAGCCCTGCTCTATCCGTCGGCAGAAACAATTTTGCCAGCGCCAGTCGGTGCCGGGACGTGCCCCAGAGAAAGTCCCGCAGGACCGCATTGAGCTTTGAAAAGAAGGAGGCCGGGATGTATAGAGGCAGATTGACAAAATAGTACAGGAGGCGGGGGAGCATAACCATTTTGTCAAGGGCCACTCTGCCCGTGGTTGTCAGCGGGAGCGTGGAGCAGAAGCCCATCTGGGACCTGAGCGCTGCCACCGCCCGCCCCAGATTTCCATCGAAGAGGTCAGCCGGTTGGTGGTAGATCTGGATTCCCAGATATTTAAAAGTGTCAGCCCTCCATTGGACTCTTGTGCCCACAAGGCAATACCCGGGGTCCTCGACCCCACCGTCGAACGCATACATGCAGGACTTGCCCACATTCACCCGGAGCCCCGAGACATCTGCGAACTTGTGCAGCAGCTGGGCCAGTTGTTCCGGTATGCAACCCAGGTCCCGCACAAATACTAGCAGGTCGTCAGCATAAAGCGATACCTGATGCATCGCGTCTCCCAGAGGGATTCCTACTCCTAAAGTCTGCCGCATTGCTGCCGCTAGGGGTTCTATAGCCAACGCGAATAGTAGGGGGGACAGGGGGCATCCTTGCCTAGTGCCCCGGCCCACCGCCACTGCTTCAGAAATGTAGGGGCCCAATCGCACACGGACTACAGGGTTCCTATACAGGAGATCGACCATCTGCAGGAAGCCTATGGCAAACTCATAACGCAACAGCACCGCTGACACATAACCCCACTCCAGGCAGTCAAAAGCCTTTTCCAGGTCTAACATCAGGCAACCCGCCCTGGGCCATTCCCTCGTCTCCTCGGCCGCCACTCTAAAGTACCTCCTGAGATTCAAGGACGTGGACCGCGCTGGCACAAACCCATTTTGGTCAGAATGTATTAGGTGCAGGACCACCGGTGCTAGCCACTCTGCGAGCAGTTTTGCAAAGACTTTATAGTCCACGTTAAGCATTGCCAGTGGCCTGTCCTTGTGCTTCTCAGAGGCCACAGGCAAGATGACAGAGTCTAGGAAGCTTCCTAACATATGTCCAGGGCCGGTTCCTCGGGCCTTGTACAGCTGTGTGTAATGACCAATCAGGGCACGGGGTATTTCGCGCTGCGTATACACCATCGCCCCCTCCGCTGTGCAAAGAGCCCCTTTCGGGGTACCACGTCCATCCTTCTGTATCAACCAGGCTAACAGCCGGCCGGCCCTGTCCGCCCTGGCGTGCGTTCTAGCAGTGTGTGCCACATATTTGTGGCATTTCAACTGTTCCATAAGAGCTGCATGCTTAGCGCGCAGGTCGCTGAGTGTGCGCGATAGTTCCCCCGTCTCCTCGCCCATCCTCTCATATCGCAGGAGCTCATGTTCCAAGCGCGTCAGGGAAGCGGATAGTGTTTTGCGTATGTTCCACGTGGCCTCCATACAGTGCCCCTGAATGGCACCTTGTGTGCATTCCATTCCACCGTAGCACTGCTTGCAGATCCCGCATTAATCTCAAAGTAGTCAAGGATGGCCGTGCTCAGCGAGGAGCGAAGCTCGGGGTCCTCAAGCGGGGCAGACTGTAGCCTCCACCTAGGCACAGGCGAGCGGTCCGCCTCCCAGCTAATTCAAAACCAAAGGGGGTTATGATTAGAATGTGTTCTCCCCAGGTACTCCGACTTGACAAGGAGCGGGAGCAGTGACTGAGTGCCGACTATCCGATCTAACCGGACATGCAAGTCATGAACTGGGGAGTAATAGGAGTACACTTTGTCCGTGGGGTGCTGCATGCGCCATAAGTCATGTTTCCCCCAATGCGAGAGCCAGTCCCGAAACGCTTGCACATTAGACATCACTGCTGCAGCACGGAGGAGGAAAAGAACGGTCCAGGCTCACTTCTAGCACCATATTGAAGTCCCCTCCGAGCAACCAGGGGAGGCCAACATATGGGTGGAGAACCTGATTCAAGCTTGCCAGGAAGGAGTGCTGGTCCACGTTCGGGGCATAAAGGGATCCTAACGGGACTTCCTGGCCATTTAACCGCCCTCGCACCAGGCAGTACCTTCCCTCTTGGTCCACTTTTACGTTGTTACAAGTGAAGGGGACACCCGCTCTCACCCATATCAGTGTGCGCAGAGAAGTTTGTGCCATAGATTTGCCCACTCCAGCGCCTGCGGAGCCTGTCAAGTTCAACCTGTGTCATGTGTGTGTCCTGAAGGAGGGCATTCCCCACCCTATGACGCTGCAGATAGGAGAAGACCGAGTATCGCCTTGAAGGGGTGTGCATACTGCGGATGTTCCAGGTCAGTATGCTAGTGTGTGTCATGGGTCTGTGCGCATCTCACCCACACAGGGCCAGGAGAACACCTCTGGGGGGGCCTATAGGTACCATCTGGGGAGAGAATATCAGTGTGCGGCATGTGAAACATGAGAACAATTAAGAACATTGAAACTAAAAGGGCGAGTCCCCAGTAGGGCGTATGCCAAACTTCAACGAGATCCACCACTTAAAGAAAGTGTTAGTCCAGCGCAGTGGCTGTCTGGGTGAGTGTGTTGCCAACCACCAAACTGTGTTACGCTCCTATCACAGACCTCCCTGGCGTTCAAGAGGTGCTCAAGGAATCTAGGGTATGTAAAAGCGCTGGGGCAGTACGGGCCACCAGCAGCGGAGCCCACGAACGGGGTACATGCCTAGTGCCTTCCCGGTGTGGGCCGGTAGACACACCTATATGTGTCTGACTGTACACCATCACATAAGAGCACAAGCACACCTGGCATAAAACAAAGTATAACATCATGCACATCAGTATTACTGGAAGGATACAATAAACAGCGTACTCAGAGGCAGGGACTCCTATTGGACCGCCATAGTCCACTGTTCAGTCACAAGAACTGGTCAGCTGTTTGGGGGCGTCACCACTGGCATCTTCATATCTTCAGAGAGCACTGTGTATGGGGATGAGGAGCCGCTGATTTCCGGGTCGCTATGCAGCTGAGAGTCCAAGCGGCTAACACCATTCACCACTCCCAAGGTCGCAACCGCTTCAAGTGCTTCCTGCCTTTCCAGTCGCATTTTTCCGGGCTGGGCGCCACTGGCCCAGGACTCGCGCTTCTGCGGCCCCCTCTCCTTCTGCGCCTCCTCGACCGCTTCTCCTGCCACCCACTGCCCTCCGAGCCTGCAGGTCTTGCCCCTTTCCACTGTCACGTCTCTTCCAGCCAATCCCAGACATCCGATGGGGCCTCGAAGAAGTGGGCGCCGTCCTTCGAGATCACGCGAAGATGAGAGGGGAACAACAAAGAGTAAGGCAGCTCAAGTTCCCTCAGCTTCCTCTTCGCAGTCATGTGAACATCACGCGATTGTTCCCCACTGTAAGGTCGCCCAGCTTTCTAGTCTCGCAGAGCACCACATCCCGATCACGGTAATTGAGGAGCTTGAAGAGGAATGGACAAGGCCGGGCTCCGGGTCTAGGTTTCTGCGCTGGCACCCTGTGCGCTCTTTCCACTCCTCTCCTGCGCCTCCAGGCAGCAGGGCCTCAGCACCACAGGTAGGAGAATCCAGTTTATCTAGCGCAGTCTCGAACTCCTGGTGTCTCCCCTGCACGCGGCGCAGAACGCACAACAGGAATGGGGCATTCGGGCTACAACAGTGGGGAAAATGGCGTCGGTTCTAAGATGGCGCCCAGGCTTCAGTGTGTCCGGCCACAGTCTCACAGCCCGCGAGTCACGATGCCTCTGAACCACTATTGCACGGCACAATCACCATCACCAACTGCAGCAGGTTGCCCCCACTGGCACCACACCTGGCGCAGTGCAGCAAACCGATACCCAATTAGCCCTGCAGCCTCCAAGTCGTGGCCAGGTCGCAAGGACAGTCCCCTGAAGTACCTCTCCTGTCTGTCTAGTAGCTCCTCGCAGTCTCTATACCGCCAGCTTCAATGTGAATAACTCCCACAAATGTCCACTCAACTGCGAGGCAGGCCAGAGTCTCAGTTCCAGGCCAGGCATCTCACCGGCTGATTTGTGCAGGGACAGCACGACCCCTAATGCGCCACCGCTACTCAGCGCTGAGGATACAGCAGGCCTCAGCAGTCCATCGTCCAGCCCGCCACCAAAGGCCTCCGAGTACCGACCGCTACAGCCGCACTGGGCGCCGCGAGGTGACATCCTTCCTTGCGTGTCAGTGTGTTGTACATTATTCCTATCTCTGTTTCCATTATTCCCTTACCTCATTGTATTCCAGAATGTATGGCTCTGTACTCTTCTTAGGATTCTAGGTAGAGTCAGTTTGTGCCTGGCCAGCTCCTTATGAAGATGTCTCTTTGTTATACTGCGCAATAAACTTATTGCACTGCACTGGAGTCCTGGAGGTATTTACAACAATTCTTGGCGACGTTGTGTAGCTGGTCAGGAGTGCCTCCGGTGATTTTCGGCGGTCCATAGAGATTTTAGTCCTTTTGGAACAGTGCCGACTGGAAAACAGACTAATCTTCATAAGGAAAGAACCTAACGCGTGCAGCTTCGTTTTTACCCTCTGCCGACGTGTGATAATTTCTACAGGATATTCAGGAACTGTGAGTAAAATCCTTTTGGCCCTTGCGCGAGCGCGTCTGCAACCGATGCTGTTGCTAGGCGCATAGCGATTGACGTCACCACATTACTTCAGGCCTACGGAGAGGCAGTCCAGTCATTGCACGCATGCGCGCAAACAAAGGAAGCCTCGCGCTTAACATCCATGCGTTTCAAGCCTCGTTCCAGTGCGCTCCAAGCCTCAATCTAGAGCGGCGGCCATTTTAATGTGTTTCACTTCACTATTAGCCGTGTTTTCCTGTTTTCTCATCGTGAATCGATCGTGAAGCTTGAAATTATCCACACAAGTAAAAAACAGTTGATCAGAACAATAGTTTCCCATGTGCAGAATACAAACAGAGATATACCATAAAGGAAATTTATATTTGTAAACAAATACTTATTCATATCATCATAAAAAAAAAATATATATATATATTTTTTTTTTGTAATTATTATCTCTGGCCATAATTAACTGGAATTAATGAACATGTCACAACAAATTATAGTTACTTTGCCACCACAATTTTTACCTGAACCAGGCACACCAGAGATACCATGGGAAGATTGGTATATTATGTTCGACAACTATCTTGAAGCACTAGATGGTCAAGAGTTCTCGGCAAAGAGGAAAAAGGCCATTCTTTTGAGCACACTTGGCAAAGAAGGGCAGAGAGTCTTCAGATTTTTGCCAATAGCCTTAAGAGCAAATGGACAAGATATGGATGATGAATTCAAAGAAGCTGTAGCAAGATTGGAAGTTAGATTCTCGAAGGATGAGAATCTGGTTATGAACCGTTACAAATTTTACACTCAGAGGCAAAAAGAATCTGAGTCCATAGATGACTTTGTGGCTCGACTCAGAGAGTTATCTATTAAATGTAAATTCGGTGTCATGACCGACGAACTCATTAGAGATCAACTAATTGTACAATGCTCTAATAAGAAAATTCAGGAAAGACTATGGGCTGCAAAGAACCCCTCACTTAAGGATGCCATTGACTTAGCAAAAGTCATTGAGGAATCTAGCAAATGTATGAAAGTTCTTGATTCCCACAAAGTGAGTCTTCAACAGGAAGTATCAGTAGTCTCTGAAAAGAAAAGTCTTGCTGAATGTGAACATTGTGGAAGTGACAACGTTGCTGTTGTAAAGTACAAACCGAAGTTTCCACAAAAGAAAAACTTTGCTACCAACAAACTATGCACTAGATGCGGAAGCAGTAGTCATTCTTCAGATGCGAAATTTTGCTTTGCAGCAAATAAAGAATGCCTCAAGTGTGGCAGAATGGGACACTTCTCGAAGATGTGCAAAGCAAAACCAAAGCAAAGGGTTGCCACTGTAGATGATTACCAATGTGAGAGTGAAGCTGAGAGACTTTTGGTAGTAGATGAGATCGATGTCGTTGGAGAGGATCCCAGACAGAACAGACCAAAGACTATATTCAAGATTGACTCTCACGAAGTGTCATTAATGGTAGACACAGGGTCACGTCACACCATTATTCCCAGAGTTATCTTTGACACCTTCTGGGAAGGAGTAAACTTGGAAGAGAGTGATATATCAGCTAAAGGTTTCAATGGTCAGAAGATAGAAATTCTCGGCTTCTTTGAATCTGACATCTGCTTTGAGAAGAGATCTACCTGGGGGAAAGTGTACGTTTCAATTGATGGTCCTCCCATCCTCGGTTGGATTCATCAATACGACTTGTACATTGTAATTAATCCACGTGCCAAGAATCAGATCATGGTGGTGGATGATGACTCTATCGAATCCATTCTTGATGAATTTAGATCGGTGTTCAAAACTGAACTTGGTGAGTTGAGAGGTTACTCTCACCTCATCAAACTGAAGAAGAATAGTTTACCCATACAACACCGTGTCAGGAGGATTCCCATTTCCATCCGTGAGGATGTGAGTGCATTGATAGAGGAAATGCTTCAGTCTGGAGTCATAGAACCAACAGAAGCATCAGCCTGGGTTTCCCCGGTTGTTATCTCTAAAAAAGCTGATGGCAAACTTAGGTTCTGTGTGGATCTCAGGGCTTTAAATAAATGTGTCGTTGCTGACACCTTCCCCTTACCGAATATTTCAGAGATGGTATCTACTCTTCAGGGGGCGAAATTCTTCTCAAAGCTGGACCTGAAGAGTGCCTACCATCAGGTTAAACTTCATGAATCTTCGAAGCATCTCACCGCCTTCATCACCCCAGATGGTATATTCCAATTCACTCGTCTTCCTTTTGGTCTGATATCGGCGGCGAGTGTGTTCCAAAGATTAGTCACTGAGATCTTCAAGGGGTTATAAAATGTGGTATTCTTCCAAGACGACATTTTGATATTTGGTGAATCTGTTGCTGAACACAATCATGTCCTGAAGAATGTTCTACATAGAATTTGGGAAAACGGTCTTACCTTGCGGAAGGAGAAGTGTTCCTTTCTTGTTCAGAACATTGAATATCTGGGCCATGAGATATCCGCTAGTGGGGTGAAGCCAAAAAAAGATCTCTTGGAGGCTATACGTTCTGCTCCTTGTCCTACTGATAAGGACCAATTACGTTCCTTCATGGGACTGATTGAGTACTATTCTAAATTTGTAGAACATTTCTCAGAGAAGACACTACCATTGAGAGCCTTACTCAAAAAGGGCTGCAGGTTTGTGTGGGGACATGATCTGGAGTTGTGCTTTAATGACATCAAAGACGCCATTTGCAGTGCAAGGGTTCTGGCGCCTTTTGATACAAAAAAAATCTCCACCTTGTTAGTTGATGCGAGTGCTTGTGGCCTTGGCGCTGTTTTGGTGCAGTCTCATAAGGATGGTGAGAGGCCTGTTGCTTTTGCCTCTCGCACTCTTTCTCAATGTGAACAGAATAACTCAGTCATCGAGAAAGAGGCTTTAGCTGCTGCATGGGGTGCACACCATTTTCGCACTTATTTGTGGGGCACTCGTTTCAATCTTAAAACCGACCATAAGCCGCTTATTAGAATACTCTCCCCTGGTGGTGCAACTTGTAGTTCCCCAAGGTGGGCGAGATTAGCTTCCAAACTCCAAGAATATCACTTTGATATATCTCACATACAAGGTTGGAAAAACTTCCAAGCTGATTGTTTGTCTAGGTTGGCGATACCAACTAAGTCTCAGTCCAGTGAAATGTTCAGTCTTGACGGTACTGAGGAAAATATTGCATGGATGGATGACGTTATTTCGCTTGGTGCAAGTTCCTTTTCCCGTATGGATTGGTTGAAAGCTATGTCTAAAGATTGTGTCATGCAAGAAGTTATTCAACTAATCAAATTAGGTTCACGGAGAGAAAGCTGTGTTCATGTTTCTGCTCGTCCTTTCTTAAAGATTATCGATGAGTTGTCTCTATATGAGGATGATGTCATAATGCGTGGAGACAAATTTGTTCCTCCTGCTGACTTAAGATCCAAGTTAATTGCGATAGCACATGAGGGGCATTTAGGTCAAACGTTAACACAGCAAATACTCAAATTGAACTTTTGGTGGCCCGGTATGGATTCAGCTATATCTTCCTGGGTTGAAGATTGTCCTACCTGTAAGGCGGGTGAAAAGAGGTTGAAAATTTCTGTGGGGTCTCAAGTTGGGGAGTTAAAATTTCCTGAGGAACCGTGGCATACTATTTGTCTGGATTTCATTGGTCCAATGAATGAGCTACCTATGTCTCAGAGGTTTGCTATTGTTGTCGTGGATTGTTTTTCAAAGTGGTTGTCTGTAGAATTTTTGAAGGACATCACTACTGACACGACCATAAGATATTTGAAGTCTTTGTTTTTTATGGAAGGTTTTCCAAATGTCATCATTACTGACAACGGTACACAGTTAGTTTCCCATGAGATGCGCTCATTCTTAGCAGTTTCTGGTGTTTCTCACCACAGAACGTCCCTCTACAATCCCCAAGGGAATGGCCTTTGTGAGCGCTTAAACAGATTAGTCAAAGGAACCATTCAGATGGCAGTCTCTAAAGGTTCCTCGGTTTCTGATATGGTTCGTGAAATGGTTTATGCTTATTGTACTACCCTTCATGGCTCTCAAAACAAGTCTCCCTTTGAGATTATGAGGGGCAGGGTTCCCAGCACAAAATTGACTCCCTCTTGGCTTAAAAATTTAGTTTCTCAGTCAGAATTAACAAAAAGTACACTTACGTCTGGGTCTATTTCTGCCAGTAAGTTGACGAACCAGTTTCTAATAAGATTTCTAAGGGTGATCTTGTAAAGGTAAAGTCTGATAGGGTTTCAGGGAGCTTATCTAAATTTAGAGGTCCCTTTTATGTGAAGATGGTCTACCCTCACTATGTAGTGCTTTCCAACGGAGAGAAGTGGAATTTGAGGAGGGTAGCTTTATATCAGAAAGCTTCTTCTGCTGCCAGTTCTCAGACTCCTAGTTCTGTTCCTCCTCACGTTCAACATTGTAATAGTGATTCCTCTGGTTACATGTTTATACCTTCTCATGTCCCCTCTTCCTCCAATGCTGTGGGGGGGTTAAATAGGAGAGATGGTAGTGGTGATGCTCCTGTTGTTCAGTCTAGTAGTGATGTTTTAAACCAGTCTGTTTCTTCTCTAACTCATGAATTCCCTCAACCACCCCCAAGATGTCCACGATCTCGTAGACCACCTTTGTATCTAAATGATTACTGTTGTGATTGATATGTTTACTGATGAACCGAGGTGTGTTCCCGAATTTATGTTAATATGTTACAATTTAATACTTTCATTTCTTTCTGCTATTGATGATAATTTATTTTCCTAAAATTCTATTATTTTTGTTTCAACGAGAGAAGATGTGTTGTACTCTATTCCTATCTCTGTTTCCATTATTCCCTTACCTCATTGTATTCCAGAATGTATGGCTCTGTACTCTTCCTAGGATTCTAGGTAGAGTCAGTTTGTGCCTGGCCAGCTCCTTATGAAGATGTCTCTTTGTTATACTGCGCAATAAACTTATTGCACTGCACTGGAGTCCTGGAGGTATTTACAACACAGTGCTTCTGTGGGGCCTTCCCAGTCCGCCCCGGGTCCCGCTCCTTACCGTGTAATGTTCGTGGCACACAGCTGCTCCCGCTCTTGCATTTATGCGGGGGTCGCGTTTCCAGTGCAGGCCGGCAGCGCCGTGACTAGGCGAGCTCGTGGGTCTCCACAGGCCTCAGGCTCCGAGGGGGGGCGCATCTGTGTGCCCCGGAGCCAGCCGCGTCTTCCGGCAGGTCCCCAGAACTCCGTCACATCAAGCGCTGCAATCCGCCCAGGCCGCGGGTGTGGGCCTCGCTCAGGGCACTCAGCCGCAACTTTTTGCACGACTCCAGGCCACACTCCAGACTTCTCCTCCCCGCGGCGGCCGCCAGCAGCACTGGGACGCAAAGCCTACAGATGCTCCGAGCGAAGCTCCTCCGCCGAGGTCACAGGGCGCCCGGGCTCAGAGCAGTGCCCGGCGCCACTAGCAATGGTATTTTGATGCTTGAAAAGTTCTGTTGGTACCTTAACTAGTAAGGATGGCTTTAGGTGTCTACAAAAGAGTCATGCAGAGATCTTGTAGGTAAGACTAGTGTTGTAATCAAAGTCAGGTAGCTGAAGTGTTGTCTATAGATGGCCTAGTAAGTCTTAGTTGCAGGTTAGTAAATCCATAGAGGGCAGATCCGCCAGGGGCAGCTTGCCTGCTGCCCAGCCTATACTCTAACTGTCACACCTCACCTTCCAGGCACCCAAACATTCCAATCAGCATCACACAGCACATTCACACTGGCTGAGCAGTTAGGGCCAAAGCAAAAGGGGAGAAGCATAAAGAGGTATACAAGATATAACAATTAGTCAGTTGCCGTTGCAATCTGATACAGACTGGCCTTACACAGTCAAACAGAGTGGTCTTTGTATCATGATTAGGTAGATGGTTTACTTGTTAACCCGAGTTACCTGCTGTTTATTGATGTTTTCCTCCCTAGACTGTGTTTGTCCCACCCCTGCAGCTTGTTTCCCATGCTTCTGATTGGATAGGTTGTATCCTTTTAGGGCCGATGTCATGCATACATGCCAATAGACCCAGTTCCCAAGACTCCTGGTTTTGGAGCCAAAAATGGCTGTCTCCCGTCTGAAATTGCCTCTTCTTCATTAGAAGTCAATGGGAGCAAGGGGGGTCAAAATGGGGATGATTTCTCCTGATTATTATTTTTTATTTCCTCTTCCAAAATGTTGGCATGTATAATCATGGACCTTTTTTAAAGTTTCGCCTGTTGTTTAGGACTCCTTGGGAGCGTGTGTCTTGCTCTTTATCCCTTTTTTCAGAGGGTGCTTGCATGTTTTCCCTTTCCCTGCCTTCACTTAGCCTGGCTTACTCCACGGTCTGTGCTCCTGATACTCCTCCAGGGCACACCAGGCACCTTGATGGTGTCCTGAATGTTGTTCCACTGCATTTGCTTGTGCACTCCTTTTCTTTCATAATTGTGTCCCTCCTCAGCCTCACTTTCCCTCATCAAGTTAGTAGGTACTATTCAGTTTGCCATTGCCAAAAGCTTTTAAAATCTGCCTACATTAGCAAATCCTATAGTGGTACCCAGGCCCAGTCGAACGTACAGAAATCAATGTCACACAACGACTTGTGCAATTCTGAAGTATAGAAAACAATCGTTTGTATTCTTTCAAGATGGCTGCCTTGTTGGTGACAACAAACGGCATCTAACATTTGTAGACTTTACATATGGCTGCCGTATTGCATAACGCAACACAGTGACTTCTATGAATTTTAGTAAACATAGTTTCCATACTTTTACATTATTTTCTATAATTTTAAAATGAGCAGCTCTGTTATTGGCTTTACCAATGTATGCATATTTCGAAACCGCTTCGTCATTAACAAAGCCAATAGTGTCACCCATACAGCAATGGCAAAGCGAGACCCAATGCTTGTTATTACTGTCACGAAGGGACGGTACCAGTATATCGCCGTGATAATGTCGTCTGATATAAATATTGTGGCCTTAAATATTGTTTTAAAAAATATTGCAATATTAGAGTTAACAATAGAACATGTACACCCAGTGGGAGGATATGCTTGTAAATGATATTTAAGAGAAGATTTTTTTATATGTATATTATTCCAACATACAACTCTCCTCTTTTAAGGTATCACAAAGACTCTGGCTAGATCATTTCAGCAAGGAGGTAATGGGGCATGGCGACTGGTAATACATAATGCACACCTAGGGCACATCAAACTTCTAGCTAGTAACAGTAGTCCTGTGCCTACTCTAGATGGGCAATCTAGTGTCCCAGGTGAACCTTTACGTGCTTTTAAATTCCATGGATGGTATCTGTAGTTTGTTTGCTAGAAATGGTGCAGCAGGTGCAGTAGCACCGGTGCCAGGGGACTACGGGTCCCTATTTCCCCCATAATGCCTGTCGTTACCAGGTATGCGGGATCGGGGAGCATTCTCCTTGCCTAAGGCCTCGCTATGCCACTGCAGTGCTGGAGTAGTTACAGAGGACTTCATGTTTTCAGCAAAACTATGGAAATCTTTATCCTGGACATCCCTCCCTCACCCCCCCACCCCCCCGATTCCCCGCTTCCCTTGTTGCTTCTGCTCCTTGGGAGCCCCCAGGAATCTCTTGCTCACCCTGCACAGTTGTGACTCTCCACGCTTGACAAGGTGAGTGGTGCATGACAGGCGGGGAAGGGAGGACCTTCTGAAGAAGGGTGGCTGAAAGGCCCAAAGAGGTGAGGTGTGTGTGTGTGTGTGTACACGTGCATATGCGTGCTTGCGTGTGTGTGATAGGCACAAGTGTGGCTTTGAGGACATGGAGGTGTGTGTTTTTTTGGCGTGACTAGTGTAGCAGTGAGCTCCACTGATGGTGTGTGTGTCAAATATGGAAGTGAAGGGAAAACTAAGGTGGGGTAAGTGTGAAACAGGTGTGAATCGTTAGGGTGTGTGACACGAACAATGGTGAAAGTGAGGGACTGTGGAATGATGAAGGCATAAAAGGTGCTACAGGCTAGGTTCAAGGAACACCAGAGGCATGAAGTACCCAACATAGAGATGGGCGAGCCACTTAAAGCTTGAGTCATCCTGGACCCAGAGGTCTGGCTCTGGCTCAGTTCAAAGTCCTCTTAGACCCTCGAGCCCTAAAGGAGCCAAGCTTTAATGAGGCTTCTGTGTGCTACCCAAGCTCTACCGTCATGCACCAAGTACAAATAAAGCAAAATAAACCGTTAGTGCTAAAAGGAGAGAATGAGGTGGGCATCGAGTGAGTGAATTGCATAATGTGAAACCAGAATCCCTGGGACAAATCCTGGCTTTTCAGCTATGAATAATTGTGTGATCCTCTGCAAATAACGTATTTTACAGGGCCTAATTTTTCTTCTTTATCACAAATTAGAGTAATTTGTTGTATTAGGGTGAATCACTACTACATGTAAAAGAGATACCGTTTTTAATTTTAAAGAGTCTAGCATATTTTCACATGATTCTCGTTCCATGATTTAGTTGCCAACTATTTTCACGGCTCAGCTCATGCGTGGACTCTTAGAACCCAGCCACACTCGTGCCTCGTGTCTACCTGTTAACTTGATGGTTCGTCCACCTCTGGAATGACATGAGGATGCCCGTTACTGTCGGTGGTCATAGACACATACTCTGGGGTAGATTTACAAGCCCCTTGCGCCACTTTTGCGTCACATTTCCCATGTTAAAAGTGACGCAAAAGTCTCTGTGTTTACCAGACCCGCTCTCCTTTGAGTCTGTCCGAGGAGGCCTCTGTTATGTAGTCAGCAGTCTAGTAGTTGGGTGGGCGGAGTCTAATGGGGACCAGGGGAAGAGGAGGAGCGTAGGAAGGAAAGGGGCAGATAGAATAGGGACATGGACAGAGAAGGATGCAAGGAATAAAGATCCCTATAAATCATACAATCGTGTCTGTCTTCCTTGAGCCAGGACACGACAACTGGCGACGAGGGTGGGATGAGCAGCTTGCTCTCTCGGTAACCCTGAGAACAACGTCCTGTCCCGGGGACACTGGTGAGGAACCGTCGCAGTCACGACGTGTGTGTGCCCCAAAGAAGTTGCCGCCCACAGAAGAGGCCAGCAGTGAATGTCCCCGCTCCGCGACGCATTGATCGCGTGGAGCCACGTGAAGGGAGTGCGGTCGAGCGCCAAAGAAAATTTTGAACCCGGCGCCATTTCGTGCCCAAAAGTGAGTGCGAGTTCGGGAGTCGGGCGGGACCAACGAGGAAGTCGGGAGCCCACCCCAAACTTCCTGAAGAGTCCTGGAGCCCACAACTGTCTGGAGCGGTGTGGACAGCCGCGGGGACGAGTGGGGAAGTCTAATACCCCGTGCCGAGAGTACTGAGCGTCGGAGCTCACCCCGATGCATGGGGTTTGGCATGCTATCGATCGGGAGCTGATCCCGAGCTCACCTGCAGGTGCATGAAGACGAGAGGCACGAAGGAGACCCAGGGAGACCTGCTGCCTGCCAGGAAAGCCGCCGGTGAGTGCCGCATGAACCCCGAGAGCCTGAAGAGTGAATGCAGCTTCGATCCTCGTGGTGACTGGGAGCTTCAAGGGGGCGGCCATCTTGAAGTCAGGCTGCTGAAAGGGACACCCCTGTGCAGTCTGAGAGCGGCCATTTTAAAGTCAGGCGTGTCAATTGGAAAACAAGCGGTGACACACAGATTGCTGAAAACGAAAAGTTAATGCCAGACACTGATGTTAAACAAGCACAAGCAAATGTAACAGTTCAAACAAGCACGAGTTAATGCAAGGCACTGATGTTAAACAAGCACGAGCAAATGTAACAGTTCAAACAAGCACGAGTTAATGCAAGGCACTGATGTTAAACAAGCACGAGCAAATGTAACAGTTCAAACAAGCACGAGTTAATGCAAGCCACTGATGTTAAACAAGCACAAGTATATGTAACAGTACAAACAAGCACGAATTAATGCAAGACAGAAATAACAAACAAGCATAAGCTAAGGCGAACAAAGACGCAATCAATCGACCTGAATGCCTGCGAAGAAGAAGCAATAAGTTAACCAGAGTCAAAGAAAAGTGAACAGGACGAGCTACCACAATGGTGACCCCAAACACCTCCCCTCAACGAAATGAAGTCAAACCAATCATCCAGGGGGTGTCGCACCTGCGGCCCCCGGAACCTTTAACACTGACCACGGGAGGGAGCATGGGCCCCAGATGGCAAGAGTGGCTTGAGGACTTCTAAGATTACATTAAGGGGTCCAAGGTAACCATTGATGAAGAAAAGTTGATTGCCCTCCGCAATTTAGCGGGCCGAGAGATCAGTAAGATAATCAAAGACTTTTCCCCTGCAGATGTAGGAACATATGACAAGGTGCGTGAGGCCCTAAACAAAAAATTCCTTCACAAAAGGAATGTGGCCTATGAAAGGCATGCATTTCATCAAGCCCGTCAAGGAAAAGATGAAGCGATGAGTACATTCATCACCAAGCTGCGGCGATTAGCGAGACACTGCGAATTTGACACCTTTTCGACAGATGCTGCCATAAAATCACAAATCATAGATGGATGCCACTCGGAAAATCTCCTTAAACGGCTGCTAAGAAAACCTCATGAACTAGATGACATTGAAGAAATGACTCGCGTCTACGACCAGGCGGAAGAACACGCTACAACCATTGAAACGGGACGCAACGTAAGCCGTGAACAAGCATGTCGAGTACAAGCCAGCAACAGCAGTCGTCGAAATTCGAAGGAAAAACAATGGAGACCCAGGCCATCATCCCGTCAACGACACACTGAGCACAGGAGGCGAGACCCTGGTCGAAGGGATAGGAGGCCGGAGAGGACAAAAAGACGCTATCGATGCGGATATGACTATCCACACGTCAACGCCTGCCCTGCCATGGGCCAGCGATGTAGAAAATGCGGGCGAACGAACCATTTCGAAGTGATGTGTGGGGACTATCAAAAGGAGAGGCGGAGCGGAATGATGAGGTTATCTCGCTCTGATACCAGAAAACATCACATAAGAGCAGTCCAGGACAAGTCTACGGTGTCTTCAGGCTCGTCCCACTCCGAAGATCTCAATGGGAGCGGAGGTCACCCTCCCGAGACTCTAGATCATCATCCAGAGGTTCTGAATACACAGTGGAATATGTGAATATGATTGCAGATCCCGACCAGCTCAAGAAATATCCACGTCTGGACATAAGTGTGGGAAACCACGATACCAGGTTTGTGCTGGACAGCGGAGCTTCGCTAAACTACATTCCGGTCACGGAATATGAGAGAATGAATCCTCAGCCACCATTGACTCCCGCACACGTCCGAGTTTTCACCTGGATGTCCAAAAAGCCACTCCCTTGCTTGGGAAAATTTCCAACAACACTCAGGCACAAAACTGTGTCCATACCTGCGTTCATACATGTCATCAAAAGTCCGGAAGCGGAATGCCTACTCAGTCTGCCGACTGCGGAGCGCCTCCGACTTGTTGAGCTTCTCTTTAAGGTCAGTGTTGACCCGGACATCTACAGTAAGTTTCCCAGACTATTTCAGGGATTAGGGAAAATGAAGGGTTGCCAAATCCACCTTCACATTAATGAACAGATCAGACCGGTAGCACAACACCGTCAACGCGTACCATTCCATCTCCAACAGGCTGTCTAGGATGAACTTCAAGAACTTCTTTCAGCAGACATCATCGAAAGGACTGATGGTCCGACTCCATGGGTGTCGCCGGTAGTCATTGTACCAAAGAAGGGCACCCCTGGCAAAGTGAGGCTGTGTGTCGACATGCGACTACCCAACACGGCCATAGAAAGGGAGCGCCACCCAGGGCCACATCTCAGCGATATGATTTCTGCACTAAATGGAGCGAGGGTGTTCTCAAAGCTGGACTTAAACAAAGGCTACCATCAGTTGGAGCTGGATGTCAGGTCTCGCTACATCACAACATTTGCAACCCACCTTGGACTATTCAGGTACAAGCGGCTGAGCTTTGGTGTCTCCTCGGCTGCAGGAATCTTTCAGGAGGCAATTCGACAGGTCATTCATCACATCCCTAACACGTTGAACTACAGCGATGATATCCTTGTGTATGGATCGGACGTTCGTGAGCATGACAAGGCTCTTGAGCGTGTTTGCCATGCCCTGTTAGAAGCCAATTTGACATTGAACAAAAACAAGTGTGAGTTCCACCAGTCCACTTTAAAGTTTTTCGTTCACATTTTCTCGGGTGCTGGAATGAAACCTGATCCGGAAAAAGTAACTACTCTGAATGAGACCAAGAGCCCACAAGACGTTGGTGAATTGAGGTCATTTCTGGGCATGGCCAGTTACTGTGCTCGCTACATCAAAGACTATGCGACCATTAGCCACCCACTTCGGGCCCTCACAAAACAAGGTCAACCGTTCACCTGGTCCTCCCAGTGTGAACAGGCGTTCAGGGAGATCAAGCTGGCGGTAGAGTCTGCTGATAACCTCTCATACTTTAGTCCTCGCCGGAACACAGAAATCACCGTGGATGCCAGCCCTGTGGGGTTGGGGGCGATTCTGGCGCAATACGACAATGACTCTGATCAGAGACGCATCGTTGCCTATGCCAGTCGCAGTCTTTCTGATCCTGAGAAACGATATTCGCAACCTGAAAAGGAGAGTCTTGCGGTGGTATGGGCGTGTGAACATTTTCATGTCTTTATTTATGGCAAGCACTTTACCCTAATCACCGATCACCAGGCGCTGGTCACTATTTATGGCAACCCGAGATCCAAGATGCCGCCGAGGATCGAAAGATGGGGTCTGAGACTACAAGAATATACTTTCACAATCGTCCACAAACCCGGGAAGTCTGAGAACCCGGCAGACTACATGTCACGACACCCGCACGCATCGTCTGAATCCAAGCCCTCCATTGCAGAGGAGTATATTCACTTCGTGGCTGATCAAGCACTGCCACCTGCCATTCCCATGGAGGCCATCCGAGATGCCACTGCACAGGATGTCATCTTACAGAAGGTGCTACGTCTGATCCAGACTAACCGGTGGAGACACGAATGTGAAGAAGACGCCAGTGATCCGACTGTCAAGCAGGATATGCAAGCTTTCCGACACGTCTGTGACGAACTGTCTGTCACCACTGATGGGTTGATACTGCGAGGTCAGCGGATTGTTGTTCCCAGACTACTACGGCAAGGTGTCATCAATATTGCTCATGAAGGCCACAGAGGAGTAGTGTCAACAGAACGAGCTCTCCGGGAAAGGGTGTGGTTTCCTCTTCTCGACCAAATGGTGGAGTCAACCCTGGAAGACTGCCATCCGTGCCAGCTGGTCAACCGGGGGGATCCTCCTGCTCCATTGCAAATGACCACCCTACCCAGCGGAGTGTGGCAAGAGCTCGCCATGGATTTCTACGGACCGCTACAATCTGGAAAATATGTTGTGGCCATCATTGACGAGTACTCACGATTCCCCATTGCGCAATTCGTGTCATCCACAGGTGCCTCCAGCACTCTCAAAGTGTTGGATGAAGTGTTTGCAGCATGGGGTGTTCCCAAAGAGTTGAAAACAGACAACGGACCTCCTTTCAATGGACACGAGTTCAGTGCCTTTGCAAAGCACCTGGATTTTAAACATAGGAGAGTGACGCCCCTCTGGCCGCAGGCAAATGGCACCATTGAAAGATTTATGGCCACACTTAAAAAGACGTTTCAACAAGCCACTGCTGAAAAAAGGGATCTGCAAGCAGCCCTAAATGAAGTCCTGAGAGCATACAGAACAACCCCTCACGCGACCACTGGGAAGTGTCCTGCAACCCTAATGCTAGGTCGTCCCATAAAGAATCGCATTCCGACGTGGGAGGGAGCTCTGCGAGCGGTGTCGCCCCTCCGCAGTCATCAAGAGGTGATGGCGACTGACAGCCGCAACAAGGACAAGATGAAATCATACGCAGACGCAAAGAGAAGAGCGAGATCACCTTCTTTGCGTGAAGGAGATTGCGTCATTGTCAAACAGGACCAACAAAGAAAGACTGACTGTCGTTTTCGAGCTGAACCCTTGCTAGTCACTCAGCAGAAGGGCACCATGATAACAGCGGAGTCTGATCAACGGCGAATCACTAGGAACGTGTCACACTTTAAGAAATGTCCTCCGGACATGAGAGTAGCCTTGACAAAAATGACTGGAGTGTCCGCCCCTGAAGGACATGATCAATCTGACCCAGAGAGCGGGAGTCAGATAAAAGACCCTCCGGTGGAAGCTATGAGTGAAATGGGAACCATGTCTATGCGGCCCCGCCGAGATATCCAACGACCAAAAAGACTCATTGAAGAAATCTGAACCAGTTTACTGTTTTGTTGTCTTGTTAAGAAAGGGGGAGATGTTATGTAGTCAGCAGTCTAGTAGTTGGGTGGGCGGAGTCTAATGGGGACCAGGGGAAGAGGAGGAGTGTAGGAAGGAAAGGGGCAGATAGAATAGGGACATGGACAGAGAAGGATGCAAGGAATAAAGATCCCTATAAATCGGCTGTAATGCCAGAAACCGGTCCTCGGAAGTCTGTTTCTGGTCCAGGGAAGGCATGGCTTGGCAGTTCCGGCTGGACTGTTCCCATGAGGCACAGGGTCAGACTGATTTGCATATAGCCATGTTTGAACTGGGGTGGCAGAGTGGGCTAAAGAACGGTGATGGATTAAACCCAGATCTTTTGACTGGGTGTGAGTGTTTGATTAATTCAGATGCTCCGTCCATTACCACCCCCTTTTGTACCGCACCATTGATAGAGGAAGCCCTGACACTCCCACTGCCT
This sequence comes from Lissotriton helveticus, assembly GCF_964261635.1. Classification (NCBI taxonomy): domain Eukaryota; kingdom Metazoa; phylum Chordata; class Amphibia; order Caudata; family Salamandridae; genus Lissotriton; species Lissotriton helveticus. Next base: position 1,827,807,388 of record NC_136068.1, on the reverse strand, counting down.
CCCCACAATCTCCCCTCATTCACTCATTCTAACTCATGCACACTGCTTTACTCACCCCCTTGCTTTACCTTATTCATAATCACTCTCACTCTCTCATTGTTTCTCACTCTTTCATTGTCATTGACAGTCTCAAACACTTACAACTAAGACATAATCTCACTCATGCTTTCACTTAGGCATGCACAGAGAAACAACACTGACTGTGTTTTTTACTTCCCTTTCTTCCTTTGCTGGCAGCTCAGAGGATCCCTGGCAGCAGCAGAGCAAGATTTCAGGGCTGGATGTTTCCTAACGAGGTGACAGACAAACAGGGCCAGGTTTCAGAGGAAGACCCACCACAATCCCTCTCTCAGCTTCTTCACAGTACTCGAAGCTCAGCCCTATTAAAGCTGAGATAGTTCTAGGGTTCATGTCCCTGCTGCTGTGTGTGGCTCTTCATTGGCCTCAGTGATGCACTGATACATATATGGCAAAAGACCCGATTTCGGACACTCACAATTCTTTAAGTCAAAATGGCTTTAGTTTAGTTGTCTCCTGCCTAAAATAGACAGTGGAAAAAACAGATTAAAGCATATACTCTGCTGCATGAGGCATGTGCAGTTTATCTGCTAAATAAAACAAGATATCAGTATCTCTTTACCCATAGTCCTTGAAAACCCTCAAAAAGAAAATAAACAAGGACACTATAGCAGAGAGAGATTCCACCGCGATACAGAGGAAAAGGCAAATGAGTGCATGTGAGTGGCAAGAAGAAAGGAGATGCTGTGTTAGCAGCCAGTGCTATAATTTCTTCCTGCAAGGCATGTGGCCCTGTTTATTTATCAATGGCAACCCCTATTGTATTTGTAGATGCCACATCTTAATGCGTAAAAAACAGCCATGCAAGCCTCGCCGCACAACAAAACACCCCTGCAAGCAGGACACATTATCATGCGCCTCAGCCAGCTATATGCATGCACTCACACCTCCACAAATTGCATACTAAATTATATGTTTGCCATTAAGGTTTGAGGTGCGGCAAGGGGAGAGAGGAGGCGATACCGATCGCCTGATCAAGAGGTTCAGCAAAAGCCTTTGTTTTACCCTGTTGGGCACCTGAGCTGGAGTGCGGCCCATAACCAGCAATTTGGGGCATCACTTGATGTTAGGAGTACCTCTGTCACTGTACAGACACTCCTATGGACTACACCTACCAGCATGCATCTGCTCGACAGGAAGAGCGTGAGGGGCGAGTACATCCTGCATTGGAGGAGGAGCTCGATGACACCATCATGGGAGCGGTCGACTTACCACCTATAAGTCATCTGACCCCCAGAGCGAGCGTGGAGTTCGTGGAACCGGCACTGATGAGAGCCATTGGAGGCTTGAAACGCGTATGCCTGAGCGTTTCAGGAACTATTAGCACCACGCGCCAAACAAAATCAATAAAGCCACTTGCCTACATCCTCGGAGTTGTGTCGTGCCTTATTCTTTCCTGGGAGCAGGCGTTGGACCCATATTATGTCAGCAAGCAGGTCGCTGACATTGCGGCACACCCTCTCGGTCAGGTGCACCGTGTTGAGACCAGCACCTTGTGGAACTTTGTAGCGAAACTTCAAAACACGGTGCCCCCCCAACTGTTTGGATTGCCATTATGGTTTGAGGTGCGGCAAGGGGAGAGAGGAGGCGATACCGATCGCCTGATCAAGAGGTTCGGCAAAAGGCTTTGTTTTACCCTGTTGGGCACCTGAGCTGGAGTGCGGCCCATAACCAGCAATTTGGGGCATCACTTGATGTTAGGAGTACCTCTGTCACTGTACAGACACTCCTATGGACTACACCTACCAGCATGCATCTGCTCGACTCAGGTTTGTAGGACACAATTAAGGCGCTGTGTTTTTTCTGCCTGTTAGAAATGGGATTTCTGGTTGGCTAAGGCTTGCGCCAAAGCCAGGCAGAAACCACCATTCCTACGTCAGGGCAAGAAAGTCACCTGCCTAGATAACCTCTGCTCACCCTCTTGGTAGCTTGGCACGAGCAGTCAGGCTTATCTCAGAGGCGATGTGTAAAGCATTTGCGCATGCACCCACCAGCAACAACATCCCAGGCCCCCCACAAAAGGAACTCCACCCAAGGTATATGTAAAAATAGCCTTTGTATTACAAAACACATTAGATAGTAAACACACACTTTACAATGTGCCAGAGGCATGGGCAGAATTTACAGGGGATTATGTACAAGGGACAGGGCCACATGGACCACTGTCAGGAATAAGCACTTTTAGAACTGGCTTTTGGTAGAATTAGCACTTTGTAGAAGTAACACTTTTAGAACATAGAACATATAATAACTGGTGGCGGATACGGACCGTACCTTCCGTTCTGGTTGTGCGGGATAATGCAAGTGATCTCCTCAGTAGGCCTGAGCGGGCGGTGGCGACCCACGCGCTACAAGCGTTTGATTGGGGCGACCAAGGTGTGGGGCTCAGAGGAGCAGGGGGCAGGGTGCGGGCGGCCCAGCAAAGCGGACGCGGCTCAGAGGAGAGCGGCGCGGCTCGAGGCATGAGGGCGGCCCAGGCACAAGCTGCCGAGGTGCAGGATGCGGGCGGCCCAGACGGAGCAGAGCACGGCTCCACAAGGAGCGGTGCGGTTCTTGGCGGGGACGGCCAGGCACGAGCTGCAGGGGAGTGACTGAGGCACACTTCAGGCGAGGCCCCAGCGGCCCAAGGAGATCAGACAAGTCCCAGCAATTTGTCAGGGAAGGCACAATAGAGTCCACTGGTCCCTGACTCTGGTCAGGGGGCAAGCTCAGTATCAAGCCCTTGGAGATAGTTAAGCACCAAATAATCATGTAGCACACAACCAGTAATCACTGGTAAGAGGTAAGTACCACCTACGCAACCCTAAGGAGAATGTCACGCAGGGAACCAGGACCTCACTTGCAACACCTGTACTAGGAAGAACAACCACCTAAGTATCACTATACATTTAGGGGTATAAACATGAGAACATTACACATGATGCATCACAACATTCAGAGGTGTAGGAGAAGCAAACACATGATGCATAAACATACATTCAGCGGTGTAAGGAAAGCAACTTTGTACATGATGCATAAAAACACATTCAGAGGTACCAGAACACGGGGTGCGCAAAACATACAACACACAGTACATTTCCTAGCACCCTAAAGCAATAGGACATAGATCATAATAATACCTGAACCACAGTTAGCGCAGAAATCATAATAGCACATAAATCACTTTTAAAGTCCAGGTTGCGCCACTGCGCCAATACCTAAACGTAGCAGCTGCCCACTACTTGCTGGGCAGCTGAGGACAGGGACAGAACAGGGCCTAAACACTGCAGCTGGCACTAAGTGCTGCGCAGCTGGGGAAGGCCAAGGTAGGGATGAAGGAGTGCGTCTCACTCCTAGTCCAAAGTCATGTCCCCAGAAAGCAAAACCTAAACGGAGCAGCTGCCCACAAAGTGCTGGGCAGCTGAGGACAAAACTGCGACAGGGGCTCTCACTAGCCCTCCAGGACATTGCGCCAAAACATTGGAGTCCTCTAGGCTCAGGAACTGTGAGGAGAGGGTGTGGGCAAGAACACGGCCCCTCCAGGCCTCTTTAAACACTTAGGGCCAACTACTGGGGTCATCTAGGATCTTGAAAGACATAGGGGGGAGCCAAACGGGGCTCTGAATTAAATGTGTCCTCATGGCCCTCATGGGGACCCTAGAAGTGACTGGGAGCCTCGTTGGAGCCATCTGGGCTCAGTAAATACCTAATGCATGGCCTCAGGCTGGGTCACTAAAGAAAATGCCCCTGGACTCCTCTGGCCCCCCTAAGCAACACTAAGCCACGTGGGAGCGACCCACTGTGCAGCGGGGGCCGCTCTGACTCTGTCCCCCACGCCTACTTTAACTCGAGAGCCGTTGCCCCCATGGAGCCCCACTCACCGTCTCTGGTTGGGGGGAGGCTCTTCCTCCGCATGTGTCTGCATCTGCGGGGCTCCGTCTTCCACTCGGGAGCCCCGCTGACCGACAACAGCACTTCTCTCTAACGCGCAGGGGGGGCAGGCACCGGCAATGTGCCTCGCACCCCCCCCCCATCTCCAGACATCGGCGGCGGTCATTGCGGGGCTCTCTCACCTCATGAGAGCCCCATCCTCTCGACGCGCCGGTCTTCACCCGGTCCCCCATCTCGGGACCGGGGCTTTAGCAGATGGAGCCTGCGAGGCTCCGGGACTTCCTTTGGCCACTCGGGGAGGCGGGGTGGGCTCCCGGCCTCCCCATGCAGCAGCAGCTCCTCGTTCCCTTGGTGGCGGCCCCGGGGCTCTCCATAACTCCCTGGAGCCCCGGGCCGCGATAGGCCAGCTGCTTCTTCCTCAGGCTAGAGGCGGCGGGTGGGACTTCCGGCCAGATTGCAGGCCCCGCACCCGCCTCGGCCAAAGGTGCCTGACTTCCGGTTTCACGGAGCAGGGCTGCGGCGGTGATTTCTTTCGGGGGCAAGAGGGGTAGGCACCCCTGAATTAAAATATAAGTAAAAAGGAAGGCGTAGGGTGGCACCTGCACCTAAATAATTAAATAAACGGGGTGGCACCCGTAACTAGGATATAATTAAATAAGCGGGCAACCATTTCGGGGGATGCCCACCCCAGGGGAATCTCCTCAGGAAAGCGGGCAGCATCGCGCTGCCAATAATAACCTGCAACAAGAAGGGGTAGGCTCCCTCAGCAACAGGGCAATTTAAAATAAAGCGTCTCCCAGGCGCTAGGGGGGCAGAGACCATCAAGCCCCCACGGGAGGACTCCCAGAGCAAAGGGGTCCCAGCAACACAGTCCAGCAGGCATCCAGGGGCTGGGCAGGGCCCAGGGAGGAAAGCCTTCCCCTGGGCCCAAGTAGCAGCCCGCCCCTGGCAGGATTCAAGTAGCAAGACAAGAACATTGAACATGAGGTCACAGCCTCATTTTATACAGAAAATCCCTTTGTCTAAAGGTGCAGGGTGGGGGCAAAACCAGGCGCAGCTGGTTTGGGAGCACTCTTGATGGGCTCAGCCCCTCTCACTATTCACTGGTCAGGCTAGGGTCATTAGATGCACCACAGGGGGCAGGGCCAGCATTGTGTGGGGAAAGCCCAGCCCTATTCAGGTCCCAGGTGCACCCCTCCCTCACATCAGCATGCTAATCTAGAAGTTGCACTTCCACACTAGACACCTGTGACCACTGTGCCTTTAATTAGGCCGGGTCACCCCTCCTGCTCCCGACGCCTCCTGGCGCCTCCTGCTGCCGCTGCCCCGAGCGACCCAGCCGCCGCTGAGCCGCCCGCCTGTGCCGTTTTTCCCGCCGTTTTTCCCGCCGCTGCCCCCTGCGGCCCCGCCCACCTTCACCCCATTGGCCGCCCCGCTCCCGCCACCCAGCTGACCCGCCCTCCCGGCTTCTGATATAAGGGGTCTGCAGTACGTGTTCTGGAGTGACCACTGTGCCTTTAATTAGGCCGGGTCACCCCTCCTGCTCCCGACGCCTCCTGACGCCTCCTGCTGCCGCTGCCCCGAGCGACCCAGCCGCCGCTGAGCCGCTCGCCTGTGCCGTTTTTCTCGCTGTTTTTCCCGCCGTTTTTCCCGCCGCTGCCCCCTGCGGCCCCGCCCACCTTCACCCCATATGCCGCCCCGCTCCCGCCACCCAGCTGACCCGCCCTCCCGGCTCCTGATATAAGGGGTCTGCAGTACGTGTTCTGGAGTGACCACTGTGCCTTTAATTAGGCCGGGCCACACCGAGACGCACCCACGGACCCTTCAGCTGCCACTCCTGCAAGTTCACCTGCATCCGGACCTGCACGGCACCAGCACCCACCAAACCGAGCACCAGCAGCACCCACCTGAAGTGCATCCTGCTCAACACCCGCTCCGTCCACAGACACGCCGTCGAGCTCTGGAACCTGATCGACACCACAACCCCAGACATCGCCTTCCTCACGGAAACCTGGATGAACGCCTCCTCAGCGCCCGACATCGCCATCGCCATCCCAGACGGCTACAAGATCATCCGGAGGGACCGCATCAACCAGACAGGAGGAGGCATCGCCATCATCCACAGGAACACCATCCGCATCACGACCGACTCCAACGACACCTTCGCACCCGCCGAGCACCTGCACTTCCAGATCCACGTCAACCCCAAGACCACCCTCAGAGGCACCCTCATCTACAGACCCCCGGGACCACGCACACAATTCAGCGAAGACATCGCCGACTTCATCAGCCCACACGCCCTCCCCTCCGCCGACTACATCCTCCTCGGGGACCTCAACTTCCACCTGGAGAACAACAACGACCGCAACACCACCACCCTGCTGGACAACCTCGCCAACCTCGGACTCAAGCAACTGGTAGACACCCCCACCCATTACGCCGGACACACGCTCGACCCGGTCTTCTCCTCCAGCTAGGACATCGCCTTCAGCCACGCCACGGGACTCCACTGGACGGACCACAGCTGCGTCCACTTCAGCTTCAGAAGGACCACGCTCCACCATCACCAGCAACAGATTCCCCGCAGAAGCTGGAAAAAGATCACTGCAGACCAGCTCGCTACCTCCCTGAGCAAGAACCCTCCCACCAGCACAACGAACCCCAGCCAAGCGGCCACCAACCTCACGAAATGGATCAGCGACTGCGCAGACGACCTCGCCCCTCTGAAGACCCCGCCGAGCAGACCCGGCAGCAAGAAAGCCCCTTGGTTTAACGACGAACTCAAGAACTCCAAAAAGAACTGCAGAGCACTCGAGAAAACCTGGGGCAGAGACCCAACACCGGACAACATGACTGCCCTCAAGCTCGCCACCCGAAAACACCACCAACTGATCCACGCCACCAAGAAAACAGCATTCAAGGAACGACTGGACAACAACGCACACAACAGCAAGGAACTCTTCAACATCGTGAAAGAGCTCTCCAACCCCAACGCCGGAAACAACGACACCACCCCTTCGCAAGACCTCTGCAACTCCCTCGCCTCCTACTTCCACAACAAGATCGCGGACATACACAACAGCTTCAGCACCCAACCGACGCACGCCACGACCGAACCACCGCCCCCCACCACCACCCTCCGAACCTGGACCCCGATCAGCACCGAAGACACCATCCGCACGATGAACTCCATCCACTCCGGATCTCCGACAGACCCCTGCCCTCACCACGTCTTCAACAAGGCCGACGCCGTCATCGCGCCCCACCTGCGGGACATCATCAACACCTCCTTCGACATCGCCACCTTCCCGGAGAGCTGGAAGCACGCCGAACTCAGCGCTCTACTTAAGAAACCATCAGCCGACCCCACCGACCTCAAAAACTACAGCCCCATCTCGCTGCTCCCGTTCCCGGCAAAAGTCATCGAGAAGACCGTCAACAAGCAACTGGCCGCCTTCCTCGAGACGAACGGTTCCCTCGACCTCTCGCAGTCTGACTTCCGGGCCAACCACAGCACCGAGACCGCCCTGATCGCAGCTACCGATGACATCCGAGCTTTGCTCGACAACGGAGAAACAGCGGCCCTCATCCTCCTGGACCTCTCCGCAGCCTTTGACACTGTCTGCCACCGTACCCTAGTACAGCGCCTCAGCAACGCCGGAATCCAGGAGAAGGCACTGGAGTGGATCATCTCCTTCCTCGCCGGAAGGACACAGAGAGTCCGCCTCCCCCCGTTCAGATCAGAGGCCACCGAAGTCATCTGCGGCGTACCACAAGGATCGTCGCTCAGCCCCACGCTGTTCAACATCTACATGAGCCCCCTCGCAGCCATCGCATGCCAGCACAACCTCAACATCATCTCCTACGCCGACGACACCCAGCTGATCCTCTCCCTCACCAACGACCCCGCCACCGCCAGAGCCAACCTGCACGAAGGGATGACAGACGTAGCCAAATGGATGTCGGACAGCCGCCTGAAACTGAACTCGGACAAGACTGAAGTCCTCATCCTGGGATCCTCACCCTCCGCCTGGGACGACTCCTGGTGGCCCCCCGCCCTGGGCAGCGCACCCAAACCAACAGACCACGCACGCAACCTGGGCTTCATCCTGGACTCCTCCCTCTCCATGACCAGACAAGTCAACGCCGTCTCCTCGTCGTGCTTCAACATCCTGCGCATGCTACTTAAGATCTTCCGATGGATACCCACCGAGACCAGGAAGACGGTCACCCAGGCCCTCGTCACCAGCCGTCTGGACTACGGCAACTCCCTCTATGCCGGAACCACCGCCAAACTCCAGAAGAGACTCCAGCGGATTGTGGAAAAGTAAATTTTGCCATGTTATATGTGCCTACGTGTTCCCCATCTTATGTTATATGTGCATGATTAATATGCATATGTATTCCCTATGATCGATTAAAGACGCAATTATAGTTGTGTCCATCTCTAGTATGCCAGTTTCCAGTTTTCGTGAATACAACGAATATTAGGCCTATGTAAAGCTACGTTGCCACGTTTCACAGTGTGCACGTTAATTCATTGAATTGTCCCCGTTTCTAGGCATCAAAAGGGCCCGGACTCAGATTCAGCTCCTGTCTCCTGAACCCTCTCCGAGGAGTGATACAGCCCCCACCTGTATCCCTGACCCTTAGCTTACTTTCATGCTACGCAGTGCCCGGCTCGGCCTGGCTCTGCCTCCAGTCTGCCAAGAGTATGTTACGTTTCTAGTTATCAGTCCAGTCCTCCTTCTTTGCATTCCTAAGCTACTGAATCGCATCAATAGTTTCCGTCATGGTCTAGCCTTTATGTCTCCATGTAAGAGAAATACTGTATTAATATTCATAGAATATTCCCCGCACACGCACTACATGTAGAATTATGCATGCACCAGTCTTAATGTCTGTTAGCCTTTGCCCTGATAACTTTTGGATTCTATCAACATGTACTCAAAACAACAGATACTAGATATGCCTGGGTACATGTCTCTCTGACCCTCCAGACTTTCGTCTCCTCTTCTAGCACAGAAGTCATAGCCCCCAGTTCTCCCTAGTAACACGTCATTGTCAGTTTGCGCGCACCACTAGGTTAGAGGTCCCAGCTGCTCAGGTAGCCCCCTCCATGTTTCCGCCCCTTTTATGACATATTCTGTTACGTTTGCATCACATGTCTATGTATACGCCCTGTACACACCTCTTGTTACACCCACTTTATGCCTTATCTTTCGCGACTGCTACAAACTCCGCCTACTGCTACGCCCCCTGTATTGAATGTAATGTATTTTGTTTAACTATAAATATTGTGCACTGTTATTAAAGTTTGCTAGCCATTCCCAGATCCTGCCCCGGCAGCTGCCGGGCCCTGCCATCCCATCCCCGTACAGGCTGTCCTGTTCCAGTCCTTTATGCTTAATTAAAGCCTGTCAACTCTAGCTACCTCGTATCTTGACTCTTATTTATTGAGCTATCTATTTGTATGAGTATCCTGAAAAATAGTACCGGTAATTAATTATTTATTTACCACATAATGGCGCCCGAATAGGGACTTGCCCTTTCCCCACGCGCCGGAGAAGCCACGCAGGCCCCCTGATCCTCTGCAGCCGTGACGGAACCATCCTGCGCAGCGGCAGATATTTCTGCTTCAAGTATCCCTCAGGTCCACGGAGGAGACGGAGGTTGCGGTCCAGCATCCAGACGAGGCGGTGGAGGAACGCGGCGAGTCCCGACCAGAGCCCAAGCCGAGAGTTCAAGGTCCGAGGTATCCGGAGGCCCACCTGTAACTGAAGTCCGAAGTTCGTCGTCCGTCGTCGTAGCAGTCCAGTCCAGTCCGAGGCCTTCCGTTCTTGCTGCCCGGTGAGTACCGTTGCTGGGGTAGTATCTAGACAGGGTCAATTAATTTGTCTCTGGTCCGTGGGTTTGGGTACGCAAATCCAACACGAAGTGTCCACCTAGGTGGATGCGGGTCCTGACGTGTCTCTTTAAGAGACCGGTATGTTTCGTACTGTTTCAGCAGTGCATCTAAGTAATTCTAGTAAGTTCTGTTCTCGAGAAATTCATGTGTTTCTGTTCTCAGTATTCCAGGTAGTATTTTGTCCGAACCGTTATTTTTAAATGTTATTTCATGTGTTTTCAATGTCGTGGTATGAGTGATTTGTTTTCTTAAAGTTATTATTGTGTTTATTGTGTATTGTATTGTTTCTAGACTCCAGCCTAGTCATGCCTCTGTTCTCTAAGTTACGTCAGTTAAAAACTAGAAAAGGTCTGCTCGAGGAAGCAGTTCCTGTCCCGCCTAGGGACAGTCCAGGTCATTTTATGTATCATAAGCATGGCATAAGTGCCATATTATATCTAGACTTATGGGTCGAGTATACTAAAGATCTAGAAGAGAAATATAGATGGCCTGTATCAGGTACATGGGATGCCGAGTGCATCATGCGAGTAGAAGAAGTATTATGGAAAAAGAAAGCCAGACAGTCACAGAAAGATGCCATCGAGTTATGGCGCAAAGAATCTCATAAAAGAACCGAAAAAGAAATCAGAAAGTCAGAATTAAGTAGAGAATCCTCAGAAAGAGCCCAAGAAAGGGAATTAATCGAAATAGGTGAACGAGTTAAAGCCGAACAGTCAGACAGACAGAGAAATGCCCTCATTAAGGGTATGTATCCTCTTCTTGCCGAGGGCTTGCCAAAAGCAACCCCGGAAGCACCATGTAATTTTCCGCCGCCATTAGTTCCGATTAAGCTACGTCACAAACCGACCGCAGCTGATATTTTTCTCTCGTCCTATTTGGACGACACAGTCCCAGAATATGCAAATCCTGCTCTGCCAGCTCCTGTAAATAATGTAATTCCTGTTCCTCCAGCCACCGGGGCACCTGTTACAGCACCTGTTACGGTACCCCCGGTCCAGCCCGTAGTACAAGTACCCCGCCACCACACAAACGTGTAACATTAGTCGAGTTACATGAACGTGCGTTACAGCGTACGCCCAAATATCAGTCCGTTGCAGATATCAGACGAGCTCTTACCGAATGCCGTTATTATCCAGTCCCAGGCGATGATAATATGGTTATATATTCATTGCGTGTAAGACGGGTGACCGAGTATTTGGACACCCTACCGAATATGAAAGAAGATCTAGACAGAATATATCGTTTCATCTGTACAGGAGACGATCCAGAAAGTATTGGTGAAATCATGTCTCTAAGGAAAGCTGAGACCCAGCTCATGCTATTAAAGTTTCTAATCAATTGTTTAGTAAGGGAACAAGATTGTCCGACTAAAGATCCGACCGAAATGAAAGTCCTGACAAGGTGGAGTGATAATATAGCCGAGGGTAGACACAAGACCCTCAGTAGTATAGAGAGTATGTACAAGAAAATTCGTAAGGAAATAATAAGGTTACACGAAAATCGTAAAGAAGCACAAGTAAGCGAGAAGGAAAACGACTCTTCTACTGAAGAGGTAGACGACGAGAATCCTACCAGAATAGCGTATGTAGGTAAATCTAGATTTCCAGACCGACATTCACGCCTAGAACACAAGAAAGTTTTTCCTCCTCCAGCACCAGAACAAGGTTCTCTCGAACAAGTATTTCAAGCTACCGATCACATTCTGAAATCACGAGTCGGTTATAGTGAACTTAGTACTATGCATGAACAAGAACTAGCCCGATCAGCAGTCCGATGGATTACTGATTCTACCACTTTTCCAGACGAAATAGTGGCACAAATGTTTCTGAAACTGCCCCCAGCCGAGCAGCGACTGGCGGGTATGTATATGATTCAGCACCTCATTACATTGTATGAGGGTCAACATTCTGATCCAGGTCCGTTACATGATATCCTGAACGAGTTACTCCAGTATAAATGGAAAGGTTTAGGTACCGATTTAATTAGTGTCATTCTAGAACAGCGCCACAAATACCGAACGTTTCTGAACCCGCATTTTGTCCACGTCTCACCTCCGGAAAGTAAACCGTTTTACATAGATAGACAGCATCCGTTACGAGAAGTACATCCAGTTAGGACAACGGATGGTGAAATGCAACGAGTATTTGTTTACACCCCTATTACAAAGATGGAGCTCTTAGAGATGAAGAAATTAATTCCCTGTCACGACAAAGATCCAGCAGGGTTCCACCGTGAATTAAAAGACATGCTCCGTATGGGAGAATACACGTATCCAGATATCATTAAAATGTTAAAGGTCCTGTTGCCTGCGGGCATATATGAGAAACTCAAGGAAAAAGAATGGGAGGTGGGAGAGAAAAAGATCGATTGGACAGTTCTAGAAGCTGAAGATAAGATACGAGTACCAGGTACCGGTCTTGGAGAGAAATGTAAAGAATTACCAGAGTTATTGATTCAGGTTTTGCCTAGGTTATTAGCCACGAAAAAGGAAGACTGGGATGCAATCTCTGCATGCAAACAGAAACAAGACGAAGATACTAGTGATTTTTATTCTAGATTCGAGAAATGTTTTATCATTAACAGTGGTTTGAAGACAGGTAGCGAGTCATACCCTCATCTTTTTGTTACTAAACTAGTCGAGAATTCAAGCCCACAAGTTAAAAATCGAGTTTTGAAAGTCGAAAGTACCTGGCAAGCTAATACCCCGTCACAAATGCTCCAGATGCTCCAGTATCACCAGAATAGAATCAGGGAAGAGCAAGAACACGAAAAGAGACGTATGAAAGACACGAAAATGAAAGTACTAGTTGCACAATCTGTTCCACAAGACAGTCAGAAGAGGGGTCCGAATCAAGCCAGTCATCCTGCAGTTCCCGTTAAAGGGACATGCAATTATTGTAAACAGCCAGGTCATTTTATAAACGAGTGTGCAGTTCTGAAACACAATATAGCAACTGGTAAGACTAAAGAAAGACCACGTCCGCCTAGACAAGAGCAAGTTTCACAGACTTCTCAGCCACAGAATGCACAACAGACAGTTCCAGCACCGCAGCCTATCGCTGCAACACAGCATGTTACACAGCAAATGTACCAGTATGCTCAGACAGAGTATCCAGAGTATCAACAGTATTCATGAAACAGCCTAGAGAGGGAGGTAGGCTTGCCTCTCATCGAGATACCTGTAGATCAAGAGGGTCCCTATGTACACAGTCAAGTATTAGGGAAAGACAGAAAGTTTTTGATTGATACAGGGGCAAGTAGGACTACTATCAGTCATGACGAGGTTCCAGGGGCTCCGCTCTCAGGCTCTAGAAATGTTTCCCTTGGATTTTCAGGAAAGCCTATTGTAAACGAGATATCAAAGCCAGTTACTCTAGAAGTTGGTCCATTGTCCCGAACTACTGATTTGTTACTTACGAAATCATGTCCAGAAAATTTGTTAGGTATTAAAACATTGAAAGAATTAGGTGCAGTTATTTGCTGTTCCCCAGAAGGAATACGCTTGTTTTTTAAGAGACTTTAAAGGTCACTATGTATTACGCGATTTTGATCCAAGATTGTCTAATGTTCCGCAGCATTTATGGGCGCAAGGTCCAACTGATGTAGGATTTATGCAAATCACACCCCATCGTGTGACTCTCAAGCAAGGTATAGTCTTGCCACGAATCAGACAGTACAGAATGCCACCTGAGGCTGTAGCAGCCTTATCCAAAATTATTGACGAGCTCATTGCTCAAGGAGTGGTTGTAGAAACTGACTCCAATGTATGTAATTCTCCTATCATTCCAGTCATGAAACGTACTGATCCAAATGCACCTCCAGTATATCGATTAGTGATTGACCTTCGAGAACTTAATAAATGTATCATACCTCAGTATCCAGTAGTCCCAGATATTTCATCCCTATTAACAGCCATTGATTCTGAAGCCATATTTTTTACGGTAATAGACCTCAAGAATGCATTTTTCAGTGTTCCGATTCATCTAGATAGCCAGTACCTTTTCGTTTTTTGTTTAAATGGAAGGAGCTATAAATTCACACGAGCTCCTCAAGGTTTCACAGAAAGTCCTAGTATTTACAGTCAAGCACTTAAAAGACAACTAGACAATATTCACATGCCAACTGACACTGCCCTGCTCCAGTATGTCGATGATCTACTGATCACAGCCCGTTCTGAACGTGACTGCGAGCGAGCGTCACTTACAGTTCTGTATTTCCTAGCCGAGATGGGGCACAAGGTGTCCCCTTCGAAGCTCCAGTTCTGTGTCCAGCAAGTGATCTACTTAGGCCACTTACTGTCCAAGTGGGGTAGGCAGTTGACACCAGACCGTATCCAGTTAATAGCGAGTCTTCCACAGCCCAAGACACAGAAGGAGGTACGTGCTTTTATCGGCCTTACTTCTTATTGCAGACAATGGATTCCTCAGTATGCATTTCTAGCAAAGCCACTGATACAGTTAACGGCACAGGAGGCAGCCGTATCGACTGTCCTCCCTTGGACATCTGAACATACACTTGTTTTTAATGAATTAAAGAAAGCTTTATGCCAAGCACCTGTTCTAGCTACACCGAACTACAGTAAGCCTTTTACACTTTTTGTCACAGAACGTGATGGTACTGCATTATCTGTTCTCACACAAAATCAAGCCGGACAGTACAAGCCTTGTGCTTATTTTTCGAGCACACTAGATCCAGTAGCCCAGGCTCTGCCTGCGTGCCTCAAGTCAGTTGCAGCCACAGCTCTAGCAATCAGACAAAGTGATTCCATAGTATTAGGACACTCCCTGACAGTACAAGTTCCACACTCCGTGGAAGTTCTTTTAAACAGAACCCAGACTCAGCACTTGACCATTGCACGTTTAACAGGTTATGAACTGACATTGTTCCAGCCACACATAGAAATCAGACGCTGCAACGTTTTAAATCCTGCTACACTGTTACCGTCAGTTACTTCACATCCTGCCACACATGACTGTGTGGAAGTCATTAACATTATGACTAAGCCAAGACAAGACCTGACAGACATTGCATTACCTGATCCCGACCTGACACTTTATGTGGATGGTTCATGTATGAGAACTAGTACAGGAGAACTAGCAGCCGCGTATGCAGTGACTACTGAAACCGAAGTTATTGAAACACACCGTATTGACACCCTGTCTGCTCAAGCAGCAGAGCTAGTTGCTCTGACCCAAGCCTGCATACGTGCCAAGAACCTGAAAGTAAACATATATACAGATTCACGTTACGCATTCGGAGTTGTACACGACTTCGGAGTGCTCTGGCAGGAAAGAGGTTTCATGACTTCTCATGGAACCAAGATTCAGCATGGTCTCCTCATTCAAGCTCTGTTAGATGCAATACATTTACCGACAGCTATCGCTATCATGAAGTGCAAGGCACACACGAAAGTTACTGACATCATTTCCCAAGGTAATGATCTAGCAGATCGAACAGCCAAGCTTACAGCTCAGACACCAGACATTCCAGTTAACAAGACACAGACATCCACTCCAGATCCGACTACATGTATGACAGTTAAGGACCCTACACAAGATGTCATAGACATACAGTTACATGCCACTCCCGAAGAAATCAAGAAATGGTCCGAACAAGGAGGGGTCCAGACAGATCAGGGATGGGTGACGAAGGGAAAAGCCACATGGTTTCTCCCCGACTCTATGGTTCAAGTCATTATCAATACCGCACATAGTCCAGCACACCTAGGAGAAAAAGCCATGTTAGACAGTATACAGAACCTCTGGTTCAACAAGCACTTACGAGCTGCAGCCAAGCAGAAAGTCCGTACCTGTATGATATGTTGCCAGTTCAATCCAGGTAAAAGTGTCCCGGTGGAACAAGGTGGATTCCAACCTCCCGACCACCCTTTTGAAGTCCTCCAGATGGATTATATTCAGATGGAGCGATGTCGAGGTTTCAAGTATGTTCTTGTAGTGGTATGCGCTTTGTCCAGGTGGACAGAGGCATATCCAGTTCCAGATTACACAGCAGCGACCACTGCCAAGCAGTTGGTTCGTGAATTTTTCCCCCGTTATGGACTCCCTAGGGTCGTGTATTCTGATAACGGCCAGCCATTCTCATCTGAGCTCATGAAGCATGTTTCCCTTTTGTTAGGGTACCAGTGGAAGTTCCATTGTGTGCGCCATCCTGAAGCAGCCGGTCTCGTAGAGAGACATAATCAAACCCTGAAAATCCGTATTGCTAAGACATGTAAAGAGAAAGGTGTAGACTGGCTAGTTGCCCTGCCAGTTGCTTTATTCTTCATGCGCATGGTCGCACATTCCAGATCAGGTCTGTCCCCTTATGAGGTCGTATTCGGCCGCCCCCCAAATATGTGGGGTACACCTAGACCCCGCAGTATTACAGATGTTTCCAGTAATATGTTGACAGATTACCTAGCTTCCTTGATGTCTGCCCTACACTCTTGTCGTTCACAGGTTGCCGCCGCATTTCCAGACAACACTGAAGTGAAACCGCATGAGGTCATCCCCGGGGATCTCATTTTGGTCCGGAATTTTGATCGTTCAAGTCCGCTGGAGCCCCGCTGGAAGCAACCTCAACTAGTCCTCTTGACCACCCGTACGGCCGTGAAGTTGGAAGGCCGTAAGGGGTGGGTCCACCTGTCCCACATCAAGAAGTTCCATGGATTACGAACTAAAACTTTTTCAAAGGATTGTTCCATTTTGAAAGACTGCCCTATTCTCAAGGACTGTCCCGCTACTGACTTTGAAATCAAGCCCTCCCTGTTAGAGAAAACTCCGCAGCAGGAGTATAAATCCAAGCTCCGGTCTAGTAAAATAAGTCAGCCAGTTTAATTGTCTAAGTCCCCCTCGGGTGAAACGGTTAGACAGGTATCTGACATGTATGAGATAGACCCCCATAGTGAGAGAGTTAGTCAAAACTCTATCCGATGTATCGTTTTTCTAAGTTTTCTATTATTCTTAAGTTTGATGGTTACCTGCACAAGTTATGCATTGCATTTATGTTTCCCAATTCCTCATGTAAATAAGTTTTCTAATGCTACAGTAGAGCACACATTTAGGGATCTGCCTCCTCACGAGTTATCCTATCGTCTTGCTATGAGAAATAATACATTTATAAGAATGTTACACTATTCACACCAGACCAGCAATGCTACTAATTGTTGGGTGTGTGGTCGACTCCCCCCTTTCCAGACACCGAAGGGAGTTCTGCCACTCTTTCCTTATCCATTTTCACATAATGGTTCGTGTGGAGCATGGTCCACGTTAACGTCATCTTCAAATGATATGTCCCTTCTGAATAGAACATGTTTCCCAGACAAGCAAGGTCTCCCCCATAGAACAGGGTTAGATCTAGAAAATGAAGTATATGATTTAGGTAATTATTCTTCGAATTTTATGGTCCTGAATGTTCAGTCTGATACTACTCCAGACTTACCTGCTATTTCAGTACTACCAGTCAAAGGCGAATTATGTGTCCGAAATAATGGTTCCGCACATGTAGGACATAGTGATTGTACTACTACTGTCGAGTATAGTGACAGTGGGAAATCTATTTTCAAAGCCTCACGTCATTCTTAATTTGTTTGTGGTCAGACCGCATATGTTCGTCTGCCCCTCGATTGGGATGGAACATGTTACATTGCCTTCCTACTGCCACCAGTTTTCCTAGCCCCATCTGATTATCATAGAAACACACATCTAGTACACATTAGACATAGAAGGGAGATCGAGTCCCCAATTGTCGATCAAACTGAAACTACTCTAGAACAGTATCAAGACTTTAATAAAGGTTTCTTCTTCTTTATAGGACCTGTCCAGAATAGTAAGTTAATACGTAGGTTAACCAGAACCCTTGAAGCAGTAGTGAATGAGACTACTTCTGCTCTAGGTAACTTAACCGAAGAGCAATCTGCTATGAGATTTGTCGTGCTCCAAAATCGTCTCGTTCTTGACGTCAAACTGGCCGATAGAGGAGGAGCATGTAGAGTCATCGGATCTAGTTGCTGCATTTTCATTCCTAATAACGCGCCGTCTGTTTATTCAGCTATAACCAGACTTCATAAAATTGCCCATCAGTTACACCAGAATCCAGGCACCTGGACATGGTCCGGTTGGCTCTGGAGTATCATATCTGCCTGGGGATGGAAAGTATTGTCATTCCTAGGTATTGCAGTAATGATCATTTTCAGTTGCTGCCTCTGTATACAATGTGGCCCTGCGATTTGCGGCATGTGCGCTACCTCTTGTATTCCTAGTCCTAAGTCCCGTTCCAAGACAATTCGAGACGAGCAAATGATGCTATATGAAATGATAGATGGTATCATGAATATAGATGTTTCCTGATGGAAACGTAGGGCACAAGGAGGGAATGTGGAAAAGTAAATTTTGCCATGTTATATGTGCCTACGTGTTCCCCATCTTATGTTATATGTGCATGATTAATATGCATATGTATTCCCTATGATCGATTAAAGACGCAATTATAGTTGTGTCCATCTCTAGTATGCCAGTTTCCAGTTTTCGTGAATACAACGAATATTAGGCCTATTGTTGCATTCTATTATTTCCCTTCTGTGATGTTCTTTATTATTTATTTATTTCCTTGTTGGAACTAGAACCTGGCTCCTGCGTGAGCCTCCCTGGTTCTATGTTCCAGATTCTCTGTTTGGCAGTTTGATCCTGCTCTCCTCCTTACTGGATGCTCTGTGCCTTTTCCCTTCACCTAATAAACCCTTTTATTGGATTTAAGGTCCAGGATAATAAGTAGAAAGTCCCACCAGGAGCAAGATGTTAGTAGCTCAGCCCACACAGCTCAACTGTCATTCCACAGACACACAGGCACTCTCACATTCTAAACTCACTGATATCACGCACTCCAACATTCCACGCAGACATCACACTCACACTGGCTTGAGCAACTAGAAAGGAGGAGAAACCAGGCACAACATATCCCCTTTTCTACACAGGAAATAAACAGAATAACCTATAACTAAGCAAATATACAATGAAAGATAAACTTGCAAAGAAGCAGATAGATCGAAAGGAAAGGGAGAGAGAAAAAGGTGAAAAGATAAAGGAAGCAAAGAACCAAAGTAAAAGGATAAACCATAAAACATGGCACATATTCCCTTTTCTTTACAAAAATTTTAAACAATGCGAACTTGAAAAGACTTAAAGTGCAAAACATATAGTAGAAACCTTACTGCATTATACATATAAACCTTACTGCATTATATATATAATGGGAATGCATAATTTTAACAAAGTAAACTCAATACTTAAGCTTATCAATAATAACGCTAAGACGTATTCATATCTGCACTACGTTTTGTAACCTGTACTTTAAATCTGTACTTATCAAATTGAAGAACAATGCATTCTAATACCTGTAATGTACTATAAACTTGTACTGTATAATAATTAGAGTAATAAAAGAATAACGCGTTTTAATACCTGTATAGCACCACATACTTGTGCCATAAAACACTTAGAGAAATTGAAGTATAACGCGTTTTAACACCTGTATAGTACCATATACTTGTGCCGTATAACACTTGGAGAAATTGAAGCATAACGCGTTTTATCACCTGTATAGCACCATATACTTGTGCCGTATAACTCTTAGAGAAATTGAAGCATAACGCGTTTTAACACCTGTATTTAACTAAATATTAAAGTTTGCACTATAATATTTGTCATGTAATCATTAATTTAATACCTGCGCTTAATCAACAACATCAAAAGAACATGCGTAAAGGGTGAAGCAAGGTTAAAATAAACATAAAAGGTAGAAACAGTAAGTAGGCGTGCACACCTATACTGAATAGAAACAAATATAAGGAGACCAGCTCCAATACTCGCACTTAACTACCCTAATGATAAAACTTAGTACCCCTTAAAAATGTTTAGATTGGCCAAATCAAAACATATCCTGTACTAAACACCCAATTACGAGATGGAAAAATTATAAATAAATGCGCAAAACACAGTATACACTACTGCAAAAATATAAGACCTGCAAATAGGACTGTGGTGTATACAGTTTCAGCATAACATGAATAAATAATTTCAAACATATTACGAGTGTAAATTAACATAAGAAAATCAATAAGCGTATCAAAACATTTTTGAAGCTGGCTGTAAACAGTACAAGAACACTAGCCAGACCTTGGCAGCATCACTCAGTAAAATAGTATCCACGAAGTCAAAGATTTTACTGCAATAGTGAAGAGAATGATCCGATAGACACACGGACCAGGCAGCATAAGACAAGCGCAGTCATGGAAACCGGGCAGGAAATGAAAAAAAACATTGCACGCTACGTAACAAAGCGGAATGACGAAGAAAGGACTTCCACGTTGCATGGCGGTGACGCAGGATGACGAACACAGGACTACATTTCTCCACTGAGCCACACAAAGATTCCACCACGTCATCACATTTGAAAGCGGCAGGGAGAGAAAAAGATCAGCGCTGAAGCAGCTACACAGACGCCCAGTTCAACGGCATTCTCAGGTTAGAATCGAGCAACAACTGGCATCATTTGTAAAGTATTTGCTGACTTTCATTTTCCATGGCATCGTTTCCAAAGCACTTGCCAAATTTCCTTTTTCCTACCTCTTCGTTTTCTACATATTCGGACTGCTATTTAAAAAAATTTCTACTTGAGCGTCCGATCGCCAGCTTCCTAGTATGTACTCTTCGGATTTTATGAATTTTCTACGTTTCTTCTAAATTGCCGAGATCTGCCAATACCGTTACCATGGCCACCATTTCGTCAACGACGTCACGCGCTTCTGGTTGCCATAACTACCGACCAACATTCTTTCAGCCAACGCAGCGCGTTCAACGCGTCAACTTGTTTCTAACGCTGATGCACCTTATTTTCTTCTTGCACTACGTCACAAAGCAGCGTTCAGAGCCTCGTAGCGTCGGCCCTGCATGACGCCTGTCTTGCTGTCCGCAGTGAAGTGCAAAAGGAAGTCAGCGCTAGCGGAAGCTAGGAGCGTTCAGCTGGGAGCGTTTATACTTGACACGCTTCTACTGTCCTTGTTTCTGAGCTATACGACAGCTATCCTATTCTCCTCTCTACCGGATAACACACTCTATGAACAACTTCTCTACAAACTGGTTGGTACTTTGGCATTGTATTCGTATTTGATCTACCTTCAGGAAAAACTCGTGTCTTCAAAATTTTACTAGACTGTGAAACTTTTACTCTACTTAACTTTTAGCAACTTTTCACGTTTTTGGGACATCAACTTCATTTAAACTTTCTCAATTTTGGCATTTTACAATTTTCTGTAGAAAACTATTGCTATTTGTGTTAATTTTAAGGCTTATTTATATTATTCTATAATATATAGTTACTACATTTAGTTAGTGTAACCATACTATTTTACCATGCAATTTGATCCTCCTAGCAAGTTTCTACAGACTAAAGGTGAACCATCTATTCCATGGTCACGATGGAAAGAAGAGTTTATTACTTATCTAAAGGCTATCGATGGCGAGCGTATGTCTGCTGAGAGGAAGAAGAATATTTTCCTCCACTGCTTGGGTTCAGAGGGTCAAAATGTATTCAGAACTCTTCCTCCTATGCGCTCAGGAGGGGATCACAATGTTTATGATGAAGCCTTATTGCGCATTGAAAATAGATTTAAACCGAATACTAGTGTGGCATTAAACAGGTATAAATTCTATACTAGGGCTCAAGAAGAAAATGAGAGTTTTGATGATTTTCTCACTGCACTTCGAGCTTTGTCCCTACATTGCAACTTTGGTTTAATGACCGACGAAATGCTTAGGGACCAAATCATTGTGCACGTAAGAAGCAAAAAGGTTCAGGAACAGCTTTGGATCCTAGGTGATCCCAGTTTAGAAGTGACTATCAGTACCTCCAAAGCTCTTGAACAATCTGAGCGTTGGATGAAAACTCTAGAAAGTAAAGCCTCCTCTAGCGCCTGTGCTGTTAGCAAATCATCCTCTACTGTTGACGAGGGCAATGTTAATGCTGTTGCTGTTTCCTCCTATAGCTCATTTTCCAATAACAAGCCTAATACTAATAACAAAACTCAGTCCAATTCTAAGAATTATTACTGCTTTAGATGTGGTAATCCCAACCACATTGCTTCGTATTCTCGTTGTCCTGCTATTGGAAAAGAGTGCAGTAAGTGTGGACGTGTTGGTCATTTTTCAAAAATGTGTAAAGACACTGGTACTAGAAAAGATTCTTCCTCCTCATTTAAAGGCAAAATTTCTACTGTATCACAAGGTATGTCTTCATCCCAAGACCTAGAACATGGTATTGTTGTTTCTATCCGCAATATGATTGATATCAAATCTGCAGAAAATTTGAGTTCTCCGGATTGTATTGTTAATATTTTAGGAAAAGAGCTCAAACTTATGGCTGATTCAGGCTCTCCCTGGACCATTATTACCAAGTTATATTGCAATGAAATTTTTGGGAGCCTTGTTGATCTTTCTACCTTATATGAGTCTGACATTGCTGCACTAAACTTTGATGAATCCTTTATTAATGTGGTTGGTTATAAAGAAGTTATCATTGAATTTAGAGGGAACAGTGCTTGGATCAAGATGTATATTGCTGTCAAAGGTGTGAATGTTCTGGGCTGGAGGGATCAATTCAAACTTGGAATTACCTTAAATCCCAGGAACAAAGATCCTATCTCTGTGGTTGCCATCACTTGTGACACTGCACCTTTGGACAACACTGCTTCCTGTAAGGCCAATACTCTTCTGTCTGATGATAGTATGATTGCTTCTGAATCTTCCAAGAATGAGTGTGATCTTGAGAAGGACCTTCCTTTGTTATTTCCTCAAGTTTTTTCTGAGAAACTTGGCAAACTTAGAGGTTTTTCCCATAGGATCAAAGTTAAAAGTGGTGCCATCCCAGTCAAACAAAAATTGAGGGGTGTACCCATTAGTATAAGAGCTGAACTCAAGGTCTTATTGGACGACATGGTCCTTGGAGGTGTTATTGAGGAAGTGGAGTCCTCTGAATGGGTTTCGCCCATCGTTTTGGCTCAGAAATCCGATAAAAGTATCAGGTTGTGTGTGGACCTAAGGGCTCTCAATGCTAATTTAATCACTGATTGTCACCCTCTCCCTAATATAAACGAAATGGTTTGTTTGTTGGATGGTGCTTGCATTTTTTCCACACTTGATTTGCGTTCCGCTTATCACCAAATCGAATTGACTGATGATGCAAAACATTTTACTGCTTTCATCACTCCGTTTGGTCTTTTTCAATTTAAGCGGATGCCTTTTGGCCTAGCCTCCGCCGCTTCGGTGTTTCAGAGGGCCATGCACCATATTTTTAAGGAAGTTAGCTCTTTCGTAAAGTGTTTCCAGGATGATATCCTCATTTTTTCCAAGAATGTGGATGATCATCGTGTCCATCTTAAGGATGTGTGCAATAAGTTATGTGATGCTGGTCTTACCCTCAAATTTAACAAGTGTAAATTATTTTGTAAGAGTGTCGAATACTTGGGTCACACCTTGTCTGCTGACGGTGTAGTTCCCAAGCGTTCCCTTGTTGATGCCATTGTAAAAGCCCCTTCTCCTGATAACAAGGAGAAATTGCTTTCCTTCGCTGGCTTATGCGAGTACTACAGTAAGTTCATTCGCAATTTCGCCACGAAAATGGAACCCCTCAGGGAGCTTACCAGGAAGTCCTCAGACTTTGTGTGGTCTGAAAGACAGGAGTCTGCCTTTTCTTCCATCAAAGAAGATATCGTCAATGCTCCCACTTTGAGATCCTTCTCTCTTAACAAGAAGTGTATTATTACCGTGGATGCCAGTTGTTATGGTCTTGGAGCTGTGTTAGGTCAGGTTTCTGGCAAAGAGGAATGGTGTGTTGCCTTTGCGTCAAGGACCCTATCACTCACTGAGAGGAGGTATGCGGTCATCGAAAGGGAGTTGTTAGCCTGCACATGGGCTGTGGAGCATTTTCGCAATTATGTTTGGGGCAACAGATTCATTCTTAAAACTGACCACAAGCCTTTGGTTGGAATTTTGTCTCCTGGGGGAGGTTGGAACTCAACTGCTCGCATTGCACGCTTATCTTCAAAATTGCAGGAGTATGATTTTGAGGTTTTGTATGTTCCTGGTAGGAGTAATGTCACGGCGGATTTTCTCTCCAGGTTGCCTTGCCCTGATGTTGGTTCCAACCCGGATAATCGTGAAATTGACATTGTTTCTGTGGTCAATGACTATATTTCTAGTGATTTCCGGGGTATCTCTGAGATTGAGTGGATGTCGGAAGTTGAGAAGGATCCTATTTTCTCATTTATTTTTGACTGTTTGGAAAAAGGTTGGCCCAAGGATAAATCTGTTTTACCTGAATTTGCCCCTTTTTGTCAAGTTTCGTCTGAGATTGAGGCTGTAGGAAGGATTTTGTTTAAGGCTGGGAAAATGATTCCTCCTGCTTCGCTGTACAACAAGATTCTTTCTTTGGCCCATAGGACTCATATTGGAATGTCCTCTATGAAACGTCTCATTAGGACCAACTTTTGGTGGCCTGGCCTTGACAAGATGGTAGACAGAACTGTCCGTGACTGTGTGGATTGCATTAGTAGTGATAAGATGCTTAAAGTGTCTTCTGCTCCCCTTCATCCTGTTTCTTGGCCTGACCATCCCTGGCAGAAACTAGCTTTTGACATTTCTGGTCCCTTCCATCGCCTACCAGAGAATGCTCGTTTTGCTTTAGTTTTAATTGACTATCACAGCAAATGGCCGGAAGTTAAGTTTGTCTCCTGTGCCACCAGGTTCCCCTGAAATCCTTATTACTGATAATGGCGTTCAACTTATCTCTCGGGACATGGAGGATTTTCTTGTTTCTTGTGGTATCAAGCATCACACTACCTCGTTGTATGAGCCTAGAGAAAATGGCCAAGTTGAGAGGTTTAACCGTGTCCTCAAAAATGCTGTGGAGCTTGCTTGTTCTTCGGGTGAATCTTGGAGGGATGTGGTAAGGGAAAGACTTTGGATGTACCGCATCACCCCACATGCCGTCACTGAAGTCAGTCCCTTCCAGCTTCTAAGAGGGAGAACTCCTAGTTCCGAAATCTGTCCCTGGTGGGTTAAGAAGTTGGATGTTAAGGTTGACCACTTGGACATCTCGCAAGTGGCCAGTCGGGTTGAAACCAAACAGAACACTATGAAGAATTTGTTTGACCGGAAAATGAATGTGAAAGTTCCTGATTTTGTTGCGGGTGAGTGGGTCAGGATCAAGAAACCTGGGTTCACTCTCAAAGGTCTTTCTAAGTTCGGCAATCCCATTAAGATTGTCAAAGTTTTCAGGAATTCTGTCATTACCCAAGATGGTAGAGCCTGGAACATAAGGAGGGTTGCCAAGTGTAAGTCTGTTCCTCCAGGTTCTGCCCAGACATCTACTCATGACAAATGTTCTGCTCAGAGTCCTACTCATCATGACAGTACCAACGTTCCACATTCTCAGTCTGTGGCTCATAGAGTCAAAACCAATGCCAGACCTGTTGTTTTACCTTCTAGGTTCCTGTCTTAATATTTCCCTTCTCTTTACAGCTCTGCTTGTTTTATAGGGGGGAGATGTGTTGCATTCTATTATTTCCCTTCTGTGATGTTCTTTATTATTTATTTATTTCCTTGTTGGAACTAGAACCTGGCTCCTGCGTGAGCCTCCCTGGTTCTATGTTCCAGATTCTCTGTTTGGCAGTTTGATCCTGCTCTCCTCCTTACTGGATGCTCTGTGCCTTTTCCCTTCACCTAATAAACCCTTTTATTGGATTTCAACGCCTTGATTCATACTTTACACCTATGTAAAGCTACATTGCCACGTTTCACAGTGTGCACGTTAATTCATTGAATTGTCCCCGTTTCTAGGCCTCAAAAGGGCCCGGACTCAGATTCAGCTCCTGTCTCCTGAACCCTCTCCGAGGAGTGATACAGCCCCCACCTGTATCCCTGACCCTTAGCTTACTTTCATGCTACGCAGTGCCCGGCTCGGCCTGGCTCTGCCTCCAGTCTGCCAAGAGTATGTTATGTTTCTAGTTATCAGTCCAGTCCTCCTTCTTTGCATTCCTAAGCTACTGAATCGCATCAATAGTTTCCGTCATGGTCTAGCCTTTATGTCTCCATGTAAGAGAAATACTGTATTAATATTCATAGAATATTCCCCGCACACGCACTACATGTAGAATTATGCATGCACCAGTCTTAATGTCTGTTAGCCTTTGCCCTGATAACTTTTGGATTCTATCAACATGTACTCAAAACAACAGATACTAGATATGCCTGGGTACATGTCGCTCTGACCCTCCAGACTTTCGTCTCCTCTTCTAGCACAGAAGTCATAGCCCCCAGTTCTCCCTAGTAACACGTCATTGTCAGTTTGCGCGCACCACTAGGTTAGAGGTCCCAGCTGCTCAGGTAGCCCCCTCCATGTTTCCGCCCCTTTTATGACATATTCTGTTACGTTTGCATCACATGTCTATGTATACGCCCTGTACACACCTCTTGTTACACCCACTTTATGCCTTATCTTTCGCGACTGCTACAAACTCCGCCTACTGCTACGCCCCCTGTATTGAATGTAATGTATTTTGTTTAACTATAAATATTGTGCACTGTTATTAAAGTTTGCTAGCCATTCCCAGATCCTGCCCCGGCAGCTGCCGGGCCCTGCCATCCCATCCCCGTACAGGCTGTCCTGTTCCAGTCCTTTATGCTTAATTAAAGCCTGTCAACTCTAGCTACCTTGTATCTTGACTCTTATTTATTGAGCTATCTATTTGTATGAGTATCCTGAAAAATAGTACCGGTAATTAATTATTTATTTACCACAGGATCCAGAACACCTCAGCACGACTCATCCTGGACATCCCCCGCCGCAGCCACATCTCCGGACACCTGAGAGACCTGCACTGGCTCCCGGTCAAGAAGAGAATCACCTTCCGGCTCCTCACCCACGCACACAAAGCCCTACACAACCAAGGCCCAGGATACCTTAACAGCCGCCTCAACTTCTACGCTCCCAAACGCCAGCTTCGATCGACCAGCCACGCCCTCGCCGCCGTCCCCCGCATCCGAAGAGCCACCACAGGAGGAAGGTCCTTCTCCTACCTGGCCGCCAAGACTTGGAACTCCCTTCCGACCCATCTCCGCCTGACCCAAGACCACCTCGCCTTCAGGAAGCAGCTCAAGACCTGGCTGTTCGAACAGTAGCGGACCGCCCCCCCCCCCCCAGAGCCTTGAGACCCTCCGGGTGAGTAGTGCGCTATACAAATGCTTGATTGATTGATTGATTGACACAATCACGCAGCATACATCATTGCGCAGCATTTAATCACATGAGTCCGCACATACCAAACTCGCATCTGCACTCCCCACGCATCAGGAACTACCAGGGACACACACATTCCCCATGCATTCCTATGGGAGAGCAAGCCAATCTCACACATGCACTCAGGGAGCGCACGCACTTTACACCGCGCCACAGTGTCAAAGTGCGCAAAGACCAGCAATCACTATAATTTTTTAATAATACCAGGCAAAAAGTTCAGGGGTGAACCTGCCAGAAGGGCCAAGTCCAACACTGCCCATGCCGCAGTTGTACATTTTACGTTTCTTCCGAGTACTGCAGCATTGTAGGCAGCTAAGATACACACCAACTGTAAAACAAGCCTAGAATATTCCTTCATGTGTTCAGCAGAGGGCTCTGCCAATTCCTCATGTGCTCTTGTTTTTGGGCCCACGCTATAAACTGAGCATCTGCGCCGATTCCTTTTAGCTGCGACTTTGGACTTTCGTGAAAGTGTGGGTAATACTGCTCCTAAAGTGCTGTGGCACATCCACGTTGCATTAATTGGACAGCGTGGTGGGCATCAGCAATGTGCCCCCTTGGGTGTACATTCCAAGTGCCCACACATGCTACAGGGTTGACGGATTGTGCAGTAAAATGTGTTGCATCTAAAGCTCATCCGACAAGTGCAGTCTTTGAGCCCTGTCTGAATAGCGTTTGAAATCCACCACTGCACCCGGCGAATTTCAAACACTGGTACAGTTTACGAGTCCATCATCCTGGAAGGTGGAAATTCAAACTCAGCCTGTCAGGACACAGTGCTATGCAGTGAGAGGCAGCCTGGCGACACAATGGTAGTAGTCGTACAGGTAGAGGTGGCCGCTTCACTTTGGTGTTCACGATCGGGTCTTACTTAGGGCGCTACTTCACCTGTGCAGCACTGCGTCAGTCTGTGAGAGGAAAATGTGGCAAAATACTGACACTCATGTAAGCAGCGCATCCACAGGCAGGTCGCGTACACACTGATGGGAGGAGGGAGCCGCTAAACAGTGCTGTGACAGGCAGTTCGGACACAGGGAGATGACAAGCAAGAACAAGCTCGCATAACACCATGGAGGGCCTTCACACACGCAATAAAAGAAGCCAAATGGCAGCTGTGCACGATGGCAGTTGTACACGTCACGCGCGCCCTTGTGCTTGTGATAGTAAGTTGGTCGCTGGGAAAGTAGCCCTTTTCAAAACGGGAACTGCCATAGTAAACCTGAATCCCCAGCACAGGAAGAAAGGTAGTTCATGTTGAGATGTAGCACCAGTGGTGGCTCGCACAGGTAACGCTGTGGGTAGCTGGGGCTGGGCGGGACTGGAGCGGGTCTAGGTTGTGGGTACTGGAGTGTGATATGTTATGTTATGTTATGTTAATGGGGTTGCTTATATAGCGCACGGCTACTCCGAGGAGTGTCCCGGCGCTTTCTAACCCGCAACTAAAAAAGGGGAAACAGAGCATAACATTTTACTGATTATAAAGCCAAGTCTTCAAAGCTTTTCTGAATGCAAAAAGATTGGAGGTGCGACGGAGATCAACAGGAAGAGAGTTCCAAAGTTTAGGGGCAAGATGTTTAAAGGAACGTCCTCCTATCCTGGCCCTCCTGATGGGGGGAACCGTTGCCAGGCCAAGACTTTCCGATCGGAGAGATCTGGTGGGTTTGTAAAAAACAAGCCGTTTTTGAATATACAAAGCACCGACCGAATGGAGTGCCTTGTGAGTCAATGTGAGAGCCTTGAAAGTAATCCGCTTCTTGACAGGAAGACAATGAAGGGAAAAAAGCAGCTCTGATGCCCTGGCTTGCCGAGGTAGGCCAAAAATAGCACTGGCCGCGGAGTTTTGAACTACCTGAAGTTTATGCAGGAGATAATCAGGTAGACCCAGGTATAGAACATTCGAGTAGTCAATCCTCGAGCAAATCAGAGCCTGTACTGTCAGCTTCCTATGAACTAGAGGAAGCAGAGGAAGGAATTTTCGCAGCATTTTTAGCAGACCGAAGCAGGTGCTGGTGATATATGATGGGAAAGCCGAGAGTAAGTTATTAAATAAATAAAAGCACTTAGTTTGCGCTTGCAGCATCAGGGGTGATAAAAGACATCCCTGCTTGTTACTTGTTGCAACACAAAGGGCGCAGAAGTAGAACTGTTAATTTAAATTCTGCCCGTCAGATTATCATATAGGGCCTTAACCATTTTGGAGAAATGGTCCCCCAGATTGTACCGGCATAAGACCGATACCAGATCCTTTTCAATAGCATGACAAAATGCATGAATATTGTCACTGGCAAGCCTGCTTTTTACAAAACCTGAATGTGAGGTTTGGATTAACTTGGTAATATATGGTTCAATATTTGTGGCAAAAATTTTGACATATATTTTTGCTTACATATTACTCAACACTGTATATGTGAAAATCTTAGGAACCAAATGATCGTTCTCTTCTTTTGGGATGTCATCTATTGTAGCTTCAGCAGCTGTACCGGAAACCTTACACAAGGATTCAAAGTGGTAAGGAACCACAGACCGATTAGTGTTAGCACACTGGTTTTATAGAAGCTAATGGTCAGGCCAGCCGGACCAGGAGCTTTACTGCACTGAATAAGTTTAATTGCCTCTAAGATCTCGCCTTTCTCAATCGGGTTCTTAAATTTAAGCTTATCAGACTCAGAAAGAGATTGTAGTGGCACAGAGTTTAACCTGTTGACCGCGGCCTGAATTCCGCCGCGGTGCGGGTGATTTATGACTGGGCGTGGTTCGGACGGCCCCCGGCCGTCCTCCGCACACTCCCACTGTGACGTCGGACGCAAAGGGTTAAAAAGTGAAGACGGGAATCCTTGGATGAAAGTATTGATGGTGTGTAGCAGGAACCATAAACATTTTTACATATTTCTAGAATTTCAGCTATTTTAGTTTTATATGCCCCGAAGGTTCCTTATTGGATGAAACTAAATAGACATTTTTCCTATATTTCAAATAGGCTACTAGTAATTTCCCTGATTTATTTAGGTAAAAGAGATTTTCATCCTTTCTGAGCATGTAGCCAGAGATGTGTTTGCTTGCTAATGATTGTGTTATATTCGTATTTGAGTCACTTGAGAGAGACAGTAAAAAAGAGCCACTAGAACACCTAAATATTGTTGCTTTGGGGCATATCCTCAAGGCCATGCGATAATTATCGCTCAGCGCTCTTAGCCTGAGGATAATTATCGCCGGCCAACTCTGAATTTTATCACAGAGATAGCGTGCTATCAGCATCGCATATCTCCAAAGCGATACAATTCAGAGCGCAAGCTGCCAATTGTGCGATTATCGCTGGAAATACAGCGATAATCGCACAAGGTTTGGCAAAAGCTTGCTGATAGGGCAAGACATACTTAGCCATGATATCCACCTTACATAGGATATCATGGCTAAGTCAGTTTTGAAGCAGGTGTAAGGAAAGTAGCGATAACAGAGGTTATCGCTACTCTGCTTGTCACTCTGCAGTTTAGCGTGCCAATTGATAATTGGAGAAATGTCGCTTAGCGAAATTTCTCCAGTATGTCAGGGCAGGAACGCTCACTTTTCATCTCATTAGAGATGCAAAGATGGGCATTAGGGGAAATAGCAATAATGCAAGGATTCACGCATTAGCGGGCCTTGCTGATTAGGCGATAACATTATTGCCGCTTTCCGTCCGAAAATGGACGCTAAAGCGGCGATAATTTTGTCTCCGGGGCTTGATGATATGCTCCTTTGTCTTTAATTACCTGTGTTAGTTTTTCCAAAGAATGCTAATGTCTTTTTATCTTCACCATATGATTTATAATCTGCCCCAACCCCACCCTTGATAGCCCATTTAAAGGCATCCCAGAGAATAACTGGAGAAGGCAATGGGTTTGTATTGATCTGTATAAACTCCTTTACTTCTTTGTCATGTCCCTGTATATCTACTGTCTGTTCTAAAACTTTAGAATTCATAAACCAAGAATGACTTTTTGAGTGGGGCTGTAGGTTCAATTGTCAATTCAAGTGTTTTTTGAAGTAAGGAGGAGGCTATCAAGAGACATTCACTTTTCGAAAAGGTGTTATGGGGGGAAGAAAACAAAGTGAAGTTACTACCTGCCAGCTCATGAAGCCTCCAATTATCTGTCAAGAAGGGACGTAACACAGGCCCCTGCAGCCCCCGTGGTGCAGGGGGGCCCTCACCCTCCAGGGGGCCCCGTCAGCACCGCACTTCTGCTGGGGAGCTCTAGATTGAGTCCGGAGGGGGCCCCTTCACTTACTCTGCAGGGGGGGCCCCTGCAGGGTTCGTTATGCCACTGCTGGCAAGTTGTTAGAAATAAGTTGATCAGGAGTTTATGAGCTAGAGATGGTCTATATTTACAGGCAACTTGTCTATCCAGAATAGGATCCATGGGAAGATTAAATTCACCCGCAAGTACAATACAAGCTGCCATGGGAAGGAAAGCCAATTTGCCAGATAAAACAGGCCAAAAACTATGGAAAATCGCTGTTAGGGATGTATATATATATATATATATATATATATACAGCACACATCTCCACTTCACCAAATTGAACATAGGAAATCAGCCAGGCACCTTCAAGGCTTTTACAGCAGTCTGATGTTTTCCTGCATTTCACTTCATCATGGACATGTAAAGTGGTCGACCATTGGTACCAGTGGTCTGCTCAAGGGAAATGTGCGACAACCGTGTGGAAAATGGAGTCTGAGAGAGTAAGTTAGTAGTCCACATGTCTGATGGAGAATACAAAAAGACATGGGGTAGAATTACAAGCTCCTTGCGCCACCGGTGCGGCACTTTTCGAGTCATACCGGTGGCGCATATTGATGCTCCATATTTACAAGGGCAGGAAAAGCCAACCAGCGTGGCTTTTCATGTCCTTGTAAATGAGGCCCCTTTACACGCAGCACTTTGCATGACAGGGGTGTTCAATGGGTGTTGCTGTGGGTGTTCCCACACAACCCCCATGAAACCAGACACATTTACAGATTTACAAGAAATTGTAATTCTGGAAATGTGTCTGAATGCTACGCCTCTCGCGGGGAGGTGCAACGAGGAGAAATGTATTAATTTCTCCTCATTCTTTCCTCTTTCTATGTGTGCTACATTCTGCAGCACACATAGAAAGAGGAAATCACCTCTAAAGAGTGTTTATGTACAGGAAGGGTTCCCTTCCTGTACATAAACAATCATTGAAACAATGACGTTTTTCAACTTCTATGTGTGCTAACGCAGCACACATAGAAGTTCAAAAACAGCATTTCAGATTGTTTTTGTGGAGGAAGGTGCCCCTTCCTGCACAAAAACAATCTCCCCATGACGCAGGCATCCTTGCACCATGGTGCAAGGGCGCCGGCGCATGGCTGCAGTTTGTGCGCCAGCGCAGGGGGAAGCAGAGAGATGCAACATATTGTTGTAAATATGTTGCATCCCTGAGCTTTGAAAGTGACTCAGTGTGGTGCAGCCAAAGGGCTGGTGTTCCGCACTTAGGCGTAGATGTAGGTAATTTTATTTTACCACTTCTTAAACACCGAATTTGACCGATTCGGTATTTAAGAAGTGGTAAAATAGAGGGGGAGGGGGGGATGTAGGTATTACAGATTCGGTAAATACCGAATCGTTAAGATTCGGTATTTACCGATTCTGTAAATACCAATTCGGTAATGCCCATTGATTCCTATGGGCATTGAAGCCCATAGGAATCAATGGGCATTACTGAATCGGTATTTACAGATTCGGTAAATACTGATTCCAGCAAGGGTGCAGGGGGTGTCACTCTGACACCCTCTAGCACCCCAAATACAGGCTTGTGTGCCATGTGGCACACAGACATGCCCTAAGGCATGTCTGTCTGTCACATGGCATAGGTGTGCATGCACACATGTGCAAGCACACCTGGATTCGGTATTTTACCACCCAATTGGATTGGATGGTAAAATACCGAATCTGAAAGGCCTTTGGGACTCAGAAGAGTCCTACCTACATCTAGAAGTTACCGAATCGGTAAAAATACCGAATCGGTATTTTACCGATTCGGTAAATTTACCGAATTTGTAAAATTGGCCCCCTACATCCCAAAAACCCATTTACCGGTCGGTAATGGCCGAAATCGGCCATTACCGGCCGGTAAATGGCCACCTACATCTGGCCCTTGGTGACTTTCTTGTAAACCTGCGCCATAATGTCGAATAGAAAAGCCAAGACAGCAACAACAGATATATAAGGGAAACATCACCATGACCGATGAATACAGAGTCAAGCAAAACAGTAACTGTAAAGCAAAAATCCACCCTGTGGAAGTTCCTATCAGACAAGTTTACCTATTGCAAGAGTGGGGAAACCAAGCAAGGGAGGAATCCCTCCAGTTATATCAAAGAAATAAACATGCAGCGATTCTTACCACTGAACCAAAACGATTCAGTCACATTAAGAAAAGTAGCGAATGACGTAGCATCAATGTTGATGTTGAAAAATACTAAGGGTAAACATATGAAGATCGACAGTGAGGCAAGAATATATGTACTTTAAGAGTAACCAACTATGCACCCATGGGAAAAACGAACAGGGATATGTGAATGACCAAGTACAAAATCTAACAAATAGAAACAACATTCTAAGCTCTTCACGAAAAACAGTTTTGGAATGCAGCTACAACAAAAACTTGGATACAACATACTATAACAGCTGCATTCCTGCGAGTGAGAACCATATATGCACAAGAAATAACTTATGCAAATATGACGTGAAAAGGCAGAGCGCCTGTGATGCTTTATAATAGCAACATGTCCTATAAGTAGTAACTAAGTAACAACAAAAGGGGTTGGCTCAAAAACGCAGTAAGGCTGCGCCAAATATCAATATAAACAAAACAGTTGCCAATGCTGCGCAATTTAATAAATAAAATTTCAATGCCCAATGATGTAAAACAATTGAAGCATGACCACCATGTACAGTGTGTTTCAGATATTTGATAATTTTATTTTCTCAAGGAATAGAAAAGTCATTCAATTTTTTTGAAAATTCTAAAGATTATTAATGTTAGGGAGGGGAGTAGGTTGTGATTTAAAATGCGAACCAGTATGGAACAGAACGTGCAAGTGACAACAGATATAAACAAAAATGAATAGTAGTCATAAACTCACATTCTACATTTGCTCTGTGCACGTCTTCCATACAACAATCAAACTCACAAGGGTAGTTGGACAAACGACACAAAAAACATACAGTGCGCGGTGAAGGAGATTATCCTAATATTTACAAACGAATAAGTTGGTATTGTTTTTAAGAAACAAAGTGTCCTAACCAGAAACCGAATAGCGTGGTATTCGGAGAATGGTGGGGCACTAGTACTATTTTAAATCACCATTGAGTATATGATGTAGCAGGCCATCTAACCAATATACAAATTGCTCAATGTATAACAATATTCACTTCTACAAGATTGGCCACTTAATAATGAAATAAATTCACAACAACAGAAAACAAAAAGGTCGACGCGTTTCGAAGCCCCTTTAGAATGGGGTT
The DNA here is from genome assembly GCF_964261635.1 of Lissotriton helveticus. Lineage (NCBI taxonomy): Eukaryota > Metazoa > Chordata > Amphibia > Caudata > Salamandridae > Lissotriton > Lissotriton helveticus. The sequence goes on along the minus strand of NC_136068.1, from coordinate 1,827,772,651 downwards.
TCTCCTCAGGACCTAGCCGGTAATTAAACCTGCAACGACAAAACACAAAAGAGCGACGTCTTACTTAATTTTGAAGTTTGAGCAGACCTTCAACTTGTCTCCAGACCAGCAAAACGAAGAAAAATACCTTATCTTCTGAAGAAACGATCATTTTCTTCTCACAAATCCAATATTAATGTAGGTGCTCTTGAAATTCTCAACTGTGAAGAAAAGATCTACTATCAGATGCGACACGGTGCCTGATTGGACTACTGTTTAAGAGAGGGCTAGCAAGTGCTCCTACCTTCGTGCAGAAGTCTGTGCACGGACACTTCTCATATTTCTTTTTCAATTTCCTTTTTCAATTACAGATTCCAAAACAACTTTTTGCACCCTGCAGGATGAAAAGCGAATGCGGAAATGTAACTAGCTAGCTCTGTTCTGTTCATGCGATCAGCGGTGGTTATTCAAACAGGCAGGGACTCCAAGGCGGCTTACCTGGATTCGGGTTTCCTTACTCCTCACTTGCGGTCGGCGTATCTGAATCAGCCGTCGCGGGGTGAAACGCAGCAAGTGCGTCATATGGAACAGACTCATTACGGGACTGCTGGGATTTGTAGTTTACAATACAAATCCGCAAATGTCATGTATATTTGTCATGATTGACGGAGACATTGTTTTGGGGCCCCTAATCCGGTTCTCATTATCAATTGTTGTTTAATGTTAAAATTATGCGTGCAGCCTGAGTGTGTTGTGACAGCGGAAATCTGAAAACACACTCAGGCTGCACGCATAATTTTAACATTAAACAACTTGTATATCAATTGATAATGAGAACCGGATTAGGGGCCCCAAAACAATGTCTCCGTCAATCATGACAAATATACATGACATTCTGGGATTTGTATTGTAAACTACAAATCCCAGCAGTCCCGTAATGAGTAAGGAAACCCGTAATTGAAAAAGGAAATTGAAAAAGAAATATGAGAAGTGTCCGTGCACAGACTTCTACACGAAGGTAGGAGCACTTGCTAGCCCTCTCTTAAACAGTAGTCCAATCAGGCACCGTGTCGCATCTGATAGTAGATCTTTTCTTCACAGTTGAGAATTTCAAGAGCACCTACATTAATATTGGATTTGTGAGAAGAAAATGATCGTTTCTTCAGAAGATAAGGTATTATTCTTCGTTTTGCTGGTCTGGAGACAAGTTGAAGGTCTGCTCAAACTTCAAAATTAAGTAAGACGTCGCTCTTTTGTGTTTTGTCGTTGCAGGTTTAATTACCGGCTAGGTCCTGAGGAGAAACCCCATTCTAAAGGGGCTTCGAAACGCGTCGACCTTTTTGTTTTCTGTTGTTGTGAATTTATTTCATTATTAAGTGGCCAACCTTGTAGAAGTGAATATTGTTATACATTGAGCAATTTGTATATTGGTTAGATGGCCTGCTACATCATATACTCAATGGTGATTTAAAATAGTACTAGTGCCCCACCATTCTCCGAATACCACGCTATTCGGTTTCTGGTTAGGACACTTTGTTTCTTAAAAACAATACCAACTTATTTGTTTGTAAATATTAGGATAATCTCCTTCACCGCGCACTGTATGTTTTTTGTGTCGTTTGTCCAACTACCCTTGTGAGTTTGATTGTTGTATGGAAGACTTGCACAGAGCAAATGTAGAATGTGAGTTTATGACTACTATTCATTTTTGTTTATATCTGTTGTCACTTGCACGTTCTGTTCCACACTGGTTCGCATTTTAAATCACAACCTACTCCCCTCCCTAACATTAATAATCTTTAGAATTTTCAAAAACATTGAATGACTTTTCTATTCCTTGAGAAAATAAAATTATCAAATATCTGAAACACACTGTACATGGTGGTCATGCTTCAATTGTTTTACATCATTGGGCATTGAAATTCTATAAGTAGTAACAGCAGAGGCAAATGCACAATTAACCATGATATTGCGACAGTGAAGTCAACTGAATACTACCATATTGGTTAAATGACACCCTCACTGTAGGAGAGTAGGATCTGCTTACTATGGTTACCCACATTTTTTGTTGTGTTTCACTGGTTTATTGACTTTAGTCTGGCTGTGACCCTGCTAATCAGGACCCCAGTTGTTCTCTCTCTACATTTATTGCATGTACATTAGGTACACTACAGATTGGTTACTGGGTTGCCATTGTGAGTCCCTAGTATATGGTACCTTAGGTACCAAGGGCCTAGGTACCCCAGAGGTCTACCAGGGGCTGAAGCATGCATTATGCCACCCATGGGAAGCCTTCCAAAATGGCACCACAGGTCTGAACTTGCAGCCTGGATAAGGTGTGTAAGCACCCCTTACTTAGATATTATACCTATATCTACCATTTAAAACAGACACATATTAACCTATAAGTCACTACGCCAGGCCTTGACAATCCTAAAGGCAAAGTGCTTGGTTTTGTGTGATACGGCGCTCTAGTATGAGCTGACCCCCTGTGCAGCTTTCGTAATCCCTTCCTTACAGCGGTTCTATGATATGGCCATACCCTTATACTCTTAAGTGCATTATAACCCTTGCGGTTAATGCTAACTTTGGTTTGGCTTTATCAAAACCTGTTGTGTTTGGTGTCAAACACTTTGGAATTCTACCCCCCGCCAGTTCTGGCGGTGGGGGTAGCATTCCACCCTTCTAGAGGGAGAAGACATGTGTACACTTGATTTCCCGCTAATAGTTTAAAAGAGCCCCAGCATCACAAAATGGATGCTGCTGCCACAGACACAAGTTTGACCTGCTGCAGCTGGAAAAAACTCCAGCAGGGGAGGCCTGAACAATAGGTTTCCTGTCCAGACAGGCTTTAGTGTATTGGGGCAGGGTGCACTGCATTAAGTGAATGCTTTTCAGACACTGCCTGGGGCGCACAAGGTGTCCCATGCATTTCCCAGTTCAAACCGGTTGCTGGGGCACTCAGCCTCAGCTCTGGCGCAAAACTGGACAAAGGGGAAGGGGTGTAACCACCCCCTCCCCAAGTCCTCCCATAGGTGGGACTCTAGAGTTAGTTCATCCCCTAAACTTAGTATAAGTATAGGAACCCAGTCCCTAGGACTTTAGATTACCCTGGATGAAACTCTGAAACAGAAATCATGGACCTTTGACATTCCATATCGACTGGAAGACGGAAGAAATCTCCCTTGGGGTCAAGGAGTGACTCCCATTTACAAACAGGCACCAAAGAAGCATCTTGCCAGTCTGCATTTGTGAGGCTCCCGCTGGATCCCGAAGAATCTGCGACACAGAACATGGACTTTCAAACATCTCCGAGGTTGATACGAGTTCTCAGCAAAGCTGAGACCTGTAGCTATCCCAAGAGACGTGGGACCAGAACTCCTGGACATCCTGCACATTTGCTAGTGCATCAACTTCCCGAGATTTCCCGAAGTTGTGCATTGGGCTACTTGTAGTACAAGCCCTGAGCACCTTTTACATCTAAGATTGTGGGCCTACACTCCACTAGTGTTCCGTGGGCCAGCTTTCAGCATTTCCGCTTGAGGTGCCTTCGCGATCCCTAGTCCGTTGGCTAGTGGGTCCCCACAAAGGAATTTACTTTGTTTCTTGGGCTTTCCTGGCTGCTTCTGATGTGCCCTGACTCTCCTCCAAAGGGTGAGTCCCTCCGACCTTGCTGGTCTGCACCGAAGCCAATCTTGTCATCTTGCGTGGGTTGCTGTTGCCAGGCTTGTTGGGTCCAATCCAGATACCAAATCTGCAGCACTCAACATCCTTTGTGGGACATCTCGAATCCAGTTTCTGGTTGTCGTCAACGCAACCTGGACCTCGTGGCTGAAGAGTAAAGCTTCACATACTTCACTTGAAAGGACCCTACATCGGCTGGCATCCTCTTGTCGCCATCTTGGTCACTGGCTAGTGACCCAGACTCTGTCTCCTCTGCTTTCAGGTTCTTCAGATCTCTGATCCACCCTTGCATCCATCCGGACACTTCTCTCCTGATTGCCTGCAGCACTTCTTTGCAGCTCTCCATCGGAAACGACGACTAAGCCTGACACGAAAAGACACAACAATGGAAATGAATACCAAATATTTAAAAGCTTCTTCTATTAAAAAACTGGATTAAAAAAAAAACTGGATAAAAAAGGGGGTATTTTGAATACTTAGAAATCATAAACAGTCAATGTTACTAAAACTCTAAATTTTCAAGTAAAAGCAATGTGCAACATCCGCAAAGTTCGATCATAAAGTGCAAGTGCAATACAGTACAATCCAACCTGGAATAAAGTGCTAGTGCTAAAAAATTACAAAAAGTGCAAATACTACAGAGAAAAAGTGCACTAGTGACTTGTAGATAAAACCTTCCAACAATTCAAGACTGCTTAAGAATAATATAGACTTAGTTTTAGTATTCAAACTAATTTCTAACTTAACCCCTCCTTTATTTCCTCCAGATTCTCAAAATACTTCCAATTCCTATCAAAACTCGTGACTGCTCCTACTCTACAAGCATAAGCTTTTTCAAAATTCCATGACCTCCTCATTTTGTTAAGCCATTTCAAATGGGATGGAGGTTCCTTTGATTTCCAATTTTGGAGTATTAGGGAGCGAGCAACTGCACAAGAGATAAACACAAATATTTCCTCAGCATCTTTGAGCATACCTCTGTCATTACATATACCAAAGAGGGCCAATTTGGCTGAGGGTATAAGTGTTTTCCCTATAGCCGCCTCAATATCTGAGAGTATGGCCTCCCAAAAAGATTTCAGTTGAGGACAAGTAAAGAAAATATGAAGGCAACCCCCCTGGCCGACAGCTTGGCATCTAAAGCACTTGTTCTCGACCTCCGGGAACCTTTTCTCAAGTGCTTCCGGAGTCCAATACGCTAGCCAACGGGACAAGAAGGCCATCCTCTTAAAATTAGCGGCACGTAATGATTTATAGCCTAGCAAACTTATGATTTCCCAATCTTTACGTGTTAAATTACATTGTGTTAGGCTAGTTATTTTATCAAGATGGCGATCTATCAAGACTAATTGCCCGTCACAATGAAGCCTCTTGTACCAATTTCCTATGCCGCTGATTTTAGCTTCATATAGAAGTGTTACCATCTCACTTGTTGAGGCAAGAAGTCCACCAATATCCCTTCTCAGGAAGTGGACAATTTGTAAATATTCAAAAAGCGTTGGTCACCCGGGAGTAGTTACTCTAGCCAGCACTTCTTGCCACATAATAATTCTATTCTGAACAATGAAGTACCTTAACTCCCTAAATCCCAGTATCTCCCAATTCAATATTTGACTGTTTCTAATTTGGAGGCCCAGACAAAAACATTCTCGTAAGCTTAAAAACTGAGAAGCTGAGGAGCTAAGATTTTTCTTAAAAAGGGACTGTAGTTTAGATAAGTATTCTTTCAAAGTCTTGTATCACGTCCTTTTGGGGAGTTTTACAATCTTTAAAAATACCTGGGTTTGAGAATCAGACTCTTGTATCATTTTTACTAAGAAGAAGCTATCTCGAATGTTTTTTGAACCTATCAGACCTGCCACTAAATCAAGAAAGGCTGCCTCGTAGTATGTTTTTAAATGTGGCAGAGCCAGTCCCCCCTGTTCAACTGGAAGTTGGAACACGAACAGCTTAATCCTAGGGGCTTTCCCCCCCAAACAAAACTTCTGATCATGTATTCAATGTCTTTAAAAAAAATGGAATTCAATTTGATAGGAACATTACAAAACAAGAATATTAATAAAGGTAGAATCGACATCTTGATCAGAGATTCCCTGCCAATCAAGGTGAGCGGGAGTTAAAGCAATTGGGCGAGAAGATTCTTAATTTTATTTTTCATTCTCACATAGTTAAGTAGGTAGAGCTGATGACAATCGCAAGTCACATATATGCCTAAATATCTAATAGGGTCACGACTTGCAGCCTGGACACGCAAACACGATGGAAAAAGGCTGAGGTTGGTGTTTAAAGCGAGAACCTCCGTTTTTTTAGCATTTATTTTGTAACCTCCTATTTGTTCATATGCTTTAAATTATTTTAATATGATTTCTATATTCTCCTTATTCGGCTTTAAGTAGAGAATAATATCATCCGCAAAAAGCTTGAGCTTCGCCATCCCGGGGGATGGGGGGGAAAATGTCAGGATTGTTTCTAATTTTATTTACAAGGGGTTCAATAAAAAAAGTAAAAAGTAAAGGAGATAAAGGGCAGCCCTGCCTAGTCCCTCGATTAACTTGTATTGAGCTAGCCTTCTTCGAGTTTATTATAACTTGCGCCAAAGCACCTTGATAGATGTTCTGCAGCATCTTAATCACTTGTTCTGGAAACCCGAATTTGGTAAGGGAATAAAACAGGGTTGCCCAGTTTACCAGGTCGAACGCTTTTTCCGCGTCGAACATTAAAATACAGGCAGGGGTTGAATTAATATTAAAGTAGTCCAGTGCCTGAATTAAAAATTCAGTGTTGGAAGCCATAAAACGGCCTGCTATGAATCCTGACTGATCGCTATGTATGACATCTTGCGCAGCATACATAAAGCGATGGGCCCAGATTTTCATTAGGATTTTATAGTCTGAGTTCCGGAGGCTAATCGGCCTATAGGAATTAATATCTTCTGGATTTTTGTCTTTTTTAACAAAATATATTATTGTTGCTTCCTTAAAGGACGCGGGTACCAATCCTCCTAACTTGATATAATTAAATAAATTCTTAAGGGGAGTTAATAGATCCTTTAAAAAGATTTTATAGAATTCGATTGGAAACCCGTCTTGCCCGCAGGCTTTCGCCCCTGCTGTTGCCTTAATAGCGTCTGCTATTTCCCCTGTATTAATTTCAAGCCCAAGTTGTAAAACCTGATTTACCGTAATCTTTGGAATATCTATGTTCGCGAAATAGTCCTGTATCTGACCTTTCCCTATTAGATATTCAGTAGTGTATATACGGCCAAAATGTTCCAGAAAAGCCCTTTGGATCAGGTTGTTATCTGCTATCTCTTGGCCATTTATAGGATCTCTTATTTTAACTATCGAGGCAGATTCCTGTTTTTTTCTTACAGAATTAGCCAGGAGATTTCCTACCAATTGGCTATCCTCGTAGATCCTTTGTTGAAAGGTTCTGGAGCTGTTGATCTCTTCCAGTGCAAAGAAATCTCTTAACTCCACCTTTGCTTGCTCCAAATGATTCGGGCAAAGGCGGAACTGCAAAGCATATTCTTTATCTACAGCCTTTCGGAACGTAGATATTTTTTGTCTCCTCTCTTTAGCCTGGGCAGATGTATAGGATATTATCTGGCCGCGTGCTGCCACCTTAAATCCCTCCCAGACCGAGAATGGTTCTGCCGTGTCGTTGTTGATTTTAAAGAATTCCGTGATCCATTCTCCAAAACCAACTACCCAGTCCTGATTCTGGAGCAGAGTACGGTCCAGCTGCCACCTGGACTTATCCCTGCCCCCAACTCCTAGATTAACTTCCAGCTCTATCTTCCCATGATCGGAAAAGGGATTACATCCAATAGATGAGCTTAAAATCTGAATAGATCTTGATATCAGAAAAAAATCGATTCTTGATGACGTCCAGAAGCGGTGTGAATAGCAGGTGAAGGATACCCCTACTGGGTTCAATGAGCGCCATGGGTCTATAAGTTGGTATTCTGTGATAAAGGCGCCCACGACTTTTGTAGTATTAGGTTTAATTGTTTCTCATTCTTATTAGAGGTGTCTTTTTTTAAATCTTGTATGTAGTTGAAATCTCCTCCCAAGATAATCTGCCCGGGAGCCCCCCTGAGAAGATCATTAATTTCTAAAATACTAGACACCTCGTCAGATATCTGCCCGTAGTAGTTTACGAAGTTCATAACTTTCCCCTGTATTTTAGTTACAACCCATAGCCATCTCCCCTTAGGATCCCTTCTAAATTTTAAAACTTCCCAAGGTAGTCTCCTAGAGAAGTAAATAGCAACAAAAAACAATGGAGGAGTAACCCCTCGTAGATAGAGAGATATCTCTCTGGCAATGAGCTTACGTGCTCTGGTCGGCACAATGTGCCCCAACCTGCTGTTGGATAATACATATCCTTATAGAAGACCCCTCACTCACCAACCTAGTTGGTGACATGCTTCATCATCGGGGTCCCACCCCATAGGCCGAATGCCTATAGGGTGTGCTGCGACACCTGATTACAGTGGAGCTGGTTATATTTCTTTTATGTGTTCAAAAGCTATCAAAAAATTTGTGTTAAAAAGGGCCAACACTACTCACTGCAAGTATTTTATTCTTGAGTGCTTGAACCCTTGTTAAAAATTAAAGTGTGGCACCTTTGCCTAATTAGGTAGGCTTTGGTGTCATAAGTAGTATTAAAATATATTAAAAATAGCAAAAGTGTGCTATGTGAATGTGAATTTTTTACAAACTATCGGTTAAGAGGTCTACATGTTTCAACCCATACATAAATTCAAGGGTTTTCGTCAGGACCGTGGTGTTTTGAACTGGGTGGTCCGCCCTCGCTAAGGGGCGTCCTGCCCTAGTTCAAATAGGAAACCGCAAATTGCGATTTCGTGAAAAAAGTGCGATTTTCCTTATTTTTGGAAAAAACCTGTGAAAGACAGGAAGACAAAAAACAGGAGGGGATCACATACTGGGGATAGACAAAATGAATATACCACATTTAACACATAAATTATTGGTCATAAATTAATGGTCATTACCACACTCATAGAATCCAGGTGTGTAGTCATGCCAGCATTTCAATATCAAGTGTAGGTTTTGTCTATTGCGGTCATGCAACAGTACTACAGTGATAAATTGCCGGGTTGTGCCTTTTGATCAAAGGACCGGCGCCAAAAGGAGAGGTGTCGAAATGGTTTTGGCGGCAGTAAATATCATGTGTGAAAAAACCAGAGGTCGGTAAATGGGAGAGTGATCTTATAGCGTGCTACGATGTGAACGGCTGCCAGGAGTTGGTTGTGAGCAGTCGTGTCATTGCCGCCATAATTTATGGAAGCGACCAATTATTGTTAATTTCTTACGCTTGGAAGCGGAACTATCGCTTCATGGGCATCAGCGTTACCAAGATGACAAGATTCCGTCTCCTGTAATTGAGGAAAACAAAGAAAACATATTCCGAGTGTCAGATAAGTACTTTCTAAATTCTGACCATCGAGTGCAGCCTCTGGGAACCTGCGGTGTATCGTTTCCGTGTTCCGATCCGACCGAGTTTACTTACTTGTAGCTTCTGATCGTCAGACAGAAAACCTACTTGGTTCCTGCTCTGCATGCCCCGTGGAATGACTCGGGTGCCTGAGCGCTGCCGGTAAAGTAAACCTGCTCGCACTTCCTGGTGGGGCGTGTCCGGCTCACGTGGGCTAGACACGTGGTCCGGTGGTAGCCAATCAGGATACCTCGTTCGACATAGTGGAAGGACTGCTATGTCAACAACACTCATTGTTTATATCGCTATGGTGATTGCATTACTGTATTTGAAATCGACGGACATGATCTGGTTGATTTATAGGTCCAGCGTTTTTGGGAAAATAAAAGATAGACAGACAAGAGGAACTTTCAGGGTAAATACCACGGGTTAATTCTATACTATTTGCCGATGCATCCAGGCAAATAGCTTGTCATTAGGGTAGTCTTAAGGAATGTGAATCGGGATAATGATGACCCCCCTTAAGTCATTACGTTATTCCACGGTATATTGTCATTCAGCCCGGTTTTGTGAGTGGAAAGTCTGTAAACCCACCTCTGTTCTTTTTCGAATAGACGTTGGGTCAGGTTTGTACCTGGTTTTACTTGTTCAATGATTGTCCATTGTAGGTCATCCGGGGTGTGACCTGCGGACAAAAAATGTTCAGTGAGTTTTGTATTCGTCTTTTTGCATCTAATGGTGCTCCTGTGCTCTCCGATGCGTAGTTTGATCTTCCTACTGGTCATTCCTACGTAATGTAGGTTGCAGGGGCATGTCAATCTATAGATGACATTTTCGCTATTGCAGTTGGTCTGCCCTCTAATTGTCCATATTTTGTTTGGTTCCAGAAGTAAGGTTTTTGTATTCGTGGTGAAAGGGCAAACACTGCAACTTCCGCATTTATAGTGGCCTGTCACCTTTGGTAAGCCCCATAAGTTTGTTTGTGTTTCTTTTTCTGGACACACCATTAGGGGTCTTGTGTTGACAACTGCATCTTTTATGCTTCGTGCCCTTTTAAAAGAGAAGAGGGGTTTTTCCCATCTCAGATTGCCTGTGTGGCGGAACTGCAAAGCATATTCTTTATCTACAGCCTTTCGGAGCGTAGATATTTTTTGTCTCCTCTCTTTAGCCTGGGCAGATGTATAGGATATTATCTGGCCGCGTGCTGCCACCTTAAATCCCTCCCAGACCGAGAATGGTTCTGCCGTGTCGTTGTTGATTTTAAAGAATTCCGTGATCCATTCTCCAAAACCAACTACCCAGTCCTGATTCTGGAGCAGAGTACGGTCCAGCTGCCACCTGGACTTATCCCTGCCCCCAACTCCTAGATTAACTTCCAGCTCTATCTTCCCATGATCGGAAAAGGGATTACATCCAATAGATGAGCTTAAAATCTGAATAGATCTTGATATCAGAAAAAAATCGATTCTTGATGACGTCCAGAAGCGGTGTGAATAGCAGGTGAAGGATACCCCTACTGGGTTCAATGAGCGCCATGGGTCTATAAGTTGGTATTCTGTGATAAAGGCGCCCACGACTTTTGTAGTATTAGGTTTAATTGTTTCTCATTCTTATTAGAGGTGTCTTTTTTTAAATCTTGTATGTAGTTGAAATCTCCTCCCAAGATAATCTGCCCGGGAGCCCCCCTGAGAAGATCATTCATTTCTAAAATACTAGACACCTCGTCAGATATCTGCCCGTAGTAGTTTACGAAGTTCATAACTTTCCCCTGTATTTTAGTTACAACCCATAGCCATCTCCCCTTAGGATCCCTTCTAAATTTTAAAACTTCCCAAGGTAGTCTCCTAGAGAAGTAAATAGCAACGCCTATCTGGGCTAACCCAGCTGACGCGAAAAACGCGTGGGAAAAATATTTCGGGATAAATAAATTGGGGGTGTTGGTTTTTAGAGGGGTCTCTTGGAGAAATAACACGTGGGGATTCTGAAAGACTGCCCATTTTATAAGAGCGCCATATTTTTGTTTATTTAAAACACCATTGGCATTAACTGATAGGATACTACATTTATTCATTTCCATATTAAAATTCTCACACCTTTAATTCCTACATTCAAAATTCGATACAAACCCTGCCTACGACTTCTGCTCTTTTTTACTGCTTTCACCCTGACCCCGCCCCCTCTCCTTCCCCTGGTGAACCCCCACCCCCCATGAAATGTGGCGCCTTCCATTCCTCCCACGCAGACCACATTTCCCCCCCCTCCTACTAACCTGGGTGTCTTCTTGTCACACCCTGAGTGACCCTGTGAGCCCGTTACCACCCCCGACAGACAATAAAATTGATTCTATTTAAATACCATTCTTATAGCAAAACCAGGCAGTCAGGGCAAGCAAATCACGTAATGCACGTAATGCATGCTTGGGTGGAGCCTTGTCACATCCACAAGGGCCTGCTAATTTCTATAGTGCCCCATATTTCCAATAGTTCAGGAACTTGCCCTTAGCAAAAAAAAAAATTGCATTTATTTCCACACTTTCCTCAAGCTCCACCACTATTATTCAGCACCCTGTTACGTATTACTCAAGCATTTGTCTCTGAAGAGATCTCCTTAAGGAGAGACTGTGCTTCTTCAAGGTCGGAAAACCTATAGAACTTTCCCTCCACAAGGACTTTTAACTTAGACTGTTGAGCGATTGAAGCTTGAGCACCATTCTTTTTAAAAAGGTGGAGAATTTTAACAAATTCTTTTCTGCGACGCGCTGCTGTAGCGGTCATATTGGAAAAAATTCTGCATTTAATTGTCTCAGTAACAAAAAATTGCCTCTGTTGGTATGCCTTAGATAAAATTTCTTCCTTAATCCTGTAATCCGTGAAGTTCTTCAGGATAGTTCTAGGAAAAGTTGAGTTTGCGAATCTCTGTACCGGAACCCGATGAGCTCTCATAATGGTTAGGTCTCCCTCAAACTCTGGTAATACTTTTTGATGGATAAAGGAGTTAACCCACTGAAGCATATTTGAGCCTTCCAGTCCTTCAGGAACCCCCACTATCCTAAGATTAGATCTTCGGGAGTGGCTCTCAAGTTCCTCAAGCTTGTTTTCAAGTTTACTCTCCTGGAGGCTCTTTTTACTTGCTGTCTCTTTGGCTTCTATTCTTGCTTGGTTGATGTGATCTTCAAGAGCCGATATTCTTTCCTCTGCCTCGTTTAATCTGGTAGGGAGTCCTAACATCGACTCTTCAATTTTTTCCAGCCTGGAATGCAGGGCGGCTATCTCAACTTGCTGGTTCAACTTTATCTCACGAATCTCATCGAGGATTAAGTTTAACATCTCGCGAATGTCCATTTGGTAGCTCATTTCCTTTTCGGAGCTGCCACTTTTCCCCTTTTGAGGTAGCTGAGTTATTGATGCTGAGATTACAGATGTTGAGCCCCTTAAGTCCCCTTCTTGAGGCAGTCGGACAGGTGGGCAAGAGAGAGATTGCATAACTGCCACTAATGACGAACTCTGCTTGGATAGTGTCTCTGTTCTAGGATTTTCGCTGATTATGGTCGGACTTATTTCCGTTTCAGAGACTGTACCACTTGATTGAAACCTTGCTGCCGCCTCAGAGCAACTCGACATAGGTAGTTGAGGAGCCTCTGATATAGTTTGTGATATATTCTCAGGCAATTGAAAAGGAGAGTCATTCACTACCACTGTTACAGGGGATGAAGCTGGAGTTACGGGATTCTTTTCGAGCAGGGCCGCTGGTGTTTGAGGAATACGAGCGGGTTTTTTTTTCAAATAAGGGAAAGTCTCTTATCTCTTTCACTCCGTTAGTATTTTTCTCGCCCGGAGATGGCTCAACCTCTACAACATTTTCAGGTAATGCTGAGGTATTTTCCGTTGCTTCTTCCGTGCGGCTCCCACTCATAGCTATTTCTCCTGCTCTTCCTGCCCTTTCGTTTGCTGGAGAGGTTAAAGTGGTGTGGAGTTCATCTTCAGAGCTTTCAAGCATTGAATCCTTCCCCAAAACATGAGAAACCGAGCTTCCTTCTCCCTTTTTGCCCTTCTCCCTTTCTTTGGCAGCTAACCGTGCAGCTTTTCTAGCTAGGGCTAAACGCGTTTTGCTTTTAAGTCGTGCAGTTGCCATTTTGGCAGTTTTATTTACGTCCTCACTGTCTTCACTGTCTTTCAACTGCCTCCCCATGCCCCCGTGAGGGGTTCGAGATTTTATGCTTAAGAGCAATTCAAAGGTTCTGACGACAATTCCACAGAGCAGCAATCAGCAATCAGTCTATATGCCCCTTTTTTATCTCTCCCTCGCCTCACCTTGTGCTTGCAAAATGACCTCTGAGAGGGGCTGGCAAGAACTTCCTGCAGAGATCGGCGTTTAAATGAAAATGTTTTTTTTTTTGCCCCTGCTTTGGCAGCCACAAGCCGCGGGTCTTTGCAGCGAAAAAAAACCGTCAAAGCAGCACTTCGAGGGCAGCCGTGGTTGAGAGGGACACTCACTCAAAAAAAGTCCTTATATCCCGGTCCTCTTTGTGCCCCAATCAGCAGATGCTCCAGGAAGCTCCGATTCGTTGCTCAAAACTGCAAGGACCGCAAGTACCGCAAACTTTGTTTCCTTGGATTCCTGAGCAGAGGTTCAAACACGCCGCTCATTCCCTTGCCGCTTCGCTGGACGCCATTACCGCGGAGACTCGCGCTGTCGAGGGTAGGCGGGGCCACGAGTTGTGATGGCTATCCGGAGGCGTGGAGCACCGGAGCCATCCCTCCCCGGTCTTGACTCTCGAAGTGTCCGGTACTGAAGGGGTTCTACCAAAGTACACTCCTAAGTGTCCTTAATCTTTAACTTTGTAACTTAAACTTTCGCCATAGAAGTCAATGGTGATTCGCGGCTGTGTTTAGACACTGCACGCGTCCCCCGTGGGTCTCTTGCGTCCCTAGCTTGGGTGGTTCCTGGCCCCAGCGGTTCTACAGGCCCAAGGCCTAATTTCTATCCCTCACTTGGTTGTTATACCATTTTTTTAGTATATGGTTTGTGAGGCCTCTAGGGCAAAACGTGTACTGTGCTATTTTACTGTGTGCTATTTAAGTTCTTGTATTGTACTTTTGCCTCTAGCCTCATAAAGAGACTAGAGGGGTTGTGTTTAGAATAAATACATATAGATTTGATATATACCTGGTGTGGATCTCCTTTCCTTTGATTATTCAAGGGATTATAGACTGGTAAAACAATCTGCTTTACATTCCTTCAAGACTTAGCCTGAAGGCTGCTCTCCACAGCTACCACTAGGATAGCTTTCTATAAAGGTGGTCTTAACCGCATGCGTGCGGGCGGAATTCCGCCCGTACGCTGAGATTTACTCATTCCCATGTTTCATGACGAGCTGGGCTCGTCATGAGCGTGCGAGGAGGCTACCTCATGACGAGCCCAGCTCGTCATGAGCGTCGAAGGGGTTAAACCTACCATTAATAAGGGTCGTTTGTACTTGTGCAAGGTGCCCACTACAATAGTGGACATCAAATGCCAGGCCAACTTCTCACCCTCTCCTTCTTTCATGTGAGTTTCAGACTTCTTGTTCTCCAAACAAATTTGAAGATCGGACAGTTCTGTGAACACAAGAGATTTCCTTTGGGAAAATATATTACATTTAGATGGACCCAGGAAAGCATACTGAATTGAATTGTATAAGATTGTTCTGCAGGGCATTTATATCCTAGTTGGGAGTTTATATCAAATGGGAAATTACTCCAAATATTCTACAAAAGCCCCCACCCTCATTTCTAATAATCACACTGTGCATACTTTTACACATTAGTAAGCCCTGTCTGAACAGAATAGTATGTTTGGCAATCATGTATTTGATTACATTTTTAAAACGAGAACAACAATTAAATGCAATGTTTAAATACCTCTAGACATATTTATACACTGTCATATTTGCATTTGTGAGTCTGATTTAAATCAATAAAGTGGAATGGTGCACCCAGAGATATATGAGCCCACAAATACTCCAGCAACGTTTTGTAATAAAACAGCATTTGCTTTGGTGCTCTGCGGAAAATTATGTACAGAGTTTAGTTTCTTTAGCACAGTTTCAAGTGTAGTTTAGTTGATTCATTTGGTCTATCTGTCACTGGCGAGTCCGGGAGAGTAGTGGTTCCTCCTTGGTTCTTTTGAGGTTATCTTTCGTGTCTTTCGCTGTTGTCTGGACTTCTGACATTTTGCACAGCACCAGAGGTGCATTTGCGAAATGTAACGAAGCTCACACCAAATGTGAGGCCCAATAAACAAGTGGTTAATGGCAGTGGAAAACCATATTGATAGAGTAGCTAGTTGAGGGGGCCAGACTGTCGGCCATATGTATGAAGCTGTTTTACGATTGCAAACACTGTGAATCGCTAAAAAACAGTGTTTGCGATTGAAAAACAGTGTCCCTATGTAGGAAAGGGTTCCGGTGCACAAAAATGGTAATTGCAAATTTAGCGATTAGCAATTTTGCGAGGCATTGAATCTGTGAATAAATTTGCGAACTCGCAATCAGAGCCACGTCATAACGCTAATAACGTGCTCGCAAATTGCAAATTCGCAAAATGAGATGCAAGAAAAAATCGCAATTTGTGATTTTGCGGAATTCACAATTTTGCACATACAAATACCACCAACTCGGAGCAGGTGGTAATTTAAACAGGCCCACAATGCCACAGGGGTTTTCCACAATGGCTTGGCTGTATGTGATAGCCAGGAGGCTACGAATCAGAGCTGCTGCACAGAGAAGGAGGCACCCAGAAAGGATCTTCAGAGCGCACATCACCCTGTACCAGCAGCTTGTGGAGGAGATCCATGTGAACTAGAGGCTGGACGCAAACGGCATCCTGGACTTAATAGAAGAGCTCAAACCCATACTAGAACACCCCACACGCAGGACACACACCATTCCCACCAAAGTATAGGTCTTGTGCTCACTGCACCTACTGGCATCAGGGAGTTTTCATGGAGTGATAGCCACAGCAGGAGGGGTCTCACAGAGTGCACTGTTGCGCTTCTTATACTCTTTCCTTGATGCAATGGTACAGAGGCTGCATCACCACATCCACTTTCCCAGCACACAAAAGGAACTAGATCAGACCAAGCAGGAGTTCTACTATATTGCCCAATTTCCCCATGTAATTGGCGGCATAGATGGGACCCATGTCGCAATCTCCCCCTCCTCACAGAATGAGTATGTGTTCCGGAACCACAAGTCCTATCAGTCCCTGAACATACAAGTAGTGTGCAATGCCAAACATGTCATCACTGATATTGTTGCTAAATACCCAGTCAGCACACATGACTCATTCATTTTTCGCCACAGTGGAATTAACCGACGACTCACAGATGGGAAGTTTGGTGAGGGCTACCTGCTAGGTAAATGCATGGCTTTCAAACACACAATCAGTAAAAGTCAGAAGTGGCAGGACAGTGTTTAACCTGATTCTTGTCACCCTGCAGGTGACAGTGCGTATGCTGTACGTGACTAAATCCTGACTCCGTACATGAATCCAGCCACTGCTGGGGAGCGGAGGTATAACAGCGCCCACAGAGCCACCCTCTGTGCCATTGAGAGAACATGTGGAATTCTTAAGAGACGTTTCTGCTGCCTACATAAGAGTGGAGGTGCGCTACAGTACAGTTGCAAGATCATGGCCGCAGTTGCTATGCTACACAACATCGCCCCCAAGAAAGGCACCCCAGTGGAGCTCACAGATTCCGACTCATCAGATGAGGAGGGGCCAGCTCCATGATGCAGACCAGCCGGTGGTGTTGGTGCGGCTGCCGGTTGCCAGAGATGAGATGAGATCACACAGAAGTATTTCTAGGTGAGTAATTGTAGGACCTGGGGTCATCAGTTCATTAGTTAGGCATCAGGCACTAGTAAACCATGCCTCCCGGTAAAATGAGCATTCCCTTAGGCCAGGATAACCACCATTCATGGGGCAAGAATAACTCACTGTTCCTTAATCCGGGCCTTTCCCCTAACGAGGGGTTAACTGTTATCAGCTGCGGCCCCCATGGTGTCTCTTGGGGGCCCTGGTCCGGTTCCAGTGCTTGAAAGGGGCCAATTGGGGCCAACGGGCCCAGCAACAATCTTCCCCTGAGGAGGGGCAAACTCAGGCCTTCCTCCCTCCTCCCCGGGGGTTACCTTGACTCTTCGGCTCCTCCTGAGCCCTTGCGGAGATCTCCGGCTGGTCGGGGGGTCTCGGCTTCGTTTCAGAGCTCTCCGGCAGGGCTGGCTCTGTGGGGGCAGGTTGCAGGGCTCAGCCAGGCTTCCCGGGCCCCAGCACCGATGAAATAGCCAGCCCCAGGGGTGCAGCATGACGGAGGGGACTCTCGCTCCTCGGGGCCCCCTCCGTGTGGGTTCTCGGGCAATCCGGCCAATCAGCGGCCTCACCTGACGGGGCCCAGCAGCGCGAACCAATTGGTGTGCGGCGGGGGCGGGGCTTGGAACGCGCCCCCGTCACGTGGGATAAGTGTCTCAGCCTCTCGGGCCTAACGCGGCTTGACTAGAATTCCATGGCGGCCTTCTCACAGCCTCAGGGGCCGCTGCGCGGACTCCTCACAGTCTGGCTGGGCTGCGGCGGTGACGGGGCCCCACCAGGCGCACCGGAGGGCAGCGCCTTTCCCCTTAATTCTTCCTGGGCCGGGCGTGGCCCACTGCAGCACGGCGGCGGCCCTCTCCTGGCGTCGGGGGCCGCTGGGCAGATGACAACCGTGGGGGGGCACTCCACAAGGCCCACAGCCCCTGCTCCTCGGGGAATAGGAACGCTTGGAAGTCCCTCTCAGGGTCGCCAATACCAGCGCTTCACAGGACCCAGCAGGTGGGCGCTTGAAGCAGAACTACAGCGCTTCACAGGTGGCACAGCGCTCAGGGGGGAATGCAGCGCTTATTAGGGGTAGAGCTGGTGACTGGTTTCTCACTAGCGCTTCAGAGCATCATAGGGGAACGCTGGGCAGGTAGGGCAGGCAGCACCACAGTGGA
The DNA here is from genome assembly GCF_964261635.1 of Lissotriton helveticus. NCBI lineage: Eukaryota > Metazoa > Chordata > Amphibia > Caudata > Salamandridae > Lissotriton > Lissotriton helveticus. Next base: position 1,827,754,518 of record NC_136068.1, on the reverse strand, counting down.
GATAATGTAGGACAGCAAAGGGGGGTTAGGCAGGACAGCGCAGGCCCAGTACCTGATTGATCCCCAGTAGTCCTGGCAGATAGGTTTGTCCTTGGCGCTTGGCGGTTCCTGCGCCCTTGATAGGTTACAGTCTCTTGGTTTCTTGAGGTGGAGGGGTTTAGATGAAGGCTTTCCTCAGCAGGTCACTTCAGATGGTCCCTGGGTTCCCCTCCCACCGGGCCAGATCAGTGGGCTAGTTCAGTGTTCCTCACTCAGCTTGGTGGGCAGTGCCTAAACCCTGTCACCCCCAGTAGTATAGGTTCCTGACTAGGCCCTATCGCCTAAGTCTCCTGCATAGGGTCCCCCAGGACAGTGATGCCCCAACTGACTGGAAAGTTTCCCTCCCTTTTCTTCTATAGTGGCAGTTGGCAGTTGGTGACCACTCCCCTATTCCGGAAGGTTCCAGGAGCTTCCTCACTCTAGCTATGGGCAGGGCAGGCAGGCTGGAGTCACAACATTGTTTAGGGGTTCCAGCCATCTCCTGGCTACTAGAGTGCATCTAAAAAGACCACGCTGCAGTAACAGGGGTCAGTGGCAGCCATGTTGGGGGAAGAGAGCACCTGTACCTTAGCATTGATTAGCAATGGGAAGGTGCCCAGAGACCTAAGGCCAACAAAAAGAAGGTGGGAAAAAATGAGGTAAAGGCGAAAAAAATAGGGAAAGACCACCCTAAGGCTGACAGGTCTAACATGCGTCCCCCCCCAGCTGAATGTGGGGAGAACTACCCAACCTCTAGGGAGTTCTCGTCACTAAGGCGGAAAAACCGGGAGAGTTCGTCAGCATTGGCGTGGTCCACTCCGGGCGGATGTTCCACCCTGAAGTCCATCCCCTGTAGGGAAATGGACCACCTTAGCAACTTGGGATTTTCGCCTCTCATCTGCATGAGCCAGCGAAGGGGTCGGTGGTCGGTTTGAATTAGGAAGTGAGAGCCAAAAAGGTATGGCCTCAACTTCTTCAAGGCTCAGACCACAGCGAAGGCTTCTCGCTCGATGTTACTCCATCGCCGTTCCCAAGGGAGGAGTCTTCTGGAAATAAAGGCCACAGGTTGATCTTGGCCATCGTTGTTGAGTTGCGAAAGCACAGCGCCTATGCCATGCTCAGAGGCGTCCGTCTGCACGATAAATTCTTTCAAGAAGTCAGGTGTTGCAAGCACCGGAGCGGTGCACATCGCGTGCTTCAGTGTCTCGAATGCCTCTTGGCAAGCAGCCCTCCAGATCACTTTTCGTGGCTGCTTCTTGGACGTCAATTCAGTCAAGGGGGCTATGATGGTACCATATCCCTTGACGAACTGGTGGTAATAACCAGTGAGGCAGAGGAAAGCTCGGACCTCAGTCTGAGTTTTGGGGGCTCCCAGGCCTAGATGGTCTCAATTTTGGCCTGGAGGGGTTGCACCTTACCCCCGCCCACCAGGTGTCCCAGGTAAACAACAGATCCCTGTCCAATCTGGCACTTGCTAGCCTTGATGGTGAGGCCAGCACCTTGCAAAGTCTGCAGCACCTCCTGGAGATGCTGCCGATGGTCCTCCCAGGTGCTACTGAAGACAGTTATGTCATCCTGGTATGCCGCTGAGAAGGACTTCAGGCCAGACAGCACCTGGTTCACCAACCGCTGGAAGGTGGCTGGAGCATTCTTGAGCCCGAAGGGAATCACTTTAAATTGAAAGTGGCCCTCGGGGTGGAGAACGCTGTTTTCTCCTTTGCTCCATCGGCCATGGCAATCTGCCAGTACCCTGATGTTAGATCAATGGTGCTGAGGTACCGGGCTGCTCCCAGCCGGTCAATCAGCTCATCTGCCCGTGGGATCGGGTGAGCGTCTGTCTTGGTGACAGAGTTCAATCCCCGATGGTCCACACAGAAACGAAGTTCTGGTATGGGGCCCGGTGGGGCCACTTTCAGCACCAACACAGCCAGACTCGCCCAAGGGCTGCTGGAAGGTTCGATCACCCCCAGCTCCAGCATTTTGGCCACCTCACCCTGGATGCTGTTTTAAACATTATCGGACAGCCGGTAAGAGTTGGTTTTTACAGGCGGACTGTCCCCTGTGTCCATATCATGAGTACACAGATGTGTAATTCCAGGCGTGAGGGAGAACAATGAGGCGTACTGCTCCAACACCTGGCGGCAGTCCCTCTGTTGTTCTGGGGTCAAGAATGGGGAGAGGACAACTCCCTCCACTGAACCATCCTTCTCCTGGGCCTCCAGAAGGTCGGGAAGAGGCTCACTCTCTTCCTCCTCGCTCCCATCCGTCACCATGAGGAGAGCAAGCTCAGATCGCTCATGGTGAGGCTTCAGGCGGTTGACGTGGAGCACCCGATGGGGCTGACGGGGGGCTCTTTAAGTCAACGACATAGGTAGACTGGCCTCAACGCTCCACAATTTCGTACGGACCAGTCCACCGGTCCTGGAGGGCACTAAGCTCCCCAGGCTCCATGACCCACACCTTCTGTCCAGTGTCTAACTCCACCGTCAGAGTGTTGCAGTCGTACCACTCCTTCATGACGGCATGGCTAGCCTCCAAGTTGTCTGAGGCTTCCTTCCACAGCTTGGCCATCTGGCTACGGAACGCCAGCATGTAGCTGACGACATCACGGGGAAGCTTCTTCGACGTCTTCGCCCACCCCTCCTTGACAAGGCTGAGGGGCCCCCTAACGGGATGGCCATAGAGCAGTTGAAAGGGGCTGAACCCGACTCCCTTCTGTGGCACCTCGCAGTACGAAAACAGCAGGCAAGGGAGGAGGATGTCCCATTTCCACCTCAAGTCCTCTGGCAGGCCCCGGATCATCCCCTTCAAGGTCTTGTTGAAGCGCTCTATGAGCCCGTTAGTCTGGGGGTGGAAAGAGAGGAGAACCGGTAGGTCACTCCGCACTCCTTCCACATGGCCTGCATGTAGGCCGACATGAAATTTGTGCCCCTGTCTGACACCACGACCTTGGGGAATCCCACTCTGGTAAATATCCACATCAGGGCCCACGCCACCACAGGTGCAGTGAAGGTCGTCAGAGGAATAGTCTCCTGGAACCGAGTGGCGTGGTCCACTAACACCAAGATGAACCAGTGTCCCGCAAAGGTCGGAGGGTCCAACGGCCCAATGATGTTGATTCCGACCCGCTCAAAAGGGGTCCCGACCACCGGGATCCATGCACCGGAACCTTAGGCTCACTGTAAAGGTGGCCATCCTCCCAGTACACGTGAAAACTGCCGGTCTCCTGATCAGTCGCTTGGGATTCGGCCTGTCGCCGCATGCCTTCAAGCATGGGGCACTCCTTCTGTGCCCGACAGAATTCCTCTCGGGAAGGCCCTCCTTCCACATGCCACTCAGCAAGGGTCGGCAAGTCCCCCACGGGAATAACATCCACCTCCATGGACTTCGGGGGTGTGTCCTCCACAACATTCTCCTCTTCAGGACCAGCATTGGGTTGGGTGGTTGTCTCAGGCTCCAACCCGGGTTGAGTTCCTTGCCGGGCAGCCATGGACCGCGTGACCACGCAAGTCCATCCTGGTAACCCCAGCATCTCAGTGAGGGCCTTAAACTCCACTTCCTTCCAGGCGGTATGTTCCAGGTCATTTCCTAGCAGACAGTCCACAGGCAAGGCAGGGCTTATCGCAACTCTCAACGGGCCTTTCACTCCTCCCCACTCGAAGGGAACCTGAGCAACGGGATAGTAGCTCAGACTACCATCAGCCAACATGGCCGGATGGAACACATCAGGTACTACTTGCTCAGGGGACACCAGCCGCCTCACTACCGTGGTCATGCTGGCACCTGTGTCCCTCAGAGCCTCCACCTCCTCCCCGTTAACCTTCCCCCTCTGCTGGTACTTAGCAGTGTTCGATGTTCAGGATGTCACTGGGAGCAACTCTCTGTCCTCGAGTGAAACCAGGGTCAGGCCTGTCCACTCCCCTTCCCTATCTAGGGGCAGCTCCACCCCAAGCGCTACCCTAGCCACCCCGGGACTCTTGCCACCTGTGGGGTCTGGGGGTCTCTTGCGACACTGGGGATCCCGCTTGTAGTGTCCAACCTCCCCGCATTCGTAGCACCGGACAATTTTTTGCTGCTGACTCTTGTCAGGGTAAGTGGGCTTTGGTGAACTGGAATGAGGTGGGGTACCTACTCCTCTCCCAAACTGTCTAGTTTGTGGGCCTCGTGAGAACTCCTTCTTTTTATCTCCCCCCTCTTTCTTCTGGGGGATGCCCTGTCCGCCTTTCGGGCAATCTCCCCCGGGCCCCTTGTGTGACACCCGGGTGCTAACCCAAGTATCCACCTCCTCCGCAAGCTCACGGGGATCAGTTAGCTTGCGGTCCACCTGATGTTGGCGCAGCTCCAGAAAACACTTATCCAAGAGGTGCTCTCTCAAAAATAAATTGTACAGGCCCTCATAATCATGCACCTCGCTGCAACTCACCCAACCATCCAGAGCCTTAGGGGCATAATCAAAGAAATCCACCCAATTCTGCGTGGACAGCTTATAGCTGCCACGGAACTTTTGGCGATACCTTTCGGGGTAGAGGCCAAACGTTTTAAGAAGCGCCTCCTTCATGGGGGAATATCTGAACTGATTCACCTTATCCAGATACAGGAGGGTGTCCCTGACATTGGGAGGGATGTAACGATATAGGCCACCTCCCCAGTGTTACTCGGGCACCCCATGGGATGTCAAGGCCACTTCATACGCCTCCAACCACTTGGCGATGTCATCCCCCTGAGTATAGCTCGCTATCACCTCCTTGGGTAAGCAAAATCTAGGCTTGTGTTGAGCCCCTTGTACGCTGCCCCCGTTGGGACTTCCTGGCGCACTCAGTTGAAAGGCTCTCAGCTCCAACTCCTTAAGCTGAAGCTTGTGCGCCAACTTCCTCTCCTCCATTGCTAATCTTTTTTCTTCCAATGCGAGCTTTTTATCTTCCCACTCTCTCTTCCTCTTGTGCTCTAACTTGGCAAGATCCCACTTCAATTGCCTCTCCTCCCTCCTGTCCTCATACTCCTGCGACGACGCACTCCCCCTAGATACACTGCTCCCTGCCCCGGAACGTCTTCCTGGCAACACATTGTCAGACACATCAATGTTGAGTAGGCCTGGGTCTTTTGGAGTGCCCGCCTCCCCTGGTGCACCCTGCCCCTCCAGTCCCCCATCCCCTCTCACCTCTGGGTGGGCCCTTGCCCATGCCCTCAAGGCGGTTCTCCGCTCAACCGGCACCCCATCCCCTGACGAAATTCCCTTAGCTGCACCACTGTGTACTCTTCAAAATCGGCTAGCTGGAACTCCATTTTGCCAGGTGGGGACCCAGATACAATAAAGGGAAAGACTCTAGGACGTAGGTAGCAGTATTAGGTCAAAACAGGTCTCTATACACACAGGCTAGACAGTGGGGGGTCAATTAATTATGCTTGCTTATCCGCGCCTGGCCCGCGCCCAGCGCCAGGACCCCGGGCCCTCCCCGCCGAGGCAAGACGACCTGACTGACCTACGACGCCGCCACTCTCAACGCACTCAATGCCGGCCGGACCCACGCCTGCTGCCGAGCCACCCCGAGACGCACCCACGGACCCTTCACCTGCTGCACCTGCAAGTTCACCTGCCTCCGAACCTGCCCCGCACCCGCCAAGACAAACACCAGCAGCAACCACCTCAAGTGCATCCTGATCAACACCCGCTCCGTCCACAGACACGCCGTGGAACTCTGGAACCTCCTCGACGCTACATCACCGGACGTCGCCTTCCTCACTGAAACCTGGATGAACGCCTCCTCTGCACCCGACATCGCCATCGCCATCCCGGACGGGTACAAGATCATCAGGAGGGACCGGATCAACCAGACCGGAGGTGGCATCGCCATCGTCCACAGGAACACCATCCGCATCACGACCGACGCCAACGACTCCTTCGCCGCAGCCGAACATCTCCACTTCCAGATTCACACCGACCCTAAGACGACCCTCAGAGGCACCCTCGTCTACAGACCCCCGGGACCACGCACACGATTCAGCGAAGACATCACAGACTTCATCAGCCCGCACGCCCTCCCCTCCACCGACTACATCCTCCTCGGGGACCTCAACTTCCACCTGGAGAACAACAAGGACCGCAACACCACCGCCCTGCTGGAAAACCTCGCCAACCTCGGACTCAAGCAACTGGTCAACACCCCCACCCACTACGCCGGCCACACGCTTGATCCTGTCTTCTCTTCCAGCAAGTACATCACCTTCAGCCACGCCACCGGACTCCACTGGACCGACCACAGCTGCGTCCACTTCAGCTTCAAAAGATCCACGACCCACCACCACCCGCAACAGGTACCTCACAGGAATTGGAGCAAGATCACCGCAGACCAGCTCACCACCTCCCTCAGCCAGAGCCCACCCGCCAACACAACGGACCCCAACGAAGCAGCCCGCAACTTCACACAGTGGCTGACCGCCTGCGCCGACGACCTCGCGCCACTAAAGAACCCTCCCAGCAGACCCAGAAGCAAGAAGGCATCCTGGTTCACCGACGACCTCAAGGACTCCAAGAAGACCTGCCGCACCCTCGAGAAAGCCTGGCTCCTCGACCGGACCACCGACAACATGACCGCCCTCAAACACGCTACCCGCAAGCACCACCAGCTCATCCGCACCACCAAGAAGAAATCCCTGAAGGAACGACTGGACAACAACGCCCACGACAGCAAAGAGCTCTTCACTATCGTCAAGGAGTTCTCCAACCCCAGCAACGGCACCAACGACATCACTCCGTCACAAGACCTCTGCGACTCCCTCGCCTCGTTCTTCCACCGCAAGATCGCCGACATCCACAACAGCTTCGGCGCCCCACCCACGCACCCAACCGTCGAACCAACGCCCCCCACCGCCACCCTTCGCACCTGGACCACGGTGACCACCGAAGACAAAGCCCGCACGATGAACACCATCCACTCCGGATCACTGACCGACCCCTGCCCACACCACGTCTTCAACAAGGCAGACTCCACCATCGCACCCCAACTCCGGAACATCATCAACGCCTCCTTCAACACCGCCACCTTCCCGGAGAGCTGGAAGCACGCCGAGATCAGCGCCCTCCTGAAGAAACCTACAGCGGACCCCACCGATCTCAAAAACTTCCGCCCCATCTCACTCCTCCCTTTTCCTGCTAAAGTCATCGAGAAGATTGTCAACAGACAGCTGACCACCTTCCTCGAGACGAACGGATCCCTCGACCCCTCGCAGTCCGGCTTCAGAGCCAACCACAGCACCGAGACTGCCCTCATCGCAGCCACCGACGACATCCGGACTCGACAAGGGGGAAACAGTGGCCCTCATCCTCCTGGACCTCTCCGCTGCGTTCGACACGGTCTGCCACCGCACCCTAGTCCAGCACCTCAGCAACTTCGGTATCCAAGAGAAGGCACTGGAGTGGATCATCTCGTTCCTCGCCGGAAGAACACAGAGAGTCCGCCTCCCCCCGTTTCGCTCCAAGGCCACCAAAGTCATCTGCGGCGTCCCACAAGGATCTTCACTCAGCCCCACCCTCTTCAACATCTACATGAAACCTCTCGCAGCCATCGCACGCCAGCACAACCTCAACATCATCTCTTACGCCGACGACACCCAGCTGATCCTCTCCCTCACCAGAGACCCCGACACCGCCAGAACCTGCCTACACGAAGGGATGAAAGACGTCGCCGAGTGGATGAAGGACAGCCGCCTGAAACTGAACTCGGACAAGACGGAAGTCCTCATCCTGGGATCTTCGCCCTCCGCCTGGGACGACTCCTGGTGGCCCCCAGCCCTGGGTACCGCACCCAAGCCAACCGACCACGCACACAACCTGGGCTTCATCCTGGACCCCTCCCTCTCGATGACCAGACAAGTCAATGCCGTCTCCTCATCGTGCTTCAACACCCTGCGTATGCTTCGCAAGATCTTCCGCTGGATCCTGACCGAGACCAGGAAGACTGTCACCCAGGCACTCGTCACCAGCCGACTGGACTACGGAAACGCCCTCTATGCCGGAACCACAGCCAAGCTACAGAAAAGACTCCAGCGCATCCAGAACGCCTCCGCCCGACTCATCCTGGATGTCCCCCGACGCAGCCACATCTCCAGCCACCTGAGGAACCTGCACTGGCTCCCCGTCGACAAGAGGATCACGTTCCGGCTCCTCACCCACGCACACAAGTCTCTCCACGACCTGGGCCCCAAGTACCTCAACGACCGCCTGACCTTCTACACGCCCACCCGCCAGCTACGGTCCACCAGCCTCGCCCTCGCAGCCGTACCACGCATCCGAAGAGCCACCGCCGGAGGAAGATGCTTCTCTTACCTGGCTGCCAAGACTTGGAACTCCCTCCCCATCCACCTTCGGCTGACCCAGGACCATCTCGCCTTCAGGAAACAACTCAAGACCTGGCTGTTCGAGCAGTAGCATACCCCTCCCCCCAAGCGCCTTGAGACCCTCCCGGGTGAGTTGTGCGCTATACAAATGGCATGATTGATTGATTGATTAATTGCATGCACGATAGGTGTCTGGTCTAATTGCAGCACACTCTGTCTCACTGGAGGGTGCTGTATAGCCACAGGTCCTGAATCCCACCGCTGCCACCAAATGTAGGACCTGGGGTCACCAGATCCCCAGGGGGTAGCTTGGCCCGAGCAGGTAGACACCCGAAAGCTTAGGTTTAAAGTGACTACACAGCACACACATCCACTGAGACCATAAATGCACGCAAAGACTGAGACCACAACAATATGTTTGACTCAAATAAATAAGTTTTATCTAAGATCAAGATCAGGGCAATCAAAAATCACAGTAGTACTAACTAGTTACCTTTCCTTAAAAGTGCATATTTTCCATTCCTCGGCCAAAAATACATAAATAAATAAATATTAAATAGTTAATAACTGTAGGCCTGACATCAGCCTTGCTCCTAGTCAGCACCTGCAAAGAATTCCTTATAGAGACATTCAAATAACATTGCATTACTTCGCAATCAACATTTCATCGCTGCAGGATTCATCATTTCATTAAATGGGGGTAAAACATTTCCTAGCTGCAAAGATAAGCAGTTCAACAGCAGAAGTAGAACATTTCATAGGGCTCGAATAAAGCAATTCATTAATTAGAAGTTAACCCTTCAGTAGGTAAGGACAACCCTTTCAGCAGCTACCTATCGGAATTCATAACCATTTCATTAGGTAAACAATACATCAGTTCATTAGTTAAGCATCAGGCACTAGTAAACCATGCCTCCCGGTAAAATGAGCATTTCCTTAGGCCAGGATAACCACCATTCATGGGGCAAGAATAACTCACTGTTCCTTAATCAGGGCCTTTCCCCTAACGAGGGGTTAACTGTTATCAGCTGCGGCCCACACGGTGGGGGGGCCACGGTGTGGGGGCCCTGGTCCGGTTCCAGTGCTTGAAAGGGGCCAATTGGGGCCAACGTGGCCCAGCAACAATCTTCCCAAGGGGAGGGGCGAACTCAGGCCTTCCGCCCTCCTCCCCGGGGGTTACCTTGACTCTTCGGTTCCTCCTGAGCTCTTGCGGAGATCTCCGGCTGGTCGGGGGGCTCGTGCTCGTTTCAGAGCTCTCCGGCAGGGCTGACGCTGTGGGGGCAGGTTGCGGGGCTCCGCCGGGCTTCCCGGGCCCCAGCACTGATGAAATAGCCAGCCCCAGGGGTACAGCACGACGGAGGGGACTCTTGCTCCTCGGGGCCCCCTCCGTGTGGGTTCTCGGGCCGACCGGGCTTCTCCCGGCGTCCGGCCAATCAGCGGCCTCACCTGATGGGGCTCAGCAGCGCGGACTAATTGGTGCGCAGCGGGGGCGGGGCTTGAAACGCGCCCCCGTCACGTGGGGTGAGTGTCTCAGCCTCTCGGGCCTAACACGGCCTGACTAGAATTCCGATGCGGCCTTCTCACAGCCTCAGGGGCCACCGCGGGGACTCCTCACGGTCGGGCTGGGCTCCGGCGGTGACGGGGCCCCACCAGGCGCACCCGAGGGGAGCGGCTTTCCCCCTAATTCCTCCTGGTCCGGGCGCGGCCCACTGCAGCATGGCGGCGGCCCTCTCCTGGCGTCGGGGCCGCCGGGCAGATGACAGCCGGGGGGGGGGGCACTCCACAAGGCACGCAGCCCCCGCTCCTCGCAGTGTCTCGCGGGAAATAGGAACGCTTGGAAGTCCCTCTCAGGCTCGCCTATACCAGTGCTTCACAGGAACCAGCAGGTGGGCACTTGAGGCAGAACTATAGCGCTTCACAGGTGGCACAGCGCTCAGGGTGGAATGGAGCGCTTATTAGGGATACCGCTGAGGACTGGTTTCTCACTAGCGCTTCAGAGCACAGTAGGGGAGCGCTGGGCAGGTAGGGCAGGCAGCACCACAGTGGAGATGATGTAGGACAGCAAAGGGGAGTTAGGCAGGACAGCGCAGGCCCAGTACCTGATTGATCCCAAGTAGTCCTGGCAGATAGGTTTGTCCTTGGCACTTGGCAGTTCCTGCGCCCTTGATAGGTTACAGTCTCTTGGTTTCTTGAGGTGGGGGGGTTGAGTTGAAGGCTTTCCTCAGCAGGTCACTTCAGATGGTCCCTGGGTTCCCCTCCCACTGGGCCATATCAGTGGGCTAGTTCAGTGTTCCTCACTCAGCTTGGTGGGCAGTGCCTAAATCATGTCACCCCCAGTGGTATAGGTTCCTGACTAGGCCCTACCGGCTAAGTCTCCTGCGTAGGGTCCCCCAGGCCAGTGATGCCCCAACTGACTGGAAAGTTTCCCTCCCTTTTCTTTTATAGTGGTAGTTGGCAGTTGGTGACCACTCCCCTATTCCGGAAGGTTCCAGGAGCTTCCTCACTCTAGCTATGGGCAGGGCAGGCAGGCTGGAGTCACAACATTGTTTAGGGGTTCCAGCCAGCTCCTGGCTACTAGAGTGCGTCTAAAAAGACCACGCTGCAGTAGCAGGGGTCAGTGGCAGCCATGTTGGGGGAAGAGAGCACCTGCACCTTAGCATTGATTAGCAATGGGAAGGTGCCCAGAGACCTAAGGCCAACAAAAAGAAGGTCGGAAAAAATGAGGCAACGGCAAAAAAAATAGGGAAAGACCACCCTAAGGTTGACAGGTCTAACAGTAATGATGACACAATGCTACAGTTGGTGCAAAACTGTGTTTTTTATTTCCTTGGGTGCAGGAACATATCCGTCACACAACCTGACGTGCACATAATGTGGGTTCCAATAGCTTGCACCTGTTAAACGCACAGTGCAAGTATGTCGCTCAAACATAAGTCAAGATGCAATGTGTTGCCTCACCCATTGCCATGTGCCACTCATGACACCTAATCTCCTGCATTATTTAACAACAAGGGGTGGTGATGGACAGAGTTTCTGAATTAAGCAGAATACTCTCACCCAGTCAAGAGATCAGGGCTAGATCCAACACCGTTTTTTAGCTCACTGCACCATCCCAGTTCAGAACCTGGCTATATGCAAAATAGTCTGTTCCTGTCCCAGTGCATGATGGGAACAGGGCAAACCAAACTACCAAGCCAATTCTTACACTGGGAAGGAAACAAGCTTCCGGGGACCGGTTTCTGGCATTTCAGCCGTCGTCGGCCCGGCTTGCTTGAATCCTGATGGTGCAATGAGCAAGGGACTCACATCTGAGTATACCCTTCCACGCTTAGGGTGAACAAATTATTTAACAACAAGGGGTGGTGATGGACAGAGTTTCTGAATTAAGCAGAATACTCTCACCCAGTCAAGAGATCAGGGCTAGATCCAACACCGTTTTTTAGCTCACTGCACCATCCCAGTTCAGAACCTGGCTATATGCAAATTAGTCTGTTCCTGTCCCGGTGCATGATGGGAACAGGGCAAACCAAACTACCAAGCCAATTCTTACACTGGGAAGGAAACAAGCTTCCGGGGACCGGTTTCTGGCATTTCAGCCGTCGTCGGCCCGGCTTGCTTGAATCCTGATGGTGCAATGAGCAAGGGACTCACATCTGAGTATACCCTTCCACGCTTAGGGTGGACAAATTATTTAACAACAAGGGGTGGTGATGGACAGAGTTTCTGAATTAAGCAGAATACTCTCACCCAGTCAAGAGATCAGGGTTAGATCCAACACCGTTTTTTAGCTCACTGCACCATCCCAGTTCAGAACCTGGCTATATGCAAATTAGTCTGTTCCTGTCCCAGTGCATGATGGGAACAGGGCAAACCAAACTACCAAGCCAATTCTTACACTGGGAAGGAAACAAGCTTCCGGGGACCGGTTTCTGGCATTTCAGCCGTCGTCGGCCCGGCTTGCTTGAATCCTGATGGTGCAATGAGCAAGGGACTCACATCTGAGTATACCCTTCCACGCTTAGGGTGGACAAATTATTTAACAACAAGGGGTGGTGATGGACGGAGTTTCTGAATTAAGCAGAATACTCTCACCCAGTCAAGAGATCAGGGCTAGATCCAACACCGTATTTTAGCTCACTGTACCATCCCAGTTCAGAACCTGGCTATATGCAAATTAGCCTGTTCCTGTCCCAGTGCATGATGGGAACAGGGCAAACCAAACTACCAAGCCAATTCTTATACTGGGAAGGAAACAAGCTTCCGGGGACCGGTTTCTGGCATTTCAGCCGTCGTCGGCCCGGCTTGCTTGAATCCTGATGGTGCAATGAGCAAGGGACTCACATCTGAGTATACCCTTCCACGCTTAGGGTGGACAAATTATTTAACAACAAGGGGTGGTGATGGACAGAGTTTCTGAATTAAGCAGAATACTCTCACCCAGTCAAGAGATCAGGGCTAGATCCAACACCGTTTTTTAGCTCACTGCACCATCCCAGTTCAGTACCTGGCTATATGCAAATTAGTCTGTTCCTGTCCCAGTGCATGATGGGAACAGGGCAAACCAAACTACCAAGCCAATTCTTACACTGGGAAGGAAACAAGCTTCCGGGGACCGGTTTCTGGCATTTCAGCCATCGTCGGCCCGGCTTGCTTGAATCCTGATGGTGCAAGAGCAAGGGACTCACATCTGAGTATACCCTTCCACGCTTAGGGTGGACAAATTATTTAACAACAAGGGGTGGTGATGGACAGAGTTTCTGAATTAAGCAGAATACTCTCACCCAGTCAAGAGATCAGGGCTAGATCCAACACCGTTTTTTAGCTCACTGCACCATCCCAGTTCAGAACCTGGCTATATGCAAATTAGTCTGTTCCTGTCCCAGTGCATGATGGGAACAGGGCAAACCAAACTACCAAGCCAATTCTTACACTGGGAAGGAAACAAGCTTCCGGGGACCGGTTTCTGGCATTTCAGCCGTCGTCGGCCCGGCTTGCTTGAATCCTGATGGTGCAATGAGCAAGGGACTCACATCTGAGTATACCCTTCCACGCTTAGGGTGGACAAATTATTTAACAACAAGGGGTGGTGATGGACAGAGTTTCTGAATTAAGCAGAATACTCTCACCCAGTCAAGAGATCAGGGCTAGATCCAACACCGTTTTTTAGCTCACTCCACCATCCCAGTTCAGAACCTGGCTATATGCAAATTAGTCTGTTCCTGTCCCAGTGCATGATGGGAACAGGGCAAACCAAACTACCAAGCCAATTCTTACACTGGGAAGGAAACAAGCTTCCGGGGACCGGTTTCTGGTATTTCAGCCGTCGTCGGCCCGGCTTGCTTGAATCCTGATGGTGCAATGAGCAAGGGACTCACATCTGAGTATACCCTTCCACGCTTAGGGTGGACAAATTATTTAACAACAAGGGGTGGTGATGGACAGAGTTTCTGAATTAAGCAGAATACTCTCACCCAGTCAAGAGATCAGGGCTAGATCCAACACCGTTTTTTAGCTCACTGCACCATCCCAGTTCAGAACCTGGCTATATGCAAATTAGTCTGTTCCTGTCCCAGTGCATGATGGGAACAGGGCAAACCAAACTACCAAGCCAATTCTTACACTGGGAAGGAAACAAGCTTCCGGGGACCGGTTTCTGGCATTTCAGCCGTCGTCGGCCCGGCTTGCTTGAATCCTGATGGTGCAATGAGCAAGGGACTCACATCTGAGTATACCCTTCCACGCTTAGGGTGGACAAATTATTTAACAAGGGGTGGTGATGGACAGAGTTTCTGAATTAAGCAGAATACTCTCACCCAGTCAAGAGATCAGGGCTAGATCCAACACCGTTTTTAGCTCACTGCACCATCCCAGTTCAGAACCTGGCTATATGCAAATTAGTCTGTTCCTGTCCCAGTGCATGATAGGAACAGGGCAAACCAAACTACCAAGCCAATTCTTACACTGGGAAGGAAACAAGCTTCCGGGGACCGGTTTCTGGCATTTCAGCCGTCGTCGGCCCGGCTTGCTTGAATCCTGATGGTGCAATGAGCAAGGGACTCACATCTGAGTATACCCTTCCACGCTTAGGGTGGACAAATTATTTAACAACAAGGGGTGGTGATGGACAGAGTTTCTGAATTAAGCAGAATACTCTCACCCAGTCAAGAGATCAGGGCTAGATCCAACACCGTTTTTTAGCTCACTGCACCATCCCAGTTCAGAACCTGGCTATATGCAAATTAGTCTGTTCCTGTCCCAGTGCATGATGGGAACAGGGCAAACCAAACTACCAAGCCAATTCTTACACTGGGAAGGAAACAAGCTTCCGGGGACCGGTTTCTGGCATTTCAGCCGTCGTCGGCCCGGCTTGTTTGAATCCTGAAGGTGCAATGAGCAAGGGACTCACATCTGAGTATACCCTTCCACGCTTAGGGTGGACAAATTATTTAACAACAAGGGGTGGTGATGGACAGAGTTTCTGAATTAAGCAGAATACTCTCACCCAGTCAAGAGATCATGTGATGTATTCCTATAGGTTCTGTATCGATCCCCCTATTCCTGACCCTATTCTGGTTAGCAAACTAACAAGTTAACTAGCAGTCAGCCCATGAGGCAGAAAACCCCCATGATGCAGGAACCGTTATCTGATAAAGCCACACTACGGCACAGGAACGTGTTATCTGATTAGGTCATAACGCTTGCCATCTAATTAGACAAGCGATATTCCTCCAGCCCCTGATAAGGCATACGGAGTTCTCAAAACAAATCAAACCTATGACAACCTGGGAAAAACCCTGCGGCCATTGTTTTGATTTCACCGAGAACTTCAGCAAAAGAATGTGCTAACGACCTGGTCGTATGACATCTTTATTGACGTATCTATGTCCATCCTTACGTCAATCTCGGCACCTTAAAGGTATAAATATTACCGATATTGCCCTATGCAAACACACGCGGTGGTGACGAGGACGGAGCAGCCAGACTTGCCGAAGCCCAGAGCAGAGCAGACCCCGCTGGCGCAGCCCCGCCTTCCTGACGCGCTGAGAACGAGACGCGCTGATTTCTCCTTCCGAGAAATCCAGCACCGGCGTTTCCGGGTATCCCTCGCAGGCAGCCTGGAATATCGAGACCAGAGACGAGAGATACCATCCCTCATTCATCCTAGATTCCAGGTACAGAACTGAATAACCCCTTGCAGAGAATTCTATAGTCAGTCACTTGGCAAAAACAAACTTAACTTAAACTGTAACTTTCTATTCCCGCCCACGTATTAGGCTTAGGTCAGGTACACGGGGTAGGCGTATCTAGAAACACCAGTTGAGTACGTTTAGTCAAATGTATATGTGTATATAATATATTTTATTCATTTTAAACCTTCATATGGCTTAGAAACCATATCAATGTTTTTACAGTATTATTTTATACTTCTGCTTTTAATGTATGCACTTTACTTAACTATAAGTATTGCAATAATATCGATCCATTTCTCTTGTATGAGAAAAGAGACTGATCAATAAATAACATCTTTTATTGAACACGCCCGTCTCTTCCTTTTCTCTACAATCTGATGAGACTAAGAATGCACGTACTGACTGAGTAAAATAAATTGCCTTTTGTTCACACGACTCTCGAGATACACTCTTGATTAGGGGAGAGCAAAGTTGTCATGTTCTATGGTTGTCAGAAACTAAATCCCTTCTTGTCTAATCAGGGAAGTTAATTCCTTCCTGAACATTCGAGAAAGTTTCTAGTGAACTCTGAGCTAGCTGGCAAACCCAAAACTTTAAGTCTAATATCGACAGTAGTAGACCTAGTTAACGTCTGGTCTAGGCCTATACTATTGAAGGTATTATTCCAATGCGCAGAGCCTATTGGGATAATAGGAACTACACTACATGGCGCCCAACGTGTTTGGAAAGGGCGATAAAACTAACGTAAGACATTTAGAGTAACTCAGTCGTGCTTTCTCACTCAGACCCCTTTCTCCCATAATACTCCAAAGACGTCTGGAGTGGGTAAAAGGTAATATCCGCCAGACCTCGCAGGAGGGAACTCCTATGTATGGTTCTTGGTTTAGTCAACGTTGAAGGATAAACCGTTCCAAAATATTGTGCATCTAATCTTTGTTTCCATAAGAAACCTGATCTGCAAACAAACTAAGTAACCATCCTGTCGGTAAAATGGCAGACAGTGATGAAGAAAGAGAGGCAGTTAGATTAGCAGCTGACATAGCAGAAGCTGATACTGCACTACAAAATGCAGACCCGGAGATAATACTCATCCCGGTCATCAAAAGGAAATCTATAACCTTAAAACTTATAGAAAATGGACTGACACCTAGAGGTGGTACAGTCATATTCGTAATTGAGGCACACGAATATCGGCAGACAGAGGTATACTATTCATGGATAAATTTTCCAGCAGCAAATGCTGTAACAAAGTACTTCCACTATTACAAAATAGAGGAACCTCCTGAAACGTACACTCCTTTCGAGGAGGTGGAAGTACCACTCAAATTTCAAGAGCACCTGCTCTTATTTGATGGCGCCCTAAAACACAATAATCACATCACCAGGCTCGGTCCTTTAGGTAGACCAGGAGCAACGTGGCCGGTCCTAGCCGGATACACACCACATCCAGACATCGACGAGATGTCTGCAGCAAACCTTTTAACACAGCTAAAACAATTAATAAAAATACATAGACAATTAGTCCAATATGTGATGCGGACTTCAACAATTCAACCAGCAATTAAAATTCCACAGCTGACCCCTCACCAGGGGAACACAAATAAAATTACACCACAAAACATACAATCCTGCCTAGGTAAAGTACCAGCTAAACGGGAACAAATACCATTCTGGTTGGCACAAAAAATCACCCAAATAGAGGCGGTGTTTCCTGACACCACCCCGTTAGAAAAACACAGGATTCTGACTATCTGTCTTCCAATGGGAATCGCACCACACATTGAGGACTGTGACACTTGGGGTACAGTCTTTGCTTCCATCTACACAAAAACGCACGGTGTTCCATCCATTTCGGCAATACCAGATGTGCTAAAACAAATTCAAGATGAATATGGTCTGGAACCCGCTTTGACTCTTGGTATGAAATTACTAAAAAGACTTCAAGCAGGTCTCGGCTATATTACTAGCCAACATAAAGGGAGAAGCAGCTAACGTGGCGATCCGCCAGAGGTTAAAAGAGACAGATATAGCAGACCAACCAGCTGAAATTGCCAGAATCATAGAAAAATCCTATGAGGAACTAGGTAGAGATAGTTTAGGTGGAATACCAGTAAAACCACAACTGATTGAAAGTCCTGAAAAAATATTTTTTAATAATAATTCAACATCACAGAAAAAGAGCTGGGATGGAAACAAACAATCCAATCCTAAAGAAAAGAAATTCCAGTCCAGAGGAAGGTCTCCTAGGCGAAGAGAAAAATCTCCGAACCAAAGACACAGGTCACCCCAGAGTGACCCCTCTGGGAAAAGATATAACCTTAGAAATAGGGATAATATAAAGAAGCCTGATAGATATCAAGACATTGATACACGTCCCTCTCAATCTTTTCAGACTTCCTCGCAGAAATCGGAAAGAAGAGGACGATCAGAACAAAGAGAAGAGCACGCCAAGTCCAAAGACAAGGAACCTGCTCAGCTAAAAAAGAAATTACAATTTCCAAAAAAGAAGGTAGCCAGTATCAAGGTAGTTAACAATGCCGAGAATACTGAGGACACAACTGAAAAATGGAGAATGGGCTCAGACAATGCTAGACAGCGCAGCAGAAGTGAGCATAGCTCGCAAAGTCCTTATGAATCATCTGGAGACAGTGGACACGAATGAATATCTTCAAGTGGAAACTGCAGACACCAGAGTGAGCAAACCTCACAAAATATACGAAATAACATTACGTATAGAGGGGGATAAGACTAGAAAAATAAGGGGACTATTTTGGGATAATCTCTCCAAGGGCTATGACATCCTTCTAGCTGAAAAAGACTGGCCACCAGAGTTTGTCAGGGATTGCCCTCATGGCGAAGAAATAATTATGCCTGCCTTCTCAAATCATATCCCAATTCATAAAAAATACACACTTGCTAGAAAGTGGGCAGTAGCTCTAGCTCCTGCTTTATATAAAAATCACGTAGGATGGGATGAGGACTCTCCTCCTCACAAAATCCAGTTAAAATCACAACCTACTGCACAAAGGCAGTACCCAATTAAGCAAGAAGCTAAAAAACAGGTAAAAGAAATTCTAGATCAGCTAGAATACCAGGGGGTGATTGAAACTTGCACCTCACAAATGAACAACCCTTTGTTTCCGGTCTCCAAACCAGACAATTCATATCGTCTAGTTTTGGATTACCGACACCTTAACTCATGTTGCAAAACTTTTGCAGTGCAAAACTCGCATAGTGCTGCACTAATGAATAACATAGTGCGCAAAAAATACAAAACAACCTTAGACATCTCTAATGGATTATTTTGTCAAAACATAGCACCAGAGAGCAGATATTTGTCTGCATTCTCAATAAATGGCACTCAAAAACAATTCTGTCGGTTAGCCCAGGGGTACAAGAACAGCCCGGGAGTATTCTCAGCGAGAGTAACAGAATTACTACAAATATATGACGACGAAGCATTATCGTATGTCGACGACATATACTTAACAGATGATGACTTGGAGACTCACTTGAAGAGAGTGAACACCATAATACTTGGGTTCGCAGCAGAGGGTTACAAATTCAACTTTAAAAAATCCAGAATTGCCCATCTGACAGTCCTGTTCTTAGGATATGAATTATCAAGTGAAGGCAAAAGCCTGGCTGACAATTTTCTAGAAAAATGTGCCGTACTCCAAGCACCTAGAACACTAAAAAACCTACAGTCAATTCTAGGCTTCCTAAATTTCGGAAGAACATACATTGCAAATTACGCAGAAAGGGTCAAACCCCTTTATGATCTAATTAAACCTGATTTTAAAAGAACCAATTGGACTCAAATACACACAGAAATTTTGAGATCCTTACAAACAGACATGCTAATTAAAACAAAATTAGAAACACGTGATAACACACGCAATCTTGTGATTCGAGTCATCCCAGGGAGATGCGGATTCACATACCTGACCTCAAATGAGGGAGAAAAGGTACCAATTGCATTCAAATTACACTTGTACACTAAGGCTGAAATGAAATTTAGTCCAACGGAAAAAATTCTTACCGCAACACAGACAGCTATAGCAAAAGAACGAGCCCTGGCACAAGGTAAACGAATAATAATCGTGACATCGATACCAGCCCTAGAGGCTGTAACAAAAGCAAGCATTCCAAATGCTAAAGCGCTCCATCCGAGATGGATACAATGGGCTAATTCTCTTGCTGCAACAGACGTGGCGTACGAATTTGATCCTTACTTAAAAACACAAGAATTTCTCCAATATGAATTTGAATGTCCTCCGCCGACCGAAATTCTGCCTCTAGAACATTACGGCTGTATAATATATACAGACGGATCAGCACAACCCGCAGTAGGGGGTAAACAAGCCTTCAGTGCTGCGTGCGCGATCGTTAAAGGTCGCTGGCACGAAGGAAAATTTAAACCAGCTATCACTAAAACACAATCTTTAGGAGATTGTACAGCTCAGCGAGCTGAACTACTGGCGTTCAAGATGGCGCTTGAAAATACCGATCAAGAATTCCCCACACTCATAGTGTGCAATTCATATTATTGCGTTCAGTCTTACAATGAATACTTGCAGATCTGGCTTCAGAATGGTTTCAAGGATGCGAAAGGTGGCACAATCAAGCATAAAATGCTGTGGGAACAAGTAGTTCTTTTACAAAAAGAACTACCAAAGACTCACGTGATACATACACTGAGTCATCAACGTGATGGCGTTCACGTTGCAGGGAATTCATTGGCTGATGAGGCCGCGAAGGCAGCTGTGCAAACGGCTTCCGTAGCTGCCATCACACGGTCAAAAACAAAAATAGACAGCGTAATATTACAAGCTGTCAGCGCTTCAGAAAAGGATTCGATAGAAACACTCCCGAAAGGCTTTCCAGTAAAATACTCATACATAACTGATGCAAACAATGTTCCTTTTGCTCGAATCCCTGGAGTGGGGGATAGGGCAATTCCAAACATGGAACATAGGTTAGGACTCATTATAGCGGCACACGAAGGGCTTGCTTCTATACATGCTGGCGTCTCAGCCACAGTATCATTATTAAAGCAGAGATACTGGTGGCCACAAATGAGAAGACAAACAAGGAACTATGTTTTAGAATGTGAGATATGTCAAAAAATGAAAGTATCAACGGTGAGACATCCAGCGCAGACGCCCCTTCTAATCTCGGATAAACCATTAGCCTGTGTTTACCTAGACCACTGTGGTCCCTTACAAAGGGATGGTAACTATAAATATATCTTGGTTGCAGTGGACTCATGTACGAGATTCATATGGATGTGGCCCCAGCGAACGGCTGACGCCAGAACTGTTATAAAAGATTTGCGAGTCTTTATCGGCACATACGCAATTGGCATGCTGCATTCAGACCACGGTCCTGATTTTAGCTCTCGGGCTTATAAGGAGGCCATGGTCAGCATGGGCGTGGCATTGCGGTACTCTTGTCCATTTCACCCTGAGGGGAACGGAATTGTTGAAAGAAAAAACCGTGACATAAAGCAATCTATAACGGCAAAGGTATTAGGTTCGGGAGCTGGGTGGGTCAAACATCTAATAAGTGTCCAACGTAGTCTAAATAACTTGCCAAGAAATTCTCTGAGGGGATTCAGTCCGTACGAATTATTATTTGGAACTAGGATGTTAATCTCTGACCTTGATAGTCAGACTTCAGTGGTGAAGGAAAAAAGCTTTGATATCAAAGACCGTTTGGCTATTTTACAGGACTTAAATGAAACAAGAAAAGACCTGAGCAACATAAAGTTGAAACAACAGCCAACAACCACTGAAGAACCACCACCTGTCCCAGCAAGACCTGTCTGGATTCCAAAAGTCGGGGATCTAGTCAGAGAAAAGATCGCGGTAAAGAAGGAATTTGGGCCTTCTTACAGAAAAGCAGTTCCTGTCTTGTCTGTCAACGGGACAAGATCAGTTGTACTACCGCCGCTTGCTGGTAAAAAGGAGAACCGAGTTGTATCCATCGACCTGGTAAAACCACAATCATGTGGCCGATAACAAATAGTAGGCCAAGTGGACTCCCAATAAGTAGCAGAACACCAAGGTTTGCTACCAGTACAGAGGTCCTAACAAAGAGGCTCATCACATTCGAAACGCCTACAGAAGAACAACAAGGACTATGCAACAATGCAATGGAACTTAGACCTCTGAAAACCCAAATAAAAACATTTAGCAGAGACACACCAATCTATAATGAAGTACCAAGTGAAAATGCAAGAAACAGAAATCCTGAAGCAATAGGAACAATTGACAGAACTGCATCCGGCTACTTCATAAACTTCGATGATTCCTCTGAAGGCTTCAGTGAATCAAAGACACAGCCATCATCAAAAACCTTTAAAGATAAAGCTAAAGAACTTTTGAATCAACTGAAAGAAACATATCTGATTTCCCCATGGATTGAATTTTGGGTGGGTTTTGGTGCATTTATCCTCATACTTTGGCTCATCATGGTACTAACATTGGGACGCTTCATTGAGGGAAAATATGCTAAAATGGACACAGCAAGTCAGAAAATCAACTTGATCCTCAAACCACACACATCTTCACACGTCGAGAAAAGAGAACTTTCTTCAGCCAACTTCACAGCCAATCCTATACTGGGTGGGGTAGCATGGGACAACACAGACTACGAAATATATGGTCCGGTTGAAATCCTGAAATATCCACACCAAATTAAGATCTCATTGAGTGACTTTGTAAAACCAAGCTCATTTGCTGATGATTGGGACTTCGAAAGCATTAATAATATGATGTCTGACTTAGTAATGTCTGCTAAATTTACCAAACATGATTATTTGCAGGGTTCTACAAATTATGATAGTATGTACTGTTATAACCACTATGGTAACCATTTCTTACATAGATCTGCACAACCTAGAAATGTTTTAAATTATAATCAATGGGAACATTGTGCAACACCTCCAAAAGGAAGCTCAAGAACCGTTTACGACAAATATTCATACTTTTCAGGTTTTAACATAAGTAATGCTGAAACATTTTATTTCAAATTATCAAATAAGACAGGGACAAAGACCATGATAACCAACACGAAATTGATATATTCAGACTCATTCTTTGAACAAATGAATACTTTTGGTTTTGATTATTGGGACAAAAATGTTGAATTGAAAAGTGTTTGGGGCACAAAAGAATGGCAAGTACAGGGTATAGAATCTTTGTTCAGAGCCTGCATGATCCCAGAACAAATTATATTTTTAAATGACACTGTCCAACAAACTACCTGTCTTGGCCTAGCCAAAATCAAAGACTTAAATAAACCGTCTATTCCAAAGCCAACAATGTTCAGCAATAGCTCTACAGATGAAGAGATAGACGTAAATTATGTATTAAACCAAAACAGAACACATCCAGATTGGAAACAGTGGTTGATCTGGCCCACAGATACTAATAACTGTCAAGACAGATTCCTGAACAAAACACACGGGTTCAAAATGACCAGGCCAGACCCTAGATATCCTCAAAGACAACACCCAGGGATAATAACCACCTACAGTGTGGGCAAATTATGCCTTCAATGGCTACAAACTTCCACACTGGCAGAAATTAAGCAACACCTAACTTTACTTACTGATGGTGCTGACTTGCATGATTTCACTATGGGACCACGCAAACAGCGTCAAAAGCGTTTCATAGCAGCCTCTGTATATGCAGCATACAATGAGGCCTGGAAGGTTACTCAAATTGAGACAGCAGAGAGAATACGGGAAATTGACCGTATTAATTTGGAAAAATCACTTTCTGTAGTGGACAATGGGTTAATGACTCTGTCCTCCAGAATTTTTTCTTTGGACAGCATTGTGTTTTCAGCAATCGACATATTATCGCAAGACTTACTGTTATTACAACACGGTCAGTCCCAATTGCGTTCTATTGTACAGCTTGGCTGGACGTTACAAAATCTGCGTTCAGGCTATGTGCCTTGGCGTTTAATCAACACAACGTCACTATTCCATATCTTTAACCTTACTGATAGACAAATCAGTATGGCACAAAAGGGTGCTGATTATACAATCCTGAGCATTGAGAAACTTGAGAGATTACCAGTGACAATGTCAGAACGACCTGTCAGTGAATGGATAATACATGGGATAATAAATATTCCAATTTCAACCTTCAGGTTTCAATACTGCCAAAAATATATACGGGCTGGCATGTACGAGAAATTGGGAAAGGGGTACATTAAAACAACATGGGACCTGCCCTATTCACATGCATGTGTCAGTAATAAAGGACAGAAAGTGTTTCTTAGTGGCAATAATTGTGCAATGTCACTAAGCGGTACACTTCTGTGTAACGGAATTAGTTTGCATGGAGCCTGTGAAGGGAACTCAAATAACCTTTCATGTCACCAGCAAGGCGCACCTGCAACAGAGATTGAACCATTCTTTCAAAGACTCGCAGATGTTGTAGTCTTATGCCCGAGACTCCTTATCTCGTAACTACGACTGCAAAGGTCAAGTGCTGTGGACACTCATTGTTCCCCAGCTCCTTTCCAGACAGGGAGGCAAGGGCATGGCCCAACTTGAAAATTACTTCTATTCGAATAGATACTTTAAGCAGAATGAAAACAGTGCTTCTTCAGACGCCGACAAGGCTCACGTCATCAAAAGAAACGTATGATCTACAAGTCGCAAGGACGACTGCAGAGATACATTAATTGTTATCAACTAATTCCCCCATACATTTCGCAGAAATCCTGAATGAAATCTTAAATATTTCTGATACCAGTGGGGTCTCACAAGTATTTAAGACAGTATTTTCGATGGCATTAACACCATTCAAAGCCATACTGGGTATTTTTCCAGATTTCGTCCACTCGATTTTTGGCGGACTTCCCCTCATTTTGGGACTGATTGCAGGAATCCTATTCCTAGTCCTTATATTTAGTTATGGCAAACCATGTCACAGACAGAACACCTGCGACAAGGGAAGAAACAATCCTAGCCATTGGATACCGGGACCGGATATCAAAAATCCTGGGACTATCCCGGCTTAGAGACCTGAACATGACTTGGTTTCTATCATTTCGACCAATGTGGCAACGATGTGTTTTACCTGTATTAAGGTGCCTGCTATGCGGAGAAGAATGCGTGTTAGACACCTGTCTGACGCTACAATCGGATGCGCCAATGGATGCAGAAACATTGTTGAGTCCAATCAAGGCTCACGCTTTGTGCTGCCCTCAACGGCTACCAATCCTGATGACGGCATTCGTGGAAGCTTCACCACTACGATTAAGGGGTAGTGAAGTTCAAGATGAAAGCAGCATCGATCAGGTACGACCTTCTGTCAGCAATCCAAATCAGAATGTCAATGGAGACAATCATGCGCACGAATGCATGGTTACACCTATTTCCGAGTTAGTGGAACTTTCCCAGGAAGCTGTTGACAGCTTTTTCGAAAGCCTAAATGATATGATGTTCTCACCAGAGCAGAAATAGAGACTTTTGAGCAAGCTCGCACACGGCGTTCCCTGAATTTGGCCTTCAACTTTAATAATAGAGTCACATGAAAATTTTTCCCTCCAGTTCACGGACAGCAACTTTTTCAGCAGCCCCATAATATTTTTGCATATTTTTCGGGACACTTATCTTCTGCTTAAAGTAAGAAACTATTCTTAGAGAACTAAAATTTCTATTTTTTGGATACTTTATAGACATTAGCTGCCCGCTGGGAAGTTCATTATTATTATACTCTGTGATGAAATGGTCTCGAACTTTTTTTCTGTATTAAGAGCCATTTCATGTGTAAATTCTCATATACCGAATAGCAATAATGAATACAAATGCGTGATTACTTTAGCATTATTCTACAGCTTGAGTGCATACAATACATGTAACTGCTTTTTTTCCGTATATTTGAAAATGTCAAAATGCATTATGTATTTTGGGGTGGTAAGGTATACACAATACTCTACAGTATGTTTTACTATGCATAGATTAGTAAATATGACCATAGTTAGCGTGGAGTGGGTGTGATGTATTCCTATAGGTTCTGTATCGATCCCCCTATTCCTGACCCTATTCTGGTTAGCAAACTAACAAGTTAACTAGCAGTCAGCCCATGAGGCAGAAAACCCCCATGATGCAGGAACCGTTATCTGATAAAGCCACACTACGGCACAGGAACGTGTTATCTAATTAGGTCATAACGCTTGCCATCTAATTAGACAAGAGATATTCCTCCAGCCCCTGATAAGGCATACGGAGTTCTCAAAACAAATCAAACCTATGACAACCTGGGAAAAACCCTGCGGCCATTGTTTTGATTTCACCGAGAACTTCAGCAAAAGAATGTGCTAACGACCTGGTCGTATGACATCTTTATTGACGTATCTATGTCCATCCTTACGTCAATCTCGGCACCTTAAAGGTATAAATATTACCGATATTGCCCTATGCAAACACACGCGGTGGTGACGAGGACGGAGCAGCCAGACTTGCCGAAGCCCAGAGCAGAGCAAACCCCGCTGGCGCAGCCCCGCCTTCCTGACGTGCTGAGAACGAGACACGCTGCTTTCTCCTGCCGAGAAATCCAGCACCGGCGTTTCCGGGTAGCCCTCGCAGGCAGCCTGGAATATCGAGACCAGAGACGAGAGATACCATCCCTCATTCATCCTAGATTCCAGGTACAGAACTGAATAACCCCTTGCAGAGAATTCTTTAGTCAGTCACTTGGCAAAAACAAACTTAACTTAAACTGTAACTTTCTATTCCCGCCCACGTATTAGGCTTAGGTCAGGTACACGGGGTAGGCGTATCTAGAAACACCAGTTGAGTACGTTTAGTCAAATGTATATGTGTATGTAATATATTTTATTCATTTTAAACCTTCATATGGCTTAGAAACCATATCAATGTTTTTACAGTATTATTTTATACTTCTGCTTTTAATGTATGCACTTTACTTAACTATAAGTATTGCAATAATATCGATCCATTTCTCTTGTATGAGAAAAGAGACTGATCAATAAATAACATCTTTTATTGAACACGCCCGTCTCTTCCTTTTCTCTACAATCTGATGAGACTAAGAATGCACGTACTGACTGAGTAAAATAAATTGCCTTTTGTTCACACGACTCTCGAGATACACTCTTGATTAGGGGAGAGCAAAGTTGTCATGTTCTATGGTTGTCAGAAACTAAATCCCTTCTTGTCTAATCAGGGAAGTTAATTCCTTCCTGAACATTCGAGAAAGTTGCTAGTGAACTCTGAGCTAGCTGGCAAACCCAAAACTTTAAGTCTAATATCGACAGTAGTAGACCTAGTTAACGTCTGGTCTAGGCCTATACTATTGAAGGTATTATTCCAATGCGCAGAGCCTATTGGGATAATAGGAACTACACTACAATCAGGGCTAGATCCAACACCGTTTTTTAGCTCACTGCACCATCCCAGTTCAGAACCTGGCTATATGCAAATTAGTCTGTTCCTGTCCCAGTGCATGATGGGAACAGGGCAAACCAAACTACCAAGCCAATTCTTACACTGGGAAGGAAACAAGCTTCCGGGGACCGGTTTCTGGCATTTCAGCCGTCGTCGGCCCGGCTTGCTTGAATCCTGATGGTGCAATGAGCAAGGGACTCACATCTGAGTATACCCTTCCACGCTTAGGGTGGACAAATTATTTAACAACAAGGGGTGGTGATGGACAGAGTTTCTGTATTAAGCAGAATACTCTCACCCAGTCAAGAGATCAGGGCTAGATCCAACACCGTTTTTTAGCTCACTGCACCATCCCAGTTCAGAACCTGGCTGTATGCAAATTAGTCTGTTCCTGTCCCAGTGCATGATGGGAACAGGGCAAACCAAACTACCAAGCCAATTCTTACACTGGGAAGGAAACAAGCTTCCGGGGACCGGTTTCTGGCATTTCAGCCGTCGTCGGCCCGGCTTGCTTGAATCCTGATGGTGCAATGAGCAAGGGACTCACATCTGAGTATACCCTTCCACGCTTAGGGTGGACAAATTATTTAACAACAAGGGGTGGTGATGGACAGAGTTTCTGAATTAAGCAGAATACTCTCACCCAGTCAAGAGATCAGGGCTAGATCCAACACCGTTTTTTAGCTCACTGCACCATCCCAGTTCAGAACCTGGCTATATGCAAATTAGTCTGTTCCTGTCCCAGTGCATGATGGGAACAGGGCAAACCAAACTACCAAGCCAATTCTTACACTGGGAAGGAAACAAGCTTCCGGGGACCGGTTTCTGGCATTTCAGCCGTCGTCGGCCCGGCTTGCTTGAATCCTGATGGTGCAATGAGCAAGGGACTCACATCTGAGTATACCCTTCCACGCTTAGGGTGGACAAATTATTTAACAACAAGGGGTGGTGATGGACAGAGTTTATGAATTAAGCAGAATACTCTCACCCAGTCAAGAGATCAGGGCTAGATCCAACACCGTTTTTTAGCTCACTGCACCATCCCAGTTCAGAACCTGGCTATAATCAAATTAGTCTGTTCCTGTCCCAGTGCATGATGGGAACAGGGCAAACCAAACTACCAAGCCAATTCTTACACTGGGAAGGAAACAAGCTTCCGGGGACCGGTTTCTGGCATTTCAGCCGTCGTCGGCCCGGCTTGCTTGAATCCTGATGGTGCAATGAGCAAGGGACTCACATCTGAGTATACCCTTTCACGCTTAGGGTGGACAAATTATTTAACAAGGGGTGGTGATGGACAGAGTTTCTGAATTAAGCAGAATACTCTCACCCAGTCAAGAGATCAGGGCTAGATCCAACACCGTTTTTTAGCTCACTGCACCATCCCAGTTCAGAACCTGGCTATATGCAAATTAGTCTGTTCCTGTCCCAGTGCATGATGGGAACAGGGCAAACCAAACTACCAAGCCAATTCTTACACTGGGAAGGAAACAAGCTTCCGGGGACCGGTTTCTGGCATTTCAGCCGTCGTCGGCCCGGCTTGCTTGAATCCTGATGGTGCAATGAGCAAGGGACTCACATCTGAGTATACCCTTCCACACTTAGGGTGGACAAATTATTTAACAACAAGGGATGGTGATGGACAGAGTTTCTGAATTAAGCAGAATACTCTCACCCAGTCAAGAGATCAGGGCTAGATCCAACACCGTTTTTTAGCTCACTGCACCATCCCAGTTCAGAACCTGGCTATATGCAAATTAGTCTGTTCCTGTCCCAGTGCATGATGGGAACAGGGCAAACCAAACTACCAAGCCAATTCTTACACTGGGAAGGAAACAAGCTTCCGGGGACCGGTTTCTGGCATTTCAGCCGTCGTCGGCCCGGCTTGCTTGAATCCTGATGGTGCAATGAGCAAGGGACTCACATCTGAGTATACCCTTCCACGCTTAGGGTGGACAAATTATTTAACAACAAGGGATGGTGATGGACAGAGTTTCTGAATTAAGCAGAATACTCTCACCCAGTCAAGAGATCAGGGCTAGATCCAACACCGTTTTTTAGCTCACTGCACCATCCCAGTTCAGAACCTGGCTATATGCAAATTAGTCTGTTCCTGTCCCAGTGCATGATGGGAACAGGGCAAACCAAACTACCAAGCCAATTCTTACACTGGGAAGGAAACAAGCTTCCGGGGACCGGTTTCTGGCATTTCAGCCGTCGTCGGCCCGGCTTGTTTGAATCCTGATGGTGCAATGAGCAAGGGACTCACATCTGAGTATACCCTTCCACGCTTAGGGTGGACAAATTATTTAACAACAAGGGGTGGTGATGGACAGAGTTTCTGAATTAAGCAGAATACTCTCACCCAGTCAAGAGATCAGGGCTAGATCCAACACCGTTTTTTAGCTCACTGCACCATCCCAGTTCAGAACCTGGCTATATGCAAATTAGTCTGTTCCTGTCCCATTGCATGATGGGAACAGGGCAAACCAAACTACCAAGCCAATTCTTACACTGGGAAGGAAACAAGCTTCCGGGGACCGGTTTCTGGCATTTCAGCCGTCGTCGGCCTGGCTTGCTTGAATCCTGATGGTGCAATGAGCAAGGGACTCACATCTGAGTATACCCTTCCACGCTTAGGGTGGACAAATTATTTAACAACAAGGGGTGGTGAAGGACAGAGTTTCTGAATTAAGCAGAATACTCTCACCCAGTCAAGAGACCAGGGCTAGATCCAACACCATTTTTTAGCTCACTGCACCATCGCAGTTCAGAACCTGGCTATATGCAAATTAGTCTGTTCCTGTCCCAGTGCATGATGGGAACAGGGCAAACCAAACTACCAAGCCGATTCTTACACTGGGAAGGAAACAAGCTTCCGGGGACCGGTTTCTGGCATTTCAGCCGTCGTCGGCCCGGCTTGCTTGAATCCTGATGGTGCAATGAGCAAGGGACTCACATCTGAGTATACCCTTCCACGCTTAGGGTGGACAAATTATTTAACAACAAGGGGTGGTGATGGACAGAGTTTCTGAATTAAGCAGAATACTCTCACCCAGTCAAGAGATCAGGGCTAGATCCAACACCGTTTTTTAGCTCACTGCACCATCCCAGTTCAGAACCTGGCTATATGCAAATTAGTCTGTTCCTTTCCCAGTGCATGATGGGAACAGGGCAAACCAAACTACCAAGCCAATTCTTACACTGGGAAGGAAACACGCTTCCGGGGACCGGTTTCTGGCATTTCAGCCGTCGTCGGCCCGGCTTGCTTGAATCCTGATGGTGCAATGAGCAAGGGACTCACATCTGAGTATACCCTTCCACGCTTAGGGTGGACAAATTATTTAACAACAAGGGGTGGTGATGGACAGAGTTTCTGAATTAAGCAGAATACTCTCACCCAGTCAAGAGATCAGGGCTAGATCCAACACCGTTTTTTAGCTCACTGCACCATCCCAGATCAGAACCTGGCTGTATGCAAATTAGTCTGTTCCTGTCCCAGTGCATGATGGGAACAGGGCAAACCAAATTACCAAGCCAATTCTTACACTGGGAAGGAAACAAGCTTCCGGGGACCGGTTTCTGGCATTTCAGCCGTCGTCGGCCCGGTTTGCTTGAATCCTGATGGTGGAATGAGCAAGGGACTCACATCTGAGTATACCCTTCCACGCTTAGGGTGGACAAATTATTTAACAACAAGGGGTGGTGATGGACAGAGTTTCTGAATTAAGCAGAATACTCTCACCCAGTCAAGAGATCAGGGCTAGATCCAACACCGTTTTTTAGCTCACTGCACCATCCCAGTTCAGAACCTGGCTATATGCAAATTAGTCTGTTCCTGTCCCAGTGCATGATGGGAACAGGGCAAACCAAACTACCAAGCCAATTCTTACACTGGGAAGGAAACAAGCTTCCGGGGACCGGTTTCTGGCATTTCAGCCGTCGTCGGCCCGGCTTGCTTGAATCCTGATGGTGCAATGAGCAAGGGACTCACATCTGAGTATACCCTTCCACGCTTAGGGTGGACAAATTATTTAACAACAAGGGGTGGTGATGGACAGAGTTTCTGAATTAAGCAGAATACTCTCACCCAGTCAAGAGATCAGGGCTAGATCCAGCACCGTTTTTTAGCTCACTGCACCATCCCAGTTCAGAACCTGGCTATATGCAAATTAGTCTGTTCCTGTCCCAGTGCATGATGGGAACAGGGCAAACCAAACTATCAAGCCAATTCTTACACTGGGAAGGAAACAAGCTTCGGGGGACCGGTTTCTGGCATTTCAGCCGTCGTCGGCCCGGCTTGCTTGAATCCTGATGGTGCAATGAGCAAGGGACTCACATCTGAGTATACCCTTCCACGCTTAGGGTGGACAAATTATTTAACAACAAGGGGTGGTGATGGACAGAGTTTCTGAATTAAGCAGAATACTCTCACCCAGTCAAGAGATCAGGGCTAGATCCAGCACCGTTTTTTAGCTCACTGCACCATCCCAGTTCAGAACCTGGCTATATGCAAATTAGTCTGTTCCTGTCCCAGTGCATGATGGGAACAGGGCAAACCAAACTACCAAGCCGATTCTTACACTGGGAAGGAAACAAGCTTCCGGGGACCGGTTTCTGGCATTTCAGCCGTCGTCGGCCCGGCTTGCTTGAATCCTGATGGTGCAATGAGCAAGGGACTCACATCTGAGTATACCCTTCCACGCTTAGGGTGGACAAATTATTTAACAACAAGGGGTGGTGATGGACAGAGTTTCTGAATTAAGCAGAATACTCTCACCCAGTCAAGAGATCAGGGCTAGATCCAACACCGTTTTTTAGCTCACTGCACCATCCCAGTTCAGAACCTGGCTATATGCAAATTAGTCTGTTCCTTTCCCAGTGCATGATGGGAACAGGGCAAACCAAACTACCAAGCCAATTCTTACACTGGGAAGGAAACACGCTTCCGGGGACCGGTTTCTGGCATTTCAGCCGTCGTCGGCCCGGCTTGCTTGAATCCTGATGGTGCAATGAGCAAGGGACTCACATCTGAGTATACCCTTCCACGCTTAGGGTGGACAAATTATTTAACAACAAGGGGTGGTGATGGACAGAGTTTCTGAATTAAGCAGAATACTCTCACCCAGTCAAGAGATCAGGGCTAGATCCAACACCGTTTTTTAGCTCACTGCACCATCCCAGATCAGAACCTGGCTATATGCAAATTAGTCTGTTCCTGTCCCAGTGCATGATGGGAACAGGGCAAACCAAACTACCAAGCCAATTCTTACACTGGGAAGGAAACAAGCTTCCGGGGACCGGTTTCTGGCATTTCAGCCGTCGTCGGCCCGGTTTGCTTGAATCCTGATGGTGCAATGAGCAAGGGACTCACATCTGAGTATACCCTTCCACGCTTAGGGTGGACAAATTATTTAACAACAAGGGGTGGTGATGGACAGAGTTTCTGAATTAAGCAGAATACTCTCACCCAGTCAAGAGATCAGGGCTAGATCCAACACCGTTTTTTAGCTCACTGCACCATCCCAGTTCAGAACCTGGCTATATGCAAATTAGTCTGTTCCTGTCCCAGTGCATGATGGGAACAGGGCAAACCAAACTACCAAGCCAATTCTTACACTGGGAAGGAAACAAGCTTCCGGGGACCGGTTTCTGGCATTTCAGCCGTCGTCGGCCCGGCTTGCTTGAATCCTGATGGTGCAATGAGCAAGGGACTCACATCTGAGTATACCCTTCCACGCTTAGGGTGGACAAATTATTTAACAACAAGGGGTGGTGATGGACAGAGTTTCTGAATTAAGCAGAATACTCTCACCCAGTCAAGAGATCAGGGCTAGATCCAGCACCGTTTTTTAGCTCACTGCACCATCCCAGTTCAGAACCTGGCTATATGCAAATTAGTCTGTTCCTGTCCCAGTGCATGATGGGAACAGGGCAAACCAAACTATCAAGCCAATTCTTACACTGGGAAGGAAACAAGCTTCGGGGGACCGGTTTCTGGCATTTCAGCCGTCGTCGGCCCGGCTTGCTTGAATCCTGATGGTGCAATGAGCAAGGGACTCACATCTGAGTATACCCTTCCACGCTTAGGGTGGACAAATTATTTAACAACAAGGGGTGGTGATGGACAGAGTATCTGAATTAAGCAGAATACTCTCACCCAGTCAAGAGATCAGGGCTAGATCCAGCACCGTTTTTTAGCTCACTGCACCATCCCAGTTCAGAACCTGGCTATATGCAAATTGGTCTGTTCCTGTCCCAGTGCATGATGGGAACAGGGCAAACCAAACTACCAAGCCAATTTTTACACTGGGAAGGAAACAAGCTTCCGGGGACCGGTTTCTGGCATTTCAGCCGTCGTCGGCCCGGCTTGCTTGAATCCTGATGGTGCAATGAGCAAGGGACTCACATCTGAGTATACCCTTCCACGCTTAGGGTGGACAAATTATTTAACAACAAGGGGTGGTGATGGACAGAGTTTCTGAATTAAGCAGAAAACTCTCACCCAGTCAAGAGATCAGGGCTAGATCCAACACCGTTTTTTAGCTCACTGCACCATCCCAGTTCAGAACCTGGCTATATGCAAATTAGTATGTGCCTGTCCCAGTGCATGATGGGAACAGGGCAAACCAAACTACCAAGCCAATTCTTACACTGGGAAGGAAACAAGCTTCCGTGGACCAGTTTCTGGCATTTCAGCTGTCGTCGGCCCGGCTTGCTTGAATCCTGATGGTGCAATGAGCAAGGGACTCACATCTGAGTATACCCTCCCACGCTTAGGGTGGACAAATTATTTAACAACAAGGGGTGGTGATGGACAGAGTTTCTGAATTAAGCAGAATACTCTCACCCAGTCAAGAGATCAGGGCTAGATCCAACACCGTTTTTTAGCTCACTGCACCATCCCAGTTCAGAACCTGGCTATATGCAAATTAGTCTGTTCCTGTCCCAGTGCATGATGGGAACAGGGCAAACCAAACTACCAAGCCAATTCTTACACTGGGAAGGAAACAAGCTTCCGGGGACCGGTTTCTGGCATTTCAGCCGTCGTTGGCCCGGCTTGCTTGAATCCTGATGGTGCAATGAGCAAGGGACTCACATCTAAATATACCCTTCCACGCTTAGGGTGGACAAATTATTTAACAACAAGGGGTGTTGATGGACAGAGTTTCTGAATTAAGCAGAATACTCTCACCCAGTCAAGAGAGCAGGGCTAGATCCAACACCGTTTTTTAGCTCACTGCACCATCCCAGTTCAGAACCTGGCTATATGCAAATTAGTCTGTTCCTGTCCCAGTGCATGATGGGAACAGGGCAAACCAAACTATCAAGCCAATTCTTACACTGGGAAGGAAACAAGCTTCGGGGGACCGGTTTCTGGCATTTCAGCCGTCGTCGGCCCGGCTTGCTTGAATCCTGATGGTGCAATGAGCAAGGGACTCACATCTGAGTATACCCTTCCACGCTTAGGGTGGACAAATTATTTAACAACAAGGGGTGGTGATGGACAGAGTTTCTGAATTAAGCAGAATACTCTCACCCAGTCAAGAGATCAGGGCTAGATCCAGCACCGTTTTTTATCTCACTGCACCATCCCAGTTCAGAACCTGGCTATATGCAAATTAGTCTGTTCCTGTCCCAGTGCATGATGGGAACAGGGCAAACCAAACTACCAAGCCGATTCTTACACTGGGAAGGAAACAAGCTTCCGGGGACCGGTTTCTGGCATTTCAGCCGTCGTCGGCCCGGCTTGCTTGAATCCTGATGGTGCAATGAGCAAGGGACTCACATCTGAGTATACCCTTCCACGCTTAGGGTGGACAAATTATTTAACAACAAGGGGTGGTGATGGACAGAGTTTCTGAATTAAGCAGAATACTCTCACCCAGTCAAGAGATCAGGGCTAGATCCAACACCGTTTTTTAGCTCACTGCACCATCCCAGTTCAGAACCTGGCTATATGCAAATTAGTCTGTTCCTTTCCCAGTGCATGATGGGAACAGGGCAAACCAAACTACCAAGCCAATTCTTACACTGGGAAGGAAACACGCTTCCGGGGACCGGTTTCTGGCATTTCAGCCGTCGTCGGCCCGGCTTGCTTGAATCCTGATGGTGCAATGAGCAAGGGACTCACATCTGAGTATACCCTTCCACGCTTAGGGTGGACAAATTATTTAACAACAAGGGGTGGTGATGGACAGAGTTTCTGAATTAAGCAGAATACTCTCACCCAGTCAAGAGATCAGGGCTAGATCCAACACCGTTTTTTAGCTCACTGCACCATCCCAGATCAGAACCTGGCTATATGCAAATTAGTCTGTTCCTGTCCCAGTGCATGATGGGAACAGGGCAAACCAAACTACCAAGCCAATTCTTACACTGGGAAGGAAACAAGCTTCCGGGGACCGGTTTCTGGCATTTCAGCCGTCGTCGGCCCGGTTTGCTTGAATCCTGATGGTGCAATGAGCAAGGGACTCACATCTGAGTATACCCTTCCACGCTTAGGGTGGACAAATTATTTAACAACAAGGGGTGGTGATGGACAGAGTTTCTGAATTAAGCAGAATACTCTCACCCAGTCAAGAGATCAGGGCTAGATCCAACACCGTTTTTTAGCTCACTGCACCATCCCAGTTCAGAACCTGGCTATATGCAAATTAGTCTGTTCCTGTCCCAGTGCATGATGGGAACAGGGCAAACCAAACTACCAAGCCAATTCTTACACTGGGAAGGAAACAAGCTTCCGGGGACCGGTTTCTGGCATTTCAGCCGTCGTCGGCCCGGCTTGCTTGAATCCTGATGGTGCAATGAGCAAGGGACTCACATCTGAGTATACCCTTCCACGCTTAGGGTGGACAAATTATTTAACAACAAGGGGTGGTGATGGACAGAGTTTCTGAATTAAGCAGAATACTCTCACCCAGTCAAGAGATCAGGGCTAGATCCAGCACCGTTTTTTAGCTCACTGCACCATCCCAGTTCAGAACCTGGCTATATGCAAATTAGTCTGTTCCTGTCCCAGTGCATGATGGGAACAGGGCAAACCAAACTATCAAGCCAATTCTTACACTGGGAAGGAAACAAGCTTCGGGGGACCGGTTTCTGGCATTTCAGCCGTCGTCGGCCCGGCTTGCTTGAATCCTGATGGTGCAATGAGCAAGGGACTCACATCTGAGTATACCCTTCCACGCTTAGGGTGGACAAATTATTTAACAACAAGGGGTGGTGATGGACAGAGTATCTGAATTAAGCAGAATACTCTCACCCAGTCAAGAGATCAGGGCTAGATCCAGCACCGTTTTTTAGCTCACTGCACCATCCCAGTTCAGAACCTGGCTATATGCAAATTAGTCTGTTCCTGTCCCAGTGCATGATGGGAACAGGGCAAACCAAACTACCAAGCCAATTTTTACACTGGGAAGGAAACAAGCTTCCGGGGACCGGTTTCTGGCATTTCAGCCGTCGTCGGCCCGGCTTGCTTGAATCCTGATGGTGCAATGAGCAAGGGACTCACATCTGAGTATACCCTTCCACGCTTAGGGTGGACAAATTATTTAACAACAAGGGGTGGTGATGGACAGAGTTTCTGAATTAAGCAGAAAACTCTCACCCAGTCAAGAGATCAGGGCTAGATCCAACACCGTTTTTTAGCTCACTGCACCATCCCAGTTCAGAACCTGGCTATATGCAAATTAGTATGTGCCTGTCCCAGTGCATGATGGGAACAGGGCAAACCAAACTACCAAGCCAATTCTTACACTGGGAAGGAAACAAGCTTCCGGGGACCAGTTTCTGGCATTTCAGCTGTCGTCGGCCCGGCTTGCTTGAATCCTGATGGTGCAATGAGCAAGGGACTCACATCTGAGTATACCCTCCCACGCTTAGGGTGGACAAATTATTTAACAACAAGGGGTGGTGATGGACAGAGTTTCTGAATTAAGCAGAATACTCTCACCCAGTCAAGAGATCAGGGCTAGATCCAACACCGTTTTTTAGCTCACTGCACCATCCCAGTTCAGAACCTGGCTATATGCAAATTAGTCTGTTCCTGTCCCAGTGCATGATGGGAACAGGGCAAACCAAACTACCAAGCCAATTCTTACACTGGGAAGGAAACAAGCTTCCGGGGACCGGTTTCTGGCATTTCAGCCGTCGTTGGCCCGGCTTGCTTGAATCCTGATGGTGCAATGAGCAAGGGACTCACATCTAAATATACCCTTCCACGCTTAGGGTGGACAAATTATTTAACAACAAGGGGTGTTGATGGACAGAGTTTCTGAATTAAGCAGAATACTCTCACCCAGTCAAGAGATCAGGGCTAGATCCAACACCGTTTTTTAGCTCACTGCACCATCCCAGTTCAGAACCTGGCTATATGCAAATTAGTCTGTTCCTGTCCCAGTGCATGATGGGAACAGGGCAAACCAAACTACCAAGCCAATTCTTACACTGAGAAGGAAACAAGCTTCCGGGGACCGGTTTCTGGCATTTCAGCCGTCGTCGGCCCGGCTTGCTTGAATCCTGATGGTGCAATGAGCAAGGGACTCACATCTGAGTATACCCTTCCACGCTTAGGGTGGACAAATTATTTAACAACAAGGGGTGGTGATGGACAGAGTTTCTGAATTAAGCAGAATACTCTCACCCAGTCAAGAGATCAGGGCTAGATCCAACACCGTTTTTTAGCTCACTGCACCATCCCAGTTCAGAACCTGGGTATATGCAAATTAGTCTGTTCCTGTCCCAGTGCATGATGGGACAGGGCAAACCAAACTACCAAGCCAATTCTTACACTGGGAAGGAAACAAGCTTCCGGGGACCGGTTTCTGTCATTTCAGGCGTCGTCGGCCCGGCTTGCTTGAATCCTGATGGTGCAATGAGCAAGGGACTCACATCTGAGTATACCCTTCCACGATTAGGGTGGACAAATTATTTAACAACAAGGGGTGGTGATGGACAGAGTTTCTGAATTAAGCAGAATACTCTCACCCAGTCAAGAGATCAGGGCTAGATCCAACACCGTTTTTTAGCTCACTGCACCATCCCAGTTCAGAACCTGGCTATATGCAAATTAGTCTGTTCCTGTCCCAGTGCATGATGGGAACAGGGCAAACCAAACTACCAAGCCAATTCTTACACTGGGAAGGAAACAAGCTTCCGGGGACCGGTTTCTGGCATTTCAGCCGTCGTCGGCCCGGCTTGCTTGAATCCTGATGGTGCAATGAGCAAGGGACTCGCATCTGAGTATACCCTTCCACGCTAGGGTGGACAAATTATTTAACAACAAGGGGTGGTGATGGACAGAGTTTCTGAATTAAGCAGAATACTCTCACCCAGTCAAGAGATCAGGGCTAGATCCAACACCGTTTTTTAGCTCACTGCACCATCCCAGTTCAGAACCTGGCTATATGCAAATTAGTCTGTTCCTGTCCCATTGCATGATGGGAACAGGGCAAACCAAACTACCAAGCCAATTCTTACACTGGGAAGGAAACAAGCTTCCGGGGACCGGTTTCTGGCATTTCAGCCGTCGTCGGCCCGGCTTGCTTGAATCCTGATGGTGCAATGAGCAAGGGACTCACATCTGAGTATACCCTTCCACGCTTAGGGTGGACAAATTATTTAACAACAAGGGGTGGTGAAGGACAGAGTTTCTGAATTAAGCAGAATACTCTCACCCAGTCAAGAGACCAGGGCTAGATCCAACACCGTTTTTTAGCTCACTGCACCATCGCAGTTCAGAACCTGGCTATATGCAAATTAGTCTGTTCCTGTCCCAGTGCATGATGGGAACAGGGCAAACCAAACTACCAAGCCGATTCTTACACTGGGAAGGAAACAAGCTTCCGGGGACCGGTTTCTGGCATTTCAGCCGTCGTCGGCCCGGCTTGCTTGAATCCTGATGGTGCAATGAGCAAGGGACTCACATCTGAGTATACCCTTCCACGCTTAGGGTGGACAAATTATTTAACAACAAGGGGTGGTGATGGACAGAGTTTCTGAATTAAGCAGAATACTCTCACCCAGTCAAGAGATCAGGGCTAGATCCAACACCGTTTTTTAGCTCACTGCACCATCCCAGTTCAGAACCTGGCTATATGCAAATTAGTCTGTTCCTTTCCCAGTGCATGATGGGAACAGGGCAAACCAAACTACCAAGCCAATTCTTACACTGGGAAGGAAACACGCTTCCGGGGACCGGTTTCTGGCATTTCAGCCGTCGTCGGCCCGGCTTGCTTGAATCCTGATGGTGCAATGAGCAAGGGACTCACATCTGAGTATACCCTTCCACGCTTAGGGTGGACAAATTATTTAACAACAAGGGGTGGTGATGGACAGAGTTTCTGAATTAAGCAGAATACTCTCACCCAGTCAAGAGATCAGGGCTAGATCCAACACCGTTTTTTAGCTCACTGCACCATCCCAGATCAGAACCTGGCTATATGCAAATTAGTCTGTTCCTGTCCCAGTGCATGATGGGAACAGGGCAAACCAAACTACCAAGCCAATTCTTACACTGGGAAGGAAACAAGCTTCCGGGGACCGGTTTCTGGCATTTCAGCCGTCGTCGGCCCGGTTTGCTTGAATCCTGATGGTGCAATGAGCAAGGGACTCATATCTGAGTATACCCTTCCACGCTTAGGGTAGACAAATTATTTAACGACAAGGGGTGGTGATGGACAGAGTTTCTGAATTAAGCAGAATACTCTCACCCAGTCAAGAGATCAGGGCTAGATCCAACACCGTTTTTTAGCTCACTGCACCATCCCAGTTCAGAACCTGGCTATATGCAAATTAGTCTGTTCCTGTCCCAGTGCATGATGGGAACAGGGCAAACCAAACTACCAAGCCAATTCTTACACTGGGAAGGAAACAAGCTTCCGGGGACCGGTTTCTGGCATTTCAGCCGTCGTCGGCCCGGCTTGCTTGAATCCTGATGGTGCAATGAGCAAGGGACTCACATCTGAGTATACCCTCCCACGCTTAGGGTGGACAAATTATTTAACAACAAGGGGTGGTGATGGCCAGAGTTTCTGAATTAAGCAGAATACTCTCACCCAGTCAAGAGATCAGGGCTAGATCCAACACCGTTTTTTAGCTCACTGCACCATCCCAGTTCAGAACCTGGCTATATGCAAATTAGTCTGTTCCTGTCCCAGTGCATGATGGGAACAGGGCAAACCAAACTACCAAGCCAATTCTTACACTGGGAAGGAAACAAGCTTCCGGGGACCGGTTTCTGGCATTTCAGCCGTCGTTGGCCCGGCTTGCTTGAATCCTGATGGTGCAATGAGCAAGGGACTCACATCTAAATATACCCTTCCACGCTTAGGGTGGACAAATTATTTAACAACAAGGGGTGGT
Source organism: Lissotriton helveticus (assembly GCF_964261635.1). Classification (NCBI taxonomy): domain Eukaryota; kingdom Metazoa; phylum Chordata; class Amphibia; order Caudata; family Salamandridae; genus Lissotriton; species Lissotriton helveticus. Next base: position 1,827,714,174 of record NC_136068.1, on the reverse strand, counting down.
GATGGACAGAGTTTCTGAATTAAGCAGAATACTCTCACCCAGTCAAGAGATCAGGGCTAGATCCAACACCGTTTTTTAGCTCACTGCACCATCCCAGTTCAGAACCTGGCTATATGCAAATTAGTCTGTTCCTGTCCCAGTGCATGATGGGAACAGGGCAAACCAAACTACCAAGCCAATTCTTACACTGAGAAGGAAACAAGCTTCCGGGGACCGGTTTCTGGCATTTCAGCCGTCGTCGGCCCGGCTTGCTTGAATCCTGATGGTGCAATGAGCAAGGGACTCACATCTAAGTATACCCTTCCACGCTTAGGGTGGACAAATTATTTAACAACAAGGGGTGGTGATGGACAGAGTTTCTGAATTAAGCAGAATACTCTCACCCAGTCAAGAGATCAGGGCTAGATCCAACACCGTTTTTTAGCTCACTGCACCATCCCAGTTCAGAACCTGGGTATATGCAAATTAGTCTGTTCCTGTCCCAGTGCATGATGGGACAGGGCAAACCAAACTACCAAGCCAATTCTTACACTGGGAAGGAAACAAGCTTCCGGGGACCGGTTTCTGTCATTTCAGGCGTCGTCGGCCCGGCTTGCTTGAATCCTGATGGTGCAATGAGCAAGGGACTCACATCTGAGTATACCCTTCCACGATTAGGATGGACAAATTATTTAACAACAAGGGGTGGTGATGGACAGAGTTTCTGAATTAAGCAGAATACTCTCACCCAGTCAAGAGATCAGGGCTAGATCCAACACCGTTTTTTAGCTCACTGCACCATCCCAGTTCAGAACCTGGCTATATGCAAATTAGTCTGTTCCTGTCCCAGTGCATGATGGGAACAGGGCAAACCAAACTACCAAGCCAATTCTTACACTGGGAAGGAAACAAGCTTCCGGGGACCGGTTTCTGGCATTTCAGCCGTCGTCGGCCCGGCTTGCTTGAATCCTGATGGTGCAATGAGCAAGGGACTCGCATCTGAGTATACCCTTCCACGCTAGGGTGGACAAATTATTTAACAACAAGGGGTGGTGATGGACAGAGTTTCTGAATTAAGCAGAATACTCTCACCCAGTCAAGAGATCAGGGCTAGATCCAACACCGTTTTTTAGCTCACTGCACCATCCCAGTTCAGAACCTGGCTAAATGCAAATGAGTCTGTTCCTGTCCCAGTGCATGATGGGAACAGGGCAAACCAAACTACCAAGCCAATTCTTACACTGGGAAGGAAACAAGCTTCCGGGGACCGGTTTCTGGCATTTCAGCCGTCGTCGGCCCGGCTTGCTTGAATCCTGATGGTGCAATGAGCAAGGGACTCACATCTGAGTATACCCTTCCACGCTTGGGGTGGACAAATTATTTAACAACAAGGGGTGGTGATGGACAGAGTTTCTGAATTAAGCAGAATACTCTCACCCAGTCAAGAGATCAGGGCTAGATCCAACACCGTTTTTTAGCTCACTGCACCATCCCAGTTCAGAACCTGGCTATATGCAAATTAGTCTGTTCCTGTCCCAGTGCATGATGGGAACAGGGCAAAGCAAACTACCAAGCCAATTCTTACACTGGGAAGGAAACACGCTTCCAGGGACCGGTTTCTGGCATTTCAGCCGTCGTCGGCTCGGCTTGCTTGAATCCTGATGGTGGAATGAGCAAGGGACTCACATCTGAGTATACCCTTTCACGCTTAGGGTGGACAAATTATTTAACAACAAGGGGTGGTGATGGACAGAGTTTCTGAATTAAGCAGAATACTCTCACCCAGTCAAGAGATCAGGGCTAGATCCAACACCGTTTTTTAGCTCACTGCACCATCCCAGTTCAGAACCTGGCTATATGCAAATTAGTCTGTTCCTGTCCCAGTGCATGATGGGAACAGGGCAAACCAAACTACCAAGCCAATTCTTACACTGGGAAGGAAACAAGCTTCCGGGGACCGGTTTCTGGCATTTCAGCCGTCGTCGGCCCGGCTTGCTTGAATCCTGATGGTGCAATGAGCAAGGGACTCACATCTGAGTATACCCTTCCACGCTTAGGGTGGACAAATTATTTAACAACAAGGGGTGGTGATGGACAGAGTTTCTGAATTAAGCAGAATACTCTCACCCAGTCAAGAGATCAGGTCTAGATCCAACACCGTTTTTTAGCTCACTGCACCATCCCAGTTCAGAACCTGGCTATATGCAAATTAGTCTGTTCCTGTCCCAGTGCATGATGGGAACAGGGCAAACCAAACTACCAAGCCAATTCTTACACTGGGAAGGAAACAAGCTTCCGGGGACCGGTTTCTGGCATTTCAGCCGTCGTCGGCCCGGCTTGCTTGAATCCTGATGGTGCAATGAGCAAGGGACTCACATCTGAGTATACCCTTCCACGCTTAGGGTGGACAAATTATTTAACTACAAGGGGTGGTGATGGACAGAGTTTCTGAATTAAGCAGAATACTCTCACCCAGTCAAGAGATCAGGGCTAGATCCAACACCGTTTTTAGCTCACTGCACCATCCCAGTTCAGAACCTGGCTATATGCAAATTAGTCTGTTCCTGTCCCAGTGCATGATGGGAACAGGGCAAACCAAACTACCAAGCCAATTCTTACACTGGGAAGGAAACAAGCTTCCGGGGACCGGTTTCTGGCATTTCAGCCGTCGTCGGCCCGGCTTGCTTGAATCCTGATGGTGCAATGAGCAAGGGACTCACATCTGAGTATACCCTTCCACGCTTAGGGTGGACAAATTATTTAACAACAAGGGGTGGTGATGGACAGAGTTTCTGAATTAAGCAGAATACTCTCACCCAGTCAAGAGATCAGGGCTAGATCCAGCACCGTTTTTTAGCTCACTGCACCATCCCAGTTCAGAACCTGGCTATATGCAAATTAGTCTGTTCCTGTCCCAGTGCATGATGGGAACAGGGCAAACCAAACTACCAAGCCAATTCTTACACTGGGAAGGAAACAAGCTTTGGGGGACCGGTTTCTGGCATTTCAGCCGTCGTCGGCCCGGCTTGCTTGAATCCTGATGGTGCAATGAGCAAGGGACTCACATCTGAGTATACCCTTCCACGCTTAGGGTGGACAAATTATTTAACAACAAGGGGTGGTGATGGACAGAGTTTCTGAATTAAGCAGAATACTCTCACCCAGTCAAGAGATCAGGGCTAGATCCAACACCGTTTTTTAGCTCACTGCACCATCCCAGTTCAGAACCTGGCTATATGCAAATTAGTCTGTTCCTGTCCCAGTGCATGATGGGAACAGGGCAAACCAAACTACCAAGCCAATTCTTACACTGGGAAGGAAACACGCTTCCAGGGACCGGTTTCTGGCATTTCAGCCGTCGTCGGCTCGGCTTGCTTGAATCCTGATGGTGGAATGAGCAAGGGACTCACATCTGAGTATACCCTTTCACGCTTAGGGTGGACAAATTATTTAACAACAAGGGGTGGTGATGGACAGAGTTTCTGAATTAAGCAGAATACTCTCACCCAGTCAAGAGATCAGGGCTAGATCCAACACCGTTTTTTAGCTCACTGCACCATCCCAGTTCAGAACCTGGCTATATGCAAATTAGTCTGTTCCTGTCCCAGTGCATGATGGGAACAGGGCAAACCAAACTACCAAGCCAATTCTTACACTGGGAAGGAAACAAGCTTCCGGGGACCGGTTTCTGGCATTTCAGCCGTCGTCGGCCCGGCTTGCTTGAATCCTGATGGTGCAATGAGCAAGGGACTCACATCTGAGTATACCCTTCCACGCTTAGGGTGGACAAATTATTTAACAACAAGGGGTGGTGATGGACAGAGTTTCTGAATTAAGCAGAATACTCTCACCCAGTCAAGAGATCAGGTCTAGATCCAACACCGTTTTTTAGCTCACTGCACCATCCCAGTTCAGAACCTGGCTATATGCAAATTAGTCTGTTCCTGTCCCAGTGCATGATGGGAACAGGGCAAACCAAACTACCAAGCCAATTCTTACACTGGGAAGGAAACAAGCTTCCGGGGACCGGTTTCTGGCATTTCAGCCGTCGTCGGCCCGGCTTGCTTGAATCCTGA